>NC_080689.1:36596958-37221958 GCF_030445035.2 Dasypus novemcinctus
GCTTGTATTGGTTCACAGTGATAACACATACATTGGCATAACCTATACAGATTCACAAGGAAGCCAGTGTAGTTAGAGAAATGTCTAAAGGCTGAGCCTTTGGTCACTTGAGACACTTGAGTAGTCAAAGTCAGGGAGATAAGGAGGAAACAGCAAGGAAAACTGAGAGATTAAAGAGTCCTCAAAGCCAAGTGGAAAAGACATGTTTGGAGGAGGAAGGAGGGCACAATTGTGTCGAATGCTGAAGATAGGTCAAATAAGATGATGGCTGAGATTGGACCATTGGATTTAGCAGCATGGAGGTCAGCATTGACTCAAGAATTGCTCTGAGGGAAGCAGACGTGACTCAAGTGAATAGGGCTTCCACCTACCCTCTGGGAAGACCTGGGTTCAATCCCTGGGGCCTCCTGGTGAAAAAAAAGAAGAGAAAGCATGCCTGTGCTGCCAGCCAGTGCCCACGTGGTGAGCCTAGTGCCTAAGCAGTGAGCCAAGTGCCCATGAGAGTGCCTGTGTGGTGAGCCAGGTGCCAGCACAATTGCCCACATGGTAAGCCAGTGCCACGTGGCAAGCCGAGTACCTGCACATAGAGCCGAGTGCCCACGCGGTGAGCCAGTGTCTGCACAAGTGAGTCACACAGCAAGATGATGATGCGACAAAAGAGAGACGAAGGGATGAGTTGAGGTGAAATGCAGCAGAAACCAGGAACTGAGGAGGCACAGCTGACAGGAAATCTCTCTTCACATCAGAAGTCCACAGGAACAAATCCCGGTGAATCCTAGAGGAGAAAAAAAAATGAGAAGAGAAGACAAAACAAGAAATAAATACAGAAGATCCACAGTGAATGAACACAGCAAAAACAGCAGGGTGGAGGGGGGGGAGGGGAAGGGAGAAATAAATAAATCCTTTTATAAAAAGAGTTGCTTTGATGGAGTTGTGGGGTGAGCATTTGGTTGGAGTGAACTGAAGGTAAAATAGTGTTTAATTAATAGAATTCTCTATGCCTTGGCTTCCATACCTATAAAATTAGAAGTATGTTAGCACATTCCTCTTAAGAGTTACAGTAAAAATAAAAAGGAGTAGTATATATGAACTGTTTGGTAAAGTGTCTAGTATGTAATAAATCCTCAATACATATTAGCTATTGTTGTGTTTTACATTCTTACTTTTAGATTTCAACTATTCAGGAAAAAAGTCTACATTTACTTATATTCACCTCATTTAAGTTAGTCAACTTATTTTAAAAAACTCAGATAATTGCTATAGCTGACCTTTTCCTCTTCATTTTTTTCTCTTAAGCATAGGAAAAAATGAGGATATATAAACAAATGCAAAAAGAGGAAAAGAGTTGGAGATAGATACATATAAGACTGTTAAGGATTTTTGCTTCAAAAGGAAGCAGAAAAACGGAGTATTGCTGGAGGGTTTTGTTTGTTTTTTAAACAAATCAATTTTATTAATACATATTAATACATACATATTAATACATATTAATCCAAAGTATAAAATCAATGGTATTCGATGTAATCACACATCACTTCAATCATTCTTATTCCAACAATGATAATAATAAACAAACAAAACTCACCACCTCTCAATCTCTCTATGCTTCTCCTGCCATACATAGATACTATTCTTTTTCCTTCTCTCTGGTATATTTGTAAAACAGCCTTATATATGCAATATTACTCATATTCGTGTTTTACATGAGGTTTTACTATCTTATAGAGTCCCATGTTACAGTTTTTTAGCTTTCCTTGAAGTAATATACATGACCTTAGACTTTCCCTTTCAACCATGTCATATCCATATTATAGCTCTGCTAGTTAAAAGCACCATGATATGCTTTCACCATTTCTATTTATTTCCAAAGATTTACATTTTTTTACCAGTTCTGCACAGATTAACCCTCAGCTTTCCAATCTCTACCCTCCTTCTATTTCTGGTGACCTAAATTCTAATTTTTAACTCCATGAATTTATACAATATATTTAGTTCATAATAGGGCAATCATACAGTATTTGTCCTTTTGTGCCCTGCTCTCTTCACTTGAAAAAATGTCCTCCAGGTTCAACCATTTGTCATATGCTTCACGACTTCATTTCTTCTTACCACTACATAATATTCCATCATGTGTATACACCACAAATTTGTTTACTCACTCATCAGTTAATGGACACCTGGGTTGTTTCCAACTTTTGGCAATCATGAATAATGCCGCTATGAACATAGTGGTGTGCAGATGGACAAATTCAAAGAAACACAAACCACCTACACTGATGCTAGAAGAAACAGAAGACCTGAACAAGCCAATCACAAGTGAAGAGATTGAAACAGTCATCACAAACCTCCCAAAGATGAAAAACCTGGGATCAGGTGGCTTCGCAGGTGAATTTTACCAATCATTCAAAGACAATCTAATACCAATCTTACTCAAGCTCTTCCAAACAATTGAGCGGGAAAAACACTACCAAACTCATTCTATGAAGCCAACATCACCCTAATACCAAAAGAAGATAAAGATACTACAAAAAAAAGAAAATTACAAACCAATATCTCTAAGGAATATAGATGCAAAAATCCTCAACAACATACTGGCTAACAGAATCCAAAAGCACAATAGAGAAAATTATACACCTGATCAAGTGGATTTTATCCCCAGTATGCAAGGTGGTTCAACACAAGAAAATCATTTAGTGTAATAAACCACATTGATAAATTGAAGAAGAAAAATCTTATGATCCTTTCAATTGATGCAGAAAAGGCATTTGACAAAATACAGCAGCCTTTCTTGAAAAAAAAATTCTCCAAAAGATAGGGATAAAAGGAAATTTTCTCAATATGATAAAGTGCATATATGAAAAACCTACAGCTAGCATTGTACTCAATGTTGAAAGACCGAAAGCTTTCCTGCTGAGTTCAGGAACAAGACAAGGATGCCCACTGCCAGCACTGCTATTCAATATTGTGCTAGAGTTCTAGCTAGAGCAATTAGGCTAGATAAAGAAATAAAAGGCACCTAAATAGAAAAGGAAGAAATAGTCCATCACTATTTGCTGATGATATGAACCTATATCTAGACTCTCCTGAAAAATACACATACACGCATGCACAAATCTGCAAAGTAGCAAGGTACAAGATTAATATGCAAAAATTAATAGCGTTTCTTTACACTACTGATGTTTGCTTTTTAAGATGGGAAAACTAACAATGAATGGGGAAGGAAATGATTCCATCGAGAGGGAAAAATTGATACAAGCTGAGGAGGCAGATATCCTTGAAAGAGCAAGAGGAATGGAATCTGGGGACGAGTACAGGGGATTGGCTTTAGGAATGCAGCCTGTTCATCTGTAATGGAAGGAAAGGCAGAGTCTACAGAACAAATGCAGTTGGGAGGGTAGATGGAGCAGTGGGAGTGTGTAGAACTTCTCTTCACATGGCCACTACTTTATTGATAAGATATGAAGCAAGACACTTAGCTGAGACTGAGGAGAGGGATCCAGTGTTGGAGGCTTGAGAAATGTGAAATGGTCACCTAAGAGATGAGGAAAATGAATATGCTAAGGAAAGGTAGAAGGATTACCTGGCAACCGTAAGATAATTGAGGTTTGTTGGTGATGGATTTTAAATGAGACCAGTAAGCAAGTTTTGCAATCATGATTTATCCATGTGGCTCCAAGGAGGTAGAAAGGTGAAATTAACAGGTCTGGGGTTTTGTCAGGCAATACAGTAAAAGGAGAGGGAGTAAGAAACTGAAGGGGTTTGCAGTGGGTGGTTGAAGAGAAAGACCATGCAGCCTAATAAAGTAGGGAAAGCAGGGAAGTGAGGCCAGGAGGGAGTGGGGGATGGTGGAAAGGTGGTAGAATCTGGCCAGGATACTTGAGGGAGGGTGCAGGAAAGTTAAGAGGTGAGATCAGAGAGTGTTAAGATAGAGGGGTTGCCATTCTTGGTAGACAAGACTTAACACCATAGGTATGGGTGGCTAAATAGGGTGGAAAACCAGACCATTGAGGAGAAGAGACAGTGAGGTCGAGGCTAAAGTATAGGAAGGATCATCTGCATACCCTTGAAATCACCCAGAATTAAGAAAGGATTATCTTTGGAGAAAGTGGCAGTGAGCCAGGAGCTAAAATATTCAAGGAATGAAGGGAAGTGACCTGAAGTCTGTAGTTGGCTGCAACAAGGGTTGGTAGGTGTTTAGTCTGATATAAAAAGATTTAAACTTTGGGAGGATTTAGGGAAAGGGAGTGACAATGATCTTAGAGCTGGAATAAGGAGCATGTAGATTACCTACCCCACCTCCAGGCCCAGTGGAATTTGGGATGTGGGAGAAAATGCAGCCATCACTTTGAGAGAACCACAAAGGAAGAAGGGTCTGCAGAGGTCAGCTGGTTTTCAGTTAGGGCAAGAAGATGAAAAAGATAAAGAGAATTTTGCTGCCTGTGGGCTATGAGTTCTAGGGCACAAAGAAAAGTTTTCTCAAGTTATGGAGGGGAAAGAGATGGGATCAGATTAGAAAATGTAGAGAATGGTATGGGCATGCAAGTGCCGGGGGGTGCAGTCCTATCTCATGGCAACCTGGATAAAGGGTGAGATGGGATTAGTGTCCATGGGAGTGATGGGTGGAAGGGATAAGGGTCTTGAGAGGAGCACGTGGGCTCTGGGACTCAGTTTTCTTTCCTGTGGGTGGTTGGGAGGAGGCTGGGAGAGGTGTAGTGCTACCAGAACATGGGGCTATTGCAGGAGCCCAGGTAAGAGATGATGATAGCTTGGGTTATGGTGGTGGTGGTGGAGGTAGTGTGAAGTATATGAATAAGGAATATATTTTTAAGACAACACTAAGAAGACTAGCTAATGGATTGGGTCATTAGAGCAGAATGAAGGTATGGGGGATTAAGAGAGAGAGAGAAATTGATGGTGGTTTCCAGGCTGATATCTGCAGAACCTTAAAAAAGGTGGTCCACCTACTAGGATGTAGAAGACTGGGAAGGAGCATTGGCAATGGGTAAACAAATAAATCATTTACCAGCTTGTTAGGTCTGACTTGCCTATTTGACATTTAGGTGGAGATGGTGAATAAGCTGTTGGATAAATGTCTGAACCTGTGGGTAGTGGACTTGGGTGACCTTTAGCAAGTTAATGCCTCTAATCCTGTCTACCTCAGGGAAAATAGAGCTATCTATTACTATGACTACTGTCTATTATTATTGTCTACTACTATGATTATGTGAAGGTTACATAAGCTAATGCCATAAAGTGCTTCAACTAAAGCCTGTCACATAGTGATGATCAGGAAATGTTTAGTTTTCCCCATTGAGGAAAAACGAAGTCTCACTGAGGCTTTTCCAAATGTGCTGTGTAGTGAGCAGAGAGCCAAGGCTTGAATGAATACCAGTCCCTGCTCTTTCTATTGCACTAGCAGTTCAGCTGGAAGTAATATTTATTGCCAATCCTTTGAAGCCAGAGAACAGGCCTTTCCATAGTATCAAAGAATATAAAGCATAAATCCTTCTTAGAGTGCTTCCTTATCAGGCATCCCACTTATTTCTCCAGAAAGTTATGACATAGGAAGAAGAAGAGTATAGACTGGAATCAGACTGACCTAGGTCATATCTCAGATTATAATTTTGCTCTTAGATTAGTCAACATAACAGGAGCTTTAGGGTCTTCATTTAAAAAAGAAAAACAATAAAATCTAGTGTTTACTTCTTGGATTTCCAAATCTGCATTGATATAACCTGCATGGTTTTTTGTTTTGTTTTGTTTTGTTTTTCAATGTTCTTAAGTAATTTAAGCACCTACTTTTCCAGTTAAATAGTTACCTCCCTGGTAATTACCATTTTCTGATACTAGTTCTAGACCATTAGCCTTCATACATCAACTTCAGAGATTCTAAAGTCTTGTTAATTTTCTCTACTAAAGAGGAAAAGGAAGCAATTCCCCCAACAAGGGTACCCACCAATGTTCAGCCTATCATCAGAGAGAATCTGTCACATTTTCCTGTGAAACATGACTTGGATCTTGGACAATGATAGATGTTTACTCAGAAAGGGAAATGAGGCTTTCGAGGTCCTTGGGAACACTAATTGCAGTGGATAAATAATTTATCTTTCACAGCTTTTGGCAAATTTATTGAGGTAAGACTTATCTAAATACTATAAATTCTTGCTTCTGATTGATCCTGTCTACAAATTGTTTAACAAATGGGCACAGCTTTAATAATTGCAGGAACGAGGTTTTTCATTCAACCATCATTTCTTGACCCTGGGATGAAAAGATAAAGAGATCCTGACACTCTGTCTAGTAGGTGAGACCGGCAAGAAAACAAAAAGACAGAGTGATAAATAGCACAACATATTCTCAAGATGTACTGAGATTAAGTCACAAATGAAGAACCAGCCATCCTGGGGAGGGGGTTGCTGTCAGGGATCAAAGAAGGCTTTCTGAGAATGTTATACCTTTGTCATATAGACCTTGAAAAACCTAACCTGACAGGACTTGAATTTCCTAACAGTTTTATATATATAATAAACTTTCTTTTTAGAGAAGTTTTAAATTCACAGAAAAATTAAACTGAAAGTATAGAGAATGTCCATATTATCTCCCTCTTACATATACACATAGTTTCCCTTATTATTAACATCTTACATTAGCGTGGAACATTCGTTACACTTGATGTACCAATGTTGAAGCATCGCTACTGACCAAAGTCTGTAGTTTGCATTATGGTTTATACTCTGTGCTGTACAGTTTTATAGGCTTTGACAAATGTATAACGTCACATATCTGTCATTGTACTATCATATAGAAGAGTTTTGGGGCCCTTAAAATACCCAGTGTTCCACCTATTGATCCCTGCTCCTCTTCTGAACCCCTGGCAACCACAACTGTTTTAATAGAAATGCCTTTATATAACTTCTATTCATTTACTAAATATTTACTGGGGATGCTCAGGGCCAGGCATTGGCCTGGGTCCTGAATTACAGCAGTAGGCAGCTCCGACTAAGAAGGTAAGTGCAAGCGTGAAGAAGGTTGTTAACAGAGAAAGAACAAGGTTTGTAGCAAGGGGACCTGCTCTATCCCAGGGGAGAGACATTATCACACAGCTAAGCCCTTAGAGGTTTGCCTGGTGTGAGTACTGTCTCCCCTTTGAGAGTAGGAGTCATTCTCACAGTTACTGTAAATTCCCCAGGGTGCCTGGGGATATAGTTAGGAGCTCAGACACACAGCCTGACTGATTAGGTCTTTTCTTTTATACTTTATGCTGTGGAAGTCACTTCTGGATCTTCATCACTCTGAAAATAAATGATCTGTTCTTTTGTAGAAGTTCCAGGGAGAGCACTAATTAAACTCTACCAGACAGCAAGATTTTACTGAGAGTTTACCAAAGTTTTATCTGGCTAATAAGGACATGTTACTATAGGTCCTGGAATCACTTAATTTCACACTGAAAAATTTCTTCTCTTGCAACACTAACCCTTGCTAGCCACCTTACAAATGACCACCATTGGTCATGGCATAAGGGCAACGGGGGTGGACAGGGTGAAAGAGTGTCTTAGTTTGCCAGGGCTTCTCTAACAAATACCACAGACTGGTTGGCTTAAACAACAGGAATATATAGAAAGCCAGAATTAGAATGTTGGCAAAATCGTACCTCCTCTGAAGTCTGTGGCATTCTGTGGTGGCTTGCTGGCAATCCTTAGCTCAACCTCCACCTCCGTTCATGGTTGTCAATCTCCTTCTGTCTCTTTCTAATGCATCCAAATTTCCTCTGTTCATAAAGACTGTAGTCATCACAGACTGAGGCTCACCCTGATTCAGTTTGGCCTCACTTTAATTAATAGCATCTTCAAAGATCTTATTTACAAATGGAATCTCATCCATAGGTCCAGGGATTAGGACTTGAACATGTCTTTGTGGGGGCCATCATTCAAACCATAATAGAGAATGAAGAAAGATGAGGACAGTTATTCACTGCAAATTTTTACTGAAGGTGGGCCAGAGCTGCTGTTACTACCTCAAGGATGGTATATTACAGAAGCACTTCAATTTATCAGCTTCCACCTTTACAAAATCTAACAGAATCAAAGCCACAATTCAGAACAAAAGCAGAGTGACAGATGGCTTTAGCAGTAGCTTACATATTGTGAGCCTCTCAGGACCTGTTACAGTCATACACTTTAAAAATACTTGTAAAAGCCATTGACACCAACAAAACCAAAAGCTGGTTCTTTGAGAAGATCAATAAAATTGACAAACGCCTAGCCAGACTAACAAAGAAAAAAACAGAGAATATACAAATAAATACAAACAGAAATGAAAGGGGGATGTTCCAACTGACCCCATAGAAATAAAAAGAATCATAAGAGGATATTAGACAACCTAGATGAAACAAATTCCTAGAAATGTACAATCTACACTGACACTAAAAGAAATTCAAGAACTTAACAAACCAATCACATTTAAAGAATGAATCCATCACCAAAAATCTCCCAAGAAAGAAAGCTGGAAGACCAGATGGTTTCACAGGTGAATTCTACAAAGCATTTCAAGAAGAATTAACACCAATCCTGTTTAAGCTCTTCCAAAAAATTGAAAGAGAGGGAAAGTTACCCAACACATTTTACGAATCCAAGATCACCTTGATACCAAAGCCAGATGAAGATACCACAAGAAAAGAAAATGACAGACCAATCTCTCTAATGAACATAATGCAAAAATTCTCAAAAAATATTTGCAAATCGAGTTCAACAGCATATCAAAAGATTTATACATCACGAATAGGTGGGATTTATTCCTGGTATGCCAGGCTGGTTCAACGTAAGAAAATCAATCAATGTAATATACCACATAAACAAATTAAAGGAAAAAACCACATGATCATCTCAATCAACGCAGAAAAGGCATTCAACAAAATCCAGCAAACTCTTCTGATAAAAACACTTACACTTCAAAAGATAGGAATGGAAGGAAAATTCCTCAATATGGTAAAAGACACATTTGAAAAACCCACAGCCAACATTGCACTCAATGGGGAAAGGCTGAAAGCTTTCCCTGTAAGGCAGAGAACAAGAAAAGGATGCCCACTGCCACCAGTGTTATTCAATATTGTGCTAGAAGTTCTAGCTAGGGCAATTAGGCAAGAAAAAAATAAATAAAATGCATCCAAATAGGAAAAGAAAAAGTAAATTCTCACTCTTTGTGGATGACAAGATCCTGTTCTTTGAAAATTCTGAAATATCCACAACAAAGCTATTTGAGCTAATAAATGAGTTCAGTGAAGTGGCAGGATACAATATCAACACACAAAAATTAGTAATGTTTTTGTACACTAGTACTGAACAACTGAAAGAGGAAATCAGGGGGAATTCCATTTACAATAGCAATAAAAAGATTCAGATACCTAGGAATTAATTCAATCGAAGAAGTATAAGACCTATATGCATACAACTACAAAACAATGCTAAAAGAAATTTTAAAAGACCTGAACAAATGGAAAGACATTCCCTGTTCATGGACTGGAAGAATAAATATCATGAAGATGTCAATCTTACCCAAACTAGTTTATAGATTCAATGCAATACCAATCAAAATCCCAACAGCTTACTTTACAGAACTAGGAAAGGCAATTACCAAATTCATTTGGAAGGGAAAGCACACCCGAATAGCCAAAAGCATTCTAAAAAAGAAGAGCAGCATGGGAGGAATTTCACTGCCTGATGCTGAAACATATTACAAAGTTACAGTGGTCAAAACAGCATGATACTGGCATAAAGACAGACATATTGACCAGTGGAACAGAATCAAGAATCCAGAAATAAACCCTCACCTATACAGTCAACTGGTTTTTGACAAACCTGCCAAGTCCATGTTAACTGCACCAAACAGTCTCTTCAACAAATGGTGCTGGGAGAACTGGGTATCTATAACCAAAAGAATGTAAGAGGACCCCTGTTTTACTCCTTATGCAAGAATCAACTCAAAATGGATCAAAGACCTAAATATAAAAGCCATGTGACCCAGCAATACCACTACTGGGAATATACCCAGAAGAACTGAGAGCAGTGACATGAACAGACATCTGCACACCAATGTTCATAACAGCATTATTCACAATTGCCAAAAGTTGGAAACAGCCCAGATATCCATCAACTAATGAATGGATAAACAAACTGTGGTTTATCACATAATGTGATATTTTGCAGCTGTAAAGAAATGAAGTTGTAAAGCATATGACAAATTGGATAAACCTGGAAGACATTATGTTGACTAAAGCAAGTCAGACACAAAAGGACAAATACTGTATGATTGTGTTACTATGAACCAAATATATTGTGAACATATTGTATGATTAAATTTTTTAAAAATATGTATCCAGTACATTTAATTGAGAAATGGAAAAAAAAAATTATTGAAACCAAAGTCTGCTTCCAAACCTCAAAATATTAGGAGGAAAGTTGGAAGAGCTCTTAGAGTCATCTTGTATAGTTTTTGCCTATACCAGTAGATTTCAAAACTTTATTTGGTACATTATTTGGTATCATTAGCCAAGGTGAACTTTTCATAGTCTTTCAACCTCTCTGATTTTTTCTGGATCCCCCATCAAGGAAGGTGTCTGTGTTGACAACCCCACCGCCAAATCCCACTCCCACTCCTCCCTCAACTCAAGCAATGGTTTCAACGTTAGTACTCATTCTCCTGGTGAAGCACAAAGAAACCAAAAAATGGCAGAATAAACAGGTTACATTCTGGGGTGATGATAATGTTCTAAATATTGATAAGGTTGTAGGTCACATGGTATATAAATATGTCAAAACTCATCAAATGGCACACTAATTCCAGTGTATGCGTGCAAATTTTACTCAAAAAATGTTTTTAAAAAATATTGAGAGCTGGCCCACGTGCAGTGCTGATGTGCGCAAGGAGTGCCGTGCCATGCAGGGGTGTTCCTGCATAGGGGAGTCCCAAGCACAAGGAGTGTGCCCCGTAAGGAGAGCCACCCAGCGTGAAAGAAAGTTCAGCTTGCCCAGGAATGGCACTGCACACACGGAGAGCTAACACAACAAGATGACGCAACAAAAAAAAAACACAGATTCCCGTGCTGCTGACAACAACAGAAGCAGACAAAGAAGAACACACAGCAAATAGACACAGAGAACAGACAACTAGGGTGGGGGGAAGAGGAGAGAAATAAATAAATAAAATTTTTTTAAAAATTGAACTCTAAAAATGCTATGTATGCTGAAGTATTTAGAGATGAAGTATTCTGATGACTGCAAATACATCAAATATATCAGATTGATTGGTGGATGAACAGAGGATGGATAGATAGATTGTTACATGAGAACGAAAATACAATAAAATGTTAATTGTAGAATCTAGGATGGTTACTACACAGTTCCTTAAACTTTTCTGCATGCCTTATTTTTCTCACAGTCAAATTCTGAGGAGGAAAAAGTGGCAGAATAGATTTTTGTAGGCCAACGTGGTCATTTTCAAATGAGGAAACTAATGTTAAGAAAGTGTGACCAGGAAATGGATGTGATTCAACCGGTTGGGCTCCTGACTACCACACAGGAGGTCCAGGGTTTGATGCCCAGGGCCTCCTGATGAGTGCAAGCTGGCCCACGTGGTGAGCTGGCCCATGTGGGAATGCAGCCTTGTGTGGGAAAGCCGTCCCACACAGGAGTGCTGACCAACACAGAGAGCGGGCACAGCAAGTTGACACAACAAGAGACACAAAGGAGAGAAAATAAGAAGGCATAGCAGAACAGGGAGCCAAGGTGGCACACTCTGGAAGGTCCCAGGATCGGTTCCTGGAGCCGCCTAATGAGAATACAAGCAGACACAGAAGAACACATTGCGAATGGACACAGAGAGCAGACAACAAGGGTAATGGGTTGAGGGGAGAGATAAATAAATAAATAAATAAATATTTTTTTTAAAAAAGAGAGAGAAAGTGTGACCACATTATTCTACTGTTTAAAATCTCAAAAAGATTCCTTATTTTCTTTACAATAAAAACCAAACTCCTTGGCTTGGCACACAGGCTCTTCATAACCTGCTCTCTCTCTCACGACATCTTTGATGCTCCAAGCATAAGAGCAGGGCTGTGATAAGGCATGTGGAGAGGCTAAAACTTTGGTGCCCCTTCAATCTGATGGGTTTTTTTCTTTTAAACTTTTTATTTTGAAATAATTTCAAAATTACAGGACAGGTGTGCATAAATAATGCAAACCCCATACAGAGAATGCCAAAAAACCCTCATACCCCAGATCCACCAATTTTAATATTTTCCACATTTGCCATATCATTCTAGCAACCCATCTATAAATCTGTCCATCCAACTGTCTATTCATCTATCTATCTATCTACCTATCAATCATCTGTCAATCTATTAATCAACCTACTTTCTGAACATTTGAGAGCAGGATGTGTATATCTTGCTCCTTGAACACTTAATATTTCCATATACATTTCCTAAGAAGAATAATTTTCAATTTTGAAACTATCTTAAGTATAGTTATCAAGTTCAAGAAATGTAATGTTAATACAAAACTTCCAGTCTATATTCCAATTTTTTCATATGTCCCAATAATATCCTTTCAAGTCCTTTCTCCTCCATTATTAGATCTCATCCAGGATAAAAAATTACATTTAATTTAATTTTTTAAATTTTCATCATCTCTTTAGTTGTTTTTTTCTTTTTAATTGAGGAGACATATATGCAATGTAAACTTTTCCATCTCAACAATTTCCAAGCATACCATTCAGTGGTGTGAATCATATTCACATTGTTGTGGTACTCTCACCACCATTCATTACTTGAACTTTCTCGTTTCCCCAAACAGAAACCCTATACCCATTTTGCATCGATTCCCCATTCCCCTTGGCCCCTGCCCCTGACCACCTGTAATAATTTCTGTCTCTGTGAGTCTGCATATTTTCTCCTAGTTTCTTTATAACTACGACAGGGCTTCAATTTAATTATCTAAGTCTAGCACTCTCATTTGCTTTGATGCCAACTTAACTTCAATAGCATATATAAACTATGCTCTTACACCCCTGGGAACCCCCACCCTTATGCAGATCTTGTCACAAATTACATATTTATATACTATGAATCTAAAGCCATTGATTTATCACCACATTTCATGCATTTGCCTTTTAGATCCTGTGGGAAGTAAAAAGTGGAGTTACAAACCAAATGTACAACTGTATTGGCATTTATGTTTACCCACATTATTACCTTTACTGACAATCTTTATTTCTTCATGCAGCTTCATTCTATCATCTAGTGTCTTTTCCTTACAATCTGAAGAACTCTTTTTAGCATTTCTCATAGGTCCAGGCTACTGGTGAAGAATACCCTTGGCTTTTCTTTATCTGGGAAATTCTTATCTCTCCTTCATTTTTGAAAACCAGTTTTGCCGGATATAGAATTCTTAGTTTGCATTTTTTGCTTTCAGCACTTAAAATATGTCATCCCAGTGACTTCATACCTCCATGGTTTCCAATGAGAAATCAGCACTTAATCTTATTGAGGCTCCCTTGTACATGACACATTGCTTCTCTCTTACAACTTTCAGAATTCTCTCTATCAACAGTTTGATCATAGTATGTTGCAGAGTGGATCTATTTGGGTTTGCCTGTTTGAAGTTTGTTGAGTATCTTGGATATGTATATTCAAGTCTTTTGTTAAATTTGGGAGGTTTTCAACCATAATTTTTTCAAATATTCTCTGTGCCCCTTTCTCACTTTCTTCTTCTGGGACTCCCACAATGCCTATATGAATATGCTTGACAGTGTCCCACAGGTTCCTCAGGCTCTGCTCACTTTTCTTCTTCTTTCTGCTTCTCAGAATGAGTTATTCCAATAGTTTTATCTTCAAGGTCACTGAATCTTTCTTCTGTCAGTTCCATTCCATTGTACCCTTCTAGGGAATTTTTAATTTCTGTTATAACTGTAGACTTCAATTCTGTTTGTTTCTTCTTCATGTTTTCTACCTCAGTATTGATATTCTCATTGTGTTCATCTATCACTTTCCTGATTTCCTTTAGCACTTTGTCCATGTTTTCCTTTAGCTCTGTGAGCATGTTTAGAACCATTTTTTAAAAGTCTTCCTCTGGGGGAAGCAGCTGTGGCTCAATCAGTTGGACTCCTGTCTACCATATGGGAGGCTCTGGGTTCACGTCCTGGGGCCTCCTTGTGAAGGCATACTCACCTCATGCTGTGGAGTGCCACCCAGCCCACAGATGCCACAGAGTGCCACCTGGCAGGCAAGCACCACGGAGTGTTGCCCAGCTTGCAGATGCCATGGAGAGCTGACTCAAGGTGATGCAACAAAAAAGGGCGACAAGCAAAAACATAGAAGAGTGCACAGCAAATGGACACAGAGAGCAGACAGCAAGCAAGCTGCAAGGGGGGAGGGGAAATAAAATACAGACACAGAAGAATGCACAGCAAATGGACACAGAGAGCAGACAGCATGCAAAAAAGCCACGGGGTGGGGGGCAGTCTTTGTCTGGTATGTCTCTGGTCTGTCCTCTTCATTGATGATTTCTAATGTGTTAATCTTCTGGGCTATCACTTCCTGTTTCTTTGTACATTTTATAATCTTACGTTGCAACCTGGACATTTTGATATTTTAATGTGTTATCTCTGGAATTTAGACTCTGTTCCTTAAGCTGGCATCCTGTTAGTGTTACGACAGAGCTTTCCTTGAAAGCTAGGAGTTAACAACAGCAACAACAAAAGGGATTTTAAAAAGTAAACACCTTTCTCAGTCTTTTCAGATTGATGTAAGCACATGGTCTCCTTCAGAGCTTAACTATACTATTAATTTTGATAATAGCTAAAGGCAAAATAGGCATCCTTCCTGGCCCTTTCTGGTCACATGTCTTGTCTTAGGCATGCATGTGTGGCTCAGGAATTCCCCCATTTACACAGATATGAATGTTACCTCTTTTCTAGTGTTTTAATTTACCAAAGTGCTGCAAATGTGAAGTAATAGAAATGGGTTGGCTTTTATAAAGGGGATTTACACAGTTCTGAGGCCAGGCAATACCCAAACCAAGGCACCCTCAGAGGTGCTTTCTTACCAAAATTAGCTACTGTTGTTCCTGTTGTCTGGCCACATGGCAAAGCAAGATGGCCACCAATCTGTGCCAAGGTCTCTGCCTTCCCCTCCAGAAGCTACTGCATCCTGGAGCTCAGCTGTGAGCAACCAGGCATAAGGCTTCTTTCTGGGCCTCCTGTATCAGTCTCAGTTGCTCCACTTTCTTCCCAAGTTCAGCTGCAAGCTATCAGACTTACGTCTCATCTCTCCCTGGGCCTCAGCTCCTTAAGCTTCTTGGGGTTTCTGTTTTCCTGCAGTCTTCTTTCTCACATGGCAAGGTCAATATAATATGGCAGCTCTCTTCCTGTGTGTGCCTCTCTCTGTGTCTCCATTTTCATCAGACCTAGCAAGAAGGTGGAGACTCAACCTAAGTCATGCCCCACTGGGGTAGTCCAGTCAAAAGGGTCTCATACCAACAAGAATGAATCAGTTCTCTTTTTGGGGTTCTTAAAAGAACTTCCAACTGTCACACCTAGGAAACAACTTTTCCTCAAAGTCCTGGGCACTGCTGTACTGTTTGTCCCAAGCCAGTAAATCTTTGTGTTGGGCGACTGCAGTTAGACTGTTTCATATAACATTCTGTAGAACTCTTTGATTTGCCTTCTACATGGAAGGAAAGGTCTGGGATGGTAGCCTGTGATGATGTTCCGGTTTTGTCCTCAGGATGCCATCAGACAGATTGGCCCACATGTTCATCCTCCCAGTGTATTCACGAGGGTTACTCTGCTCCCTCCAGAACCCAGATCAGGAACCTGCACTGGGAGTGCTGGCCTGTTCCACACCCAACCAGTATGCACTATGATAGCCTACAGTTTTAAAGTTCCCTTATTCTTGATTCAGTGCTTGCCCTATTACTGCAATATTGTTTGAGAGAGATGACTCTGTCAGTTCTTGCTAGTTGTTCAAAGCTTCTGTGGGGTGAGGGGGAGCCCTGGAGCTTCTCACTCTGTCATCTTTATTGGGGTGGGTTTTGATAGGTTGTTTTTTTTTAATTATCAAAGCAAAGTATATTCATAGTTTAAAAGGTCAAGTGCCAAAAGGCTAATAAGAAAATCTGCAGTATTTTCACAAAGCTCTGACCCAGCCCTACCATCATATTATTGACAATCACTTTCAGCTTTTTTAACTGTTTCTATTTGCCACCAAGTTTTTGAGTATGTGATTCTCTCTCTATTCAGTATATTATCTATTGATTTTCTTTTGTTGTAGTTGAAGCTTTCTGCTCTCTTACTCATCCTGTCCCTTCCTCCATTCTCCCAACATAGTTGCATTGCATTTTTGTGTTAAATCCATACCCAGTGTTTATTATTATGACTGTAAATACTGGTTGCTAATGAATCAGGAAGCAAATTGTAATTACATTTCCATTCTTGTATATTTTTTAGTTTTGCTTAAAGTTGATAATACCTCTGCTTTTTCATTTGCTTAGATTTCATTGAACTAATTTAAGTCTTTCTTATACCTACCAACAACTCAATAAAATGTTTCTCAATAAAATTTTCTCATGACCAGGCCTATTAGATACTGTAGTAGATAATTAGTCCCATTTTCTTCCCCCTGGAGGCATAGCACTCTGTTCACTTACTTCACTTGGTTACTTTCTAGGTCTGTCATATAGCCTAGTCTATCTGTGGTTCTCCTGGGACTTCCTTTTGCCGTCATCCTGGAGATTGGCCCCAACTCTATGCTGGATTCCTTGTTTCTTGGATCCACTATGCTATGTCTTGGTTTATTTCCTCATTGGGTGGAACATATTATCTGCTTTAGTTTCCTGAGAAAGGATATGTGAAAAGAAATCCTTTTTGAGAGATTGCATGAATGAAGATGTTTTTAACCTACCCTCACACAAAATCGATAATTTGGGTGGGTGGGCATAGAATCCTAGGATAAAAATAATTTTTACTCAGACTTTTAGTGGCGTTATTCCATTAGCTTCTAGTTCTTAACGTTGCTGTTGAGAAGTCCAGTATTATTATTTCCCTCAACTCTTTGGGATGATATTTCTTTCTCTCTCTGAAAGCTTTTTCCTTTTTACCTCTGAGTATTTTTTGTCATTGTTGTTGTTGTTCTGGTTTCTAACATTCATATTGGAATATTTCCTCAAACCTCCAGCCCAGCTATTCAAATGAAAATCCTAAGAAAATTCTTTGACTATCCAGGCTTGCATCATGGATTCATCTCCTGATGGCCTGGGAAGCTCTGTTTGGATCACAAGAGCGTGGGAGAAAAGTGGCAAGTCCCTTTAAGCATAGGAAGCAACACAAGTATCACCTGGGGGCATCACTAGAGTCCTACACCTTCACTGGATTGCTGACTGACAGCTCACCAATGCCTCTAATAACTGTTTTCCTTTGATGTGGTGCCTAAAAAACATAATGTTCATTCATTAATCAAACATCTATTGAGAAGACTGTATACCACGGGGCACTGGATATAAAAAGATGAGTAAGATCCAATTCCTGACCTCAAGGAGTGCACAGTCTAATCATAAAGAAAGCCCTACATGACAACAAATAGTTGTCATATAGTGTGTTTTTTTAGTGTAACATTCAAGAGGCCTAAAAGGCTTAGAAAGAAAGGAAGTTGTAATTTCCTCTTCAGGAGCAGCATTTTGGGGTAAAGATACAAGATGGGTTTTGAAAAACATAAATATGATTTCACCAGCCAAATAGGAAGAGGGATAACATCACAGACGAGGGCGGGGGGCGGGCAATATGTGCAATGGCTCATTTATTCATTTGTTCAGAAAAATTTATTAAGCACAGCTAGCTATGTTTCACCAGGTAGGCATTGGAGGTACGTTTCTGAACAAAACAAATATTAGCCCTTCTTCATGGAGTTTGCTATATGTTGAAGAAGTCAGATAATCAAATTAATACATAAATATCTAATTACAAATGGTGATGATTGCCATGGGAAAAAGTATACAGTGCTGTGTGAACCCAACAAGGTTGAGCGTGGGATGGGGATGTGAAGGGTGGGGTCACAGGACTACATATTCAGAGAACTATAAACAGTTCCATGTAGCTAGATAGAAGCAAAAATTCCAGCTATCTTGGATGGGGCAACAAGCCCATTGCTTCTTTTCACTCTCAAGGCTATTCCACACTTGTGAATACTTTCTGAACTCCTGGACAGAAAATTATGAATTTTAGAGTTCTTTCTCTCTTTTGGCAATCTTGGCTTCTTTGAGAACTTCAAATCCATTATACTGCTGCTTGCAGATTCCCTCAACATATACAAGCCCATCTGGAATTCTCAAAATCCTTCAGTGGGACCAGGTCAGATGGCCCCTCTTTGGAAATGGTGTTTATGTGTGATGAATCTGGACTCAGATGGGATCTCCCTTCATAAGACTTTCATGCTAATGTGCTGGAGGTGCAGTTAATGTTGGGGTTTAAGATATATTTAGGGGATTTGAATCTCTGGACTGACAATGTGATAGCCAGGTCCTGAGCCTCAACAGACTCCAGCACCTACAATCTGATTTATTGGACTTACCACACTCAGCTAAGATGGAGTTGAGGAAGGACAACCATCACACCATGGAGCCTAGAGTGATTACAACTGAAAGTGGGAGGATTGCATCCAGCATCCATGTGGAATCTGAATCTCCTCTTGACTTAGAGGTGCAATGGACACAACCAATCCAATGTCCACATAGAAGAGGTGGCATTGGATTGGGAAAAGTGGACATGGTGGCTGATGGGTATGGGGAAAGGCAGGAAGAGATGAGAGGTGGAGGCATCTTTGGGACATGGAGCTGCCCTGGATGGTGCTTCAGAGGCAATCACCGGACATTGTAAATCCTCACAGGGCCCACTGGATGGGGGAGAGTATGGGCCATGATGTGGACCATTGACTATGAGGTGCAGAGGTGCCCAAAGATGTACTTACCAAATCCAATGGATGTGTCATGATGATGGGAACGAGTGTTGCTGGGGGGGGGGGAGAGGTGGGGTGGGGAGGTGGGGTTGAATGGGACCTCACATATATATTTTTAATGTAATATTATTACAAAGTCAATTAAAAAAAAAGAAAAAAAATCCTTCAGTGGGTTTCTTTTTTCACTTCCACAAATAGTTGTGTCATCAGCGGTCTTTACCAACTTAGATTTCACCTCCTATCTTTGAATACATTAAGTACAATAGTATTTGAGACATATTTAAAAATTAATTATGGGACTTCTGGGAGGATAGTGGACTAGAAAGACACGGGACTCTCTTCTCTTCCAGAAAAATAGCTACAAGACAGGTAGAAACGGCCTGGAAAAAAATCTCCTAGGGTTTGGGACACCAGGGGAAGGCTGGACACTGCCAAGAAGAGAGAGGGACAAAGAAAAGAGAATTGCGATGGCAAAACTGTGAGTTAGAGTGGCACCTGCTACTGCTGCCACCCTCTTCCACGCTAAAAACATTTTTGAATATGCAGACCTCTGGGCCAGCAGCTCCAGGGATCACCTTCCCAGGAAAGGGAGAGAAGAACACAGCCTAAGTCAGACTCAGCTTTTAAACCACAAATTTGGTCTGTTGTGTCCCAAGAGCCCTCCCAGACTGGGTGGGGCCACCTGATTTTTACCATGGGAGCTGGCAAGGAACTGAAGAGATCCCACCCTCTCAATCTCCCTCTCTACAAATGGGAACTGATTGTTGAGGATGCAGAGGAAAGTGGAATTATTTCCCACCCAGGAAAAGGGAGGAAGCTACTAACAAAGGATGGAGAATTGTACCTGAGAAAGTTTTAATTATAAGGCTCTTAGACTCAAAGCAGGAACCTTTATCACATTGATCCAGTCCTTGTTGCAGCAAACACATGCGGATCGGGTACTGAACTGCAAGGGCTGCCAAACTGTCCCATATGCTGGTAGTACAAGGAAGTGCATGTGAGGAAATTAAATGAGAGACTTTCACTGGCCTTTATAACCTATCTTCCCAAGACCCTAGGAAGCAGGTCTGCAACCTATTACTTGGTCCAGAGCCCAGTTTTGAGCAACAGGGACAATCCTAAAGACCCAAACTGAACCAATAATCAAAGAATGGCAGTAACACACAGCCTCCTGCTATGAAATCTCTATGAAAGAGACAGAAATCGAGCATCTGAGTTAACCCACTATCCTAATCAGATGCCTAGACATCAGCAAAAAATTACTAGCAGTGCTAAGAAAATGGAGGACATGGCCTAAGAAAGGGAATATATCAAAGCCCAGAAGAAAAACAGGATTTGAGAAAACTAATTAACAAAATATGTGAAATTTTAAAAATCAAATTTAATCAGTTGAAAGAAAATATGATTAAAGATATAAACAATATCAAGAAGACATTGAGGGGGAAGAGGATATGGCTCAACTGATAGATCATCTGCCTACCATATAGGAGGTCCAGGGTTCGAACCCAGGGTCTCCTGGCCCATGTGGTGAGCTGGCCCATGCACAGTGCTACTGCACACAAGGAATGCCATGCCACAAAGGGGAGCCCCATGCACAAAGAGTGTGCCCCAGAAGGAGAGCCACCCTGTGTGAAAAAAGTGCAACCCACCCAGGAGTGGTGCTGCACACATGGAGAGCTGATGCAGCAAGATGACACAACAAAAAGAGACACAGATTCCCGGTTCTTCTGAGAATGCAAGCAGACACAGAAGAACATACAGTGAATGGACACAGAGAGCAGACAACAAAGGGTGGTGGAAGGGGAAATAAATAAAATAAATCTTTTTTAAAAAAAGAAGATACTGAGGGAAGCAGATGTGGCTCAAGCAATTGGGCTCCTAGGTTTCTGCTCCTGGGACCTTCTGGTGAAGGCAAGCTGGTCTGCGTGGTGAGCTGGCCTGAGCAGAGAGTTGGCACAGCAAGATGATACAACAAAAAGAGACACAGAAGAGAGACAATAAGAAATGCAGCAGACCAGGGAGCTGAGGTGGCAGAAGAGATTGAGCACCTCTCTCCCACTCCAGAAGTTCCCAGGAATGGTTCCCAGTGCTGCCTAAAGAGAAGACAAGCAGACACAGGAGGATGCACAGCAAATGGACACAGAGAGCAGACAATGTGGGGAGGGGGGATAAATAAATAAATAAATCTTTTTTTTTTTAAAGACACTGAATGAGTACAAAGAAGAATTTGAAAACCTGAATAGAAAAGTAACAGAGCTCATGGGAATAAAAGACAAGATAGGCAAGATCAAAAACACATTAGAGGTATAAAACAGCAGATTTGAAAATGATAGAAGAAAGAATAAGTGGTACTGAAGACAGACAGCTGAAATTTAAGAGAGAAGAAAATGGAAAAAAATGAGCAAGGCTCAAGGAGTTAAATGACAACATGAAACAAAACAACATACATGCCAAGCGAGTTCCAGAAGGAGAAGAGAAGGGAAAAGGGGCAGAAGAAGTATTTGAGGAAATAATAGTCGAAAATTTCCCAATTCTCACAAAAGAAATAAACTTATATGTCCAAGAAGTGCATTGTGCCCCAATCAGAATAAATGTGAATAGACCTACTCCAAGACACATATACTCAGGATGTTAGATGTCAAAGATAAAGAGAAAATTCTAAGAACAGCAAGAGAGAAGCAGACCATCACATACAAAGAACACCAGTAAGACCTAGTGCAAATTTATCATCACAAATCATGGAAGCAAGAAGACAATGGTATGATACAATTGGGATCCTGAAAGAGAAAAGGTATCAGCCAAGAATTCTTTATCCAGCAAAATTGTCCTTCACATATGAAGGTGAGTATAAAATATTCACAAACAAGCAGAAACTAAGAGAATTTCTTAGACCCTGAAAGAAAAGACAAGAGAGAGAGGCTTGGAAGAGAGTATAGGAGACAAGAAGAGCAGAAAGGAAAACAAAAAGAGTAAAAAGACGTACAAAAATAAGATATGATGTATGAAAACCGAAGAATAAAAAGGTAGAAGTAAACAAGGCATGTACAGTGACATCATTGAATGTGAATGGATTAAACGCCCCAATCAAAAGATACAGTCTGACAGAATGCCTAAAAAAACATGAGCCATCCATATGCTGCTTACAAGAGACTCAACATAGACCCAGGAATACAAACTGACTGAAAGTGAAAAGTCAGAAAAAGATAATCCACGCAAATAGTAACTGAAAAAGAGCAGGCAAAGTTATACCAATATCAGACAAAACAGACTTTAAATGCAGAAAACTTATAAGAAATACCAAAGGCCATTATATATTAATAAATGGGACAAACCACCAGGAAGAAATTACAATCGTAAATATCTATGCACCTCACCAGGGTACACCAAAAGACATGAGGCAAAATCTGTGAAAACTGAAGGGAGAAATAGATATCTCTACAATAACAGTTGGAGATTTCAACACACCACTCCTAACAGCGTATATATAGAACATTTCACCCAAACTCAGTGAGTTATATATTCTTCCCAAGTGCCCATGAACTTTCTCCAGGATGACCACATGTTAGGTCACAGTGCAACTCTCAATAAACATAAAAGATTGAAATTATACAAAACACCTTCTCAGATCATAATGGAATGAAACTGGTAATCAATAATAGACAAGAAAAAGGTAAATTCACAAAAGTACAGCAGCTTAACAGCATACATCTAAATAATCAGTGGGTCAAAGAAGAAATTAGAAGTGAAATCAATAAGTATATTGACATAAAAGAAAATGAGAACACAACATATCAAAACTTTGGAATATAATAAAGGCAGTCTTGAGAGGCAAATTTATAGCTTATATTAAAAAAGAAGGAAGAGCTAAAATCAAATATATAACTGGACAACTGGAGAAACTAGAAAAAGAACAGCAAACCAATTCCAAAAGAAATAAAAGGAAAGAAATAATAAATATTAGAGCAGAAATAAATGAAATTGAGAACAACAAAAACAAAAAACAATAGAGAAAATAAACAAAACCAAAAGCTGGTTCTTTGAGAAGATCAACAAAGTTGACAAACCTCTAGCTAGTCTAAAAAAGGAAAAAGAAGGAAGATGCAAATAAATACAATCGGAAATGAAAGGGGGGGGAGTTATGACTGACCTCAAAGAAATAAAAATGGATCATAAGAAGATATTATGAGAAACAGTACACCAACAAACTAGACAACCAAGAAGAAATGGTCAAATGCCTAGAAATGCACAAACAACATACACTGATGCTACAAGAATACAAGAACTTAACAAATTAATCACATTTAAAGACATTGAAGTCATCATAAAAAATCTTCCAGGAAAGAAAACTGCAAGACCAATGGCTCCACAGGTGAATTCTACCAAGTATTTCAAGAAGAATTAACACTAATCATGTTTAAAATCTTCCAAAAAATTGAAGGAGAGGGAAAATTACCCAACACATTTTGTGAAGCCAACATCATCCTAATACCAAAGCCAGTAAAAGACACTACAAGAAAAGAAAATCACAGACCAATCTCTCTAATGAATTCTCCACAAAATACTTGCAAACAGAATCCAACAGCATTGCAAGACTTACACATCACAACCAAGTGAGATTTGATATGCAAGGCTGTTTCAACATAAGAAAATCAATCAACATAATACACTACATTAAGAAATTGAGGAAAAAATCACATTTGTATCTTCATCAATGCTGAAAAGGCATTTGACAATATCCAGCATTCCTTCTTGATAAAAAAAACTCTTTGAAAAATAAGAATAGAAGGAAAATTCCTCAATATATAATACGCATATATGAAAAACCCACAGTCAATATCATATTCCATGGGGAAAGTTTCAAAGCTTTCCCTCAAAGATTGGGAATAAGACAAGGATGCCCATTGTCACCATTGTTATTCAACATTGTACAACAAGTTCTAGCTAGAGTGATCAGAAAAGAAAAAACCTTAAAGGCATCCAAACAGGAAAAGAGGAAGTAAAACTCTCGCTATTTGTGAATGACATGATCCTATATCTAGAAAATTCTGAAATGTCTACACTAAAGCTACATGAGCTAATAAATGAGTTCAGCAAAGTAGCAGGATACAAGATCAGCATGCAAAGATCAGTAATGTTTTTGTATACTAGTATTGAACAATCTGAGGAAGAAATCACAGAAAAAGTTCCATTTACAATAGCAACAAAAAGATTCAAATACCTAGGAATCAATTTAACCAAAGAAGTACAGAACCTATACGTGGAAAACTACAAAACAATGCTAAAAGAAATCAATGAAGATGTAAACAAATAGAAAGACATTCCGTGTTCATGGACAGGAAGACTAAATATCATGACGATATCAATCCTATCCAAAATGATTTATAGATTCAGTGCAAAAGCAGTCAAAATTCCAACAGCCTACTTTACAGAAATAGAAAAGGCAATTACCAAATTCATTTGGAAGGGAAAGTGTACCTGAATAGCCAAAAGCTTTTTAAAGAAGAGTGACATGGGAGGAATTTCACTGCCTGAATTTGAAACATATTACAAAGTTACATATCAAAACAGCATGAAGACAGACAGATTGGTCAGAGGAATAGAACTGAGAGTCCAGAAATAAACCCTCATGTCTACAGCCAAATGGTTTTTGACAAACCTCCCAGGTCCATGTTAATGGGACAAAGCAGTCTCTTCAACAAATGGTGCCAGGAAAACTGAATATCTATAACCAAAAGAATGAAAGAGGACCCTTATCCCACTCTCCATACAAGAATCAACTTGAAATGGATCAAAGACCTAAATATAAAAGCCAGGACCTAAAACTACTAGAAGAAAATGTAAGGAAACCTCTTAAAGACCTTGTCATAGGTGGTGGTTTCTTGATCCTTATACCCAAAAGCACATACAACAAAAGGAAAAATAGATAAATGGAAACTTCTCAAAATCAAACACTTTTGCACCTCACAGGACTTTGTCAAAAGGGTGAAAAGGCAGCCAACTGACAGGAAGGAAATATTTGTAAATCACATATCCAACGAGGATTTAATAGCCATGATATATAAAGAGATGTTACAACTCAATAATAAAAAGACAAATGACCCAATTAAAAAAATGGGCAAAAGATTTGAATAGACTTTTGTCCAAAGAAGAAATGGCAACAAAACAAAACAAAACAAAACAAAAACACGTGAAAAAAAATGTTCAGCACCACTAATGATTAGGGAAATGCAAATCAAAACCACAATGAGGTATTATTTCACACCTATCAGAATGGCCACTATTTTTTTTTTTAAAGATTTATTTATTTATTTAATTCCTCCCCCTCCCTTGGTTGTCTGTTCTTGGTGTCTATTTGCTGCGTCTTGTTTCTTTGTCCGCTTCTGTTGTCGACAGCGGCACGGGAAGTGTGGGCGGCGCCATTCCTGGGCAGGCTGCTCTTTCTTTTCACGCTGCGCGGCTTTCCTCACCGGCGCACTCCTTGTGCATGGGGCTCCCCCACGCGGGGGACACCCTTGCGTGGCACGGCACTCCTTGCGTGCATCAGCACTGCGCATGGCCAGCTCCACACGGGTCAAGGAGGCCCGGGGTTTGAACTGCGGACCTCCCATATGGTAGACGGACGCCCTAACCACTGGGCCAAAGTCTGTTTCCCAAGAATGCCCACTATTAAAAAGATAGAGAATTGCCAGTGTTGGAGAGGATGTGGAGAGATATAACACTTATTCACTGTTGGCAGGAATGTAGAATAGTACAGCCACTGTGGAGGATGGAGGACTGTTTGGCATTTCCTAAAGAAGTTGAATATAGATTTTCCATGTGACCCTGCAATACCACTATTGGGTATATACCCAGAAGAACTGAGAGCAGTGACACAAACAGATATCTGCACATCAGTGCTCCTAGTGGCATTATTCATGGTTACCAAAAGTTAGAGACAACACAGGTATCCATCAACACTGAATGAATAAACAAACTGTGGTGTATCCACATGATGGAATATTATGCAGCTGTATGAAGAAATGAAGTCATAAAACATACAACAACATGTATGAACCTGGAAGACATTATGTTGAGGGAAGCAAGCCAGACACAAAAGGACAAATACTATATGATTGCACTATTATGAAACAACTATATTGCATAAAATATTGTATGATACCATTTATATAAAAGGTAAATATAAATCAATTTATAAAGATGAAATTGTATTAGTGGTTATGTAGGGCTGATGAAGGCATGCTAAGTGGTGTGGAGTTTCTGTGGTTTTTTTTGAGCAATGAAATGGTTCTAAAAATTTTTGTGGTGATGAATGCACAACATTGTGATTATACTAAAAGCCATTGATAATACACTTTGGATAGATCATATGGTATGTGAATATATCTCAATAAAACTGCTTAATAAATAAATAAATAACTGTGGATGAATAACCAGAAAATAGCAGCTATGTAAACAGGGAGTTTGAGAGGTAAAGAATTTTCTTATTTGTCTGTTTTTTAATTGTTTATTGTTATTATTGAAATAATAAAATGCTCCAATAATGACTGAAGTGATGAACACACAACCATGTGATTATACCATATACCATTGAGTATATACTTTGGATAAATTTTATGCTCAATTAATGTGTATCAATAAAATTTATTTGTTAAAAAAACTGAAAGGGACTATGTGCTTATTTTGGTGAACAGCAAGAAGGGGGTATATCCTTCACTTTCACTGTCAGAGGTAAAAAAAGAACCAAGAAATAGAGGTGTTAACAACTTAGGAAAAAAAGAAAAAAGGAAAGCAGTCTCGATTTCTATGACTTGTGGCAAGGAGAAAAGTGGTTCAAGGGGTCAGGACAGAGGAAGTCTAATGAGAGAGTCTTAGCATTCCCCAACAATACCTAGAGCAATACATCCCTCCCTGAGATGAAGGTTTGTCCTCCCCTAAGTGTTCCTTGTTTTAAAAGACACCTTTCCTTCCCTACTCTTAATCAGAATTCCCATTTAGGCAGAATAGAAAGAGGGAGTGCCTGGCCTGCCATGGCAAAATCTAGGAAAGTTTCACAGGACGAGGAAGATCCATGCAAGCTGAATCTTGGAAGATGAGGAGATAGAGGAGGAAATATTTACAAGGTAGACCAGGAGGAGAGCGCATCTCAGCTGGATTAGCAAGCCTAAGGCCAACAGAAGCAAGAGAATGACATTTGAGGGAAATATTCCTGCCCTGCATGCTCATCACAAATTCTGCTAGCTCTCCCATGGCATGGATTTTTAAAGAAGGCTTTCATCAAAATGCCTTGTCCTTCTCAGTTAATGGGTGGCTATTGGAGAAAATATTGCGCTTACTGGAGCACAGAGACTGAAATGACTATAGACACAGAAACATTTATTGAGAAGCTCTCCCAACAGAGGGGGTTTGAAGAACAGACTTTAGCCCCACCTTGGAAGGGGGAACTTGAATTTATGCACAACTTTCCTAGGCAGGGAAATGATAGTTGGTGGGAGGGGGTTGAGGGTTTGAGTGAGGTGCAGGGGCCAATAGGAAGCCTTGGAGGTGGAAATTTTTCCTGGTAGTGACTGGAAGGTAGTGGGTTAGGGAGTTATGGTTTCTCAGAATGCTGCAGGAGCAGATTTTTTTTTGTATTGTAGGAATTTTATTTCCCTCTGATATGTAGGTAGGGAAGGTTTCCATTTTCCATTACTCCCGTCTTTATGTGGTTTTTTAATTTAACCTGTGGGGAAGTGCCGTGCCCTTAGCACGTAGGTTTATGGGGGATGAGGTTAGCCTTTTCCCAATGCGTATCAGGGGAAACTGAGCTACAGCTTGTTAATTATTGCAAACTTCTAACAGTGGCTCATAACTTCAGTCAGACCAATCAGACTCCCCCAGGAATTAGAGTCTTGTGCGAAATTCCACCAGATCAAACTTGGGTACAACCACTTCATCCCAGTAGCCCTGGTGAGGCACCCAAGCTGCCTCCTAAAGCTCCTTTGGCTCCACTCCTTTCCTTGAAAGCCATATCTCCCTTTCAATACAGTTTCTGAAAAACTGAGCCACAAAGGACTAAGTGTGCAGAAATGTGGTAGAGACACTGCAGCTCATTGCCTGGTCATTGTTCTGAGGGCTACCACACAGTGATAAAGATAGTTTTTGAAATACAAAGAACAAATTGGGGTGAGAGTGAAAAAGAGTCTGATATGAAAGTTTGCTTGTCAGTGAGTCAAACTAGAGTGATTAGGCGAAAGAAAAAATGAACCATTGATAGCCAAGAGTAGTCGGAAACAGACTTAAGTAAAATGGGTGAGTTGGAGTAATCTTGGAACTAATTCTGTGAATGCAGCTCATAGACTGAAGCATTATTCTTAAAAACACTAGAATGTAAAAACACAATTATGTTCCCAGTGCCTAAGTCAGAGCTTGGTAAATATTTGTTAAATGAATGAATAAATATGTGCCTCAGCAGAGCCCAAGAAGTAGGGATAAACTTAGAGATACCTATTATTTAAGTATACACACAGATTTATTTTCTAAAGCTATACAGCTTTGATTCACACTGTTTTAAGGAACAATCTCACAGATAACCCAGTACTCAATGTGCATGAGGTATTCCACTTGGGGACTTGGTCAGTTTTTTAATTCTTCTTACCCAAGATTTTGAGCTCTGTACACTTGTTAGGCAAATTATAAAGTGTGCTCTTGCTTTGTGAACTGCGAAGATAGAAGAGAGAAGCAAAGTGGCTGTTTCGAATTTGTTACATAAGGAAATAAGAGCTTGAATTCCCAAGTTGATAGCATCGTAGTAGCACAGAACTAATTTTCCTACACTTAGTTCAAGGATGTTAACTATCATATTTTTAAGGTATAGAAATACTCAACTGGCTATCTAACATTTGGGGCCCCCAAAAGACCTACTCTTAGGGAATTGCTTTAGTTAAGACCAACTGTTCAACTCAGCCTAAGTCTCTACAGGACCACTGCATTACTGCGGTTCCATTTATTTGAATAAGGAAGAAATCTACATGATTTTAATACTTTCTTTGCCATTCCCGTTATGGAAAAGAGGCACACGCAGCACATGTATGATAAGAATCCTTTAGCCTGTACCTTTAGGACTTTGAATTTTCCTGTACAGTAAACAAACCTCTCCACGCAAACAAGAGATAAAGCAGCATAAAGTTCAGGTCTGACTCTCAGCAGTTACCCACAAGTTTCACCCATTGTTTGTCCATGGAGAACTTCCTCAGAACTCGACTTGGAACAGTACAGTCATCAGGAGCCAATCTGTGCTGAATGACAGCCATCTGCTTTCCATGTGCCCTTTCTACTTGGGCAAATAAAACCAATCACCCCACGTGAAAACTCATGAATTCCTAACCCTTCAAAGACACCCAAGCCCACCTTGGAGCAGTTCTTTGGGTATCATGAATGGGTCACTTAGAGCAAATCTTGGAAGTATTAAAAATATGCATTTCCAACCCAGAAAAATACTCCTGATTCCTTTTTTTGAAACTTTCATCTTTCCATCTGTCTGTAATCAGATAACTCAGATGATGCACAAGGAGTGGGTGAGCAATTGTTTACATGAATCCTGGTTTAAAGCACTAAGTTTTGCCCATACTGATTTTTGTTTGAAATGATGTGTGATTTATAATAATCCTATTATTATTTATATTCATGACATTTTTCCTATCTTCATAGATAACCTGCTTTTTAATATTAGGGAATTGGTAGTGATGAATAAAAGAAGTGAATTTAACTCATTCTCTCAACAGGTATGTGTTGTGCCTACTATATGTTGGCATGCTGCTAGTTCTAAGAACCAGGGGTGATTTTAAACTTTTTGAGGGCAGACCCTCAAAAAAATTTTCACTTTTTACCATTCAGAAGGTATCTGTATCTATGCAGTTTACTATCAATTAATTGATTTTTAACATTATCTGCAGCGTTGTACAAATTTATACTATACTTACTTTTTTAAGGCCAGAGTTTTATGACTTTCATACTATGTGCATTAGAAAATGTGAGCAGTTCATCTGGCACAGATAAATTCACCTTTTTAGTTCTCCTTTCTGTTAAAGATTATTTGGCAAAACAAATAAAACCAGGAAAAAAACATACTTTGAGAAGCAATGTCACTGTCGTACTTTTGCCACTTCAACACTATTGATGAAATAAATAAGCATGGTTGAGAAGTAGCCAGATTCCCAGGCATCCATATGCCATTATTGCTTAGACAAAAAGAGCTGATGGTGAGAAAACTCCAACATCAAAAAGAGAACAACAAAGGCAAAGGTTTACAGCTTTGACACTGCCCCCCTCTCCAGAAATCTCTGTCAAGTCTCAGTTGAGGGTAAAGGGCAGTAGGGTGACTAGTGCTTTAAGTATCTCCCTAGAAACGTTAAGAACATAGAACTATAATATATAGGTAACATTATATATATATAAAAAGTATATTCTATTAAATGGTATATGTCTGAAGAAAAGTAATAGTGAAAAGCAGAAGAGTCAAAAAGAAACTGTGAATTGACCCCCCCTTAGAATTTTGTGAGATTCCACTTGGCTTTTTGAAATAAGCACCTCACTGAAGAGGAGAGTAATCAGAAAGAATTCACATCTGCTAAATTTGCTTTGTTTTGTTATATTCTTTTTTTAACCTACCACTAAGCAGATAAAAGGGCTGGAGACTTTTATGCATAAAGAGTGATTTAGCCCCTCTTACTGTTGGAAAGTTAATCATTTGATGTCCATTATTGGAAATGAAAATAATGATAACCTGGGGTTTTCCTTAATTTCAACCATTAACATGGAAGTTTCAAGAGAGCATGAACATATTTGCAGCTATATCCCCAACACCAAGGGCAGCACATAGTAAGTATTCAATAAATATTTGATTGAATAAATGGATGAATTGAAGGATCAATCATTGAGATCAATGAATTGAATGTCTTCTCTATGCAATGTAGAATACAGAAAGTTTTAAGATATGCTACCTTCAAAAGGCTTTGTCGTCAGATAGGGACACAAAGTTAACAATCTTAAAAGCAGTTAAAGAACAGTGTGCAAAAATAATCGCGGCAAGAGTGAAAGCTAGATTATGACTGGTTTAGTTTATAATTGCTTGTAGAGCAGAACCTCCAGAGCTAATTCTAATCATTTGAAATTTTGAGAGTGTGTTAAGTCCATCTGTCTAATCTACCTCTAAGAACTGTACTATTTTTATTAGGAATGGAAGAAAGACAAAATGTGATTTCATAATATAGGTATGATGACCATATGTTTGGACCTCCAACTCCAGTATTATATTAAGGCATTATATTTGAAATTGAGACTCTACAGAAAAATCTTTGCTCAATAAATATCTGCAAATTGATTACTACAGATCCCATGCCCCTCTTCTCACTCATCACAGGTAATGTGTTATTGCAATACAAGGTAGACCCCAGATTCTTTGCTTTAATGACTACTTCAGGTAAACGAGCTTTCAGAGAGATCTTTGCTGATGACTTAAAGTCTGGTTTGGGTTGCAAATTGATCTCCAGGTAGTGCTTTGAAGCTTAAAGTACAAAGACCAAAGGATTGAATGGATGGAAGTTGTTTGTCTAGTCTAAATAGAGTGAGGCTGCAAACCTGAACAGAGTGGGAGATTCTTTAGCTTCTCAGAGAGGTTTTGTGATACCATCATAATGCTGGCTTAATACCTATCCTCTCTGAGGAGTTTAGTTTAATCTTATTTTTTTTCAGGAATATGTTTGAGTGACAAAGTTTTTTTCTCTTCTACTTTGTTGACCTCTCACTTAATTTCTTCTACTCTATCCTTAAATTGGGTTACAGATAGAAATATGTGTCTATTATTTCAAGAACAGGCTTTGTTGAGTTTAGTGGAGACATGGGGTCATATTAGGACTTTTTAAAGACACTGGCAAGTGTCCTGACATGAAAGCAACATGCAGCATCAAAGTCTCTTCTCTAGCTCTTTGTTTTTTGCACTGCTGTTTAGAAAACAAACAAACAAAAACCTTTTCATTGAAAAACAGAGAAAACCACAGAAAACAAACATATACCTTAATGAGTTATTGCTAAGGCAAATACCCTTGAGACCCCTATCTAGGCCAAGAAATAGAACTCTGCCCCCAGGAGCCCCTCCACGTACCTATTTCAATTAAAATCCCCTTTCTCCCCAAAAGTAAACCTTCGTTTTGACTATTGTTAATCTTCTTTGCTCTCTTTTTAGTAAATCTTTACTTTCTTTATCACCCAAGTGTAAAAAAATCCAAAAATGCATCCCTAGACTATTGTTTAGTCTTGTCCATTAAGAAAATTTAAATCTTTTAATCTCTAGGTTCCTCCTCCAATCACTTTTTCTTTACACTCTATTTGTTGATGGGCACAAGGCCATTTGACCTGAATACTCTCCCATACTCTGAATGTTGTAGATTGTACATTCATGGTGTAGTTCAACAAGTTGCTCTGTCCTGTTTACTTCCTGCATATTGGCACTGGATCCAGAGGTATGATTAGGCTTAAATTTGATCCCTTTGGGAAGACAATGTCATGGTGTTTTCTTTCACCGGAGACATGTGTTTGGTTATCTCTTTTTGTGATGATAGCGGCTGTTGTTGCTCAGTGTCTATATTCATTAATTTGTTAGAGATTGAAAAATGGTGATACTCCAATTCTCTCATTTCTTTTTAATGTATTAGTTGGAATACATTTATAAGGAGATACTTCCTCTCATCTACTATTTAGTGACCTGTTCATATAGGAAAGAAGGGATAACCCTTGATTGTTTCTCATTATCACTTTTCAAGACAACGAAGTTGTTGCCTATCATGTTCCAAAGGAGACAAATGAAATATATATATAAAAATATATATATGCTATACATATTATGAACAGATGCATTTAAATATAATGATAATACAATCAATTTAGGGGGAATCAAAGTTTGGGTATTAACTTTGAAGCTGAAATTGTCCTCTCTGTGGCTAATGGGAGCTTCTTCAGTTTTCTCCTGGGCCTTTCGACATGACCTTACTAGTCTTGACAGCTTCCTCACTATGTATGGTGACAGGTGCTTGAAATTCACTTGTATCTTTACTGCCCAAGACCCAAAATCAGCCTTTCTCCAAGAAACTTGATTTATCTTATTGGATAGTGATTTTATGGTATTTCTAGATCACAATCTTGGTATTAGAGATGCTCATAACTGTAACATTGTTCATTGTTTCTAGGCCTCTTCAATGGACAGAGATGTGAGAGTTAAAAGGAAAACCTCCTTTGTAAAATACTTTTTATTGTAAAACTACACAGATACAAAAAAAATACATTTAAAACAAGAAATACTTATGAGTTAATATTGATCATGTATTTCCAATTAAAATTCAGTACTCCTATTGTGTTTTTTGTTTTTGTTTTTAATTTTATCCCTCTTGTATCCCATCTTCCACACTGATGTTCAAGGGCAGAGGATAATATAGAAATAGACTATCCCATAATTACTATTTACTTAAGCCTACATTACATATATCATAGTCTCAGTAAAATATAAATATCATCAAGAAGAGCTAAATTTTTCCCCATATTGTCATCCCATTTTCCCTTTAGTTTTAATAGTTGTACATTGTCAGATGGTCAATACACACTATACTCTTCCTTTTAACCTTTATTTAGTCTTAGTCCTACAAGTAATTATTTGTTAAATCTTTGGGATGTCCATGTGCAAGCTGGGCCCTGAATCTCATCAGAGTTGTAACACCTACTCTCCAGTTCATTGGTCTTACCCAGGACAACTAACATGGAGGTAATGATGGACAACTACCAAACCAAGGAACCAAGGGAGTCAACAACTGTAAGCAAGAGTCCCATCCATAGGCCCTATGAGAACATAGCCCCTTCTCACTTACAAGTGGAGTAGACATCGCCATCCCAGAATTCTCAGGTTTGGGGAATGAACTATGAACTAAGTAGATTTATTGGTATTCTACTACAGACTTATTGTGATTCTACCAATGGAAGAAATTATATCATTGATATGGAGGCAGTGGCCACTGGAGGTTCTGAGGTCAGGGAGAGGGAAAAACAGGTATAATACAGGGGCATTTTCGGGCCTTGGGAATTGTCCAGAACGACATTGCAACGACAGATACAGGCCATTATAAATCTTGTCATAACCTACAGAATTGTGCAGGAAAGAGTGTAAACTACAATGTAAACTTTAATCCATGTTTAGTGGCAATACTCCAAAATGTGTGCATCATTTGCAATGAATGTACCTCACTAATGAAGGATGTTGTTAATGTGGAAAAAGATGGGTGGGAGGTGTGGGGAGCAGGGCATATGGAAACCCTCTATATTTTTTATGTGACATTTGTATAATCTAAGTATCTTCAAAAAAATAAAAATAAAATAAAAAGCTAATGAACACTCCTTATTTTGTTTGTCTAAAGCTCATTCTCTAGTAGATTCCTCAGGGAGAAATAAGAAGAACAATATTTCCTGAGCTCTTGCATATTGATAAATTTTTGTGCCTTTTATACTTAAGGTCAGTTTTGCTTAATATAAAGTTTTTGACTCACATTTTCTTTCCTTCAGAGTCTTAACTATGTTACTCCATTTTTTTTTAAATATTAACTTTTTTTTTTAAAGATTTGTTTTATTTATTTCTCTCCCCTCCCCACCCCTGTTGTCTGTTTTCTTGTGTCCATTTGCTGTGTATTCTTCTGTGTCTGCTTGCATTCTTGGCAGCACTGGGAATCTGTGTCTCTTTTTGTTGTGTCGTCTTGCTGCGTCAGCTCTCCATGTGTGTGGTGCCACTCCAGGGCAGGCTGCACTTTTTTCACAACAGGCAGCTCTCCTTCCAGGGAGAGCCCTGTATGGGCACACCCCTGTGTGGCAGGGCACTCTTAGCTCACGGCAGCAGTGCACGTGGGCCAGCTTACCACACAGGCCAGGAGGCCCTGGGTTTGAACTCTGGACCTCCTATATGGTAGGCGGATGCTCTTATCAGTTGAGCCATGTCCACTTCCCGTTACTCCATTTTTTATGGCATGAAGTTTCGTTCATAAAAAATCCCAAATGACCAAAGGATTTTCTCCCCTCTTTTTCTTTAAAGTCCTGTAATTTTACTAGATTACGTCTTAGTGTTGATTGTTCTGGGTAGATATTCTCAGCTACATGGTACGCTCTTTCAATATGTGATTTCAGTGACTTTTTTTGTGTGTTTGTTATTTTTTATTTTTATTTCTGTTGTTTTCATGATGTGTTAAAAGAAATTTAACTTGCTTTCTGTGATTTCCTGGCTATGTGCATATTCTCTTTCCTTTGTCTCTATTGTCTGACAGGTTTTGTTCTACTCCTAGAAGTCTGGATGGGGCCTTGTTCTGGAGGAAGCCCTGGATGGTCAGTTTCAGGAGTTCATTAGGGCCAGACCACAGTAGCCCCTTCAGGCCTCACTGTGGGCCTCTTGAACTCATCTGCTATTAGTGTGGGGAAAATACCTCCCAAGTTCTGCTGCTATTCTCAAATTGGACTGTTGTATTTTCTGATAAATACCTCTTGGCTATTTTTTCTACTCTGTTCATAGGTTCATCAGAGTCCGTTTTGCTTTCCTCTATTTCCTCTGCTTTCTCCCACATGGGTGGCATGGTGATTTGTTAGCGTTTGCTTGGATTTTGGATTTTCTGAAGATGCCTTGTAATCTAATTTTGTAGTAAATGTTTTTGGTTTTGCTACCTAGTTTTTCCATTTGTTATTATGCAGGGTTTCGGAAAAATTAATAAACGATACTACTACTACCATCTTGCATAATTTTCTTAATTCTTCAATAGTTCTAAACTTATATTTAAAACAACAGTATTGTTCTGCACACATCTCCCCAATAAGATGGCTCCTGGCAGGTTTCTTAGAGCTAAACAGAGCCTTTAGAGATCAACTTATCCAGCTACCTGTGGACAGGCAAGAATGTCAGCCTAAATTCAGAATAAATAACAAGAGCCCTCAGAAATTAAATAGGAAGTAGGACCTTCTGTGGCTTTAAAATGTGTTGTTTCTTTACAGTGTTCATACAATTAAAAATCTAAATTTAATATATATCATAGAATATTACTCATTCCAATCAAACAAGCTTAGATATGCAAACAGTTTAAAAATACAAACATCAGATGTATGTTATTTTTGGGTATGGATGAGGGTTAAAACTTTTGTTTTAGTTCTAGTCATGGATTGGAAATACTAATTTAAAACAGCTACCTTTTTTTCAAAATCTTTTCTTTCCTTTATTTTTGAAAAAAATCCACCCCCCCCCCCAAGATGGCTCCCTTGTCTGTCTGCTCTCTGTGTCTGTTCATTGTCTGCTCGTTGTGCCCACTCATTGAGTTGGCATCTTCTTTAGGAGGCACTAGGAACTGAACCTGGGAACTCCTATGTGGGAGGTGGGTATCCAACCGCTTGAGCCTCATCCACTCCCTGCTTATCACGTATGTTCGTCATGTCTGCTTGTTCACCAGCTTTTTGTATCAGCTTATTGAGTCAATTTATCTTCTTTAGGAGGTACTTGGAACCAAACCTGGGACTCTCATGTGAAATGTGCATGCCCAACTTCTTCAGCCATATCTGCTCCCCCTAAAATAACTACTTTTAAAAAACAATTGTGAAAATCAACTAAAAGTCACAGCCAATTCAATCAATTTGTGAAAAGCTTTTTGAGTGAGTGAGAGTATATTAACACAAATTAACTAGAGAATAAAACCTCAAGTAATGTAAAATATTGAACAAACAAATGACAGGAAGATTTTAAAGAAAGAGAGAAAGGAAGGAAGGGAGGGAGGGAGGGAGGATGGACAGACAGCAGGCAGCTCTCCATAATAATGAAAATAAATAACTATAATACAAGATGAAAATAACCTAAAAGCAAACAGAATATGTCATTAATAGTGTCTTTCATTATCTAGCTTAGCCTGTGATGGAGGAAACAGCAAGTGTAATTCTGTTATCTTACCATAGGCAGTATGCACACACTGTAAAATCCATCTTTTCATTTTCTGGTTGAAAAGATCATTGTAGAAAAGGCCTGCCAGGGAGTGGAGGTCATGCTGATTTATTGGCAATTAAACCTACAGGATTTCTGCACACCCTTCAAAACAAAGTATCTGAGGCTATTCAGCCAGGATGATTACCTAGCGGTCTATCTACTAAAACCCAGGAGTTTTTCTGTTAGTGCACAACAGATACAATTGACTTGGCTGTATTTAGAAAATTACTGTAATTTTCTTTGCAGATTCTTGTTGGATCTTCTTCAAATTGCTTGGGTCCAAAAGAATTACCTTGTTAGTCAGTTTAATAAAGCAAAATCTTACCAAGTAGCTTGTAATACTGCTTGGAAGTAAAGAACCTTGGTTCAAATACAAACATGTGCTCATTTAAAGCAAGTAAATGCATCACTGAATCTATATAATCTGAATCTATATAATCGTGTATCAGCCCTAGGCTTCTGAAATGTTGGCTAATTTGGGATGATCTTTTGGGGTTTGATACTTGTACAAATTAACTAGATTTGATCCATTCCATGTCTAGTTACTTAGGCTAGCTCTTTAGATCATGGATGCCATTTATATATAAACATTCCTGCTTGTCCTACAGATGGTGAAGAGCAGGTTCATGTACTAGGAATAATGAAATCTCAGCAATACAAGTAGACAGAAAAGAGAAGGAAGGTGGGCATAGATTGCGTGAAGGTGGAGAAAAGTAGTGAGATTAGCATTTCTGAATGGATCTGGTCACATCAAACCTGGTGCTACTGATCCTCGAAAACAGAATATTGGCCACCAGACATTGTATCATATAGGACTACCTGCCTCAGGGATACCACTCCTAAACTCCTCTTCTTACCTGCTGGCCTATGTTACTAAGGTCTTACTTATGCACCCATCTGTTCATCCATCCACCCGTAAACACATCCATCCACCCACCCACCCACCCATCCAGTAAATATTTATTGAGACTTTACTATGTGCAAGTTACTATTCTAGTCCCTTGGGATAGAGCATGGCTCTGTAATGTACTCTGGTTTTTTGTTTCTTTTCTTATTTATAAAATTTCCTTTAAAAAAATAAAAATTATACATTTACTTTGGAAAATATAGATGAATATAAAGAAGAAATTTTAATCCACATGTAGTTCAACAAATAAACTGTTAAATATTTCACTGTGTTTCTTTTCAGTCTTCTTTTTACCTCTTCTAATGTTATTAAGTTGAAATATTTCAGGCATACAAAAAATTAGAGATCAATTTAAAAACAACAACAAACATCCAGGTGCCTATCACCCAGTTGAAAAATAAAATCTTTCACAAACTGTTGAAGACCCCTTCTCAATTGTATTTATCTTTCTCACAGTCACAGATAGGGGTTACCCCTATTTTGAACTTTATTTTTATATCTTTACTACCTCATATACTATATGTAGTATATTTTTGCTAGGTATGTGTGATATACTTTTTGCATGTTTTTAAATCTTTATATGAATTTCATTCTGAATGTGTCCTTCTGCAATTTGCTTTTACCTCTCAGTATTGTTTTTGAGATTTATTCATGTTGATGCAACTCATTTCATTGATTTTAACTGTCGTATTATAGGCATTCCAGTGGAAGGATGTACCACAATTTATTAACTCATTCTCCCATGGATGGACATGTGAGTTGTTTTCAATATCTTGCTATTAAAAGCATTGCAATGAACATTCTATTTATATACCCTTGAGGGGGATTTCCCTAGGATATATATCAAGGAATAAAATTGCTGAGTCACAGGGTACAAATTACCTGGATATTATAAAATGATTCTTCAAAGTGGTAGTATTAACATTATGCTCCAACCAGTAATGTACTCTTTAAACACAAAGAAATACATGTCCACATACATGGGCATACGTATCTCATGTGTATATGGTGTGGCTATCATGTCTGTATCAGCGCTTAGAAGATCCAAGCCTGGGTGTTCTCATCTGGATCTATGGATCTATTTTCCTTCCCTTCTTTGCCCTGACCCAATTCTTTTTACCCTCCTGTCCTTCAAAGCCCCATTCAGGTCTCCTAGGAAGCCCTCCTATGGCCAGGTTCCACACATCTCCTTTCCCTGAATCCCAGAGGTAGCTCCTACCATGCGCTCGTCACCCTGTTTTTTCTCTTGAGTATTCAATGTATCAGGGGTCTGTGTGCTTGCTCTGCAACAGATAATCAGCTCTTCAAGTGCAGGAACCATCCTGAGGATTTATTGGCATCTCTCAGAATCTGGCAAGTGCCACACTCATAATGGGTTCTTGTTGAGTTTGGCAAACTGCTAATCGAGTTAAGGCAGTTTCCTTTTCTTCCCATAGACAAGTCAGGTCATATTATTCTTTGAATGAACTCCTAGGACCTGTTATCCTCTTGCAATTTCATTCCTCTGTATGTAACTGTGGTGGATTGAATTGTGTACTGCAGTTCTTGGTCTTGGTCTTGTTCTGCATTCTGGTGAGCGTGGACCCATAGTAAATAAGACCTCTTTTTTTCCCTTCAGGTTCATAATTTATTGTACAAATTGAGTATCACATGACAGGTTGATATTAGGCTCCTGCAGGCATCAGATTTGGTAATTGAAAGAGGTACAGTTTAGAATTCATTTATGTTGCTTTCACAGCTGGAGTTTTTTAGACTTTAACTTGAAATAGTGGACAAGCAAAGCAATGGCCCCATATGTGGCCAGTACACACTGAAAGAATATAAGAGTTGAAATATTTTTAATACCAATGAACTGGAATTGGGCATCAGTTTCTGGACCTGCCATTATTTCAATCTTGCCAAAGCCACAATTTCCGAAGCCGATATTCTTCAATGCAAACAGCTGCCCTGTAAATAGGACTTCTTAAAGAAATTTCTTCAGCTAAGGTGTGTACCTACTGAATCGAGTCGGGTTTTAACCTGGTTTACTGTGGTCCTTAATAAGCAGAATGAAATTCAGACTAGAGAAAGAAAGCCATGGGGAAAAGCCAGAAGTCTTACAAAACTGGAGGAGAAAGAAGATGCTGCCATGTGCATTGCTGTATGACAGAAAGCCAAGGATCAGGACGGCCAGCAGCCAGTCCCAGAATGCCATAGTCTTTGGAATAAAGAATTCCTTACCTCACTCAGCTAACATGGAGGTGAAGAAGGTCACCTCCACACCAGGGAGCCAAGAGTGCCTACAACTGAAAGCAGGAGAATTGCATCCAGCATTCATGTGGAATCTAAGCCCCCTCTTGCTATAGATGTGGAGTGGACACAACCATTCTAAGGTCCACAGGTTGGAGGAATAGAGTATGGATTAGAGTGGATATACTGATATTCTATTCATGAACTATTGTGATTAGTAATCGAAGAAAATGTGGCATTGGTGTGGAGAAAGTGGCCATGGTGGCTGTTGGGGGTAGGGAATGGGAGGAAGAGATGTGATGTGGGGGCATTTTCGGGGGTTGGAGTTGTCCTGGGTGGTGCTGCAGGAACAGTTACTGGACATTATATGTCCTCCCATGGTCCACTGGGTGGACTGTGGGAGAGTGTGGGCTATGATGTGGATCATTGATCATGAGGTGCAGCAGGGCTCAGAGATGTATTCACCAAGTGCAATGAATGTCTCATGATGATGGAGGAGGTTGTTGTTATGGGGGGAGGAGTGAGGTGAGGGGGGTGGGGGGTATATGGGACCTCATATTTTTTTTAATGTAACCTCATATTTTTTTAATGTAACATTAAAAAAATAAAGATAAAAAAAAAAGAATTCCTTTGCTAATGGCCTCAATTTTGTACTTCTCCTGGCCTCAAAGCCATGAGTCAATAAATTCCCCTTGTATGATATTTGTTTTAGCAGCAGGGGAAACTAAGACAATACCCTAAGGAAACTCCTCTTTTCTATTTCATTCCTCCTCCAGTAAATTCTCAACAACAGCATGTGCTAATTAGGCTAATCTTGAAGCCACTGCAAGAATGAACCTATTCTTTGGAAAACCACAGCCACCTACAGGTCAGCAAATACAGGTTCACAGTTCTTCCTTCAGTATAGAAGTGTTGGAAAGAAATATTTTCTAGAAGAACATAAGGCTCACCCAATTGTGGAGAAGAAAAGAATTTATTCTCAATCTTGCAAGAAGGGGCTCACAACGAGAAAATGTGGCTGGCGCCCCGAACAAAGAAAAATGACACAATTTATATCCCTAAACCTAGCATGCAAGCCCTTCCTCTGTTTCTCCATAGATTGGATACTTCAGAAGTTACAGCCTATCCGAGAAGATCTAACTTTCCCACGCAAAAGTTTGTGATTAACTGCTTCCCCCATCACATTCCAACCATTTTAGTTTTTACCTGCTCCCCTTTGCCAAATAAGGAATGGAATTTAGTGCTGAATTGGTATTGACTTAGCTCTTTCTTGGGCATCTTTTTTACAGCCTATAGGACTGGCTTAAGCTGGTTTCCTTTGTTCCTGCTTAACCCGGGAGTGGGAGACTGAGGCAGTAGGCTGCCAGGTTACATTAATGAATATTTTCTTCCTTCATGTAAAAACTAAACTAATCTTCGTTTCTTACAGAAGAAATTTATTTACTGAGATCCTTCAGTCTCCCAAGTTATCCAAGTACATTCTATTCTTGGTCCTGGCTCCTCATGTTAAAAGAAAACTTAATATGAAATTCAGGGTCTCACAGCTTTCTTGAGCAAGTCATGCATTAGGCAGCATCTCATTCAGAAAGCAGAAGGGCTCTCTGAAGAGTGGTAGAAAGAGCAGGGTTTATATAGATAGGCTTATACAACCAACCGCGAAGCTAGTAGTAACAAATGATTCCATTGGTTGTATCAAGATAATATCCTTATTTGGCTAACACCAAGCCAGAGGGGTTGGAACACAAGCTAAATTGGTTGGCCTTGGGTTTCAGGGTCTGGGAGAGCCTAGCATTTACAGGGAGCAGCAACTTAGTTACATTTTATTTTCCTGGTGGAGTGCAGTTTAGGATGAGTTAGTCCATCTTGGGCCTATGTACATTATTTAACACTAGAGAAGTTTGGATTCTCCTTCTGTTTTCCATTTCTATCTATCTTCTAGTCTTCTCTCCCCCCAAGTGTTGAGCAATATAATAATATTCAGATTTATTTTATCAGATTTTACTGAACTTTGTTTCTTTATGTTTGCAGCATGGTATAGTGAAAAGAGAGCAGGCTTTAGAGTGGATAAACCAGGGTTTCAACCTTGCTCTATCACTTCACTGTGTGATATTAGGCAAGTTACTCTGAACCTCCACCTTTAGTCAGGTAGGGGAATCAGTGACCCTCTCTTAAGGTTCCTGAGAGATGTTACCCAGTTAAGATAGTTTTATTCTGCATATAGTAGGCGCTTGATAACCATTAGCATCATTCCACTTTTATCCTCCCCTGAATTACTGTTGGATATTTCCTCTTAGGTAGACATGGAGTGTGTGACTGGGAAGACCTCACTTACCGCCCACCGAAAAGCCCCTTACTCGTCTATAACAGAGTTTATTGGCCATTTTATCCCAGGACAGAGAAATCTGATGTGAAGGGACCCTCTCATCCAACCAATACAATTTGACCAGTTGAACTGAGGGATCTATTGAATATCTGGTGTCTCCTAAAGAAAGAGAAATGTTTCTCTTGAAAATTATACTGGAACACATAGAAAAAAATGGCATTATCTTGCCTCTGTACAGTATATGAGTAAGCTTTTTACCACAGGCCATCTAAAATATTTTTCTCTTGACTAACTTGTTATTATTTATAATATTTAATTTCATTTTTTATAATTAAACTTCCTATTACCAATAAGTTTGCCATCAGTGGGGCCCAGTGTTAATTTCCCTGTTACGTATATCCTCATCAAGGTAAATGCTTTGAATGGTAAGGCTTGTTTGTTCTGAACTAGTTAACTGAAGAATCTATTGGAAAGCCTCAGCCACACTTTTAATTATCAAAGTAGAGCTATCCTAGATCACCACAGGTTTTAGGTAACGAGACTGAGAAAAAAGAAATCATTCATTAGGATGTGTGAGAAATGTCTTAGGGTTGATTTTGTTTAAATGCCACTGTGAATTGATCGTTAGTATTTGCGAGAGCTGTACAAATAACACCACCTAAGGGGCTAAACCAACATGGATTGTTTCAGAGCAATTAATTCACTTCCAAGCATTTTGTATTAACAACACCTTATTTCCCTAGCGTACAGAGACAATTTGTTTTAAAAATCATCCCATAACTGTGATATCCTGCCAACAAGATTACTGGAGTGAAAGAAAAACCACCCAGTCAAATGCAAATTGTAGTCATATTAGTATGTTAATGTAGTGAGCGATAAACTGTGGTCAAATTTCCCTTTCTTCAGCTTAAATAGCACTAGAAAGGGGCTTATTTCTAAATGTTTGGAAAATGTTAAAAGCAGCAACAATTAAGGTTTATTCATGAACACTATCTGTTCAGCAATATGAAAAATTAAAAGAAGTAAATTACAATATGGCATAGTTCTTCCTAAGGGTTTACAACTTATCAAAAGACATGGCTCAAAGGAGACAAATGTTTAATTATTCTAAGCTTGGAGTGAAATCTTATTTTGCAAATTTAAAAAAATTCTTATTTTGCAATTTAAAATATATAGGTCTTGAAATCTCTAGTTGAAGGGAATTTAAGGAGGCAACAAGAAGAAAAACAGTAGAGAAAAAAAGGTTGAAAAGAGATATGATTTCATGAGAAGGAAGTTAAAGAAATGTTTAGAGATGTCAGTTTCTCTTTCTTAGTCACTTACTCAAAGAAGCCTTTCTTGCTTGAACTTGTTCTTACCGCCTAATTTCACCCTCTCACAAAGCAGTTAAGTTCCTTTATAGAATTTTTTCACGTTTACTAGCTTTTATATCCTCTTGTTCCTTTTTTAAGTTCCTTATAATCTGGATCTGACTGTATTCTACAGTCTGCCCGCAGACCAAGCTCCGGAAACCTGGGTGAAGACGGAAGGTTGGTGATGAGAACCCGCCCCCTCTGTGTGCCAGTGGCCACCTCTATACTCACGTCCACAAACTGCGTACCCATGGCAAGTTACTGAATCTCCCTGGCTCTCAACTTTGACATTTGTAAAACGAAAATAAAGTTTTATGTCTAAGGCAGTGGTTCTCAACCTTGGCTGCATAATGGAATCATCTGGGGAACTTTAAAAAATACTGATGACTGGAAACTCCTAGGTCTGGTTGTGGCCAGAGCATAGAGAGTTTTAAAGCTCCCTAGGTGATTGCAATGTACAGCTGAGGATGAGAACCAGTACTCTACGGGTTCTTATGAGAATTAAATAAAACAAAGAAAAATATCCTGGAGATGAGGCTACCTGGCACGAAGGGATTAATACCAAGTGCCAATCAGTGATACTTTTGGAGGACCTTGACCAAAAGGGGGCAACATTAAATACAAAAGAGTATTTAGGGTTAAGAGATTTAAAAATTAGTTGGGAGTTCATTCCAGAGGTTACACATGTCTCTCAGGCAGACCTCACTGACAACCGCCGTAAATGTAGCCTCAAATAAGGGTGCTCCTAAGGGCTCTAGAGCCATTTGGACACTGTAGGCAAGGCACACAACCCCTTGAAATCAGACCCTCTCAGTGGGCCTTACCTTGGAAAATATGACAATCTGTGTCCCCAAAATAACAGAATTAGACTCATTTATAATTTCCCTATACATGATTCTTCTACTCCTTTTATTTTAGCCTATAATTATCACTATACCCATTAAATATATGTGCCAGAGACTCAATATATTTTTGTTACATGGAAACACAGACAATCAAGAAATGCCCAGTAAATAACACTGATAAATTATTTCATTTGTTAGATTAACTGAATTAAGATTAGCATTTTTTTCTTCATAGGGATCTGAGTGTGTGTGATTCTTTTTAAGAATGTGAAATGCAGTATTTGCTAATGATAAAATAAAGCCAATGATAGTTGGACTTGTTCAAAGTAGTATCATCATTGGCTGAATTATATACCCTATCTACTGTTTCCTGAACAACCTACAATCTTCAAATGAATCCTGCCTGAAACTTGGTATCTTGGCTGTCCAGTACCACACTACATTCTCTCCAGCCAAGGCTAATTAGATTAAAGGCCGACACCCAACCAAGGATAAACAAGCCATTTTAGTCAAGCAGATTCTCTACCTCAATACTTTGGTAACTGTGTCATGCTAGAGCAAAGGTCTGTAAACTCTTGATGCTGATACTCCAGAATTGTATTAATTGCCATTCTTCCCGAGGTTTAGTTGTTCCCTGTTTCCTTGTAGACTATGAGATGATATTTTCATAATGTAATTCCTTTTAAAATAACATATTGTTTAAGGATACATAAATAGAAAGAATAGCAAGGGAATGATGATCTTAAAAGGCAGCATAACAGTTGCTTCTAGAGGGAAAGGAGGGAGATATTATCAGAGAGGGTCTTCAAAGGTATGGCAGCATTCTGTCTTAGCCCAGGCAGTGGTTAAATTATAACTATTTTCAATATCTGTACTTGTGTGTTTTATACACTCTTGTTCTATAAGACACAAATTCACAACATGAAGAAAGAAACTTTACCTTAGATAATCTAGAGGGTTTCTATTCTTTTCAGGTAAACATGTTCCAAGATTCATAGTTATTAAAGGTAGTTTAATAGGACCAGTATTCACTAAAATAAAATATGTTTGTGTGTGCACATATGTATGTATGTGTGTGTGTATGCAAAGCAAGCTATTCAAATTTCATCGAACTCCAGGGCTAGAAGAAATTTTCTAGTTAGTTGATGGACTTTATTTTACAAAGAAAAGATGAAGGTCAGAAAAAACTATATAACTTGCCCATTTTCTTCATGTAACTCAAATCTTTTTTTTTTTAACCAAGCTGTATCACTTTCCTAACACAAGAAGAGACAGCAATCATATCAGCAAGAAATGCATATTTCAAATTCAATTATTTTTAATGCTTATTTTTAGATGACTTGGCTGCCACAGCACTGAAATAAATTCTCTCATGTAATATGATATCTATACATAAGCAACATTTTATATCATGATTGCGGGATATCAAGACCATCCAGAAAAGAAATTACTGCAATTTAAAATGAAATTTTACTGACAACTGCTAAATTTTCCTCCCTGCTTATTAATTTTAAATCATGTGAGAAAGTGAATTTAGTGATACAGTGGACCTTATGAGTATGGGGGAAATCACTTCCCCTTTGCTAAATCCATTAAATGTAATTGAAGATTAATAATACTATGTGTTGTAAAAATTGGCTTATTTTCCCTAATGGAAGACATAGCACCACTTCTGATGTTAGAGTCTATTATCTAGAGAAGAGAAAGAAGGATAATGACTATGGACAGGACCAACTATGTAATTTGCCAGGCCCAGGGAATGAAAATGTGGGCACCTTTATTCAAATAGCAGGGGAAAAAGTGCCTTGAAAGGTACTAAAATATAAAACTTTTCCCTTTCTTTCACTATCTTTCTCTCAACCTGTTATGATGATTTTTATTTGCGATTTAGTAACATGCTCCCTCACACAGGGATACTTTCAGTGCGGGTGCAGACCCTCACAGGCTCCAGGATGTGCTTCTGTGTGTGTGTGTACAGGGTCCATGGGCTGCCAGGTTCACCCTCCCACAAGCTGTGGGACTGATGTGCTGTGCCCTGGCTGGGGGTAGGAAGTCAGCCTCCCCTTTTACTGCCCACCACCCCAATTCATGGCAGACAGGCATCCCCAGAGGACTGCAACAAGAAGCACTTTGTACTTGGATCTGGTGAGGGTGAGAGTTTCACCCCTGCCAGGACACTCCCCAAATGTACTCCCCCAAATGCCAGCCCAGGACAGGGACTGTCGTCATCATACTCTGCCCCACAATATTGCCAGGAACACATGCCCAACCCAACCTTCTCCATGCCCATACCTGGATCCCTGCTAGAGTGGGAGGGTTAAAGCAAATACAGGTCCCATTTCCCCTCCACTGACATTGCCTGGTTTCCGCCCTGGGTAGAAGAGGTCACTGGGCAGGGACAAAGGGAGGGAGGTCGGGTGGGGCTTCGTGTGCCAGGGAATGGGGAATATGATATCTGGGAACTCATCTTAGAGGCAGGGAGAGGTGGGCCTAGGCTCCAAGCACACACACCTACTCCACTGTGCCATCAGACTTACTTACAAAATACAAATGCAAAGATAAAATTATTAAGAATTGGAAGATGAGATTATGGTAGTTAAACCCCAAGTACAGGACCTTTCTGAGCAACAGGCTCTATAGGACTATACACAGGGCCATAAAGCCAGCTCTGCCTACGAAACTATAGTTACTTCCAGAGCATGCCAAAAAAGAAATCATAAATACCTGTGTGTATTTGTGTGTACATGTTTATGTCTTTTGAGATGAAAATGCTATTGCTGTCAGAATTCAAGTGTTAGAGTGTCTTTTTAGATGAAAATGCTATTGCTATCAGAATTCAAGTCAGTTACGGTGCCAAGTAGTCAAAATAATAAAGGCAATTCTTCCAAAAAGCATTTTGAAGCTTTGATGTATAAGTAGATAAGAAAACATTGTACACAAAATACTTAAACATTTTAAAGAATTTTTACTTACCATATAAAATGTAGATAATTATAATGTCTAAATTTTGAAGGGTTTAAGGCCTTCGATTACATGGAACCATTAATTTCTTCTACTACCCAGAATATCACTTCTTTTCCCCTTCGCACTCCACTTAACACTCCTGTCTAATCTTCAATGATCAATCAAATTCATCTTTTCCTTAAGGCTTTAAAGTCTTCCCCAATTCCCCAAAGTGATCTATGGTGTATCTCTTATTTACCCATATATACTGTTCATTATCTTCTTGCATCTTCTCAAGGATATATTCGTTGTGTCTCCAAGTCAGAATTTACATTCTTTAGCATAAAACTAGCATCCTCTAGTCTTTTCTATTTATCTATATTTCCTTATCTTCCTGCTCAGGGCCTAATGGTCTACCTTATATTGTATATACTTAATCAACATTTTAAAAATTTAGGGCTCCAAATTGTCTTTGTTGTTAAGAATTTGCATAAATGAGAGCAAAATCTTCATTGGAAATAAAAGGCCAGTGGGAGATGAATCCGTGAACATAAAAACTCAGGTCAGGTCTATGACCTGAAATAAATGATTTTAAGAGTACATATTAGTTTTTTTAAAAATTATTACCATTACTTTGTTTTAAGAAATAGTGTAACTTGATTAAAGAATCAAAGACTTTTACAATTCAAACTTTATTTCAAACTCAGAAAAATAAAATAACAGAAGAAGGTAGCTCAACAAGTTATGGAAGCATTCCTCCTGAAAAGTTCTGTCCAGGTACTTTTATCTCATCTAATTTCATCTACTAACTCAATTGTTCCTCTAGTGTTCAGAAAGATACACAGATGAACACAGATTAGTTAAATGACATAGTCGAGCTCTCCTTATTAATGAAAATAATGAAGAAGAGAAAAATAATGCTTAATCATATTTATATTTCACAAAACCAAACCCCGTATTCTTTTTTTTTCACCCTTAGCATTAATATAGTACCAACTTTGATTTTGCTCTAAAAACATTACAGTGTTGTTAACTATAGTCTATACATTACATTAGTTATATTTTCCCATGTATCAGAACATTCTTAACACCTTGTAGAAGAACATTCCTATAATTATGTTATTAACTACAATCCTCATCTACTGCCAAAATCATTGTTATACATTTCCTTATATTAGCCTCCAGCTGTTCTCCAACTAGCATTAATCACCTTAGACTACTCGTTTTGGCCGCAATCACATCCATAAATCAACAGTGTTTCTTACATTCATTATACATCAAGTCCACCGATTACCACATATTTGCATTTGACCTTATTAAACAGTCTATATATACCCAGCATTGTCTGCCCCTTCTCATCCCACATTCCATCTCCTACCAACCTACACTTCATAGTCCAACTCCCTAAATCCATGCACCATATTTAGTTCAGATCAGTGAAACCATATAATATTCATCCTTTTGTGCCCAGCTTATTTCACTCAGCATAATATCCTCAGTATTTCTCTATGTTGTCATGTGCTTCCTCAATTGATTTCTTATTACAGATGAATAATATTCCATCATATGAATATACCACATCTTATTTATCCATTCATGGGTTGACAAACACTCTTGTTGCTTCCTTCTTTCAGCAATTGTGAATAAAGCTGCTATGAATATCGGTATGCAAATATTTGTTTGTGTCCTTGCTTTCAGTTCTTCTGAATATATTCCTAGTAGCAGGACTGCTGAATCATATGGCAGTTCTATATTTAGTTTCCTGTGGAATCACCAAATTGTCTTCCTCAGAGGTTCCACCATTTTACACTCCCACCAACAATGAAGGAGTTCCTATTTCTCCACATCCTCTTGAGCACTTACAGATTTCTGGTTTTTAAAAAATAATGGCCATTCCGTATGGTGTGAGATGATATCTCATTGTAGTTTTGACCTGCATTTCCCTCATAGCTAGTGATGTTGAACAATTTTTCATGTGTCTTTGGCCATTTGTATTTCCACTTTGGAAAAATGGCTATTCAATTTTTTTGCCTATTTTTAACTGGGTGCTTGTCATTTTGTTGTTAACTTGTGAGATATCTACGTATAACATGGTCATTCCCTTATCAGATATAGTTTCTGAAGACTTTTTCCCATTGAGTTGACTGTCTTTTCATCTTCTTAACTAAATCATTTGAAATACAAAGTGTTTAATTTTGAGGCAGTCCCATTTACCTATTTTTTCTCTTATTGCCCCATGCTTTGGGTGTAAGTTCCAATAAACCACCAGCAACCAAAAGATCTTGAAGATGTTTCCCTACATTTTCTTCTAGGAGTTTTATAGTTCTAGGTTTTATATCGAGGTCCTTGATTCATTGTGAATTAATTTTTGTATAAGGTATGAAACAGAGGTCCTCTTTCTTTCTTTAGATAGGGATATCCAGTTTTCCAAGCACCATTTGTTAAATAGGCTGCTCTGACCCAGCTGTGTGGGTTTGACAGCCTTGTCAAAAATTACTTGAGCTGCTCATGGATCCTTTTGCAAGACAGACCATATGTTGGGTCACAAGATGACTCTGAATAAATCAAAAAAGATTGAAATTATACAAAACACTTTCTCTGATAATGGAATGAAGCTGAAAATCAATAATGGATGGAATAAGGGAAAATTTATAAATATATGGAGATTAAACAACACATTCATAAAAAATCTGTGGGTCAAAGAAGATACTGCAAGAGAATTCAGCAAATATCTTGAGATGAATGAAAATGAGAACACAGCATATCAAAACCAATGGGGGGGGGCGGAAACAGATGTGGCTCAAGTGATTGTGCTCCCTTCTACCATATGGGAGGCCATGGAGAGCTGATGGCCTGCACTGTGGAGAGCTGAGCTGGAAAGGCAAGATGATGCAATGAAGGGAGATGCAGAGGAGAGACAGTGAAAGATGCAGCAGACCCAGGAGATGAGGTGGCTTAAGTGACTGAGTGCCTCTCTCCCATGTCAGAAGTCCCAGGATCAGTACCTGGTGCCACCTAAAGAGAAGACAAGAAGAGAAGACAAGCAGACAGAGAAGAATGTGCAGCAAATGGACACAGAGAGCAGACAGAGAGCACAGGTGGTGGGGGAGGGGATAAATAAAATAAAATAAACCTATGGGACACTTCAAAGGCAGTGCTGAGAGGGAAATTTATAGTCCTCAATGCTTACATTAAAAAAGAAGAAAGAGCTAAAACTGAAGATCTAAATGCACACTTGGAGGAACTAGGGGAAAAAACAGCAAACTAAACCCAAGCCAAGCCAAAGGAAAGATATAATAAAGATCAGAGCAGAAATAAATGAAACTGAGAATAAAAAACAGTAGAGAGAATAAAGAAATGCAAAAATTGGTCCTTTGAGAAGATCAACAAAATCAACAAACCCTTAGCTAGACTGACAAAGAAGAAAAGACCAGAGCAAATAAATAAAATCAGAAATGAGAGGGGGGACATTACTACTGACCCCACAGAAATAAGAGAGATCATAAAAGGATACTATAAACAACTGTATGCCAAAAAACTGGACAATGTAGAGGAGATAGACAAATTCCTAGAAACACACAACCCACAATGACCCTAGAAGAAATAGAAGACCTCAGTAAACCAATCACAAGTGAAGAGATTGAAACAGTCATCAAAAATCTCCCAAAGATAAAAAGCCTGAGTCAGTGTGATTTGTGTTTTTCTAAAAATTTGTCCATTTTATCAGTGTTGTTAAGAATCACAGATTTTTAAAATATATATATTATCTAATTGTAGAATAAATATCTCAGCATTGTAAAACAGTCTTTGTTCTTATGATCTTCATAGCGAACTGATTTTATAATTGTAATAGTCCCTTAATCTGATTATATTAAAAGGTGATTTGACATTTTTTTTTTTTAAACCTTAGATCAGGAATGATAATAAGCAAAAATGTGATGCAGTTGAATAGAACATGATCTACCCTCTCACATTAAGTACCAGTACTTTCAACGACATCCTCTTCCAATTCCCCAGGTCATGTACTATGGGGCCAATCCCTGTCTAACTCTGTTGGCAGTATACCTTGCCTCCAACATTTCTGAAATTCCTGTCCTATCCTCACTATGAATACTTCCCTCTTTCCTTTCTCTCAAAGCTCTACTCATTATATATATGAAAGAAGCTAATTAACCTCAACAAGTATATTAATTAAACATAATCAGGACCCTCCTGATTTCTCACTTTTTAGGAAACATTTATACATTTAAAACAGGTACCTTTGAGAGACAGGTTCCTAAACATAAGGACTCTAATTATATGATTTTTTGGTCACCTCTATGGTCCCTCTCCCAACACTTCTCTCGGCTACTTGAATAGGTTCTTATTAATCCTGTTTATCCTATGCCTAAAACTTTTTTATGTAACCCTGCAATGGGAAAATTCTATTTCTGTCCCATACCATCCTTGAAGTAGGAATCAGAATACCTTCAAATTCCTTCAAAAGAAAACCCACCCTTCAAATATTGATATGCAACACTGTTGCTGTTGTTGTTTTAAGGAGGTACTGGGGATTGAGGCCAGGAACAGGAACTCATACGTGGGAAACAAGTACTCAACCACTGAGCTACATCTGCTCCCCAATTAATGCTTTATTCATTTGTTTGTTTTGTTTTTAGGAGGTAACAGGGATTGAATGGGACCTCATACATGGGAAGCAAGTGCTTAACCACTTGAGCTACATACGCCACCCAGGAATATATTAGGTTGGTGCAAAAGGAATTACAGTTTCAAACCATGAATTTTAAATCATTATAACTACACTCAAACATATCTTTATTAATCAAAATAGGAATCATTACAATCAACACTTTTTGTCAATGAGAAATAAGTTTGTTTATTCCTGTAGCATAAAAGTCCATGCTGGGAAGCAGATGTGGCTCAACTGATAGAGCATCTGCCTACCATATGGGAGGTCCAGTGTTCGAACCCAGGGCCTCCTGGCCTGTGTGGTGAGCTGGCCCATGCACAGTGCTGCCATGCACAAGGAGTGCCATGCCTCGCAGGGGTGTCCCCCGCATAGGGGAGCCCCACGTGCAAGGAGTATTCCCCTCAAGGAGAGCCGTCCCACGCAAAAAGCACAGCCTGCCCAGTAGTGGCACCACACACACGGAGAGCTGACACAGCAAGATAATGCAACAACAAAAAAAGAGAGACACAGATTCCCGGTGCCACCAAGATTGCAAGCAGACACAGAAGAACACACAGTAAATGGATACAAGAGAGCAAACAACGGGGGTTGGGGAAAGGGGAGAGAAAAAAAAATTTTTTAAGTCCATGCTTTAAGGATTTAATGAACTTTTGGAAAGCATTTTCTGCATCCTGCTGGTCGTGGAAGCATTTTCCCTGCAAAAAGTTGTCAAGATGCTTGAAGAAGTGGTAGTTGATTGGCAAGAGGTTAGGTGAATATGGTAGAGGAGTCAAAACTTGATAGCGCAATTTGTTCAACTTTTGAAGCATTGGTTGTACGATGTGCAGTCGGGCACTGTCATGGAGAAGAATTGGGCCCTTTCTTTTTAACCAATGTCAGCTGCAGGCATTGCAGTTTTGGGTGCATCTCATTGATTTGCTGAGCATACTTCTCATATGTAATGATTTTGCTGGGATTCAGAAAGTTATAGTGGATTAGACTAGCAGCAGACCACCAAACAGTGATCATGACCTTTTTCTGGAGCAAGTTTGGCTTTGGGAAGTGCTTTGGAGCTTCTTTTTGGTCCAACCACTGAGCTGGTCATCCCTGGTTGCCATATAAAATCTACTTTTCATCGCACATCACAATCTGATCAAGAAATGGTTCATTGTTGCGTAGAAAAAGAGAAGACACTTCAAAACAATAATTTTTTAAATTTTCAGTCAGCTCATGAGGCACCCATTTATGGAGCTTTTTCACCTTGTAAAGGTGAACAACCATAGAATGGTCGACATTGAGTTCTTCAGCAATTTCTCATGTAGTTGTAAGAGGATCAGTTTTGATGATTGTTCTCAACTGGTCATTGTCAACTTCCAATGGCCAGCCACTACGTTCCTCAACTTCAAGGTTCTCCTCTCCTTTGCAGAACTTCTTGAACCACCACTGCACTGTAGGTTCATTAGCAGTTCCTGCCAAATACGTTGTTGATGTTGCGAGTTGTCTCCACTGCTTTATGACCCATTTAGAGCACAGATAAGAAAATCGCTCGAATTTGCTTTTTGTCTAATACCTCCAAAGTGTAAAATAAATATAAAGTAAACAGAAAGTAATGTCATTAGCAAAAAAACATAAAGTGAGAAATGCACATTAAAATGATTATAATGTAACCATATTTATTTAAGAATGTCTGCCAATATCAAATGGCAAATTTCAATAATGCAAAACTGTAATTACTTTTGCACAAATCTAATAAATTTTACTCAAGATGTTGTAAAAGAACCAAGGGAGAGTTTTATGAATCACACTCCACAGCACACAACTTTATTAATGCCTTCCTTAAATTTGTCTTCTTTCCTGTCTCAGTAGTGTATGGAGGGGATTATTTCAACATTGCCCCATCTCACAGATCTTCTGCTATGCACCACTATTGTTTCCTTTGTTTACTGCAATAGTCCCAACCTGAATTATTGGCCTAAGAACGAGTGACTTTCAGTCAAAATATTGGACGAGACAGTCCTAAAAATAATATTTGGATATAAAAGTTCTCTTTTCTTCATAAATTGAGTATAACTGAGGACTAGAAGTGGGAAATGGCATATGTATATATTAAATCACATGAGGGGCATGCCTCTTAGGTGAAGAAATGTGCACATCAGCTTGAATCATATTCAGGACATTTGTGGGTTTTATTGGTAGGATGAACATGAAACTGAAAACAAAGAGAAAGAAAATGGAAAAGTCCCCAACTCCTGCAATTATTTGCTTTGTTAAATGATTATATAAAATTGGTTTAGTCTTTGTCTTACGAAGACACTGTAACAGACTCACAGTAAACTACTAAGCACAGAACTAATTAATTGAACAAATATTTGTTGATTACTACATGCTGAGTACTGTTCTCAATGTTTGGAATACACCAATAAATAAAACAAAAACTGTTATGTGTGAAGCATACATTGTAGTGGGAGGTGACAGACTTAACCAAAACATAATAAATAAACTATCTAGTGTGTTAGAAGATGGTGATTTCTATGGGAAAAGTAAAGTACAAGGGGAATTGGGATTCCTGGGAAATGGTTGGGTGTAATTTGCAGTATTTAATAAGGAGGTCAAGGCAAGCCTTAATGAGAAGGTAAATTTTGAGCAAAGACTTAAAGAAGGTGAGAGAGTTAGTTAAGCAGTTATCTGAGGGAGGAACATTCCAGGCATAGAGCAAAGGCCGTGAAGCACGGCATGCCAGGCACATTCAAGAAAGAGCAGGGGAACCAATAGGGGTTTGGAGGAGAGGTTAGATAATGTAAAGCCTGGTGGGATTTTGGCTTTATTCTTTGTGAAATGTGGAGTCAGTGAGGGTTTTGATATGAGGTGGGACATGAACTAACAGATTTTAAGAGGATCACTCTGTCCACTGTGTTGAGAAAATGCTGCATGGTAGCAAGAGTAAAAGCAGGGAGTCCGGAGGCTAGTAGAGCAATTCACATGAGAGATGACAGTGGCTTAGACTTGAAGGTAGAGTGGGGGAGAAAGGGTGAGATTCTAGGTACATTCGGAAGGTAAGAGAGAAAGAGAGAACCAAGAATGACTCCAGGGTTTGCCGTTGCACAACCAACGAGATCAAAAGAAGAAATTAACCAAAGTCCTTAAAAATTCCTGACTCTAAACGCAACAATACTGAGGACTAAAAAGTTGCATTTGCTATAATGTAATTCAGAATCTCTTTAATACTCATTGCCTTTCTCTAAACATTTACCTCACTTATCAAAAAATGTTTTCACAATTGCAGTATCCAATTTTGAATAAACTCTATTTACTATAGAATCTATTGCTGCAAATATGTTATTTTACTTTTAGAGCAGTGGATAAGAAAGTCTTCTTTAGCTTCACTTGTACAATCCTTTTAGATGATTTTTTAAGAAATTGAAATGGATTGCATTTTTAGTTGCTATTTGTTTAAAAATAATATTAATAGCAGCTAACATTTATTGAACACTTACTATTCACCAGGATATGTAATAAATGTTTCATACGCATTTATCTTATGGCAACCTTCTGAAGCTGGCTTTATTATTATCTCCATTTTACCCATGAAGAGGTTTAGAAGAGGTTTAAATAATTTGTGTAGGTTAGTAAGTGACAGAATCAGGATTCAAACCCTGGTCTCTTGAAGTCTAGGGTTTTTAAAAACGGCACACACTGTCTCTCCACTTGATTGTTGGAGGTTGAATTATGTCCCCCACAAAAGACATTCAAGTCCTAACCCCCCAGTCCTGTGGATGTGAGTGCATTTGTAAATAGGACCTTTGATGATGCTGTTTAGTTAAGGTGTGGACTCACTTGTGAGTAGGATCTTTGCAGATCCTATTAGTTAAGATGAGGCCAAATTGAACTGAGGTGGGCCTTAATCCACATAACTGGAGTCTTTTTAAGTAAAGGAAATTTGGACACAGTCAGTCAGTAAAAGCCAGAAGTCAGTAGAAGCCAGAAGTCAGTGGAAGCCAGAGAATCAGATACTGGAGAGAGACATTGCCATATGATGGAGGAGCACTGCAGACTCCCAGAGAGAGCAAGTCCTGCCAAGACTTTGATGTTAGACTTCTAGCCTTCAAAAGTATGACACAATAAATTCCTGTTGCATAAGCCAGCCCACAGTAAGGTATTTGTTATAGTACCTAGGGAAAACTGAGACTGAGGGGATACAGAATTTTAGTGCTGTTTTTCCTGTAAGAATTATTGAAGCTTTAGTTTTGCTTCTTTTATTAGTAATCAATATAATTTTAAACATAGCTGTATTTTCGTTTAGGTTACACTCTGAGCTTGAGTTTCCCTATATTTTAGCTGAACAAAGGGATCTAGATCAGTGACTCACAAGCTTTTAAAAATTCCCAACTCTCTTGTGGCAGGACATGACCCATCACTAACAGGGACCCGTAGTAGAGGTTCTCAATGAGGTGGAGGTAAAGGAGGGCTTGAGGGTTTGACAAAGCCTGGCCCAGAAGATTCTGATATTACTTCTTATTCTGTTAGATAAGTGGCCATCTTCCTGGAAAGCCCAGGCCTTGGCAGGAAATGCCTGGGTCTTTCTCGCCTTCTCTGCCTTTCAGCATCCTCCCATCTTCAACCAGAGAAGATCTACTTTAATCTGTTCTAGAGATTTGGGATCCATGTAAGATTTCATTAAAACAAAAACAAACAACTGTTCCACTCCTTTAAAAAGTCTGAAAAATACTGTTCTGATTCAGTGTTTCTCCTATGTTCAGCATGATCTTGTAAAATACATATTCTTATTCAGTGGCTCTGGGGTGGTGCCTAAGATTCTGAATTTCTAATAAATTCCCTGGTGATGCCAGTGCTGCTGGGTCTCATACCCACAGTTTGAGTAGCAAGGGACTAGAATGATCTCTAAGGTTTTTAAAGCTAATTTTTCCCCATTCACCTAAATAGACTTTGATTATGAAAGATTTTTCTCACAATGATCTTAAGTTTACCAAAAGTGTAAGTTCAAGCTTCCATCCCCATCAAAGTCTCAGTCTATCTGCATCTGTCTTCCTAGCATCTGTCTCTCCAGCATCTGTTTCTTTATCTCAGTAATTCTTTTCTCTCTCTCTTTTGAAAGGTGAATAGTATTTTAGCTTTTTGGGCAAACATTTAAAAATCTGTCCATAGAGTAAATGTTATGCCCCAGTCAGTTCATCTGAGCAAGAACTAACTATGGATATCCTGGGAAATATGTCACAAGTTAGTTATTTAAAGGGAGTTGTGGGAAGTGGATTTGGTTCAATGGTATTGAGTGTCCACCTACCATATGGGAGGTCCAGGGTTCAAACCCAGGGCCTCCTGACCCGTGTGATGAGCTGATCCATGCGCAGTGCTGATGAGCACAAGGAGTGCCATGCCATGCAGGGGTATCCCCCACGTAGGGGAGCCCCAAGCGCAAGGAGTGCGGCCTGTAAGGAGAGCCACCCAGCACGAAAAAAGTGCAGCCTCCCCAGGAGTGGTGCTGCATGCACAGAGAGCTGTTGCAGCAAGATGATGCAAGAGATTCCCGGTGCCACTGACAGGAATATAAGCAGACACAGAAGAACCCACAGCGAATGGAGAGAAAGCAGACAACTGGTGGGGGGGAGGGGGAAAGGGAGAGAAATAAAAAAATAAAATAAAATAAATGAAAATAAAAAATAAAGGGAGTTGTTTTTGTGTAATCTATTTATCTTTTTTAAAAAAGACAATAAAAAAAGAATAAAACAGTAGATTTCATGCCATGTAAGTGGTAAAAGAAATAATAAATGCATTGAATATTAAAAAATAAATAAATACATAATCAACCATGAAAAAAAAAGGGAGTTGTAACACTTTCTTCTAACTTTAGTAACTTAATGAACTTCTCTAATTAAGGAATAACTGTCTTGTGCCCTTCTACCCTTTCAGTAAAAACTTTAGCATATATTTGAATGATTTTTAAATTTTTTCTATCTGGTTGCATCATCATCTTTTTTTTTTTTTTTTTTTTTTGGTTTGTTGCTTTGCTGCACAGGGACCCAGCCTCTCCATGCAGGTCTGGGAGGTCACCTTTTTTTTTTTTCTTTTTTTAGCAGGAGATCCCAGCAATCGAACCCAGGTCATCCATACGGTAAATAGGAGCTCAGTCGCTTGAGTCACAACTGCTTCCCTTGAGTGATTATATTCTTTACTGTGTTAGATCCCTCAAACTCATTTGAGTTTCTTTCTCAAAATACTTCTTCAGCACCGTTTCCCCAGTAGTGCTTTTTTTGCAGAGGTGGGAGAGTTTATGCACTCTCAGAGCATTATTACAAGAGCTGACTTCTAGGTCTCTACAGACCCTCACCTATATCCAACTGATACTGCAGGAATCAGCCAACCTTTACATAAAGGGCCAGATAGTAAACATTTCAGCTTTGCACCCATTTCTAGTCTCTGTCGCAACTACTGAATTCTGTCCTATAGCACTGTAGCAGTTTGATGAATTCCAAAAAGAAATATTGGATTATGTTTTTAAACGGATCTTTTCCTCTGGGCATATTAGATCATATTGGATTCATAGGTTTACTTGATTAAGTAATTATCTAAACCTCTTGCACCAGTAGGTCATTGAGTCCCCACCCTTTGTGGGTGGGGACTCACAGATAAAAGGCACGGCAAAGTACGGAGTTATGGGTTTTTGATGTTGTAGTTTCGATGTTGGAGTTTGATGCTGAAGCCTTAAGCTGGAGAACCAGGAAGAGAGGAACCCTAAGCCTGGAAAGACACAAGCCCTGGGAAGAGAAGAACCCAGGAAGCCTGAACCCTCACAGACATTGGCAGTCATCTTTCTTCAACATGTGAGAATAGACTTTGGTGAGTGAAATAACATGCTTTATGGCCTGGTATTTGTAAGCTCCTACCCCAAATAAATACCCTTTATAAAAACCAACTGACTTCTGGGATTTTGCATCAGCGCCCCTTTGGCTGCCTAATACATGCACAAAAACAGATATAGACAATATATGTGTCTGTGTTCCAATAAAACTGTATTTACAAAAACTGATGGCAAGATGAATTTGGCCCTCTGGCCAATTTGGTTGCCTTGTATTTCTTTATCTTGCCTAATTACTCTAGCAAGAACTTCTAGCAAAATATTTAACAAAAGGAGTGACAGTAAGCATCCTCTTGTTCATTGATCTTAGTGGGAAAGCTTTCAGTCTTTCACCATTGAGTACAATGCTAGCTGTGGGTTTTTCATATATGCACTTCACATGTTGAGAAAGCTTCCTTCTATTCCTATATTTTGGAGTGTTTTTATCAAGAATATGTTGGCTCCTGGAGCCTCCTGGTGAAAGTGAGCTGGCCCATGCAGAGACCTGGCCCACGTGGAGAGCTGGCCTATGTGGGGAGCTGGTGCAACAAGATGACACAACAAAGGAAACACAGAAGACGGACATTGGGAGATGCAGTGAACCAGGGAGCTGAGGTGGCTCTGGCAATTGAGTTCCTCTCTCCCACACTGAAGGTCCTGGAACAGATTCCCAGTGCCTCCTAAAGAGAAGATGAGAAGAGAGGAGAGAAGACAAAGAGAAAGCATGGCAAATGAACACAGAGAGCAGACAGTGAGCACAAAACACAATGTGGGGGAGAATAAATAAAAATAAATCTTTAAAAAAATAATATATTGGCAGAACACTCTGGGTTCTGGGCTTCTAGGTTCTTGGCTTATGTTGCATAAAAGAATTTAAGGACACATCATAGGGAGGGCAAGGAAGTAAAGAATTCAGTAAGACTCAAGAAAAGAATACAGTCCTAAACTGTATTCTTTTTTAATGTAAGCATGGAGGATGAGTTGCACTTGTGGGGCCCCGGGTTAGGCCTTTTTAAAACCTTTATTCCTCCCCTTTATAATGTTGGGGAAGGGCCCCAGCTGTTTGCTGTTCTGACTGGTTGCCTTACAATTCCCACCTATTAGTGCTCAGAGGACCAATGGCAGGCCTGTTGTTTGGAGGTATCTGGGGCTTCTCTTGACCCCAGAAAGAGTCCCAAATGGGATATTGTGGCCAAGGTCTTGCAGAATCTTTCCAGCTTTGTTCTTTAGTAGCTACCTTACCCTGAGGAGGTTTTCAGGTGGGGTCTCACAGCTTTGTTGTCTGTCATCATGTTGTCTGCTGGATCCGAAACGCCTTCCCTCTTTCACTATACTAACCTGCCTCAAAAGGATACTGTATTTTGTCAAATGCTTTTTCTGCATCACCTGAGAGGATCATGTGATTTTTCTTCTTCAGGTTATTAATGTGATTTATTACATTGATTTTCTTGTATAGAACCATTCTTGCATACCTGGTATAAAGCCTACTTGATTAAGGTATATAATTCTTTTAATATGTTTTTGGATTTGTTTTGCAAATATTTTGTTGAGGATTTTTGCATCTATATTCATTAGAGAAATTGGTCTGTAAATTTTTTCATAGTATCTTTATTTGGTTTTGGTATTAGGGTGATGTTAGCTTCATAGAATGAGTTGTGGTTTTGTTTTTGTTTTTTTAGGTACCAGAGCCAGGGATTGAACCCAGGATCTCATATGAGGGAAACCAGTGTGCAACTACTAAGCCACATCAGCTCCCCATAGAATGAGTTTGACGGCATTCCTTCCTGTTCACTTTTTTGGAAGAGCTTGATCAATATCAATATCAGGGAGCAGATGTGGCTCAAGTAGTTGCATACTGGTTTCCCTCATATGAGATCCTGGGTTCAGTTCCTGGTGCCTCCTGAAAAAACAAAAACAAACAACAAGAAAAAACATGAAAAAAGCAACTCAAGGAAGTCAATGTAGCTCAGGTGATCATATTTACCTATGAGTCATCTGATTCTGGGCTTTTCATCTCTGGGAGCTTTCTGTTGTCAGCGGCATGGGAATCTGTTTTTCTTTTTGTTGCATCATCTTGTTGTGTCAGCTCTCCGTGTGTACGGTGCCATTCCTGGGCAGGCTGCACTTTCTTTCGCACTGGGCGGCTCTCCTTACAGGGCGCACTCCTTGCGCATGGGGCTCCCTTACATGGGGACACCCCTGCGAGGCATGGCACTCCCTGCGCGCATCAGCACTGCACTTGGGCCAGCTCCACATGGGTCAAGGAGGCCCCGGGGTTTGAACCGCGGACCTCCCATGTGGTGGATGGATGCCCTAACCACTGGGCCAAGTCTGCTTCCCTTTGGGAGGTTTTTAATGACAGTTTCAATCTTTTCACTTATGATTATTTTTTGAGGTCCTCTATTTCTTCTACAGTCAATGTAGGTGGTTTGTGTGTTTCTAGGAATTTGTCCATTTCATCTGTGTTGTCTAGTTTTTTGGCATACAGTTGTTCATAGTATCCTCTTATGATCTCTCTTATTTCTGCAGGGTCAGTGGTAATGTTCCCTTTCTTATTTCTGATTTAATTTATTTGTATCTTCTCTATTTTTTCCTTTGTCAGTCTAGTTAAGGGTTTGTCAATTTTATTGGTCTTCTCAAAGAACCAAATTTAGTTTTGTTGATTTTATTTTACTGTTGTTCTCAATTTCATTTATTTCTGTTCTGATACATATTATTTCTTTCCTTTAGCTTAGTTTGGGATTTTTTTTGTCTTTATTTTTTTTAAATATTACATTAAAAAAATATGAGGTCCCCATATACCTCCCACCCCCCTCACCCCACTCCTCCCCCCATAATAACAACCTCCTCCACCATCATTAGACATTCATTGCATTTGGTGAATACATCTCTGAGCACCGCTGCACCTCATGGTCAATGGTCCACATCATAGCCCACATTCTCCCACAGTCCACCCAGTGGGCCATGGGAGGATATACAATGTCTGGTAACTGTCCCTGCAGCACCACCCAGGACAACTCCAAGTCCCGAAAACACCCCCACATCACGTCTCTTCCTTCCACTCCCTACCCCCAGTAGCCACCATGGCCACTTTCTCCACACCAATGCCACATTTTCTTTGATTACTAATCCCAATAGTTCATGAATAGATTATCAGTAAGTCCACTCAAATCCATACTCTATTCCTCCATCCTGTGGACCTTTGAATGGTTGTGTCCCCTCCAGATCTATATCAAGAGGGGGCTTAGATTCCACATGGATGCTGGATGCAATCCTCCTGCTTTCAGTTGTAGGCACTCTTGGCTCCCTGTTGTGGTGGTTGACCTTCTTCATGTCCATATTAGCTGAGTGGGCTAAGTCCAATAAACCAGAGTGTAGGAGCTGAAGTCTGTTGAGGCTCAGGGTCTGGCTATCACACGGTCAGTCCAGAGATTCAGGTCCCCTGTGTGTATATTAAACCCCAGCACCAACTACAGTTCTGGTAAAAGTAACAGGAGAGGCTTATGAAAAAAGATCACATCTGAGTCCAGTTCCATCACACAGAAACAAAAACTCCTTAATTTGCTGTTCTCTTTCTAGTTCCGCCAGGTATGCAGTTAGGTCTTCGATTTTAGCTCTTTCTTCTTTTTTTAGTGTAAGCATTGAGGACTAAAATTTTTCCTCTCAGCATTGCATTTGCTTTATGCCATGGGTTTTGATGTGCTGTGTTCTCATTTTCATTTGTCTCAAGGTATTTACAGATTTCTCTTGCAATTTCTTCTTTGACCCACAGTTCATTTAAGAGTGTGCGGTTTAACCTCCACGTATTTGTGAATTTTCTCCTTTTCCATCCATTATTTATTTCCAGCTTCATTCCATTATGATCAGAGAGAGTGTTTTGTTTAAATTCAGTCTTTTTACATTTATTGATATCTGTCTGGTGACCCAACATATAGTCTATCCTGAAGAAGGATCCATGAGCACTTGAAAAGAATTTATATAGTGCTCTATAAATGTATGTTTGGTCTAGTTTAGTTATCATACTATTCAAGCACTCTGTTTCCTTGTTTATCTTCTGTCCAGATGTTCTATCCCATGCTAAAAGTGGTGTATTGAAGTCTCCTACTATTATTGTAGAGACCTTCATTTCTCCAAGGTTTGCTCCTGTGTGCCTCATATATCTTGAGGCACCCAGGTTAGGTGCATGTATAGTCAGCCAAAGGGATGCTCAAGCAAAGTCCAAAAATCTGTTGGCTTTTATAAAGGGCATTTATTTGGGGTAAAAGCTTACAATTACAAGGCCCTAAAGAGTCCAACTCAAGGTTGCTTTCTCACCAGTCAGTTACCACATGTTGAAGCAAGATGGTGAGCAATCTCTGCCTCATCTATCCTTTCATCTTCCTCTCAAGACGCCAGCTTCTTCTGATATCAGCTTTAGGGCTCATTTCTTCCCCGGTCTTATCAGCTGCTCAGCTGCTCTGTTCTCTTCAGCTGCAAACTATCAGATTAATGGCTCAGCTCTCCCTGGTCTTTAGCTATTTGAGCCTTATCTCCTCTAGCATCTCTCTTTCTGTGTCTTCTTCAGTGAGTGTCCCTTTATATCAGCCCACCAAGAAGGTAGGGACTCAACCAGAGTCATGCCCTACTGATGTGGTCAAATCAAAGCCCTAATTTTCACATAATTTAGGCAAAGACACCCAACTGAATTAATACAATCAAAGGGTATCACTCCTAGAGGAATAGATTAGTTTACAAACATAATCTCTCTTTTGGGAATTTATAAATAATCTCAAACTGCCACAGTGCATAAATGTTTATTATAGTTATTTCTTCTTGGTGAATGGCCCCTTTTACTAATATACAATGACCTTCTTCATCTCTTATAACCATTTGGCATTTAAAGTCTATTTTGCCCAATATTAGTATTACTACTCCAGATCTATTTTGATTACTATTTGCATGGAATATCTTTTTCCAACCTTTCGCTGTCAGCCTGGTTGTGTCCTTATATCTGAGTTGAGTCTCTTATAGACAGCTCAAATTTTTTATCCAATTTGTCAATCTATTTCTTTTGATTGGGGAATTCAATCCATTAATTAAAATATTATTACCATAAAGGTATTACTTCCTTCATATATTTTATCCTTTGACTTTCCGTTGTCATATCTTACTGTTGTCTGTCTTTTTACCCTTTAATTTACACTTACTAATAATCTTCATTTCACCACTCTTCTCTAAGTCTCTTACCCTTGTTTTTTTCCTTTAAGACTGCACCAGTCCCTTCAGTATCTCTTGTAAATCTTGGATTTGGGTAACGTACTCTCTCAGTTTTCATTTGTCTGTGAAGACTTTAAACTCATCCTCATTCCCTCTTTTTTATTCTTTTTCTTTGAGGTACCAGGGGCAGGGGATTGTACCCAGGACCTCATATGTGGGAAGCCACCACTCAACCACTGAGCCACATAGGCTTCACTGAGTTGGTTTTTTTCATTTGTTTTTCTTGTTGTTTGTTTTTTAGGAGGTACCAGGAACTGAACACGGGACCTCTCATGTTTAAAGCAAGCACTCAGCTGCTTTAGCCACATCCACTCCTTCACCTCCATTTTTGAAGGACAGTTTTGCTGGATAAAGAATTCTTGGCTGGCAGTATTTCTCTTTCAGTACCTTAAATATATCATACCACTTTCTTCTCACCACCATGTTTTCTGATGAGAGATCAATACTTAGTCTTAAACTGAGCTTTCCTTGTATGTGATACTTTATTTTTCTCTTGCTGCCTTAAGAATCCTCTCTTTATCTCTGGTATTTGTCATTCTGAATAGCAGATGTCTCAGAATAGGTCTATTTGGATTTATTCTGTTTGGGGGCATTGTCCTTCTTGGATACTGATATTTATGTAGTTCATAAGAGTTGGGAAGTTTTCAGTCATTATTTCTTCTTTCTGCCCCCTTTCCATTCTCTTCCCCTTCTGGGACACCATTAATCTGTACATTTGTGTGTTTCATGTTGTCATTCAATTCCCTGAGACCTTGTTTCATTTTTTCCATTTTTTTTTTCTTTCTAGTCTCCTGTCTTTTCCAGTTCTAATGTCCTGTCCTCGATTTCACTAATTCTGTCCCTCACCAATTCAAATCTGCTGTTATATGCCTCTAATGTTTTTTTTTTTTTAATTTATTTCTCCCCCTTTCCCCCGTCCTGCTGTTGTCTGCTCTCTGAGTTCATTCACTGTGTGTTCTTCTGTGTCTGCTTGCATTCTTGTCAGTGGCACTGGGAATCTGTGTCTCTTTTAGTTGTGTCATCTTGCTACATCAGTTCTCCATGTGTTTAGCGCCACTCCTGGGCAGGCTGCACTTTTTTCACACAGGGCAGCTCTCTTTGCAGGGTGCACTCCTTGTGCATGGGGCTCCCCTATGTGGGGGACACCCCTATGTGGCATGGCATTCCTTGCACACATCATCAGCACTGTACATGGGCCAGCTCACCATACGAGTCAAGAGGTCCCGCGTTTGAACACTATATGGTAGGTGGACTGTCCGTTGAGCCAAATCCGCTTCCCTCTAATGTATTTTTAATGTCACCCATTGTCTTTCATTCCCGTAAGCTATGTTACTTTTCTTTGCAGACTTTCAAATTGTTCTCTATGCTCAGCCAGTGTCTTCTTGATATCCTTTACCTTTTTAGTCATATTTTCCTTCAAGTCCTTGAATTGATTGAGGTGATCTACATGATTATCATTGATTAGTTGTCTTAAATTCTATGTTCCATGAGGATTTTTGTTTTGTTCCTTTGGTTTGGTCATACCCTCCTGCTTTTTAGTATGGTTTGTAATTTTTTGCTGATGTCTGGGTATCTGCATATGTTGGTGAATTTACTCTGATAATTACTTTCTTTCTCATGTCTAGTGGTTTTGTTTCATAGCTCTTATTTGATTTTTGGTTCAACTTATTCTAAGTTTTTAAAATTGTCCAGCTTAAGTTATTAAAATAGGCCAGGGACTCATTAATGAGGTACAGATAAGCTCCCAGGAGTTTGGGACAAGAAATACCTAAACAGGTTTTTCTCCCTACAGTTTCTTGGCCAACCAGCAGATAGCATTCATTGGTGAATCTTTCCGTAGAGGTGACTCTTCAACTACCGCTTGCCTGTGATTCTAGTCTGGCCAGAGCCAAGATTCAAAGCAGGCTCTGCTGGCCAAATTCACTGAAGAGAAACCATTCTGCACCCTCTGCCACACCCTCCCTCTTCCCAAAGAGGATTTCCATTTCCCTCTCAGTAGGTGCAGTGAACCAGAGATTTTATCCTGGCTGTTCACCTTGAGGGTGGAGGGTTGATTCCAGTCCTGGCTATGGGGATTAATAGCTCATGATTTTCATTTCAGCTTGTCTCTCTGTTCCTCACCCTTCGGGGCAGGGCGAGGGGGAGTGGGGGTAGGGGGTGTATGAAGTACTCTCCTGGTCTGCAGAGTTCCAGACTGATCCATTGGACAGCATTTTGCCTTTCCTCTATTGTTTCTGTGAGAGAGTTGAGCCCCGCCTAACTATTCCAATGCCATCTTCCTGGAAGTCCATTCCTTCTTATGGCCAGATAATATTCTATTGTGTATATACATGCCATATTTTGTTTATCCATTCATTTGTTGGTAGACTTTTGGGTTATTTCTACCTATTGGCTATTATGAATAATACTGCTATGAAAATTTGGTATATAAACCACAGCCCCTTTGGAAAGCAATATGGAGTTCCTCAAAAGTTAAATGTAGAATAACCATATAACCTGGCAATTCCACTCATAGGTATATACCCAAAGAAGGTGAAAACAGGAACTCAGACAGATACTTGTACATCAAAGTTCATAGCAGCACTATTTTGCTGTGTTTTTGTTTCCTTGTGTGATTATTTTTTACTTTGTATTAGACATCGTATTTGCAAAATTGTTTACAGAAAAGATTTGAGTTCTAGGATGATATTATCTTATTCCAGAAAGTATTTTAGTTTGTTTCTGTCTAGTCCATGGAGGCATTAACTCAAAGGAATGATCCTAATTCAATTTCATGGTTGTGATGGCTTGAAAACTGAGTAGTAGCCTCTCTACGACTACGTTATAGTGATTTGGGTTCTCAGTCCAAAGAAAGGGGGCTTTAACAGGGTCTTCGCCTTTCTCCCTTTGCATGTCCTGAACTCTAATCTCTGTCCCCCACCCCTCCTTATCCTCTTAGTAACCTATGGAATGAGTGAATAAAAGGGCCTCCATTATTCCTCAGATGATGGCCTGGTAATGCCTCACTATCTTGTTACCCCTCTGGTATCTTCAAGCATTTTTACATGTTTTGTTGAGCTTTACTAGTATCCTCAGCAGGAAAAATTTTCCACATTACCTCCAGTATCAGAGATTATAGAAATGTAGATATTATTAAATATAGGCATGTACTTTTAAGAAATGCATTGGAAAAATATCCTTGAAGAAAAAAAAATTAGATTTTTACTCATAATTTTGTAAATTCTTAGCCCACGTGGCAGGCCACTACTTAGAAATGCTGTATTCTAATTCTGGTATCATATAATTTGATATATTTACATATATAAATAATTCTATTATTGACAAATATTATTGAATATCCCCTCTCTACCAGATGCTGTCCTAAGAAATTACACCAAAAAAATGAAAAAGACTTGGTCCTTCACCTCAAGGGGGTTTGAAGTCTAGATTCCTTATTGGGAAACTGATTATTTTTAGAATCATCAATTCATGATCACAGAGTCTTTTGTAAATATATTAGTATTATACCACAAATACAATGAAAACATAAAAATGCATATTTTAGTTCCTAACACTTTTCAATCTAAATATGAGGGCATTTTAAACAACACATTTGCTAATGTATTTGTCCTCCAATAAAGTTCATCATTGAGTATGTTCCTTCAAAATATTTTGGAAAAAGAATACAAGCTTCACAAGAGATTTTTAAATGCCATCATCCTCTTTTTCCTAAAGAGTTAAGCTCTGCTTTCCTATCTTTTCTGTTCTTGGAAACTCCTAGATAAACTACTCACCTTGAATCATCATGATCTTTAATCAGACATTTCCTTGGGCCTTGGTTCAAACACCTGTAAAATAACCTCTAGGTGTACAAATATCCCTAGACTCTAAACCAAGAGTATGACAGATTTGCTAAGAGACCTGAGCCCCACCCAGAAACTATTTAAATATCCCCAGCTTCTCTGGGTTGAATCAGTAGTAGAAAGGACCAACAGAGATAACTTAATGGATAAGGATGAGGTAGATTCATTATTTGATTTTGGACAAGTTACATAAATTTTCTGGTTGTGTTTCCTCATCTTTGATTGGACTCCTGCATGATATATCTCTAAAGTACCTTCCAGCTCTCAAATTCTGTGATTCTTTCAGAGTGGATAAGGACTGTTTGGCCACCTGGGTTTAAAAAAGATGGGAGTAGGAGTAATGAAGGAAATAGAAAAATGAAAGTCCATTATAGCAAGTAAGATATTAGTACAATAAGCTGTAATACAGTGAAGACCTATATTATGTCCGTGGTCACCATGACAATGGCCAGCAGAGAGAAAATAAGACTGAAGTCTGAAGAGGCTATGGCTCCAGAGAAGTCACCTTCTCTCAACCTTCCCTTCTATTCTTTCCACTACTCCCTTTCCACTACTCTGTTCCTCCATGAACTTCCTTAAATTTGTCCACAGGAGGGGGCAACAGTGATTGCTTTGAAGAACTGCAGTAACTCTTGCTCTAATTGTCTTGTGGCTTCTCACACTGAATGCAGCTGTTAGGCCCTCCAGGACAGTGTAATGAAAAACAAATGGAAATCATAGATGGCCTTGGATAAATCATATAATCTCAGTGCTTCCATCTGTGGAATGAAGGGATTGAATGCTTCCGTTTGTTTTTATATAGTCCGATGTTCACAATTCTTCTGTATCTGTCATTCCCATTGCTTGACTTGTTTTATTACCAGCAGATAGCTTGCTTCATAGTCAGTTCACTTTATATGCAGAACATGGTACACTGTGAATATCCAATTATCATTCATTGTTCAGGAAGGAAACTCCTCTTCCTATTCTGTTGAGCTTCTTTTATGCCTCAGTCAGTCATTGCCATTGCCCGGTCTTTTTCATATACCTTTGTGAGACAGGTATTTGAAGATGTGTTTATATAAATTCGGAGATTTAATCATTGGGATCAAAATGATAGCAGTAAACTCGAGTTTTAGCTTAGCCACTTACTATATATTGGCAAATTATTTTTCTAAGCCTCTGTTGCCTTACCTTTAATGTAGGAATGCTTAAGTGTTAAAATAGAGTTGCTAGACTTAGCAAACAAAATAAACTGGACTTATATCCCAAATGAGACAGTCTTATACTGAAAAAGCATTCTCTGTTTATCTGAAATCCAGATTTAACTGGGCTTTCAGTATCTATCTGGCAACTCTATGTTTATGATTATGATAATGCATGTAAACGGCGTAGCACAGTCCTTAAGCCCCTAGTGAGCGCTCAGTAAATGCTCTGCTTATTAAATTTTGGGTCTGATTCCAAAGTCCATTTACTTCCACCACAAACACGCTGAGCTCAGTTTTCACATCAAATTTCTGTCAGACGAGAGTAATAAACTTTAAGTTTATATTAATGCCCCACGGTTCATAAAGCACTTTCAAAGGCTGGCCAGTGGTGGAAGTTCTCGGCGAAACCCGCAGAAGACCGGGCTGTTGGGGACAGTGGGGACAGTGTATTTCTGGGACGTCGCAGGAACCCCAACACAGGCACGGCCCGCAGATCTGCCCGGTAGTCGCCCTCGCTCCGCCCCCCCGCGACGCACCCCAGGCGCAGTCCTATAGCTTCTTCCCGGAAAGCGCGAGGCCATTTCATTTTCCCGCCTTCCCCACCCTGCCTCAGCCCGAAACCCGCACCACCCCACAACCTCTCCTCCCGCCGCCAGCCCCGCCCTTCCGGACACCCCTCCCCCACCCGCCCTTCCGGCCCGCCCCCAGCGTCGCAGCCCAGCGGGTCTAGAGGAGGTGAGAGGGGAGGGGGAGGGGAGGGGGAGGGGAGGGGACGGGAGGGGAGGGGAGGGGCCAGCCCCTTTTAGAGGGGAGCGGGAGGCGGGGACGGCGGGGCGGGGCTAATCTCCCTGGCACCGCGTTGCCATGGCAGTGGGGGAGGGCGGAGGGACGGGGAGGAAGAGAGCGGGAGGGGGATGTGGTGCTGCCGCGGCCGCCACCGCAGCTGCCGCTGCCTGCTCGTTGCCGCGTCTTCCCGGAGGCGGCTGCTGGAAGCCGCAGGGAGCAGCTGCGGGGCTCTGCCATATTGTGTCTTCCCCTGCCGGTCCCTCACCTTCTCCCTGCGGCGGCGCATCTGACGGTGAGTTCCGGCCGAGCGGCGCCCTGCCGGGCCGGTGCCGCCCGGCGTCCGCACTCTCCGTCCCGGCCCCGAGCCGCTCCCGGGCGCAGAGGCAGCGCGTGCGGTTGGCGTCGGGCGTGGGGCGCCGAGGCGGCTGTCCCGTGACGCTCCCGGACATTTTTGTTCTGTGAGGAATTGGTGCCGGCGCGGGGCTCTTCCCTGCTCGCGGCTGGGATCGCGTGTGGGTTCCTGGGGATCTCGAATTGAGGAGAGTGTGGCCCCCTAGAGTTAGGAGTTTTCCTGAGAGGTGTTGACCACCCGGGAGGAGCTGTCGCAAGGCGGAAACCGCGGCGAGAGGTGCCGACTCTCAAGGAAGGCTTTGAAGCGGCCCCGAAGACGATTAGGGCTCGACTCGGGGGAAATCGGATGTTAGGGGAAGTCCCCAAGCTTCTCGGGGACCCTGCAACGCCCCCTCCCCTGACTGGAAGTGGAGCGAGACGTGCCGGGCGTGGGGTGCTCGTCCAGCCTCTGGCGGCCCCGCCAAGTAACCCGGGCGCGGCCAGGATTGAACTTGGGACCGCGGGGCTGCCGGCGAGGGCAGGGCGGGTCCCGGATGTGGGGTGGCGGACCCGGCGCCGTCTCGCCCCTTCTCCGGCAGGCGCCCCAGGGCCTCGGAAGGTGGCTGTCTTGGTAGGCTGAGAGTTAGTGTTTCAGGCTGCAACATGGACATTTCCTGTTTGCAGACTCCTTTGGGGCCGTGCTTACCGCTGCCCTTAAGTCCTCTCTTTTGGCAGGATGAGAGGTCTGCCGTGGGAGACAGGTAGAAGGAGACCGTCTGTGAGGCCCTTCACCCTTTTGAGTTCGCCCTACTCCTGCAGCAGCGTGCCTAGAACTCGAGAGGACGGGGGGAGTTAGGGGAAAAGCGGCCCATGTGCAGAAGTGCACCCTCCTCCAACCTTAACTCCACCCCTTTACCCTTTGCAAAAGGTCCTTGTTCCCACCGCCTCTCTCGGAAGTTGGGGTGTCTAGTTGAATGGGAGGCCGCACTCTGGGTCTTCTTGATCCTGGTTTCTGCTTTAACGTCTCTTTAAAACAGCACCTGTATTTACCTGTTTTCTCCGTACTTAGTCTTAGTATGCAAAAAAATGACTCAGACTTTCTTTTGCCCCAAATCCAGCGGGATGGGAAGAGGGCGGTTATTTCTTTCCAGGTTAGTTTATGCTGTTTCTCCTGTCTGCTTCCTGATTGTGACAGCCACGTGGCCGACAGAGAGCTAGAGTGCTCCAGCGGCACGAGGGTCTAAGGTTTCACTGGTAGCCAAGGGATTTTGTAAAGGTGTAGCTTCCCATCCACGTTTATTTTGGTGCTTTCTCAGATCCCGGAGTAAAAAATGTTGACCGTTTACATGTATATATCCTTGCTCCATCCAAATCTCAAGACTTTCCTTTGTCTACTCGCAATCTTATTAAGGTATATGTTAACACATCTACTTTTTCTGCCCTTTTGTTGATTCATCTTTAAAATCTTAAAAGTATTAGGAAGTGATGGGAAATTATTACAGTATGGAGTTTCCCCTCTCAAAAAAATAATAATAATTTGACCTTCAAAAACATCAGTGACAGGTGCACATATAATCAGAAATCACATTCTTGAGGATTTTCTACTTTTATAAATTTTTTTCTCTTTACATAAAAATTGTGACCTGAAAAGTTGTAAGTCTATTATCAGCAAAAATACTTTCTGAAGGGATAAAATGAATATTCCTTTGATTTGTATGTGTGCTTTCTTAAGCATTTCTTGGGATGGTATTAGCAGTTAATATGAATGTTAACATGAAAAGGTTTCACTTTAAGGGAATGAAATGAATTTTTTGTGTTTATAAAAGTAAGAAGACAAAGAGTTGAAGATAAGATAAAAACACTAAACTTTTAGGGAGTTTGAAAACTTTAGTATTTAACTACAGTCCCTGGTTCCTAATGCATCAGTTTTCATTTTGTGAATGTTTTGGTGGATTTGAATTATTTCTGTAATGTGTTTTTATTGAATCGGTTTTACTTGAATAATGCTAAACCGCAGGAAATGTGTAGAATGTATAGTGAATTTAAGTTGTAGCAGTACCATTTATTAGAATTTAAGAATTACAAAGTAACAGTGGTTCTCAATTAGTGAAGTAAATAGATAAAAATATTGAACTCTAGGCTTCCGTGCACAAAAGATAATACAGCAGAAATTAGTATATGTGCTGACCACTGGAAGTAATGCTTAGTTGTGAAAAGAAAGTAAATGAGGTGATGAAATACTTATATAAAGCAAGAACCACTGGAAACATGTGGAAGATAACTAAATTATTAGTTATGGGATCCAACTATCAAAATGAAACTTTAGAAAGTGCCACCCATACGAGACTTAAATCTTGTCTTTACTGCAGTTTACTGGTTATCTCCTTTTTGTGTATTTTTAAATCTTTTTTGTTTGCTTTTTGTTTTTTTGGTTTTTTTTGCTTATTGAGTGTTTTTTTAATAACTGAATTTTGCATAAATAATAAATATAGAAAGGTTCTCAAAAATAGTTTAAGGGCCCAATGTTTTACTGATTTGTTAGGGAAGAAAAAGAGGTCTAAGATTTAGTCCCTATTCTTTGATTGAAGAGATAAGATTAACACACATGGGGAAAAAAGAGTTGACAGTGTGAGAGGATATGATTAGGTATTAAATTGTATGATGCAAGAATTAAGAAGAGAGGGAAACCTTAAATAGAAGAGGCTTTTTGGTTAAATGAAGGCTCTTGCTTTCTAAAATCTTAACTTCATACTACTCCCATTACATTAATCAAACTTTTATGACCAAAATCACTTATGTCAACAATGAATACAGATTTCTTCACAAGACTTTTCAAACTTTGGTCCCAGCCTTCTCCCATCTCATTTTCCACTAACAACAAGAACTGTTCATTATTCACTACCTCAATACGGTATTACAATTTTACTTTTTACTTTTACAAATGTAACAGTTTTCTGTTGGAAATGCATGTGTACTTATTCTCATAGCTATGAAGTTGTACGCACTCAAGCTTGAGGCCTGACTGAAATCTTATTGACCTGAGAAGCCTTGGAATCATAGAATTTTAGAGCTGCCTTTATCCCTCAACTAAACATTCTTTCTTTCCCTCTATAACAGCATATAATTCTTTGGGACTTTAGCATTCTATACTACCTTGTTTTCATTTAATAAATATTTTTGAACATCCTCTGTGTGCTGTGTACTCTTATGGGAACTGAGGATATAGCATTGAATGAAACAAATTTCCATACTCCTTGTTAGTTTTTAGGTTTTATCATTCCAACTAGATAAAAGGTCACTGGCCACCCAGAGGATTTTTCTTTTCTCAGGCATATGTCATATATGTAGTGAATATTTGATTATTTTCTGAATAAAGGAAAGGCAAGACTTCTGGTATGAGATGCGGAGATGGGATAGAAATATCTTTCTTGACAAGTAAGGGGAACGATACTATAGAATAAATATAGATGGACTTGGGAACACTGCTTCTGAATTTAAATATGGTTTAGTACAAAAGAAGGATGGCATTTGAACTGGGGAATGATATGATAAAATCCTTATTTGAGGAAGATTCATTTGACTACACTATACAGGACTGATTATTTACTGTGGGATTGGAGATGAATGCTAAGGAGAGAGATCTGTAGGAGGGAAAATCAACAGAGAGGGAGGTTAGGTTGGGTAATCTCAAGAAAGAGGACTTTAGTTAGCGGAGTTTAAGGTGAGTGGGAGATAACAAGGTGAATATAACCTGAAGTGACTGAAGATGAAAGGGTAAAGTAATCCATTCATATAGAGGTCACAGTAGTATTGTGAATTTTTGTCAGATATTCTTTGAAGTACTGAAGAACAGGGATAATGTTTTGGGAATCTAGGATTCAAGGGGCATTTGCTTTGGTCATAATTAACTTGACTTTATAATTAACACTACAGACTTATGGTATTATTTTTTTGTTTGTTTTTTCCCACTTTTTTTATTTTTTAAAGATACTTCGATTACATAAATGTTACAGAGAATATATAGGGCATTCCCATATGCCCTGCTCCCCACACTTCCCACATTTTCCCACATTAGCAACATCTTTTATCAGTGTGGTACATTTATTGCAATTGATGGACAAATTTTGGAGCATTGCCACTAAGCATGGATTATAGTTTACATTGTAGTTTACACTCTCTCCCATTCAATTCTGTGGGTTATGGCTGGATATATAATGAATGGCATGTATCTGTTGTCATAATGTCATTCAGGATGATTCCCAAGTCCAGAAAATGCCCCCCTATTATACCTGTTGGTATTGTTTTATGAATAGCTTGTTTCCACTGTATGAGAATGCTATCTCTGTCTTACCATCAAATATAAAGGGACCAAAAGAATGTTTATCAGTATTTGCTTTATATGTTGATTTTGATTCATAAATTCCTTATTTCTTGTAACCTAGTTTTTAAATTTGAATCAACTTAATTTTAGAATAGGCTTACATGGACAGAAAAGTTACAAGATAGTAGAGAAAGTGTCCCGTATTGGTCTTACATCACTATGGTACATTTACCATTGTTACTTTAGTTCCAACTAAGGAAACAAAGTTGCTACAATTAGTAGTAACTAAACTTTATTCAGATTTCACTGTATTTTCCTTAATACCCTTTTTCTGATCCAGAGTCCTAGTTTCTCAGACTTTCCTTGTTTTTAATGATCATGACAGTTTTGAGGGGTCCTAGTCAGGAATTTTGTGGAATACCTTCAACTGGGATTTCTTTGACATTTTTCTCATGATTACACTGAGGTCGTGGGTTTTAGGGAGAAAGAGGACAGAGGTGAAGTGTCATTCTCATCACATCGTATCAGAGGTACATGCTACCCACATGATTTATCACTGATGACATTAATCTTATCACCTGACATGTTTGCGAGGTTTCTCCATTGTAGAGTTATTCCCTCTACCCCCATTCCCACTTCCGTAGTCTATTCTTTGGAAGCAAGTCACTAAGCACAGCCCATGCTCAAGGCCTTAACCTGATTTTGACTCTTGTATTCTTTATTCCTCTGACCTAATTTTCTTTCCTCTAAATCGACATCTAAACATGAATGGATTTATTGAGCATCTAGGTGCTAAAAATACAGTGGTAAGCAAGAGAGACATAATTCCTATTCTTCTGGAGTCTGCCTGATTTAAATATAAAATAGGATTATCCCCTCACTATATAGATCTTAATTTCATTCATAGTTATCAAATTATTATAAGGCCTAAAAGGCTAAATAAAGCTCTTTCTTTAAGTAGCCATATAGATGGTTTGCTAGTATCATAAAGGTTAACATACCATAAAATAACTCTTTTTCTACCAACACGGATAATGTAAAATTACCTTGATTCTCCCTAAGTAGATTTATTACTGTTGAATTACCAGGGTAATTTAGTAATTTTTGTCTTATTTTACAAAATTTGCAGATGATATAAGAAAATTCTTGGTAAGGTTGAGGGGAAATAAAGAATATATTGGTCAAAATTTTAAAAGTGATGAAACCTTTATTTGTAGGGAGTCACTTTACATTTAGAAGAGTGAGAGCATTCTAACTTTGGGAATGTTATTAATAAACCAATACCTTTTTATTGGAGAATAAAATTTGATTAGCCCAAGATTTATTGAATGAAGATTCCAGTTATTTTTTTTTTCTAGTTAATGGATTAACTACAAAATACTTTTGCTTTGGATTAACTACAAAATACTTTTGCTTTGAACTGTTAATGAAATTTTTTCTAAAATATATTATTAATACACTTTATATTGCACTTCTCATTGAACATAAATTAATATTTAAATTAGAATTTTACAATGAGACTGGGTTGATTTTTTTTTAGTTTTATACGTAACTTTGGAGGTAGAAGATTAAGGGAATTGATACTTAAATTTATAACTGTCTGGTTTGTTTCTTTATTCTAAAAAGAGGAAATAAAGAAAAAAAGGGAAGAGATTTCTTGTAAATTAAGAGTTTACTGTTTGTTTTGTCTGCACTATGCTTTGTCTAAACCCTCCTAACTTAACAGTTCAGCTAAATGCTACCTTCTCCTATGCTGGTTGAAAACATTTGTTAATAATAATAGCAATCATTGCTACCCTTTATTAAGTGCCCACTATATATTGGCACTATATTATACTAGACGTATAAGAGTATAGTTTAATTATTATTAACAACCCTGCAAGGAGTGTTTCATTCTCATTGTCTGTCAGACTCTGTACTATGTGACCTGGAGTCTTAAAAATTTGGAATCTTAAAAAAAAATGGGCCAGGAGGATGTGCCAGTATCTTTCTTTGTCCCCAGGAAAAAGTAGGAGAGACTACAAGGTAGGGAGAAGAAACTAATATTTATAAAATACCTGCTATGTGGCAGGAAAGCTATTACTCTGTTTTTACAGTGAGTTAAGTAAGCTGTGTTATTTCCTGGGACTCTAGGAGGTCAAGTCATATGTCAAAGATTGCATAAGTAAGTTGGTGGCTTATGGTTTGGTTGACTTTAAATGCTTACTCTTTGACTTTTCTAGTATAGCATCCTTCTATAGTCATTCATTTAAACATTTATTTACTAAATGTAGTGGCCTTCTAGATATTAGATACACAAAAATGAATGTATTGAATTCTGCCTACAGGGGTTAATATTCTAGTGCAGTATTTTTCAGATGGGTGATAAATTCGATGTAATAAATTGTGGCCAACATTTCTTTTTTATAAAAAATTGAATAGAAAATTTTAGCGTGTTGTATATGTTCAATGTAAAAGTCTTATTTTGTGAAACTTTTGATTCAGTTATATATGTATGTGTGTTGTGGATCTCTATGAAAAATGTAGTTTTTATTTTGGGTTAGCATCAAAAGTTTGAAAACCACTGGTCTAGTGGCAGAGATGGGCAGGTGATAAATAATTATGAATAACCACAAGTAGCAAGGAAGGTCCATGATTGCAGTCGGTATAAGATTCTGAGGAAATGTGAAGGAAAAAAACAAATAATTCAAGTAAGTCTCCCAGGACTGGTGACTTTGAGCATTGTTAAAGCAGGTGATAAGAGAACTTTAAATACATATAAAAACTTGAAAGAGTGAATGAGCATAGTATATTTAGGAAGCTTGGGGTAAGCTTGGGGTGCTGTGAAATGGTGGCAAATAGAAGCCTGATTTTCTAGAGAAATTGTAGGCTGCCATACCAAATATTTTAGATTTGATTATTAGGCCATTGGTTCTTCTGGAGTCTCATGGTGTTTTGCTAAAGAACAAATGCATGGAGTCCACCATACAATCTATGAACAATATTAGGAATAGTAAATTTGACCATACAATGCTTATGCAGTATAAAATGATAGTTATGAGGACAACTGCTTATAAAAACAATTACAACCAAAACGAGTTTCGCTGTTTTGAGGTAATTATCATATTATACTTAACTTCTTTTTCTTGTGTTTTGTTATATGTTGCCTATTGTTAACAGACCAATGATAGCAGGTGCTAAAGTTTTAAGAAAACTTGATAGGAGAAAAAAATATTTTTTTAAACCTTTCCTCTGAATTGGGAAGACCACCATTATTCAATTCTGATAATACCTGGGGGCCAGCTGTTGGAGCTTATGTATGGTTGTTCTAAGCTAGGGTTTGCAGACTTCATCTATAGCTGTTTTTGTATGGCTTGTAATATTTTTTTCAAATTTTGAATTATTTGCCAACATTTAAATATTGGTATATTTCACACAAAATTGAAAAATTGCATAGTGTGGCAACATTGATTCCATGTTCCTACATGGTAATAATTGGCTAAAGCTTATTAGTGGCTGTTTCTCTTAAACCGCCCCCCCCACCACTGTCCCCTTTAGGCAAAGCAGTCCCCATCATTCTTTATTGTCTTATATAGATCAGTGTCATGTATTTGTCACCTATCTGGCATCTGAAATACCTCTGTGCAATTCACAAAGGGGGATTTTGGCTTTGGAAAGATTCTGCCAGTGTTGGGAGAATGTATTGGAGGAATATGACAAGGGCCTGGTGAGAATGTTAATGTAGCAGAGCAGGTGAGAGGCTCTTTTCTACCTCTAGATCCATTGTACTGTGTATCTTTCTCAAAGCACTTATTAGCCTTCTATTATATATGTTTCTTATCCTTTCAACAAAATTGTAAGTATCCCTAACATAACACGACTGGATTAATGCTTGTTGAATTTAATTATATATTTTTATTATTACCGTGTTTGTTTATCAAGGTGAATTTTCATGGCAGTTTTATAGTATATCTTAAAAAATCTTCTAAGTATTAGTTGCAATTTATTCTAAGAATGAGTAAATGTCAAAATACTTCTTAAACATGAGAAACACAACAGGTTGGTACTATGTAATTATATAGTAGACTTAACTCTTTGTCCTTTTTGCCAAATATCATAGAGAAACATTGTGGGAAAATTAGCCTCTTGGTTTGAAGTAATTTTATTAATTTGTTTTGTACGTTATTCTAAAAGCTCTTTGTTACTTTTTTTTTTCTTTTAAGAAATCAGTTGTATTGATATATATTATAAAGCATACAGTTCATCCAAAGTGTATAATCAGTAGTGTTTGGTATAATCACATAGTTGTGCACTCATCACTTCAATCATTATTAGAGCATTTTCATTATTTCAATAATATAAACAGACAAAATTCTTCATCTGTCAATCTTTCTTTCCCCTGCTAAACATAGCTGCTATTTCTGGCTATTCTTGTACAATTATTTATTTATTAAGCAGTTTTATTGAGATATATTCACATACCATAAGATCTATCTAAAATGTATGATCAGTGGCTTTTAGTATAATCACAATGTTGTGTATTCATCATCACAAAAAATTTTAGAATTATTTCATTGCTCCAAAAAGAAAACCTCTACACCCCTTAGCATGCCTTCCCTAGCTCTAGATAATCAATAATTAAACAGTATTTTAATGATACATAGAAGTAGCTTTAAAATAATATCAGTTGCAGTTTTTCATTTTCCAGAATTATCTATTTTATTGGAAAATAAAACATAAGTGTAGAAAAACACATAAAACAAATATGTAGCTTAGTGAACTATTTTAAGGCCAAAACCATTCTAGCTACTTTCAGGTTAAGAAATGTGATTTTGCCAGCTGCTACCTTAAAGCCCTTCCATGTTCCCCTTCCCAGTTAACAGCCTCTCTTCTTTAAAAACAACAACAACAAAAACACCACTATCCTGACTTTTTTGAAAATCACTTAATTATGTTTTTTTCTTTTGGTTTTGTTTCCCAAATATGCATCCTTAGACACCATAATTAAGCCTCCCTTCCTTACACTTGTGAGAGCTTTTAAGTCTACATGTTCTCCCTCCGTTTCTTTCTTTTCCTTATAATTTATCTATTGAAGAATCCTGGGTGTTTTGATACATAGCTTCCCATAGTCTGGATTTTGTTCATTAAGTACTTGTGGAGTGGTTCAGCGTGCTCCTCTGTCTTTTGTATTTCCTACAAATGGCAGTTGTATCCAAAGGCATGATCAGACTTAAGGTTTAATTCCATTGCCAAGATTAGTTGGTAGTGTTTTTTTGGTTTATTTGTTTTCACAAGAAGGCACATAGTTTCTGGTTTTTACTCTTTTTTTTTTTTTAAGATTTATTTTTATTTATTTCTCTCCCCTTCCCCCCATTGTCTGCTCTGTGTCCATTCGCTGTGTGTTCTTCTGTGTCCACTTGCATTATCTGGCTGCACTGGCAAACTGTGTCTCTTTTTTGTTGTGTCATCTTGCTGTGTCCGCTCTCCGTGTGTGCGGCACCACTCCTGGGTGGGCTGCACTTTTTTCACGCAGGGCAGCTGTCCTTGTGGGGCATCCCTAAGTGGGAGAGTCCCTTCGTGGCACAGCACTCCTTGCATGCGGCAGCACTGTGCATGGGCCAGCTTACCACACAGGTCAGGAGGCCCTGGACCCTCCATATGGTAGATGGACGCTCTGTCAGTTGAGCCATGTTTGCTTCCCTGGTTTTTACTTTTTTTTTTTTCTTTTTTTAATGTTTGTAGCTATTGATTCTCACTGCTTAGAACCATTAATACACTACAAGTTGCAAAATGGTAATTTTCAGTTCCATAATTTTGTTTTCATTTATTTACTGGAATAATTTTATGAGCAGATGCTTTCTGTCATCTATTTAGTTAGCCAGTGGTATGGATCATGTAGAAAATGCTGGATTTTGCTTGGGCTCTTTCCTTTTATTTAAGCAATTTTCAAGGTAGTAGTTCCTTGTGATCCCCAGAAGGAAGTTTTTTGTTTGTTTTTTTTAATCATAAATTTAGGGGTTTTAATGCTTTGCAATTTTTATCTTTATTTAAACTCAAATTGTCCTAGCTGGCTAGTATAGAAGCCTTTTCCATTTTACTTGCAAGACTTTTTACTATGACCCTGATATCTTTGTGATAGCTTCCTTGCTATCTGATATCAGAATGTTTTAGGCTCATCTTATATAGTCCTGCCTCAGACTTTCAATCAAGCATTTTTCCAAGAAGCTCTAGTTTTTTAACAGGAAAAATATTTCAAGACCACACAGTTTGAATGCTAGGGATGCTCTTCATTGCTACTGGACAGAGCTAGCATTTAGAAGATAAAATACCTCATGAGTTCGTATTGGTAGTTCTAATTCACATTCAAAACTTCAAGGCTTTAACATAGCCTTTCTTCATTTTGTCTAAATTTCCATTCTTCCACACTAGGAATTCTGATTCTCAAGGACCCAGAGGATAATATAATTAGCATCTCAACAGTACTAAGTACCTTTATTACCCTTTACACATTCAACAGTCTCAGGATACCAATTCTAACACTACCACCACCAATTTTGTTTACTGAAAAGTTAATTTTTTCCCATACATTCTATACACACTTTCTTTTCATCTGAAAAATATTTGGGCTGAGACAACCAGCAAGATGGTGGAAGAGTAAGGAGCTCCAAGTCAGCTCCTGATACAGGGCAGCTATCTAAAGCACCTGTTTGGGGGCTCCGGGAGACCAGAAGAGCATCCTGCAACATCCTTGAAAGAATGGAAGGAAGAGACTGCTCATCTGTAGAGAAGTTTCCTAAGTAGAGCACTCCATGCCACAGAGGCCGGTGCCCATCCTCCACTGGAGACACAAGCTGCCTCTGTGCCGGGGTGGGGGGGGGAGGTCGCGCTGCCGGCACGGATGTTGTTTTCGCTTTCTCCGCTGCACGGTGGCTGCTGGAAGCCTTCCTCGCACCGCTTTCGTGAGCCGCGGGCTGTCGACACACCTCACTAGCCGTGTGCCGGGGACTGTTGGCTGGGGCTGCTAGTCAGCGAAGGGGGACTGTGCTACAAACTCACGCAAGCCACTGGCCAGGAGAAGTAGACAGCTTTATTGGCAGAAGCAGGGGAGCCAGGGCGCGCGGGCTTATGCGCGATCTGCGAGCGAGTCCGGGGAGGGGGTGGTGGACAGGAGTTATATAGGGTGAACGCGGAAACATCTGATTGGTTGGGACAGCAATATGTCTATATATATGTCTATATATGGTAACTATAGATTTACTAGCAAAAATGGTGGAAGGAGATGAAATGGCGGCTCGGCGCATGTGCACTGTCCTCGCCCCATGACTCAGCACTTTAAAGACCATCCCTGAGTTTACTCACGGGCATGTGGGAGCTAGTTTACTCATAGTCCCGTGTCTTGTAGCGCAAGTCTCATGGCTTGGACGGCTGCACTGTCGGGCCTTCCCTCACCTCTGGAGCAATTCTGCTGCTGGGAATGGAAGCTCCGCTTCCCAAAAAAAGGGTGAGGAAGAGACAGTTGGGCACCAACTTCAGCTACTGATTAGTGTATTTGGTGAAATAAAGTATAATACTAAGAACAGCTAAAGTTTGAACCTGTCCAAGTCGGAAAGAGGCCAGTAGCCACCATCTTAACTCTGTTCCTGGCATGAGGGGAAGTGGAGCAGACTGAAACTCACAGTACTGGTAGGGACTGGCTTCTTTCTATCCAGATCAGATTGCAGCTGTAGCATAAGCCCAGACCCGCCTCTGGCAGGAAGGAAGCCTAGGGGGACCTGCACCAGCCTATCCAGGAAACTATAGGCCACACAGCAGAGGCCCGTGATCATTCTACTTTGGCAGCACAGGCTGCCCCAGGAGCTATTCTGTGGCTGGAACTGGAAGCTCCATTTCCCAAAACAGGGGATGAAGACATGGTTGGCCACCAGTTTCAGCTACTGGTTAGTAAATTTGGTTGGCTAAAGGATAACCCTAAGAACAGCTAAAGTTTGAACCTGTCCCAAAGTCAGAAAGAGGCCAGTAACTGCCATTTTGACTCCGCCCCCAATATGAGGGGAAGCCAGGCTGAATGAAAATTACAGTGACAGTAGAGACAGGTTTCTTTCATCCAGATTGGCCTGCAACCCTAGCCTAGGCTTCAGCCCGACCTCTGGCAGAGAGGAAGCTGGTGAGCCCTGCACTAGCCTATCCAGGTAACTGCAGGTAACTTTGGCAGGCATAGACTGAAAATCAGAAGTCTACCAGGGCAACTGTGGTCATCTTGGACCCACACTGCATAGACTGCTGCCCATACCTGCAACTCCACCCCCACCCCAGGCAGGGGAGGAAGGAGCATGAAACTTCATCAGTCTCTCAGGGCAACTACAGTCTAGGCCTGCACTTGGATTATTCTACACAGCCATGACTCTGTCCCTACACCTGGCAAAGGAGAAATTTGAAAGAAGCTTCATTGGTCCGTGGTGCAATGAGGGCAGCTTGAGCCTCCACAGCTTACAGCACCAACTACATCTTGACTCCTACTGCACAACCAGCAAGAGAGAAGGGATAGGAAGCCCTAAACTAAGAGAAAAACTGCACTCAGAAAAAATACTCTAAGGAAAGCTATGGCCCAGTGAAGGGAACAAGATAAGCCACCAGATGACATAAAGGAGTTGAGACAACTAACCATAGATGCTCAAACAAATCTCTTTAATAAATTCAATTAGATGGCTAAAGAGATTAAGGATATTAAGAAGACACTGGATGAGCACAAAGAAGAATTTGAAAGCATACATAGAAAAATAGCAGATCTAATGGGAATGAAAGGTGCAATAAATGAAATTTAAAAAACATTGGAATCATATAATAGCAGATTTGAGGAGGCAGAAGAAAGGATTGGTGAGCTTAAAGAAATGGCCTCAGAAAGCGAGCATACAAAAGAACAGATGAAGAAAAGAATGGAAAAAATTGAACAAGGTCTCAGGGAACTAAATGACAAGAAAAGGCGTGCAAACATATGTGTCATGGGTGTCCCAGAAGGAGAATAAAAGGGGAAAGGGGCAGAAGGAATATTTGAAGAAATAATGGTAGAAAATTTCCCAACCCCATTGAAGGACATAGATATCTATGTCCAAGAAGCACAGCATACTTCCATCTGAAAAAACCTGAATAGACCAACTCTGAGACACGTACTAATCAGAATGTCAAATGCCAAAGACAAAGAATTCTGTGAGCAGTAAGAGAAAAGCAATGCATAATATATAAGGGATATCCAATAAGATTAAGTGCTGATTTCTTACCGGAAACCATGGAGGCAAGAAGACAGTGGTATGATATAATTAAGATACTGTAAGAGGAAAACTTCCAGCCATGAATCTTTATCTGGCAAGATTGTCTTTCAAAAATGAGGGCAAGTTTAGAATATTCACAGATAAATAGAAAAAAATGAGAGGGAGTTTAGAATATTCACAGATAAATAGAAACTCAGAGAGTTTGTACCAAGAGACCAGATTTGCAGGAAATACTAAAAGGTGTGCTATAGCCTGAAAAGACAGGAGAGAGGCCTGGAAGAGAGTCTAGAAATGAAGATTATATCAATAAAAGTAACAGTGTCAAAAGAGTGATGAAATAAAATATGGCAGATAAAACCCAAATATTCAGGAATAAACTTAACCAATGATCAAGGCACTTGTATTCAGAAAACTACAACTCAATGTTACAAGAAATCAAAAAATGCCTAAATAATTGGAAGAACATTCCATGCTCACGGGTTGGAAGACTAAATATCATTAAGATGTCAGTTCTACTCAAGTTGATAAACAGATTCAAAGCAATCCTTATAAAAATTCCACCAGCATTTTTAAAATAAAAGGAAAACATAATTATCAAATTTATTTGGAAGGGTAAGGGTCCTGAATAACCAGAAACATCTTAAAAAAGGAAAAGTAAAGTTGGAGGACTATTATCTCCAGACTTTAAATCATATTACCTAACTTCAGTGGTAAAAACAGCATGGTACTGACATAAAGACAGACAAATTGACCAATGGAACCAAACTGATGGTTCAGAAACAGAACCTTATGTGTATGGTCAGGTGATTTTTTACTAGCCTTTCAAACCCACCCAGCTCGGGCAGAATAGTCCATTCAACAAATGATGCTAAGAGAACTGGATATCCATAGCCAAAAGAAGGAAAGAGGACCCCTATCTCACACCAAAGCTAACTCAAAATGAATCAGAAACCTAAATATAAAAGCTAGAACCATAAAGCTTCTAGAAGAAAATGTAGGAAAATATCTTCAAGACCTGGTGGTAGGTGGTGGATTCTTAAAGGAGTTAAGAGAAGGACTGAGATGGACTACTGATGTTTAATGTATGTAGAAGTTTTAATTAGCTTTACTGTAAAAGTGTGGAAATATACAGAGTTGATGGTAACAGTTAATAGTGAGTAATAGCTGGTTTATAAATGGGTTCGTGGCTGAAAATGGTAGTATAGGGATGTAAATGCCAGTTGACAGAATGCTAGAGAATAATCTAGGGACTGAATAGCACAGTAAACCCAGAGGTGGATGAGAATTATGGTTGATAGTACAGATGCAAGAGTGTCCTTTGTTAGCTAGAGCAAATGTACATCACTATTGCAGGGTGTTGGGAATGTGGAGAAGCACAGGAAAAATACAACTGGAGTGACCTATGGACTGTGGTTAGTAGTAATGTAATATTCTTGCATCTATGCCAGAGATACTGTGTTGATAATGGGGGAGTATGGAAAATGTGTGCCATTTGTATGCTATGGACCTGGTAATAATTGGATGATATTATTTTATAATCTGTAACAAATGTTCCACCAGGGAGTGGTGTGTTGGAGGAGGGGTGTTGTTTGGGAACTCTTCACATGTGCATGATTGTTTTGTAAGTTTACAACTTCTGTTATAAAAATATATTTTAAAATAATAATAGGGTAGGTAGGGGGGGGAGAATTAGCCAAATGTTAAGATAAGGACTATAATTAGTAGTAAGATTTTGACAGTATTCTTTCATAATTTGTAACAAATTCCTCACGACAATGAAAGGTATTGGTGGAGGGTTGATGTAAGGAGCCTGTATTAGTCAGCCAAAGGGGTGCTGATGCAAAATACCAGAAATCAGTTGGTTTTTATAAAGGGTATTTATTTGGGGTAGAAGCCTACAGATAATCAGACCCCAAAGCATAATTTACTTCCCTCACCAAGGTTTATTTTCACATGTTGGATCAAGATGGCTGCTAATGTCTGCGAGGGTTCAGGCTTCCTGGGTTCCTCCCTTCCAGGGTCTTGCTTCTATTTCCTCTGTGAGCGTATGTCCCAGCGCTCCAGCATCAAAACTCCAATATCAAAAACCCCCCAACTCTGTCCTTTGCCGTGTCTTTTATCTGTGAGTTCCCACTGTGAGTCCCCACCCTTTGTGCCCTACTGACACAAGAGGTTTACATAATTACTTAATCAAGTAATCCAATATAATCTAATATGCCCAGAGGAAAAGATCAGTTTACAAACATAATCCAATATTTCTTTTTTGGAATTCATCAGTAATATCAAACTGTTACAGGGCCCCTGTATGATGTTATGCATGTTTGCTTTGTAAGTTCACAACTTTTACTATATATATATTCTTTATGTATATTCATATATAAAAGATATAAAAATAATAATTGGGTGTTTTGGGGGGAAATTGGTTAGTAGTAATATTTTGAGGATGCTCTTCAATCATTAGTTAAATATGTTTCACAACAGTGCAAGGTATTAGTGGTGGGGTAAGTTATGAGAGTCTTGTGTGATGTTATATATGTTTGTTCTGTAAGTTCACAACATTACTATACACTTGTTGTTTATATATGTTCAAGTATGAGTGATAAGTTTGAATAAATTTTTTTAAAAATTGATAATTCCTGTAAAGTGTTTAAGACCAGACTCAGGATTTGGCAAATCCCCAGGTTGTCAATTATATTTTCTTCTGTATTAGTCTCATCAAAAAGTAAGAAGAGTTTCAAAATTAAACAAGAATTGATTCTCTTGATATTGTTCCCATCATTTAGAAAGAAAATAAAAGTTTTAGGCAAGACTGTATTTTGAGAGTAGAATGTTTATAAATAATTGGGAGCTGGTTAAAAAAAATAGTTGGACTATTACTGCATTACCAAATGATATGGCTCTTGCATACTGTGATCTCTCCCTTTTAGCCTTCATTTAGTCTTGAGTTCTAAGTAAACAAGTGTTTTAATGCTCATTACCAGTCTTTATATTGCTGCCTCTAGTCATTTTTGTTTCTGAAGTCCTGGTACATGTGATATGTTTGAATCTTAAAGATACATGTTGAGTGAAATAAGCCAGATACAAAAGGAAAAATGATATGAGTTTATGAATGTTAATGCCTTTGACTTGTGTTGCTCTAGTTCTTCCAGTATTTAAAAGCTAACCTGCATTGTTATGTTTTATCTAGAGCCACTCTTATTTTACAGAGAAGGAATTGGATTTAATAGCTTAATATGGATTGGCTAGCATTTTGAGAGTTTGATGACTTGTCAATTTCCTTTAAAGTTAATAATTCAGACATGAATTAAATAATCAGGAAGTTTAATGGAGAATTCTTTTGATATTTAGAAGAAAAAGTAAATAATTTGTGTAAGGTGAAGATATTCATTTAACAAGTATTAAATGCTTAATTTGTTTTAGGAATCAGATGTATGTAAGTAAATAATTACATTGTGTGATATACCCTCCTAGACAAATTCTCGTGTGCTGTGGGAACACAGAGGGGGCAGGAACTAACTTTTCTGAAGGAGTGGGGTTGGGTAAGATAGATTGTATACTCATAATGGAGGTTTAGATACAAACTTTTTTAGTGGTTTTGTTGCTGGATTTTCCCTAGGTTCTTGGCTGTGTTACAAAATAAAATTTAAGAACACTCCAGTTTAGTTAGGCCAGTAGTTTATTAAGAAAGTGGGAGAAGAGAAGGAAAATAGCAGATTATTGCCCCCAGCTATACTTGCAGGTTGGTCCAAGCAGAGTGAAGGAAAAAGGGCAAAAAACTGGTTAAAAGGGCTGATTTACAGATTACAAATCGCCCTTACAGATAGCAAGTTCCAAGATGTGCTTGTATGCTGGTCCAGGCAGAATGAGGAAGGGCAAAACAGTGGAAAAAGAAAAAAGATTGATTTAACTTCTGTGCTTGCTTTTTAAACCATTAATTACCCTTCTCCTTAATGTTTGGGGGAGGAGTCCCAGCTGTTTGCAGTTTTGATTGATTACCCCATCCTTCAATTTCCCCAGGGGTCCAATGGCAAGACATCTTGAGAATATCTGGGTCTCTTCCTTGATCTCAGCGGAAATCCTGTTCCAAACAGGGAGTTCGTGCTATATTCTTCCCGCAGCCATCTCGTGGGATCTTTCCCTCAGGGATGGTTCCCACAGCCATGTATTTCACAGCCATCGTTTTCCGCCAGGTCCCAGATTCATTTTTTTATTCCCTAATGTAGGCTTACTCAGTTTATCAATATCCTTAATAAGCTCATTATATGTTTGTTATTACAGTCTTTTCCATTAGTAATACTTCATACACATAGACTTACTGTAGACTTCCAAAAATTTTAAATGCTTTAAGATAACATATTATTCAGGTAGAATTTAAATAAATAATATTTTTTAAAAGTTTTCTTTTGTTAAAATAATACTATTTTCCAAATACCTCTTAAGCAAACAATTGATATTAAGGAAGTGAAAAAAATGACAAAGCAGCATGGAAAATATATCTGGCATAGTATACTGTATTTGATAAATTGCTCAATAAATATATTTCTAATATCATTTTATCCTTAAACTTTTTGTTCACATAATTTGATTAAAATGTGTCCTTTGTTTAATTGATTATGATGCAAAACTTAATTATGTGGCATAATTTAGGTTAATTCTCCTTTTGCATTTCTAATCTAGTTGGCATCAAAGTAGTGGCAGGTTGTACGTATTTAAAGTGCTCTGCCTAGGGATGTTGAATTCATTGCTTCCTATTCTCTGGTTAACATTCCCTTTGTCTTAGACTGGGTTCAGTATTTTATAAGGCACAGAACTTTTGTGTTTACGAATTGATTCCACATATTGTATCTTTTGAGCTTTTGACACAAATAACTACAATAAAAAGAAGACATATAAATGCTATTGAAACATTGTGGTTAGAAGAGACAAAAATCCCTAAAATAAGTTGGGGTGAGAATTACATGGAGGAGTTGTCATTAAATTAGGCTTTAAATATTAGTGTTTTGACTGAATGATGGTAGGGAAGGTAGGCAATCCAGATGCTATCAAAAGCAAGTGTATAAATAGAGAAATGCACAAGAAATATTTGATCAGGATTATTGTAGTTTGGACTAACTTCAAATAGAAAAGCATTAGCTTGGGATTCAGATATTGATGCTAATATGTACTTTTTAAAGCCTTTTTATTTGTATTTATGAAGTACTCTAGACAGGGAAACAGCCAGTATTAGTAGTGAAGAGTGTGAGCTCTGGAAGCCATGCTGTTTGAGCTTGTATCCCTGTTTTGCCACTTAAAGGTTTGTGATATTGGGCATGCTATTTAACTTCTCTGTATCTGTTTACACATTAAAGAATGAAAATTAATAGTAGCAACTACCTGATAGGGTTGCTATGAAGATTAAAAGATTTAATGCTAGTAAAGCACTTAAAACCTGTTATCAGCATTCGGTCAATGTTAGCTGTATTCTTTCAAAATATAAGTACTAGCACTGCCTCTCTTTCCCTGTCTATCTACCAACACACTCACACATGCAAGAAATGTACATGCATGTAGGAAATGTAGATCTTACATGTATTTATCTACAGGAAAGCTAGTAATATTGGAATTTCATTTTTGACTAGCATTCAAATTTTTGTAGAAGGAGAATCCAACTGTATCATTTTACAAATGTTGAAAATTATGTAGTAGCAGAGCTAGAACCAAGATTGGTCAGACAACAGATATTTTAACATAAAGCAGTAAAGAAAAGCAGACAACCAACTCTGCACTTCTGGAGCTTTCAGTCAGGAAAAATAGGTATTAAACCATCTCAGATGTGATGAATATTACTAAAAAGTACAACATACTATGGAAGAATAGAACTGAGGGCCCTCCTTAGTCTGGGGTGTTAGAAAAGGTTTCCCATAAGAGATTTAAGCTGAGAAATGAAAGATAAATAACTATTAGGTAGAACTAGCTTTTGTAAAGGCCCTGAGGGAGGAGAAAGTATGGTTGATTCAGGAATATGAAGAGAAGACAGGGAAAGGGTGGTAAAAGATGTGGCCAGCAAAGTTAGGTAGGGGCTAAATCATGCAGGGTCTTATACACCCTGTTAAGGATTTTGGTCTTTAGGTTGACCTAAGGGTCTCCTCAGTGGACTAAGTAGTAAAGGGACATTTGAATTTTTTAAAAGATCACTCTTGCTATAATATAGAGAACAAATTAAGAAAGGGTCAGGCATAGATGCAGGGAGACTAATTTAAGAAGATATTGTCAGGGTCACCATATATGGTTGTGCAGAAAACAACCATAGAGGCTAGATTGAGATAGACTACAGTTGTAGTGATCTAGATGAAAGATGATGTTGATTTCAAATATAGTTGTGATAGTGAGCAGGAAAAGAAATGGGTAGATTTCAGATTTAAATATTCCTAGATCTGTCTCGAGATCAGACCTCATGAACTGTCATACATATCCCAAATGCCCACTGTATCTACCTGGATATCTCACAGGTATCTCAAACTCAGCCTGTCAAAATTAAAAATTAAAAAAACCTGAAAACATTATAAAAATTGATCTACTTTTTGAAAAATCCATGTTCTCTTCCAGTATTCTATATGTTATAGATAGAACTAGCATCTGTGCAGTTGCTGACTCTATATGGTAGGAGGGTAGTAGGTCCTAGGTCCTAGGCTGTTTAGCAGTACATAGCTGCAGTTGATATGACTATTTAGAATTGAGGTTTTATTACATATGTTCATTTAAAAACTTAATTGTTTATTAGGGTATAACCCTATAAAATGCTGTGGAGATAGTCTATTTAACTGCATAAATAATTTTAACATGTTTTGGTATTAATATATTTTATTTAAGTGAATATACAGGGTTAGTATAGCCCTATTTAAAGTCAACTTAATTCTGTTACTCATACCCCCCCCTTTTTTTTAAGAAATGCATATTAAATTAGGCAGTGTGGAGTCCTAAGTCATTTTACTCCTGCTTTCCACATTTGACATCAGAGACTATTAGTTAGATAAAGATATCATTGTCTCCCTTTATTAAATGTAATTCTAATCATGAATGTACTTTCAAAAGATGCTTATTCCCAGTAGAGCAATTAAATCATTTCAGGAGATTCACGACATGACTGCCTAATTATTTAGGCTTATATTCAAGACATTAAAATGATATTATACATAAATAAATTTTGCTGACAAAGAATACACCTGTTTATATTCAAATGCCAGTCAAACTTATTACCCTTGTACTTTAGAACATCAGATCTGTTGACTTTCAGGTTTCTGTAACTTTGCTCCTTTTCAGGTAACTTTTCAAGTGCAATACAAGGCTTTCAAAGAACTAAAGTGTTAGTTGGCTAACTGGTCACTATGATTTGGAGCATAGGTGATAATATTTCTAGTCCTGGTAAGGACAGTTCTTTCCATTGTTAGTTATTTTCTTTGATTTCTGTGCTTTCAGTTATTTTCTGCGTTTAACACATTTTTATTTGGACATTTGATTGTGATCCCAAAGTTTGAGGGTTTTCAAAGTAGATTTACTCAAAACCAGTTCTGATTCTTTTCTGTGATTACATTTAATAATATGTAGGGTAAATTCATGCTATTTTTTATTTGTTAGATAACAGCAGAAGTTTAAAAATTATTTTATCAACATTTTCAAAAACATTAAAAAATAGCCATTTTCATTAGAGAAAACAGTTCTCATTCAATTTCTATCTTCTTTACTGCTTTTCTCTGTTTCAAAGGCAGGATTATGGCCTAAGGATTATTTGTATTATATTATTTGGTCTTAATACATAAAATTTCAGGTTTATTTCATGTTTACTGGTTAGAATGAAGTGTTTCATTTTTAACTTATAAAGCTATTCCTTCATTTTAACTTTCCCAAGAAACTGATGAACAACTGAGACATTTTGGAGAGAAATGCTGCAACAGTGTGAAGGGGAATTCTTTTCTATGAGCATACAACAAAAAATTAATTAGGTAGAAGTGGAATATAAACCATAGTTTACAAAGTGTATCTTGGTAAGTTAGGGTAGGAGAAAGGTGTATTCTGTGGAAGATTGCGGCAAAGTTTTTTGTTTTTTCCCCCAGATTTTAGTGTATTTCTGCTTTTAGTATGAGTTGGAGAAAGGTGTTTTTTCTCTTCTCAATTTTTTTTCTTTATTTACCCCCATTTAAGAAGTGGTTTCCCTATGAAACAAATCTTTGACCCTTTTGTATTCTCTCCTCTTTGCCCCTCCCCCATCTAGACTAGAAAATGCAGCTGCACACATTTTTTGTTTAGAGACAATGGATCACATGCTGTGTCACCTAAATCTATGACCAAGAGGCAGTTTTATCCCTAAGAGACCATAATGCTCCAGTTGTCCTGGATACATGACATCATGTAGCATTATAATCAAATATACATCTTTCTGCAGTACATTTGGGATTTGAATCTATCCTCCAATCTCAGTGTTGGGTTTTATGGGATGGACAGTATTTATATATTTTAATCCAAACAAAGAATGTATTCTTAAATAAATAGGAAGGTTTATGAGATCCTACTTTTTGTATGTCTTGTTTTTTTACATTGAGGTTACCAAGGTTTTCAGAAATTTTGAGATGATAGAATATTTTTAATGCTCTAATGTTTGTTAGGTTTATTATACAGTGCCTTGCAAACATTATGTGCTCAATAAATATTAGACTTTATTTTTGCTGCCAACTCTTATTTATAAATAAACAGGAAGAAACTTGTTTTCTTTAAAAGTTAGGAATTGTTCAGATCTAGAAAATAATTATCTTTAAACTGCTAACATGTTTTATGCGAAGTTTATTATACTAAGCTTATCTGTTGAATAACTCTAGGAATGACACCTTATCATCATTAATTAATACATATGGTTTATTCCAAAGGGGATTGGAAGTAAGGAGAGGAGAGAAAATGAATGGAAATTTCTTTTCATGATATAGTAAATATTAATCAGAGGTAAAATTTAAATTACAGTAAAATGAATTGAGTTTCAATTAATTCATAAACATTTGGATTTTTCTTCTGTCTTAGCTCTGCTGTAGATATTTTCCTATAAGTAAAGTTTCCTAACGTCTTAAGACCACATAAAAAGAAACTTAAAATTATAAGCACTTTTAATTAAGTATAACCAAAAATTCTCATTCCTTTGTCTCGTTTCAGGAATTAAGATGTTTAAAGTAAGTTTTTAATGTGACTGATTTTAAGTAGGGAGCTAGAGTAGTAGGTTAAAAATGGTGAGAAACTTTATCTGTAGGTCAGATACTGACATAGTTTGAAGAGTAACCTGTCTAAGTAACAGGGAAAGAAATATTCAGTGAAGTAGCTTGAAGGTGCAAGGAAAAAATAAATGAGAATGAGTATATCAAATATTGACTACAATTTTTTTTAATCTGAGTCTTTTTTGAGCACTAATTTATATTTCCTAAAGAATTCTTAGGCAGTATAATGGGTTAAATGTTAATATTTAACAACTAAAAAATTATATAGTGAACAATAATTTATAGCTTAGGGCTCTAAGAACTATAATATAGGTAAGGTAAAAACTTAGTTAAAATTGAAGATATTGCACGTAGCATGAGGAGATTCAATAATATAATTTTAAAAACATTTTTAAAGTGTTAAGCACATCATTAATAAAATGAATTGAGTTAATTGTAGTTATTCCTTATTTGGTATGGATCTATATTACTTGCTAAAGTATACTTTAAAAACTTATGTTTATGATAATAGCTGAACTGAGAACTTTGTTTTTGTGGTCATTAAATTTTTATATTCATGAATCCATAGTTTTAACTTATTTACAGCTGTTATGCTGAAATTAACAATAGAAGCAATATCTTGAAAGTAGAGAAGAAATTACTGTTTTGAGTATTTTAACTTTATAAGGATTCTGTAGCAGGATAGTAGATTCTGAATTAGTTGGATACAAATGACTCTAACTATATATGAAGATAATTATATTTCTGTCCTGTTTTGATTATAGCATTGTTTGTTGTTGGTTTTTTTGTTGTTGTTGCTGCTAAGAATGGCATTAATAGTGAAAACTCAACATTTTTGTTTCAGAAGTACTATAGTTATTTCCTTTGTTATTATTTGCAATCTTTTGTGTGTGAGAGTATTGGCATCAGGCAGAGTACTGTTAATAAAAGAATTTAGACCTTTTTGGGGTTATTAATAACAAAATGCTAAAACTTTATATGCTTTAATTATTTTAGATTATTTAAACCACAAGATTTGGAGAGAGGTTTTATCATACAGTATGTCTGTCAAAATAGCAATATAACATAAAAGTGCACGAAAACAAATAGAATAAGAAAGTGAAAGTCGCATAATAAAGAAAACGATGAAATGGTTATTGCAGCCCTCTTCTGAGAAGTCCTAGTTTCAGTTAGCTGCCTAACCAGTGCATGTCATTGGTCATGAGGGACACCCATCCTTAATACTGGAATATTTTTTTTGAAATTTCAAAACTTCAAAATATAGTATTACTGGTTCTACCCAATTTTTATATTTGAGGAATATGGCATTTATAAATCTACTACTTTAGGAAGAAAGCCGATAATAATTCTTAAAATGTTGGGGTTTTGTTTCATTTGTACCAACAATCTTTTGAAAGTAGGTTCTATTATAATTCTAAATTGATAGGTCTTACAGGTAGTGATAGCAGAGCTGGAATTTGAGCCCTGGCAGTGTCTCTCTACAGCTCATGCTTTTTACCCTCTGTTTCATTGCTTCCAGATGTCATTATAATATCAAGAATAATGATTTAGATTTTACTTTTGAGATTTTAAAATAATATGATATTGCTTATCCTTTACGATTTTAACTTCGAATATTCTGCACCATGCCCTTCCCTTGCTCCCTTTCTACTCAGTGTGTCTTAGTATTACATACGTTAATTCCTTTCTCAAGAAAGGAGCCTTTCAGTTGTGCATTATTTTCCATAGAATCTTAATAGCTATAATAGAGCCATGAGTGTACTAGGGACCAGAAATTTATTCCTTTTTTTTTTTAAACATATACCTTTATTTCTTTTTCTTCCCCTCTCCCACTCTGCTGTTTTTTTACTGTCTGTGTCCCTTTGCTGTGTGATCTTCTGTATCTATTTCTCTTTTTGTTATCTCTTCTCATCTTTCTCCTCTAGGATTCACTGGGATGTGATCCTGGGGACCTCTGATGTGGAGAGAGGTTCCCTGTCAATTGTGCCATCTCAGTTCCTGGTCTCTGCTGTGCTTCATCTTGACTTTACCCTTCGCCTCTCTTTTCTTGCATCATCATTTTCCTGCCTGAGTCATTTGCATGGGTACTGGCTCGCCCCGTGGGCACTGGCTCGCCACATGGGTACTCACGCAGGCACTCAACTCTCCATGCGGGCACTGGCTCACCACACAGGCACGCCATCTCTTCTTTTTCTCCAGGAGGTCCCAGGAATCGAACCTGGGTCCTCCCGTATGGTAGGTGAAGGCCCTATCATTTAAGCCATTCTGCTTCCCCAGAAATTTATTCTTGAAGCTCCTTAAAAAAGGACTAGGAGAGGTTATTTTCAATCATATGTTTTCATATCCTTCTGTACCTTTTATCTACATGCTAGATGTAAAGATACTGTAATCATAATCCAAAATAGCTAATACTTTAGCTTTACAATGTATTTTAAGTTCCTATGTATATTTAGATACTTCCGGCATTTTAGTAATTCATAGAATATGATACATTCTAACTTACGAGGAGCTTGTTTATCATGAATCCTCAACTGTTAAAACACAAAAAGGCAAAAAGGAACTTCTAAGTAGCTGTGGGGGGAAAAAAGTCACAAAGTCTATCCATTAAATTCATGTACTTTAAGGCAAGCTCTTTACCCTTATTCAGCTCCTAGTTACTGTTAGGCTATATGAAATTCATCTGGCTTTCCAGGCTATAGTAGATAATAGATCTACAATTCCATTTATACAGTTTAGAAATCCAGAATGTTCTGAAAACCAAAAGTTTTCCCATTTAGTGACAAAATATGATCTAAACTGGTAGGAAGCTGTAGGTGGTCTTTATTTACCTCTTTTAGTTGGAATATATATTTATCATGTTCGTTTTGAAATTCCTTCTAAAATCCAAAAGATTCAAAATTCTGAAATAATATCTGACCCCAAGGATTTTAGATAAAGGATTTTAGGCCTGTAAACAGGTACAGTGACTACAGTACAAGTGAGGAATAGGGTATATGGAACTAAGAATCTGGTATTCAAGCACAGCAATGTGAGACCTTTATTAGAATGGAGCTGTGGCTTCTCAAACTTGTATAAAGAAAAAACATACAGTTTTCATTTTGAAAAACAACTTTAGTCCACTGAAGTAGTGTTCTTTAAAACTGTCTCTCACTTTTATTTTTAAAAATGGTAAAATACATTTTTTACACTGTTGCTGAAATGAAAGCACAAAATGAAAGTTTGCAAAACTGTGTCCATGGTATGCTGATTTGAGAAACACAGATATAGTGGCAAATGCCTTATATTTGCCCTACACACATTATTCTATTACAATTCCTTGTTTATAATGATGAAACTAAATCATAATTAAGGAGTTAAAATGTTTCCTATTTTTAAGGAATATGATTTTTAAGGGAGATGGGGAAAGGCACTCTTTTTAAAAATATATACCTAGAGTTTTGGTATCTACCTTTCACCTCCAGGAACATGCTATCTACCTACTTCCAGTTGGGAATTGCTGTCATAATGTGTCCCTTTTACTGACAGGAATATGTCAGTTTGTTCAAGTGTGCTGAAGCAGAAAACAGTTTAAGAACCAATACTCTATCAGACAAAAATGTATATCACACAAAAATGTATATGTCTGTTTCCTGCAGCATGGTAAACTAAGAAGTACCCAGACCGCATTTCTGTTGAAAACAATATAAAATGCTTCATGGGGGAAAAAATGTACCAATAAGCTAGCACAAAAGTAAAAAATACTTAGACCAAATATGAATTGGAAACCCAGTGAGGAAATTAGAGTATTGAAACTAGCTGTTGCCTTGAGGGTGCTTGCCAGATCAGGTGAGCCTCCCTTTTCATGCCTTATGGGCCTCAGAGATCAGGAAGCAAAGCCCAGGCCGGGACCAGGTGAGACATCTGGCAGCAAATAGTCTTCCCATTAATCTGGAGCCCCATGGGGTTGTACCTTCTAGATGTAAGAGAGGTTAGAAATTATTTCCCTTTATGTCCCCAGGGACCACAAAGAAAATTACCTTTTTAGAATATTGCTGCTAAGGGGAAAATACATTCTCACTGAAAATTTGTTATCACAAACCAGCCTTCATACTGGTTTGTAACTTGGATTCACACTATAAACCTCAAGCTCAGAATTTAAAGTGATCCTTGACTGTTAGTATCCTCAGGAACCTAGAAGATGCAAATACAAATCATCTCTGAATGGACCTAATTTCATTCCAAAGCTCAAAGAATTCCCATTGGTAAAATTTCAATGAAAATTAATGTCTTATAGTAAAAATTGCAAATCATCCAAGGAAGGGCACAGTGTGTGAAAATCAGAACCAGATTCTACAAATAATTCATATTTTGGTCTTATCAGATGTAAAATGTAAGATAAGTACATTAATATGTTCAATGAGAAACTTGAAAGAATCAGAAGTTCTAGAAATTGAAATATATAATAATTAAAATTAAAACTCAGTGGGGGGGCGGCGGACTTGGCCCAGTGGTTAGGGCATCCGTCTACCACATGGGAGGTCCGTGGTTCAAACCCTGGGCCTCCTTGACCTGTGTGCAGCTGGCCCACGCGCAGTGCTGAGGCGCGCAAGGAGTGCCATGCCACACAGGGGTGTCCCACACATAGGGGAGCCCCACGCGCAAGGAGTGCACCCCATAAGGAGAGCTGCCCAGTGCGAGAGAAAGTGCAGCCTGCCCAGGAATGGCGCCACACACATTGAGAGCTGACACAACAAGATGACGCAACAAAAACAAACACAGATTCCTGTGCCGCTGACAACAGAAGCGGACAAAGAAGACTGCAGCAAATAGACACAGAGAATAGACAACCAGGGTGGGGGGGGGGAGGGAAGGGGAGAGAATAAATAAATAATTAATTAATTTTTTAAAAAAAACTCAATGGATAGGAACAAAAGCAAAGAGACCCATCAAAGAAAAATTGTAGAATGAAAGATAAATATGAAGAAATTAATCCAGAGTGTAGCCCAGAGCTGCAAAGAAATGGAAAATTTTAAAAAGAGGTTAATAAAGAAAAATTTTAAGAGAAAAGACAAATTACCTTCAAAGGAATATTGGGTTTCAATAACAGTAATGGAAGTAGCAAACCAAGAAATGATACACCAAAACAAAATAATGGTCAACATAGAATTCTGTATATCTTTCAAGGATGAGGGCAAACTAAAGACATGCTTAGAAAAAGAAAATTGGAAAGTTCACCAGCAGACTAAAGGAAACATTTAATTATGTACTTTTAGAAGGAAAATGGTCATAGATAGAAAGTCTGAGATTCAAGAAGGAATGATGATCAAAGAGATTTGTAAGTATGTGAGTAAATTAATTTTAAAAATGACTGTAAACAGTAAAAGTGTCTTATGGAGTTAAAAAGAAAAGCTACAACTAAAATATGGTTAATATTTTATAAACCAGGAAGAGGTTAATAGAGCTTGTGTTAAAAGGATCTTTTTAAAATTGTTCAGGGGAAAAATGTAACTTTGGCTTTTGATATGTATGTATGGTAAAATTTCTAAGGTAACACTTAATAGAAATAAGCATATAACTTTCAGACTAGTAGATGAGAAAAAATGGAATGAGAAAATAATCCCCCAAAAAAGGTAAGAAAAGAGAGAAATAAAGAAATAGTGCAAAATACCAACTAAGATGGTAGAAATAAATCCAAATATATATATATATATGCGCCTTATATTTTTAAAGTTTAGCTCTATGGCGTTTAGGACAAACTGCAAAGAAACAGATTGAAAGTAAAATGATGGAAAAAGATACATCAGGCAAATGTTAATGAAAAGAAAACTGGTATATTATTTGAAATGGACTTGAGTACAAATAGAATTACTAGAAATAGAATTGTTACATAATGGTAAATGGTTCATTTTGCCAGAAAGATATAAGAATTTAAAATTTGTATGCAAATAATATCCCTAACCATAAAAGCAAAAATTAGCAGAAATACAAGGAGAAATTGATAAATTTCTCCAGTATAATGGGAGACCCCCCCAAAAAAAAAATCAGTAGGAATATAGAAAATTTAAACAATAATTAACACAAGTTTGATCTAATGGACATAAATATATTTTATCCAATTACTATTGAAAGAGCTGAATCAGTATGACCATTTAAACAAATTTCATTTAAATTTCAGCACATTTCAAAGGATTGGTAGCCTATAGACCAAGTATAATATCATTTCAGTTAAGTTAGAAATCAATAACAAAAATTTCTTTTTAGAAAAATTGGATGTGTTTGGAAATTAGAGACAGTCTTTTAGATAATTCATAGATGAAAGAACAATTGGTAATGGAACTGGCCTTCTCTTTGGAAGGAGACATTACCTCATCTCTTAGGTTTGCTTGCCACAAACACAACTCTGAGAAATGACCCAGGTAAAAGGCCTTGCATTGTTGGTGTACCTGGCAAAAATGGGCTAGAATATTAAAGGCCAGTGGAGCACTGCTGCTTCCAACAGGAAGGATGGATGGAATTTTTGAAGAATATTTTTTTATTACAGAAATTGGGAGCTTACAAAACAATTATAAACATGCGTAGAATTCCCATACAACAACCTTTCACCAGTACACCACTCCGTTGTGTAACATTCATTACAGATTTTGAGGTAATATTAGGAGGCTGTTACCACTAACTGTGGTCCATAGCATGCATTTGGCATTTTTTTCATACTACCCTATTAACACAGTACATCTTAGGCATTGTTGCAAGAATATTACAGTATTGCTGTTAACTATAGTCCATAGGTTACATTAATTATATTTTTCCCATGCTTTTCCACATTCCAACCATAATAGTGATGTATATCCATTCTAGTTCACAGAAGGCCGTTCTTGCTGTTGTACTGTTAACCACAGTTCTCATCCACCTCTTGTTTAATTGTGTTTTTGAGTTCCTAAATTATTCTCTAGCTTTCTTTCAATTGACATTTACATCTCTAGACTACCATTTTCAGCCACAATCCCATTTATTCACTGTAACATGTTACCATCAACACATTTACAGTCAAGTTAATTAAAACTTCCACATACATTAAGCATCAGTACTCCTTCACAGCCCTCCTTATCTCCTAATAGCCTATACTCTAGTTATTAACTCCATGCATTTATTTGTATTTAGTTCATATTAGTGAGACCATGCATATGTTTGTCCTTTTATGTCTGGCTTGTTTCACGTAGCATAATGTCTTCAAGATTCATCCATGTTATCATATGAGTCTCAGTTTCATTTCTTGTTACTGCAGCATAGTATTTCATTGTATATATATATCACATTTTGTTTATCCATTCATTGATTGATGGACACTTGGGTTGTTTCCATCTTTTTGCAGTTATGAATACTGCTGCTATGAACATTGGTGTGCAGATGTCTGTTTGCATCACAGTTTTCAGTTCTTCTGGATATAATCCTAGTAGAGAAATGGCTGGATCCTATGTCAATTCTGTATTTAGCTTCCTGAGGAACTGCCAAACTATCTTCCATAGAGGCTGCACTATTTTACAATCCCACCAACAGTGAAGGAGTGTTCCTGTTTCTCCACATCCTCTACATGGGAAGCAGGCACTCAACCACTGAGCTACATCTGCTCTCCAGCGCGTGGGTGTGGGTTTTTTTTTTTTTTCCATTTGTTTCTTTTTAGTAGGTACCAGGGATCAAAACTGGGACCTTGTATATGGGAAGCAGGCATTCAACCACTTGAGCTACATCTGCTCCCCTCTGTTTTTTAAATAATGGCCATTTTGTGTGGTGTGAGATGATATCTCATTGTCATTTTGATTTGCATTTCCCTGATAACTGGTGATATTGAATATTTTTTCATGTGCTTTTTGGCCATTTGTATTTCCTCTTTGGAGAAATGCCTATTTAAGTCTTTTACCCCTTTTTAAATTGGATTCTTTGCTCTTTTATTGTTGAGTTGTATGATCTCTTTATATAGAATGCAAATCAAACTCTTGTTGAATATGTGGTTTCCAAATATTTTCTCCCATTGAATGGGCAGCCTTTCACCTTCTTGACAAAGTCCTTTGAATCACAAAAGTGTTTTAAGTTTGAGGAGGTCCCATTTATCCACATTTTCTTTTCATTGCTTGTGCTTTCAGTGTTAAGGTTTAAGAATGCACCACCTACCACCAGGTCTTGAAGATGTTTTCCTACATTTTCTTCTAGGAGCTTGTGGCAGTTTGATATTTAGGAATCAAAAAAAAAAAAGAGAGAGAAATTATGTTTGTATACTAGTCTGTTCCTCTGGGCATGATACCCTTTGAATGCATTAGATTCAGGTGACATGTCTTACTTAGGGCAGGGGTTCTTAACTTTTTTTTCCACAGACCCCTTTGCCAGTCAGGTGAAAACCACAGACTCCTTACTAAGTCCACACTATACTGTGTATTATATAATAAATGTATCACACCCATACCAACACATCCTCACAAGAATAATGTTTATTTGAATTTCAATTCAAGTTCACAGACCCTTGGTTAAGAACTGCTAGATTTGACCGTGTCAGTAGGGTGTGACTCAGGGTTGAGTCCTCACCCCCTGGTGGATGGATATAAATGGACACTCATTCAAGAAGACACAGAAAGAGTAAACTCCATATACCAGAGGAGAGAAGATTTAAACAGCTAAAGCCTGGGAGAACTGAGCCATTTGCCTAACAGTTTGCAGCTAAAGAGAAGAGAGCAGCTGAGCAGCTGATAAGGGCTGGGAAGAAACAAGCCCTATGCCAGACTAATATAGGAAGCCCTGAGAGATGAGCCCTCTGCCAGCCTACAGCTGAAATAGCAAGTAGCTGGGCCCACAGAGCCTTAAGAGGAAGAAGAGAGGGGAGACCAGGAATCTTGCTTCAACACATGGCAACGGATTTTGGTGAGAAAGCAGTCTTAGGTTGGACTCCTTAGGACCTCGTAACTGTAAGCTTCTATCCCAAATAAATACCCTTTATAAAAGCTAACAGGGAAGCCGACTTGGCCCAGTGGTTAGGGCATCTGTCTACCACATGGGAGGTGCGTGGTTCAAACACTGGGCCTCCTTGACCTATGTGCAGCTGGCCCATGTGCAGTGCTGATGCGCGCAAGGAGTGCCGTGCCATGCAGGGGTGTCCCCTGCGTAGGGGAGCCCCACGCCCAAGGAGTGCGCCCCAATAGGAGAGCCGCCCAGCATGAAAGAAAGTGCAGCCTGCCTAAGAATGGCGCCACACACATGGAGAGCTGACACAACAAGATGATGCAACAAAAAGAAACAGATTCCCATGCCGCTGACAACAACAGAAGCGGACAAAGAAGAAGACGCAACACATAGACAAAGAGAACAGACAATTGGGGCAGGGGAGAAGGAGAGAGAAATAAATAAATAATCTTTAAACAACAACAACAAAAAAGCCAACAGATTTCTGGTACTTTGCATCAGCACCCCTTTGGCTGACTAATACAGAGCTTTTATATTTAGGTCTTTGATCCGTTTTGAGTTAATTTTTGTATAAGGTGTGAGATAGGGGTCCTCTTTCTTTCTTTTGGCTATTGATACCCAGTTTCCCCAGCACCATTTGGTGAATGGACTGTTCCTACCCAAGTAGGGTGGATTTGATAGGCTTGACAAAAATCACTAGACCATAGGTGTGAGGTCTGTTTCTGAACCATCAGTTTGGTTCCATTGGTCTATGTGTCCTTTTTTATGCCAGTACCATGCTGTTTTTACCACTGTAGCTAGGAAATATGAAAGTCCTCCAATTTAGTTCTTCCTTTTTAAGATGTTTCTGGCTATTCAGGGCCCTTTACCCTTCAAAATAAATTTGATAATTGTGTTTTCCATTTATTTTTAAAATGCTGGTGGAATTTTTATCGGGATTGCATTGAGTTTGTATATCAATTTGAGTAGAATGGCATCTTAATGATATTTAGTCATCCAATTCTTGAGCATGGGGTGTCCTTCCAATTATTTAGGTCTTTTTCTGTTTCTTTTAGCAGTGCGTTATAGTTTTCTGGATACAGTTGCTTTGCATCCTTGATTAAGTTTATTCCTAAATATTTGATAGTTTTAGTTGCTATTGTAATTAGAATTTTTTTCCTGGCTTCCTCCTTAGATTACACATTATCAGCATGTAGAAATACCACTGATATCTTTGTATGGCTCTTGTATGCTGACCCTCCACTGAAATTATTAGCTCCAGCAGCTTTGTTGTAGCTTTTATGGTACTTTTCTAGGTATAGGATCATACCATCTAAGAATAATGAAAGTTTTACTACTTCCTTTCTGATTTGCTTCTTTTTCTTCTGTTTCTTTTTCTTGCCTGATTGCTCTAACTAGATCCTATAGCACTGTATTAAACAATACTGATGACAGTGGGCTTTCTTGTCTTATTCCTGATCTCAACAGGAAAGCTTTCAGTCTTTCACCAATGAATATAATAGCTGTGGGTTTTTCGTGTATGGCCTTTATCAATGTTGAAAGTGTCCTTTAATTCCTGTCTTTTGTATGATTTTTATCAAGAAAGGATGTTATATTTTGTCAAATGCCTTTTTTTAAAAAATGTCATTAGCATTGAAGTTTTTAAAAAATATTTCTTTATTTCTCACCCCCTCCCCTGCCATGTTTGCTCTCTCTGTCGATTTGCTCTCTGTCCATCTGCTTGTATTCCCATTAGGTGGCTCCAGGAACTAATCCTAGAAACTTCCAGAGTGGGAGAGAGGCAATCACTCTCTTATACCACCTCAGCTCCCTGTTCTGCCACATCTTCTTATTGTCTCTCCTCTGTGTCTCTTGTTGCATCATCTTGCTGTGCCAGCTCTTTGCGTTGGCCCGAACTCCTGCATGGGGTGGCACTCCCGCATGGGCCAGCTTGTTACACGGGCCAGCTTGCGCTCACCAGGAGGCCCTGGGCATCTAACCCTGGGCCTCCTATATGGTAGGCGGGAGCCCAACTGCTTGAGCCACATCCATTTCCCTCAAATGCCTTTTCTTCGTCAATTGATGGGATCATGTACTTTTTCTTCTTTGATTTATTAATGTGGTATATTGCACTGATTGGTTTTCTTGTGCTGAACTACCCTTGTCTGCCCGGTATAAAACCCACTTGATTATCATGAGTAAATTCTTTTGTGTTGTTGATTTGATTAGCAGGTATTTTGTTGAGGCTTTTTGCATTTGTATTCATTAGGGAAATGGGTCAGTAATTTTTTTTTTCGTAATATCTTTATCTGGCTTTGGTATCAGAGTGATATTGGCTTCATAGAATGAGTTTGGTAGCTTCCTTTTTGTTCAGTTCTTTGGAGGAGCTTGAGTAAGATTGGTATTAAATCTTTGAATGCTTGGTAGAACTCACCTGTGAAACTGTCTGACCATGGACTTTTCATTTTGGGGAGTTTTTTGATGTCTGTTTCAATCTCTGTAATTGTGATTGGTTTGTCGAGGTCTTCTATTTCTTCTAGGGTCAGTGTAGGTTGTTTGTATGTTCCTAGGAATTTTTCCATTTTGTCTGCATTGTCTAGTTTTTTGGCATACAGTTGTTCATAGTATCTTCTTATGATCTCTTTTATTTTTGTGGGGTCAGTAGTAATGTCCCTGTTTTCATTTTTATTTCATTTATTTGCATCTTCTCTTTTTTGATTTTGTCAGTTTATCGATCTTGTTATTCTTCTCAAGGAACCAACTTTTGGCTTTTTAAATTCTATTGTTTTTTGGTTCTCAATTTCATTTATTTCTGCCCTCATCTTTACTGTTTCTTTCCTTCAGCTTGGTTTGGGTTTAGTTTGCTATTCTTTTTCTAGTTCCTCCAGGTGTAAAATTGGATATTCAATCTTAGCTCTTTCTTTTTTAATGTAAGCATTGAGGACTATGAATTTCCCACTCAGCATTGCCTTTGAAATGTCCCATTGGTTTTGATGTTGTGTTCTCATTTTCATTTGTCTCAAAATATTTTCTGAAATCTCTTGCAATATCTTGTTTGACCCACAGATTACTTAAGAATGTGTTGTTTAATCTCCTTATATTTGTGAATTTTCCCTATGTCCACCTCTTGTTGATTTCCAACTTTAATTCCATTATGATCAGAGAAAGTATTTTGCATAATTATGATCTTGTTGTTTTTGTTGAGATCGCTTTGTGACCCAACATATGGTCTATCCTGGAGAAAGATCCATGAGCACCTGAGAAGAATGTATATCCTGCTGTTCAGGGCTACAATGTTCTGTATATTAGATTTCTGTTTAGGGGTGCAATGTTCTGTTTATTAGATTTTGTCCATCTATCATATTATTCAAGCTGTTTCTTTCTTGATCCTCTGCTCAGATGTTCTATCCAAGGCTGACAGCAGCATATTGAAGTCTCCAACTATTGTTGTAGAGTTATCTATTTCTCCCTCAAGTTTTACCAGTGTTTGCCTTGTGTATCTTCCGGCATCCTGGTTAGGTGCATATACATTTTATTTAATTTTTTAAACTTGTTTAACAAATCAATTTTATTGATACATATTAATAAAGCATACAGTTCATCAAAGTGTACAATCAGTGGTGTTTGGTGTAATCACAGTTGTGCATCCATCACTTCAATCATTATTAGAGTATTTTCAGTATTTCCATAATATTATAATACTAAAACAAAAAACAGACAAACGAGACAATTCTTCACCTCTCAAAGTAAAAAAGACTGCTTTTTAAAATCTGTTTCATCTGATAAAAATATAGCAGCTCCAGCTTATTTTTGGTTACTGCATATGTGGAATATCTTTTTCTTGCCTTCCACTTTCAGTCTATTGGTATCCTTCAGTCTAAAGTGAGTCTCTGGTAGATAGCAAATAGTATTTTCTTACCCACTCCACCAGTCTCTGTCTTTTGATTGGGTGTTTTTTTAAAAAGATTTATTTATTTATCTCCCCTCCCGCCCCACCCTGGTTGTCTGTTCTCTGTGTCCATTTGCTGCATGTTCTTCTTTTTATCTGCTTCTGTTGTTGTCAGTGGCACGGGAATCTGTGTTTCTTTTTGTTGCGTCATCTTGTTGTGTCATTTCTCCGTGTGTGCGGCACCATTCCTGGGCAGGTTGCACTTTCTTTTGCATGGGGTGGCTCTCCTATTGGGGTGCACTCCTTGCGCATGGGGCTCCCCTACGCAGGGGACACCCCTGCGTGGCATGGCACTCCTTGTGCACATCAGCACTGTGCATGGGCCTGCTCCACACGGGTCAAGGTGGCCTGGGGTTTGAACCACGGACCTCACATGTGGTAGACGGACGCCCTAACCACTGGGTCAAGTCCACCGCCTGATTGGGTATTTTAATCCACTAACATCCAATGTTATTTCTGTAAAGGCAGTTCTTATTTCACCCATTTTGACCTTTGGTTTTTATCTGTCATTTTATTTTCAACACTCTTTCTACACTGTTAGTTACTTTTACTGCTATAATCTTCATTTCTAGGCTCTCTTCCAAACCTCTCTCCTGTCTTTTCTTTTCAGGCTGTAGTACTCCCTTTAGTATTTCTTATAAAGCCAGTCTCTTGGTTACAAACTCTCCCAGTTTCTGTTTATCTGTGAATATTCTTAACTCACCCTCATTTTTGAGAGACAGTCTTGCCAACTATAAGATTCTTGGCTGGCAGTTTTTCTCTTGCAGTATCTTAAGTATATATTACCACTGCCTTCTTGCATCCATGGTTTCTGCTGAGAAATTGGCAGTTAACCTTATTGGGTATCCCTTACATGTTATGCATTGCTTTTCTCTTACTACTCTCAGAATTCTCTCTTTGTCTTTGGCATTTGACATTCTGATTAAGATGTGTCCCAGAGTTGGTCTATTCAGATTTATTTGGATGGGAGTATGTTTTGTTTCTTGGGCACAGATATCTATGTCCTTCAATAGTGTTGGGAAATTTTCTGCCATTATTTGTTCATATATTCCTTCTGCCCCTTTTCCCTTCTTTTCTCCTTTGTGGACACCCAAGACATGTATGTTTGCACATCTCTTGCTGTCATGTCATTTAGTTCCCTGAGACCCTGTTCAATTTTTCCCATTCTTCATCTGTTCTGTTTTATGTTTGCTTTCAGAAGCCATATCTTCAAGCTCACTGATCCTTTTCTTCTGCCTCCTCAAATCTACTGTTACATGTCTCTAGTGTATTTTTATTTTTTTAATTTCATTTATTGTGCCTTTCATTCCCGTAAGACCTACTATTTTTCTAAATATGCTTTCAAATTATTCTTTGTGCTCACCCAGTGTCTTCTTAATATCCTTAATCTCTTTAGCCAGCTCATTGGATTTATTAAGGAGATTTGTTTGAACATCTCTGATTAGTTGTCTCAACTCCTTTGTGTCATATGGAGGCTTTTCTTGTTCCTTTGACTGGGCCATATTTTCCTGTTTCTTGGTATGGATTATAATTTTTTTGTTGGTGTCTTGGCATCTGGCTTCCTAGATGTATTTATTCTAGGTGCAGTTCCTCTCTTTAATTTAGGGCTACTAGCCTTTTCTCCCTTCCTGGTTTTGTAGTAAGAGCCAAGGATGTAGTTGGTAATGTAAGTTGTAGTGGCTGAAACTGCCCATGTTGCCCTAGGGACTAATGAAGTGTCTCCCAACTTTCTCCTCTGCCAGGGGTAGGGACAGAGCTGCAGCCATGTGTAATAATCCAAGTCTTTCAGGCCAGTACCTTCTGTAGTTGTCCAGAGAGACTGATGAAGGTTCACATGCTTTCCTCCCCTGCCTGGGGCATGGATGGAGCTGCAGGTATGGGCAGTAATCTATGCCACGTGGGTCCAAAATAACCACAGTTGCCCAGGTAGACTAAAATAGCACAGACCCTCTGGAATGCCCAACAATGTAATCCATGTGGGCTGAATATTCCTTCACTTGCCTAAGAGGCTGACAGAATACTGTCCTTTCTGCCCTTTAGGAGGTGGAGATGGAACCACAGGCACCCAGCAATTCATTCTGTGTAGACCAAAAGTGCCTGCCATAGCCTGGAAAGTCTGAGGAAACACAACTCCCCTCATATCCTTCTTGGGGGTGGAGATTGAGCTATAGGTGTCCGACTCTTCAGTCTGTATGGGCAAAAAGCATCTGCAATTACCCAGAGTGGCTGGGGAAACACTACCACTTCTTGCCCTATCGGGGGTGGGGGTGGAGTTACAGGCTCCCTACAGTCAAGTTCTTGCAGGCCAAAAGAGCCTGCAGTTTCCTGGATAGTCTGAGAAAATACCAGCCCTGTCCTATCCTACAGGGGGAGAGGGCAAATGTGGAGATGGAATTGAAGTACTCAACAAACCAGTTTGTGTGCACCAAAAGTGCCTGCAGTTGCCCAGAGAAGCTGAGGAAAAGCCCAATCCCCTCCTATCCTATTGAGGTGGAGCCTCAGGTGTCCACCTATTCATCCTGTTCCAGCCAAAAGCACCTGCAGTTATCTGGAGAGCCTGGTGCAGGCCCCTCCAGCTTCCTCCCTTCTGGAGATGGGGCTGCAGCCTAGGCTAGGGCTGTGGTTTCAATCTGGGTGGAAAGAAGCTGGTCCATACTATCACTGTGATTTTCAATTGGCCTCATGCTGGAGGCGGAGTTAAAATGGCGGCTCCTGAACTCTTTTTGACTCGGACAAGTTAAAACTTCAGCTTAAAGTTATACTTTAAGCCAGTCAAATTTACTAAACAGTAGCTGAAGTCAGTGGCCAACCATCTCTTCCTTCCCCTTTTTTGGTAAATGGAGCTTCCAATTCCATCAACAGAATAGCTTCCAAGTCAGTTTCTGCCACCAGTGGAGGATGAGTACCAGCTTCTGTGGCGTGGAATGCTCTATTCATGCAACTTCACTGCAGATGGGCAGTCTTCTCCTTCCATTCTTTCAAGGATGTTTCAAGATGCTCTTCTGGACTCCTGGGCCCCCCAGTTAGGTGTTTTAGAAAGCTCTGGATAATTACTAACTGTCCTGTAGGACAAGCTGACTCTTGGAGCTCCTTACTGAGCCACCATCTTCTGGAATTTTTAATAAATGGTACTGGAACAATTGTATATCCATATGGAAAAAATGAAATTGGGTAAAAAATACATACATTTTTGTGAATTGAAGACTTAAATATGAAAGGTAAAAACTATAAAACTTTTAGAAGATAATATGGAATAAAAATATGGCTTTGGGATAAGGAAGTATTTCTTAAACACAAAACTGCAGACCATTAAGAAAAGTGCTAATAAATTCCACAATATAAAAATGAAGAACTTGTTTATTAAAAGACAACTAATAGAGACTAAAAAGACAAGCCATCTACTGAGGAAAGATATTTGTATTGCTTATAAGGGTTAGTATCCAAATAATACAAACTATTAAGGAAAAGACAACCCTGTAGAAAATAGGGCAAAATACTTCAATTGTCATTTTATAGAAGTGGAAACCTAAACAGCAACCAAAAGATGTTCAGCTCACTACAAATCTGGGAAATGTGAATTAAAATCATAAGGAGATAGAATTTCATAGTCATCAGATTGGCAGAAAATAAAATTTGTGACAAGGACATGGAACAATCATAATACATTCCCAGTGAGGGTGTAAATTGGTTCAACCATTTTGGAAAGTGGTTTGTTATCAAAGTTGAAGATAAGAATACTTTGTGACCACCAAATTTTACCTCCTACTCTTAGACATATTTTGCCTCTTGTGTTCCAGTAGATATGAACAAGGATGTCCATAACACTAATCCTTGTAGTAGCCTCAAATACAAACAAATGGTCCTTAAGAGTTTAATAAATGTGATGTTTTCATAAAGTGGAATCTTAATTATTTGTGAAAATGAAGAATTACTGCTAAAATAATGTTAATGAATTTGATGGGGAAGAAAAGTCCCAGAACATAGTCAGTATGACTCAATTTTATATGATGTTTAGAAAGCATGAAAAGCTAAGTTATAAAATGTTTAGGGATCTATTAATAATGTGATAAAACCATAAAGAAAACAAGTTGTTTTGTGTGTTTACTCAGTGTTTAATACAATCAATTAAAAGCGTGGAAAAACAAGATAACTGAAAAATCCGTGTCATTAAAGCTAAAGTTTTGTGTTTAGAAGGTAAAAAGGCTATCAAAGTAAAACCTCTAATTCCCTGTGATGCTGCACACTAGACTTTGAATAATATTGAAAATTCTGTGGCTAAGTTTTCCTTCTCTTATTTAGTCTCAGTAAAGTGTTTCCTCTCAGGCCAATGTTAATAGCAACCTAAGCAAAAATTCTCTCTTCTAACCTTTTGGGAATTTAAGTATGATTTTATTTTCTTGTTCTAGAGTAGAATTTCACTCTAGTATAGAACATAATTTGCACATGAGCAGATCTCAGACGCCTTTAGGAGGTGGATGAGCTGCACAGCTGTGAAAAAAATGTGTGTTTAAATTGTGAACCCTCTTCTCAAAATAACATGGCAGGTTATAAAACAAAGCTCTATATAGGGATCCCAGAGTGATTGTACTGTGCTTATTTGAACTTTCCACTTTAAAAATTGTTGTGAGTGGAGCTGCCCTGGATGGTGCTTCAGAGGCAATCACCGGACATTGTAAATCCTCACAGGGCCCACTGGATGGAATGGAGGAGAGTATGGGCCATGATGTGGACCATTGACTATGAGGTGCAGAGGTGCCAAAGATCCAAATCCAATGGATGTGTCATGATGATGGGAACGAGTGTTGCTGGGGGGGGGAGAGGTGGGGTGGGGGGGTGGGGTTGAATGGGACCTCACATATATATTTTTAATGTAATATTATTACAAAGTCAATAAAAAAAATAAAATTTAAAAAATAAAAAAATAAAAAAAATAAAAATTGTTGTGAGAAGAAATTCTGTTCCTTCCTGAAATGTAGAAGATTTGAAGTTTTAGCATAAATATGTACTTTTGCTAAAATGCTTAATATATTTATCTACTTGACTTTGTGGAAAAGTCTTGGTTTTAGAAATTGATTTATTTGTGGATTTATTAATTCTTGAATTATGGTAGTTACACTCCTAAAAACTTGATACATTTTTTTCAATTCCCATACCATATTCTCTTGGCCATTAATGTTCATTTTGAATGACATTTATTTTATGTAACAGTTTATATGTGGTTTGTTGAACTATTGTTCTTAAACGATTAGTAAAAGGAAGTATTACATCACTAGCTCAGATTTCCTTTTATTTATTCATTTTGCTTTATGAAGCATACCTCTATGCCTGTTATTCATGTTCTGTTGCTACATTGTTTCCATTCATTTTAAGAAGTGGTTTCCCAATAAAACTAGAATTTTCAAAATATATAAAACTTTAAGTTTTCTTTGATTTTATTGTGAAATATACACTTTAATATTATATATTTCTGACAAAGCTAAAATTGTGCACAGCTGATGTGTCAATTTACCTAAAATTTATGTAACACTGTAACCAGAATGCTAACTAAACAAATCCTAGTAAAAACACTAGAATATTTTAAAAGACCTTAAATTTGTTACAAATATATACTAGAGTCAGTTTAAAGGGGTAAAAAAGAGATGAAGCTGCCCTAATAGACTGCACAAGAAAAGGTTGAAGTGGCAGGGTGATGGAGATATGAGTAAAAGTATACAAAGATTTTTAAGAGAAGGACTCATTAAACTATTCCAAGAAAGAGCATGTGGCCAAACTGAAGGGAGAGGAAAAACATGGGTTGAATGAGAATTGAGTGCAGTACTATATTTTCAGCAGTTTGCTGCTTTCCACTGTTAGCCTATTTTGGGTTCAGCTGTTGCACTTGGTAGTGCAAAAACATTAATAGGCTGGGAAAATCATGTACAAATCCATGTGATTTCCACATTATACTAAAATCATCCCCATCCTGCTTAGTGAGCTAATTTGTGTTGCAGAAGAGGGTTTTTGTTGTTGTGTTTTAGTTTTTGTTGTTGTTTTTTCACAGACCAGCCTATACTAAGAATTCAAGAGATAGTTTTGTTCTTCACTTGAGCCCTTTGACTAATAGTCCACAACCTTTTTGTAAGTTGATTTTGTGTGTGTGTAATGGAAATACTACATCTAAAAATAATCTACTGCAATCTTTTTCCCTTTAAGGTTAATCTATAAAAATAATAGATGCATTAAAGAAAAACTAGAAAATAGAAAAACAAATTGCCAATTTGCTAGTAAAATAATAGCTTTTGGGGGGGGGTTATATTTTCTTTTCCTCAGAAGTTTTTGTAAGCTTTTTTGTTTACTTCACAGTTTTCAAGATATCAGTTTAAGGGCTCTAAATATTAGACTGAATAAATGTGCTCTAGTTTATTTCCCCATTTCTCTATTACTGGATATATTCTTAGATGAACATGTGTATGGTGTATGTGTAAAAGAGAGATTTTTTTCCATACATAAGATTACTTTCATCAAACTGGCCCATAAGTGGAATTATTTGGTCAAAAGATAATGAAAATTTGAATGATTCCTGATAGATATTACTAGTTAGCTTTCCTAGGTCCTTGCCCAAAATTGCATATTTGATATTTTTTAAACCATTGCTAATATGAGCAAAAATGGACTTCATTAAATAGTTTAGAAACAGCTTTTTTTTTCCTCCTTGAAAATATAGTGGCAGTTCATATCTTACTAAGAAAATCTCAGCCTTTTAATATCAGTACGTTTTTTTAAAAAACTTTGTGTGCGTCTGCTCTTTGAAACTCCTTGACATATTTGTTGCCATAGTATTGGTTTATATCTGAAAGTAATATTCTAAACTTGTCATTCAGAGGAATAACATATGTTTGCTCTCATGTAAATTAGTTTCTAATGAGAATTATTTAGTTAGTAGTTACTAAGAGACTAATTTTTGAGTATCTGTTGCATTAAACAACTCAATGCTTCTGTTTTAGTATTGCTAAGAATACAAGTTCCTTAAAAAATTGAGTGTCATCTAATGGACAAAACTTGAAATGGCTGGTTTATAATTTTGGTACTTTTATTAGCATTAGAACCTTAGGTAAATGGCTTATTTACCTTCCATTTTCCTATTCATAACAATGAATTTCAGTTTTCTGATTGTTACGTGAGAATGTTTCCTACCTTTAAGGAGTTGTTTCTTATAACACTTAAAGACAGTTAAGTTAGCACAGTGCTTTTAAGTTCTTATCATTTTAAATCATTATGATTTGAGTTCCTGCTCATGCCCAGCATTTGGTATGATCAATTAGGAATACAAAAGTAAAGTACTCTTTTACCCCTTATGGAATTCAGTCAGGAAGAAAGGACTATACATAGATTTAATTTAATTGGTAGTTCAGAGTAAGTAGAGATGATTCATTTTAAAACCCATAGCATACTGTGTGTGATGTAGTAACATCTCAGTAAATGTTTGACACTACAATTTGGTACTCTATAATTTTATGTTCTCTATGATTTGAATATAAGTGAAGACACAGATGAAAAAGGAAGAATGGAACATTAGAAATTAGTTACTGCCTTCTTTATTAGGACACTGGGTGCTAAAGAGTGGTTTTTTGGTTGTTTTTTGTTTGTTTGTTTTTGTTTTGCTTTGGTTTGTTTTAAAGAAGCAAGACTTCCTTCACAAATGAATTCTCATTCATCACACTTTTGTATTCTCTATGGGTAGAGAGACTTTGGTGATAAAAATGAATAAATAAATTTGGTCAATAACATGTGACAAGATGTCAGCTGTGAAATATATGGTGTGCATATATAAACACGTTTGTGTGTGTGGTTTTGATAGTAGGCTGAAACAGAAACCTACGTTGTTATAGTTTGACCTTTTCCTTTTTTTTTTTTTTTTTTTTATAAAGTCTTGAGTGTTTCAAGTCTCAGATATAGGTGTAAGTGATGGAGATAGGGACTGGCTAGGGAGAGAATAGTGTTAAGATTTAAAATGGATAGAATTCAGGTCTTTGGTTACCCATGAGTGATGTGTATATACTATTGCGAGGATATCTGGATTTAAATCCTAGCTTTTCCACTTACTAGCCAGGATAACCTTAAATGGACCACTTAACCCCTCTGAATTATTTTTTCCTCATCTATAAAAGTGGGTTAATAACATTGCCTATTTTTTATAAGGTTTATTTGGTAGTTAATTGACATTTAGAATATAAAGTATTAAGTGCAATGACTGGCCTCCCAAATTTTAGCTATTACTGTTACTGATAATTGAGTGCTCGAAACTACATCTAGAAGTAGGTTATTAGGACCCCACATTTATTATTCTATGTTAAAAATTGGCCAGTTTTCATAATTCTTGATGTAGGTTGCCAGTTATGTTCTAAGTACAATAAAATGGAGATACTTCCCCTTATTTCAGTTATGTAAGTGTAAGTAGATAGAATAGAATGATGGAAGACATGGAAAGTTTTTCACTGAACTCAGAAATTCAGAGGTATCTTTATGACCATTGAAAATGAATTAAATAGCATATTCTTTCACTTTCTTTTCTGGTCAGTTATTCTCTCAAGACAGGTTTTTCATTTTTATTTAAATTGAAGTGTGTTTAAAAAAGCAAGTCATTCAATAAAATAAAAATAAAAAAGGATCGTTTAGAAAGAACTTTTTCTTTCCTACTGAAAATAGTTTAAACCCTACTAAGAGATTGTCAGTACTTGATCTAGAACAAAGTTAAAAATACTAGAATTTACAAAAGAAATAATGAATTTATAGATTTACCTTCACTGGGAATGAATATGGTGAATAAGAAATGTTGCCACTTTTTTAAAAGATTTATTTTATTTATTCCTCCCCGCCCCCCTTGCCACCTGTGGTTCACTGTCTGCTCTCTCTGTGCTGCACATTCTTCTGTGTCTGCTTGTCTTTTCTCATCTTCTCTTTAAGAGGCACAGGGAACTGATTCTGGGATCTCTGATGTGGAAGACATTTATTCAATTGCTTGAGCTACATCAACTCCCTGTTTTGTTGTGTCTCTCAATTGTCTTTCCTCAGTCTCTTTTTGTTGCCTCGTGCTGTTGTGTCAGCTCGCAGCATGGGCCGTCTCCCCCAGCTCACCTTCACCAGGAGTCCCTAGGAACCAAACCCAGGACCCCCTATATGGTCGACGGGAGTCCAATTGCTTGAGCCACATTCACTTCCCATGTTACCACCTTTTATTATAATATACTGTAAAAATTTTAGAAATGGTTTACCCCTTTTTATAGTAAACATTTCATATTTGAGGGAAAAACCTGTTTGGAGTTATTGGCTAAATAATATTTCAAATTTGGTTATTTTCAGGATTGAACCATATGTGAGACTTAGAGTAAAAATCATAGGTTCTTAGAATATAGTCATAAATCAAATAAAGGATCTTTTTAGTTTTAATAATAATAGCCACTACTTATTTAGGGGGTTACTGTGGACTAGGTACTTAATCAAGTATTTAAAAGTCATTATTTAATTTTGTTTCTATCACTGATACATATGGTACTATAACACTATATTTTATTTACTACCATTTCAACCAGTATGAAATAAGTTCTGTTCCTTGTATTATAACCATTACTGTCTTTGTTATACAAATATTGTACTTAACTACTATGTAAAATAATTGCAAAATTTCTCTGATTTGCAGATACTTAACCTTTTCCCAGAAGTTAAGAATATTAAGAATTACATTGATAATTGTTTCCTTTATTGCAGAACTGTAAGAGTAAATGGGTCCAGTGATTGGAATGACTTCAGATAAGAGAGCTGAAACCCCAGGAGCTGAAAAGATTGCAGGATTAAGCCTGATTTACAAAATGGGAAGCTTGCCTGAAGCTATTGATGCTCCTGGGCCAAAGGCCACTCTAGTGGACAGTGAGTCAGCAGATGATGAACTCACAAACTTGAACTGGCTTCATGAAAGTACTAATCTTCTAACAAATTTCAGCCTTGGAAGTGAGGGTCTTCCTATTGTTAGTCCATTGTATGACATAGAGGGAGATGGTGTGCCATCCTTTGAACAGTCTTGCTACCAGAAACCAGAAAAAAAATCAGCAACCTCAAAGCCTCCTTACTCCTTTAGTCTTCTCATTTATATGGCTATTGAACACTCTCCAAATAAATGTTTGCCTGTCAAAGAAATTTATAGCTGGATTCTGGACCGCTTCCCATATTTTGCTACTGCACCAACAGGCTGGAAGAATTCTGTTCGACATAATCTTTCCCTAAATAAATGTTTTCAGAAAGTGGAAAGAAGCCATGGAAAGGTCAGTGTTTATGAACATTGCTATATTTTGGTGTGTGTGTAGTGGGGGGGGGTGGATTACCATTTAGGTTTTAAAATATGGGAAAATCAAGGGAGTTAAAAAATTACTTCAGTTTGAGCTTGATTATATTAGCTCACCATTTGCTTTCATTTGAGTTGTTTTAAAATTTCTTAAGTATTGTTCTAAATCTAGCAGAATTATGTTCAGTCTGCTATAGGTATATAAATTAGTTTTTTAGCATTCTTAGTTTCCACAGATGTAAGAACCTCTGAGAAAGAATATTTTCTAAACTTCGTTTCTGTAGTGCTCTTATAACTGCATCAGTATATTATTCTCATTCAGTCTGACAGTCTGCCTTATAATTAGAATATAAACTATTTACGTTAGTGTAATTAATATGGGTGGGTTTAAATCTTTTACCTTGCTGTTTGTTTTCTATTTGCTTTATCTCTTTTTTCCTTTCTGCTTTCTCTGTTTTCTTTTGGATTGAGTATTTGTTATGATTTGGTTTTATCTCTCCTGTTGACTTATTGGGTATACCTCTTTGTTTTATTTTTGTTAGTGGTTGCTATGTGGCTTTCAGTATACACCTTTAATTTATCAGTCTGCCTTCAAATAATATTACACCATTCCACCTATTTTGTAAGAACCATACAACTGCATACTTCCCCTGTTCCCTCCTTCCTTTCTGCTATCATTGCCATACATTATAAACCATATAAAAAATTGTTACTGTATTTGCTTAAAGCAGTCAATTTTATAAGAATTTCAAGAAAAAATAAATTTGTTTTCCCACATTTTTACCATTTCTGTTCTTTATTCCTTTATGTAGATCAAGGATTAGCAAACTGCAGCCTGCCATCCAAATCTGCTTTTGTAAATAAAGTTTTATTGAATCAAAGCCACACCTGTTTGTTTACATATTGTCTATGGCTGCTTTTCGCTACCATGATAGAGTTGAGAGACGATATTGCCTGCAACATTTAAAATATTTAAATATCTGGCCCTTTACAGAAAAAGTTTGCTGACCTTTATACCCTTTCTACTATCAATTCCTTCTGTCTGGATAAGTTTATTTAACACTTCTTTAGTGCAGGTCTGTTGGCAATGAATTCTTTTTTTTTTCACTTTTTTTGGGGGGTGGAGAGTGGGTAATAGAATTCTAGGTTGACACTTTTTCTTTCAGTACTAATGATTTTACTCTGTTGTCTTCTGGCCAGCATGGTTTCTGATGAGAAGTCTGCTGTCTTTCTTATCTTTTTTACCAATGTGATATTTCTTATAGACAGTCTTCAAGATTTTCTCTTAATCACTAATTTTCAGAAGTTTGTCTATGATGGGCCTAGATGTGTGTTCCTTCTTTTTTTTTTAGGAGATACCAGGGATTGAACCCAGGACCTTGTACACGGGAAGCAGGCACTCAACCACTAAGCTACATCTCCCCTGATGTGTTTATATTTATCCTACTTTGGTTCCTCAGAGGTTCTTAGCTCTGTGGTTTATCTTTCATCAATTCTAGAAACTTTTTGCTCATTATCTCTTCAAATATTTCTTCTGCCTCGATTTTTCTCCTGCTTCTATGACAACAAATAGAAATGTGTTAAACCGTTAAACCATTTGTTATTGCTCCACCCTTTGGGTTTTCTACCCCTTCCGCAACTCTTTCTTCTCTTTGTTTCAGTTTTGTGAATTCTTATTCAGCTTTCTTCCTGTTCACTGTTTCCTGTGCTGTGCTCATTCTACTGATAGTCCCAACAAAGAACTTCATATTTTTCATTTCTAGCATTTTCATTTTCATTTGACTTTTAAAAACTTTCCATTTCTGCTAAAATTCCCCACTAGATCCTTTAACATATTAATTATAAGTATTTTAAAGTATTTGATAGTTTCAACATCTGATCCATCTCTTTGGATCTGTTTTTGCAGATGGTTTTATCTCTAGTATTTTTGTGTGTGTTTCATAATTTTGGATTGAATGTCAAAGATGTTTGAATACTAGAGACTGAGAAACACTAGAAACAGGCATTCCTCTTCTTTCAGGTTGTTAGTGTGGACAAGTATTGATCAATCTAGTTGATAATTGAACTGGGTTTGGAGTTTGTGTTTGCCATGGTTACCCTCAAATACATTACAAGCTTCAAATTCCTGCAGAGATGGACTGCTCATACTTTGTGCTCAGTTGAAGACTGGAGGGTCATATGATTTTTCTTAGCATTGCTGCTCTACCTTTATCTTTCACCTTATGCCTTGTTTGGCAGTGGGAGGAGGGTAGAGTATATCTCTCTCTTTCTCTCATGCTCTTCCCCCTTCCACAGCAATAGATTGTTTGCTTATTACTTGGTGAAAGGATCTAGTGGAGGCAGGACAGGTTTCTCAGATCTTATGCTCTACCTTTAGATTTAGGCAGCCCCTATATACTTGTACTTCAGTGGCAGAACTTTTCTTGCCTCTCCCATCTATTCAATGCAAAGTTTAGTGCTACACTCTTCCATCACTAAATATCCACATGTGGCTAGTGCCTGTGTATTGAACAACACAAATAAAGAATATTTCCATCACTGTAAAAAGTGCTGTTGACAGCACTGTTCTAGAGCTCAACCCAGTCTCTTGCACTTTTCCATCATGGTAGATGAACTCTGCCTAGTGTCAGTGGGAGGTGTTGGACACAATTGAGTATGTCATTTTTCTTGTAGCTTTCTATATCCTAAGTGGTAACAGAACTCTCCTATTCCCTTTTTTTTTTTTTTTTTAAGATTTATTTATTTATTTCTCTCCCCTCCCCCCCCCACACCGGTTGTCTGTTCTCTATGTCTATTTGCTGCATCTTCTCTGTCCGCTTCTGTTGTCAGCGGCACGGGAATCTGTGTTTCTTTTTGTTGCGTCATCTTGTTGTGTCAGCTCTTCGTGTGTGCGGCACCATTCCTGGGCAGGCTGCACTTTCTTTCGCACTGGGCGCCTCTCCTTACAGGGCGCACTCCTTGCGCATGGGGCTCCCTTACACGGGGACATCTCTGAGTGTCAGGGCACTCCTTGCGCACATCAGCCCTACGCATGGGCCAGCTGCACACGGGTCAAGGAGGCCCGGGGTTTGAACCGCGGACCTCCCATGTGGTAGACGGACGCCCTAACCACTGGGCCAAGTCCGTCACCTCCTATTCTTATTTAAATAAATAAGAGTACCTTTCTATGGAGGTGTTTCAGTCACAGCTTTACTCTGTTCCTATGTTGAATCTCCAGGTCAGAGATTCAGAATGGGCTCTGGTGGCTGAAATCACTGAAGAAAAGCACCCCAGCCTCCCTGCCCCTTTCCCTGAAAGAAGACATCTGTTCTCCTCTCCAGCTTAATATTTTGGGGGTAGTGGTGGGGAGCCATGCCCAACCATCACGGGGCTTGGTAACTCATATTTGTCGTTTTGGCTTCTTTTTCTCTCTGTCCCTCACCCTCCTGGGAGTTGTGTAGCACTGTGCTGCTTTGCTGATCCCCAAAGCAGTTCCCTCGGACAGCTTTTGGCTCTTTCGCCACTGTTTTTGTGAGAGCATTCAGCTCTGCCTGTTAGTCCATCACCTTCTTCCCACAATCACCCATAAGTTTGATAAGTTGTGTTCTTGTTTTCATTTTTCTCAATGTATTTACTGATTTCACTTGCAATTTCTTCTTTGACCCATTGGTTATTTAGGAGTGTGTTTTTACCTCTGTCCTGTCTATTATTGATTTCCAGTTTTATTCCATTATTATCTGAGAAGGTACTTTGTATAATTTCAGTCTTTTTATATTTTTTGAGAGCTGCATTGTAAGCTAACATGTGGTCTATCCTGGAGAAAGATCCATGGACACTTGAGAAGAATGTATAACCCACTGAGTTTGGGTGCAGCATTCTGTATATGTCTGTTAGATCTAGCTTGTTTATAATATTGTTCAAGTTCTCTTGTTTTCATGTTGATCTTCTGTCTAATGATGTTTATAATGTGTTGAAATCTCCAACTATTTTTGTAGAGATGTCCATTTCTCCCTTCAGTTTTGCCAGAGTTTGCCCGTGTATTTTTTGATACCCTAGTTAGGTGCGTAGATATTTATGATTGTTATTTCTTCCTGGTGGGTTGTCCCTTTTATTAATATATAAAGGCATTTTGAATCTCAACTTTTTTGCATTTAAAGTCTTTAGTCCAGTATTAGTATATTTACCCTGCTCTTTTTTGGTTAGTATTTGTGTGGAGTACCTTTTTTCCAAGCTTTCACTTTCAGCTAGTTTGTGTCTGGGTTTCGGGTGAGTCTCTTGTAAACAGCATAGGGATGACACATAGTTTTTTTCCCCCATATGTCAGCCTGTATTTTTTAATTGGGGAGTTTAATCCATTCACATTCAATGATATTACTGTAAATGCACTATTTACTTCCACCATTTTATTCTTTGGTTTTCATGTCATTTCTTACTTTCATCTGTCTTTTTACTCTTTTGGTTGCCCATTCTGCTATTCTTCCTTCTATACTCTCCTACAGGCCTCTTTCTCCTGTCTTTTTCTTTCAGGCTATAAGGCTTTCTTTAATATTTCTTGCAAAGTTTGATTCATTTTTATAAACTCTCCTGGTTTGTTTGTGAATGTTTTAAACTGACCTTCATATTTGAAGGAAAATTTGGTTGGATAAAGAATTCTCAGCTGGCAGTTTTTCTCTTTTCATATCCTAACTGTATCACACCACTGTCTTCTTGCCTCCATGATTTCTGATGATAAATCCACACTGTTACTGGGCTTCCCTTGTATGTGATGGTTTGCTTCTCCCTTGCTGCTCTCAGAATTTTCTCTATCTCTGATCTTTGACGTTATGAGTAATATGTGTCTTGGAGTAGGTCTGTTTGCATTTATTTTGATTGCGGCACTCTGTGCTTCTTGGACATTTAAGTTCATTTCTTTTGTGAGAGTTGGGAAATTTTCAGCTATTATTTCCGCAAATACCCTTGCCCCATTTCCCTTCCCTTTTCCTTCTGGAACTCTCATGATACATATGTTGTTGGGTTTCATGTTATCATTCAACTCCCTATACCCCTTCTCAATTTTTTTTCCATTCTTTTCTCTTTGTTCTTTTCTTTCTTTACTATCAACTGTTCTGTCTCCAATAGCACTAATTCTTTCTTCTATCATTTTCAGTCTGCTGTTGTATGGCTCTAATGTGTTATTGATCTCACCTATAATATATATTTCCATGAGTGAAAGTAACAAACCTCTTATTTTTTTAATTCAGGTTTTCAGATTCTTCCTTGAGCTTGCTCATTGTCTTCTTGATGTTCTTTGTCTCTTTAGCTATGTTGACTTTTCAACTCAATGAAAATTTGTGTGCATCTCGATTACTTTTCTCAAATCCTGCATCTCTTCTGGTGCTTTGATATATTTCTTGGGTCATTTCTTCCATTTTCTTAGTATGACTTGGTTTTTCCTGATGTTTAGGCATCTGATTAGGGTGGTGATGCTAGATTTTTCTCTCATAGGGTTTTATTGATGGGAGGCTGTGTGTACTGCTGTCATTTGATTCTTGGTTCAACAAGTTCTGGGTCTTTAGGATCGTCCTTGTTAGTTACTCAAAACTGGACTCTGGACCCGGTAATGGGTTGCAGACCCATTTCCTAGGGCCTTGGGGAGGGAGGCTTTAAAGGTTGGAAAAAGCCTATCTTATTTACTTTTAATTTCTTCACATGCACTTCCTTGGTCTGCCAGCAGATGGCGCTTAATGCCTGGTCAGAGTTTGTTTGCTGCAACACAGACTGGATCAGTGTGACAGAGGGTCTTTCTTGGAAACTATAAGCCTTGTAATTCAAACTTTCTCAAAGGCCATTTTCTAACCTTTGCTGGCAGCCCCCTCTCTTCCCAGGTAGGAAGTAATTCCACTCCCCTCTGTGTCCTCAACAACCAGTCCCAGTCAGTAGAGAGGACGATTGAAAGGGTTGAATCTCTTTAGTCCCTTGCTAGCTCGCAAGTCAAACAAAGCCTGGCCCAACCCAGCATGGAATGGCTCCTGGGCACCAGATTTGTGGATCAGAAGCTGAGTCAGCCTTAGGTTGTGTTCCTCTCTCTCCCCTTTGCTGGGGAGGTGGATCCCTCTGTCCCTTTTTCCTGTAACTGCTGGCCCAATGACTGAGAATTCAAAAGTGTCTATAATGTGGGGGAGGGTGCTGACTTTTGCAGCTACGGCTTTTAACTTGCAGTTTTGCTGCCACAGTTCTTTTCCTTTGCCCCTCTCTCCTATAGGCAGTGTCCAGCCTTCCCCTGGTATCGTAAATCCTAGAAGATTTTTTTTCCAGTTCATTTCTGGCCTGCCCTGTAGCTATTTTTCATGATTCATTTTATTATGTACACTATTATAAATTCTAAGCCCTGTTTGAGTCACTTTTCATAAATGGAAAGTGCCACAAACAGTGAACTAGGAATTGGAAACTTATAAATGAGGCATTTATCTTACTTTGTAAACTCAGTATACCTCATTTCTTAGGATATGTAATGGGATCACCTCATCATTGGTGTCCAGAGTGAATAAAGGTATTTTTCTAAAGGAAGAACTTTTAAGTGATAAGCAACTCAATAAAATAATTATATTAATTCTGTAACTCTATTGTAATAAATAATAGTATTTGTGAAAAGCCATTATTGCTGAAACTTGCAGTGGAGAAATGTGTAAGCTTTGGAATCAGGTGTTAGGTTGCACGAGTGGAGTTTGGAAGAATACTATATGCCAAGTAAGAAACACAGTATATAAAGTAAATAAACTTAATTGCAAGCCCAGTATGTGTAAAGTATAGTGGGCATTCAAAGATGGTTCCTGGCCTGAAGGAGTTTACATTTAGTAGATAAAGAGGCAAACACCCATAATTCAAAACAGAAAGGGAAACATAAGCAAAGTGTTCTCTGATCACAGAGGAGGAAATGTTTATTACCTAGTAGGTTTAGGGAAATCTTGTGGAAAAGTTGGCCTTTGAAGTATACTTTGAAAAAAAAAAGCATAGGTTTTCTGGAGGGTAGAGAACAAGGGCAGTATAAACCCAAAAAAACCAACAATATTTTGTATGCAGCTTGGGGTAGAAGGCATATTCACTATGGTTGAGTAATAGAGGAGAGCAGGATGGAAAAGTAGAGTGGTCTAGAATCTGAAAGATGATGAATATCATGCCAAATTATTTGTATTTCAGCTTTTAGTGAAAATGAATTAAAAAATTTTAAGCAGGTGTATGATAGGGTCTTCCTGTACTTGTGATGGTATAAAGGACAGGGCAATATGACCTATTTCAAACAATGTCTGATTACTTTCCAAAGGAATATTACAAGTTAATAATAACATGCAAATGGAAAGATCATTTCAAGGAAGATGTGGGATTTATTTACTTATTTATTTAAAGATTTATTTTATTTATTCCTCCCCCCACCCCCCTTGTTGTTTGCGTCCACTCTCTGCTTGCTGTCTGCTCTCTGTTTCTCTTTGCTGTGTGCTCTCTGTGCTTGCTCATCTTTCCTTTAGGAGGCACTAGGAACCAAACGTAGGACCTCCCATGTGGGAGAAAGGCACTCAATTGCTAGAGCCTCCTCAGTTCCCTGCTTTGTTGTGTCTCTCATTGTCTTTCCTCTTTGTGTCTCCTTGTTGCATCATCTTACTGCATCAACTCCCTGCACCTGCCATCATGCCAGCTCATTGTCTTGCTCATCTTCTCCAGGATGCACCAGGAACCAAACCTGGGGCCTCCCATTTGGTTAGCCGGGGCCTCAATCACTTGAGCCACATCCACTTGCCAAGATGTGGGATTTAAGCAGTTGTTAGTCATTATTGCCCTCCTTGTATTTAAATCCATTGACTTCTTTTCTGTCTCATCCAACCTAAAACTGGAGCATGATTATCTATGATTAGCTACCCTCCTGCATTCATTGTTTCCTTGATTTGTATAACACTGTGTTTAGTTCCCTGGATTCTCTATCTCTTTCAGTGTCTTCTATTCTTGCAACCACCTTTTAAACTTCAGTATTCACTATTTTGTCTTTTTTGTTGTTTGCTCCAGACCTAAATTGGCAACCAAAGGTATCTCCAACTCAATATATCTTAAAATACTCCCTATGCCTCCTTCTCCTTCCCTTCTTTTGAATTGATTTTTTATCCCTTCATTCCATTTTTCCTCTGTTACTTTGGTAATGTTATCCTTGGTTTTCTCTTTTAGTGGCTACTGTGAATATTTTAATATGCATGTAATAAAGAAATATGGTAATCATATTCATACTCTGTGTTGGTTTAATACAAGGTCTTTAGAATGCTTTAATATTAATCCGTCCCCACCAAACACATACTTATGTTTTTGTTAACCAGTGCTATTGTGTATTTGGTTTGTTACTCCACATTTTACTTCCTACCTGATCTATAAGACAAATGCATAAAATGTAATGATAAATCAATGGCATGAACTCATAGTGTATAAACATTTAATTTGTGAGAAGTATGACATAAAGGTGGGGAGATTAAAGGGTTTAGGAACACAGTTTGTATCTACTATTGATACTAAGTTGGTATCAAAGCTAATGAGATTGTTATAGATTTTTGATGTTAAATTTATACCCCATAGTAACTACAAAGAAAATATTGGAGAATATGCAAGCTCATAGTTACAGAAATTAACGTACAGGTTGCCAGTGGTAGGGACTGAGGGAATGGGGAGTTAATGCGAAATAGGTGTGGAGTTTCTTTTGGGGAAGATGGGAAAGTTTAATGGAAGGTGGTGAGGGTTCTCTGCAAAATAATGAATGTTATTAATGCCACTGAATGACATCCTTGGGTATAGTTGAGATGGAAAGTTTATGTTGTATATATGTTAACACACTTTTAAAAAGAAGAGCAACTTAGGGCAATGAGACCATGGCAGAGGCAATACATGATCTGGGTAGGATCTAAGAAGGGAGGAGAGAAGGCTCAAAAGGACATTATTGGGACATATTTTTAAAAATGGAACATAGACAATAAGTTTTATATAAAAGTTAAATTTCTTGAACTTGGTAACTGCTTAATGTGGATATATAAGTGAATATCCTTGTTCTTAGGAAATGTACATAACAGCATTACGTGTTCAAGGAGCTTGATGTGTACAACCTATACTCAAATGTTCAGAAAGTGGATTGATAAATAATCAGATGGATAGATAGATGAATTGATAGATTGCTGGATAGTTGGAAGTTGGAATAATAAGCAAATGTGGCAAAATGTTAAAATTGGTGGATCTTGGTATCTGGGAGGGTAGAGGTATGTTTGAGTTTTCTATATGGGGTTTGTACTGCTTTTTCTAACTGTCCTATAAGTTCGAAGGTATTTCAGATTAAAAGTTTAAAATAAAATTTAAAAATTTTCCTTAGTAGTTTTCCAAGTAAAAAGATGTTTCGTAGTGAGATAGTTATAAGTAGGGGAGGAGATATGGAAGCTAATGTGAATTCCCTTTTAGTGTTGGGAATTTTGGATATGTCCTTTTGCTATTGCATTGTTAGATTTTATTTTTGAGTTGCATCATCTAATTTTCTGGGTTTAAACCTAGATTGTTTACACTTATAATGGGACATAAAGGGGAACTGTCTACTAGGTATTAGAAATATGGGACAAGGATTAAAGTGATATGAGATTAAAGTTCCAAGTCACAGCATCAGCTTTTGAGTATTGTGGAGTGATTTGAGAGAATAAAGACAAACTGAAATTTCAGGGACATGGAAAATCTACAGGAAGGAGAACTCTTGGCAAAGGTTACAGAACAATAAATATATATATATGGGAGAATCTGGGAAAAGTATGATATAATGGAAGCTAAGAGAGGTAAGTTTAAGTGTGAATAAGCAACAGTATCAAATGTTGCAGAAAACTTGAAAATGATTGGCTAAGAGGAAATCATTAAGACAAATAGCAAACAAAGGATTAAGATTCAAAATATATAATCAGTGATGTACTGGTAAATATTTAACTGCCTGTGATGGTGGGGGCTTGTAGCTTTTACAGATTGCCATGAATAATAGCCTCATCATGGCCAGTTTCAAGCTACCAACATCCTATCATTAAATGTGGAACTGAAAAGAGATGTTTACAGTTAGCGGCATGCCATTATATATAAAGAACTCCTATAATTCAATAGCAAAAAGAAATCTAATAGAAAAAGAATATGAACAGGCAGTTCACAGAGGAGGAAATTTAAATGGCCATAAAAGATGTTCATCCTCACTAGTAATCAGTTTTATACAAATTAAAGGAGCAACAACAACCAAAAAAACCCACCAGATTTTATCCATTACAGTGCAAAAAATTATAAAATATTTGATAATATCAAAATAGGGGAGGAAATGGGCAAATATTGATAACTTCATACCCTTGATGGGTATAAGTTAATATACCATTCTTGAGGATAAATTGACATTTGTTATTGTAATAAAGAATATGCATTTCCTTTGACTAGCAGCTCAAATTCTTGATTTCTCTCCTAGAGTAACATTCATATATGTGCACAAGAAGATGTATATAAGAATATTCACTGTGGTATTGGTTTGTAGTAAAAAAAATACCTTGTGGGTGGTGGACTTGGCCCAGTGGTTAGGGTGTCCGTCTACCACATGGGAGGTCCACAGTTCAAACCCCGGGCCTCCTTAACCTGTGTGGAGCTGGCGCAAGGAGTGCCGTGCTGCGCAGGGGTGTCCCCCACGTAGGGGAGCCCCATGCGCAAGGAGTGCGCCCCATAAGGGGAGCCGCCCAGTGTGAAAGAAAGTGCAGCCTTCCCAGGAATGGCGCCGCACACACGGAGAACTGACACAATAAGATGACGCAACAAAAAGAAACACAGATTCCCGTGCCTCTGACAACAACAGAAGCAGGCAAAGAAACAAGATGCAGCAAATAGACACAGAAAACAGACAGCCGGGGTCGGGGGGGAGGAAGGGGAGAGAAATAAATAAATAAATCTTTTAAAAAGTAATTAAATAATTTGTGGAACAATAGGCCCAGTGCAGTAAGATATGTGGTTGTGATCAAAAGGGCCTGCTTCTGTCTTATCCATAATCTTTTTTTTTTTTAAGATATATTTTATTTATTTCTCTCCCTTCCCCCCATTGTCTGCTCTCTGTGTCCATTCACTGTGTGTTCTTCTGTGTCCGCTTGCATTCTTGTCACGCGGCACTGAGAAACAATGTCACTTTTTTGTTGAGTCATCTTTCTTCATCAGCTCTCCATGTGTACAGTGCCACTTCTGGGGCAGGCTGCACTTCTTTTGCTCAGGGTGGCTCTCCTTCCCGGGCGCACTCCTTGCACATGGGGTCCCTCTGCGTGGCACGGCACTCCTTGTGCACGGCAGCACTGCGCATGGGCCAGCTCGCCACACAGATCAGGAGGCCCTGCGTATTGAACCCTTGGACCCTCCCTACGGTAGGCAGATGCTCTATCAGTTGAGCCACAACCACTTCCCTATCCATAATCTTTTAATGTATGTATTGTATATGTATTTAATGTAAGCATTTTTTAAAATAAGAAATGCCTACCAGCAAAAGAAGGGAATTAAAGAAGTGAGAGCTAGAGGATGGGAAGGATACAATCCAGAATACTGGTAGAGTTTGGTAAAGAGAAAGAGAAACCATCTTATGAGAGAAAGAATATGAAGATAAATAAAGAAATTGTAATATATTGAGACAAAAATTAGCAAGCTATCCCCATAAGTCAGCATGGGAAAGAAGGAACTTGTAGGTATGATCTTCACAAAAATTAGTAGACTACTTTGCCTACTGAGATTTTTACAGAAATGAGTACATTCAAGTAGAATTGGGGATGCTTGTGTGTTTTTTTTAATTTGTGAAACAATTTTTGAATCAGTGCCTCAAAATGACAATATTTTTCTTCCAATCTCTGGAAGGTAAGTAGGTTATAGCTACTTCCATTAAATGTTGGAATTGTTTGGTAAGCTTGACAGCACTTCTCTTAGGCATAGTTGTTATCTAGAGATAATAATCGTAAGAAGACAAATGCCAAGGTCCAGATCAAACAATGTGGTAATGATACCCAACCAACTGATGTACCTGCTCATTAGATTTTCTTTTTCTGTCTATCATCCATATCATAGTTACTACTCTTAAAAGATAGGTCTAAAAAAATCTTGACTTGGTATTTGTCTGCCTCAAGTTTTAAAATGACAAGTGTTAGACTTGGTGTGTATTTTTATTTAAACATTAACATCCAAGTTCTATCTATTTTTCTAAATTTTTATAAAGCCAAACCTAAAATTTTATAACTGTAAGATTTTAGATGAGAAATAAGGAATGAAATGTTTTGTCTAGTTTAGTACAATTTTAGTCTGTTTATTTGGGTAGTGATGACTTGCTTTAATAGCTGAATCATAGGAGAAAAAAATCATGCTAACCACCTTATAAAAGTCTATATTACTATTTTTAAAAGCTCATTTTGTTATAAACAGGAGTTAATGTTCTTTTTAATCAATTACTTAAAAAAACACTGAAAGGTAGTCAAGGTGGCAACTCTATTAAAAAGTATGAGCAAGTACATAAAATATTTCAGGAATAGTGGACTTTGCCTCTTCTTTCAGTCTATTCTTTAAAAACTTCCATTAAGATAAATTATTTTAAAGTTCAGCTCTTAATGTATTCCTTCTTCAAAACCTTCAGTGATTCTCTACCAAATAAATTCAGAAGCCTTCAAGTTCCAAAATGCAAAGTATATGAAAGAGAATGCATATTTCCTGTTTCCATTTTATGCAAGATTTCTTTCTATAGGCAAATTTAGTTTCAAACTATATTTAACATGTAAAACTCTTCATTATTTATATTCTGTCATCTAAGCATAATAATAAAGAGGCAAGGTTTTTAAGTGAGAATTAGTTAAAAATAAGTTCCTTTTTGCTGTGGACTCTTAAACATGGATTAGCAAATACATAATTTTTTTCTGTTACCAATGGTTCATAAACAGACCCAGAAAAAGGAAGTGCTGCCATGGAAACACAAACCAAATTGTTAGTTGAAACCATATTCAAGTTACTTAACTGCCCTGTATCTCCAAGTTTTTAATACCAGGTCTTCCGATTTACTATTTCAAGGAGATAGCAGTTCTTCTGTGATCAAAGCAATCCACAGTCTTCTCGTAATAGAATTTTTTTATTTCTCACCCTTTTGTTTGCACTCACTGTCTGCTCTCAGTGTCCACTTGCCTTTTTTTTTTTAGGAGGCACCAGAAACCAAACCCAGGACCTCCATGTGGCAGGGGAGGCACCCAATTGTTTGAGCCACATCTGCTCCCTGCTTATTGGGTCTCTCATTGTGTTTCGTTGTTGTGTCTCCTCATCATGTCAGCTGCTGTTTTGCTCATCTTCTTTAGGAGGCACAAAGAGCTGAACCCGGGACCTCCCATGTGGTAGGCGGGTGCCCAGCTGCTTGAGCCACATCTGCTTCCCTCATAATAGAATTTGAAAAATAGACTTGAACTAGATGCTTTCTAGGACTGTTATCTCAGGAATACAGAGGTAAAAGATGGCTAGAATAATTGTCTTAATCAAGATATGAAAAATAGTTCATGCATATCTTTTCTATATGAAACTAAATTGGCTTTGAGGCAAAGGATTTTGTGGATGAAAACATTTTAAAGTTTTATTTTCCTGTCATCAAAACACATTTGGGTCACGTGACAGAACATATATCTAGTTTAAGAAATTTATCTCTTAATCAAAGAAGACATTTGTAAAACTGTTCTTGAAAAAACATACAAATTTCAAGTGCTTGTTTATTATTTTTCATGTGATATCTTGCTGCTGAAGGCCAGGGTGGCAGTTTGAAATTATTTTATGAATCCCAGAAAGAGAAAGATTATGTTTGCGAACTAATCGATTCCTGTGGGTTGTGAGACTCTTTCAATTGGATCTATGTCAATGAGACATGACTCACTTCAGTCTCTGTTATCTTGCTGGGTCTGATAAAAACAGGGACACTGGGAAAGGGCACCAATATATTTGATCCTGCCATGTGAGAGAAAGGACTCCAGTTTTGCCCACAGCTGAGCTATAAGGAGAAAAGCCCCCAAGAGGCTCAAAAAGCTGAGGCTCAAGGAGAGACGAACCATATACCTGATAGCTTGCAGGTGAACTCAGGAAGAAAGTAGAGCAGCCAAGACTGATAGAAGAGGCCTGGAAAGAGACAAGTCCTATTCCTCACAGCTAGGCTTCCAGATTTGGTAGATTCTGGAGGGGAAGACAGAGACCTTCGCAGAGATCAGTGGCCATCTTGTTTCGCCAGGTAGTCAGACAACAGGATCAGCAGTAGCTGACTTTGGTGAGGTAGCACCTCTGATGGTGTCTCAATTTGGACATTTCAGAAATGGATTTAGAACTCTAAGCTTTTATCCCAAGTAAATCCCCTTTATAAAAGCCAACCCATTTATGGTAGTTTGCATTGGCACCCCTCGGACAAAAAACAGCCAGTAAAAAATCTCACCTGATAAATTGGTTGTTTCTTTCTATATGTCATTGTGATATGAAACCTGTGAATTTTCTTTTCCTATATGTTTAGGTTGCTAGGATGTTAAAAACTGCCTTACTGGGAAACGGACTTGGCCCCGTGGATAGGGCGTCCGTCTACCATATGGGAGGTCTGCGGTTCAAACCCAGGGCCCCCTTGACCCGTGTGGGGCTGGCCCACGCACAGTGCTGATGCGCGCAAGGGGAATAGTAAACAAGTAAATTTTATTGTACTCTAAATGATTGTTAATAATGTAGTTGTAAAGGGTGATAAAATATTAAGGATTTTTAAATAGAAAAGACAGTGTATATTAATTTTTGGTATTTATAGAGAAAAGTCTTAAAATGTTTATTAAAATTTAATTTCAATAGTAGAATAGAGGCAGAAAAAAGAATGCATACTATTAGACTAGAAGAAATAATTTTTAAAATTTTAAAAAGAAAATGAACGTAAATCAAAATGTAACTATAATAATAGCCAACCTTTTTTGACTTGTCTGGCAATGTTTACATGAATTAATTTTTATAATATGGTAATTTTGAAGTAAGTACTATTTTTGAATTTATTTGAGAAGACTGAAACACAAAAGAGATGGAAGTTTTCCTAAGGTTATATAGCTAGTAAGCAACAAAGCCAGGATTCCAAAACTAGGCATTCTGGCTCAAAGGCTTATACTCTTAACCACTCTAAAAGTAGTGTTTAGATCTGGTGAAGCAGGGTGAGAGTGCACCTTGGTCTCCTTGGGTGGCTGTGGAGTTCTGTGTGTGGCTTCTGTGTGGGTGTGTGGTACATTTGTGGAAATAAGCTTGTAGTCAGGTTTTTGGTAAGGATGTACAGGTAGGGATATTTATTCAATAAAGTAGGAAAGATTGGGAAGTGGATTTGGCCCAACAGATAGGGTGTCTGCCTACCACATGGGAGGTCCAAGGTTCAAACCCAGGGCCTCCTGACCCGTGTGATGAGCTGGCCCATGTGCAGTACTGATGCATATAAGGAGTGCCGTGCCATGCGGGGGTGTCCCCCATCTAGGGGAACCCACGCACAAGGAGTGCACCCTGTAAGGAGAGCCGCCCAGTGCAAAAAAAGTGCAGCCTGCCCAGGAACGGCACTGCACACTTGGAAAGCTGATGCAGTGAGATAACGCAACGAAAATGAGGCACAGATTCTGGGTGCCGCTGACAAGAATACAAGTGGACACAGAAGAACACACAGCAAATGGACACAGAGAACAGACAACTGGGGGGAGGGGAAGAGGAGAGAAATAAATAATAATAATAAAGGAGGAAAGATTAATCCCAAAGGAAGACTTAGCAGGTAATATCACAGTTCCTGAAGTACTTCAGGTATTACATTTGACTAGCTCAGCCTTAATTTGTTTAGGTTTTTAGAACACTATCTTTTGAATCTTTTCCATTCTTTTCCTCATTTCTTTTTTTCTCTCTCCCCTCCCCTCTCCTTATGGGGCACACTCCTTGAGCGTGGGGCTTCCCTATGCGGGGGACACCCCTGCATGACACGGCACTCCTTGCGCACATCAGCACTGCATGTGGGCCAGCTGCACACAGGTCAAGGAGGCCCAGGGTTTGAACTGCAGACCTCCCATGTGGTAGGCAGACGCCCTATCCATTGGGCCAAATCCACTTCCCTCATTTCTAATTTATCGATTTATTGATGTTGTTTGTATAGAATATATTTAAATTATATAATTTTATCATTTTCTTTTTCCTTCCCTCTTAGACTTTATAAAAGCTTATTTCAGATATTTCAATTCTTGTTTAATAATGTAAGTATGTAAGGATATAAATTTACTTATCAGTAGACCTTTGGCCACATTCATTACATTTTGATGTAATGATGTTTCATGTATCCTTTATTTACTAAATAATCTGAAATTGTAATTTGGATATCTTTTTGACACAAGAGTATTTATAAATTTCCAACTTTCCATTATCAAGCCTTCACCACATTTAATTGGTTTTACATGCAGTGCCAATCTTGAACTTTTTTAATGTCTCATTTGACTGCAGTATTTACGTAAGTGATTTTTTTTTTCAAGAAAGACATAGGAGGGAAGCAGATTTGGCTCAACTGATAGAGCATCCACCTACCACATGGGAGGTCCAGGGTTCAAACCTAGGGCCTCTTGACCCGTGTGGTAAGCTGGCCCACGCACAGCACTGATGCGTGCAAGGAGTGCCATGCCACACAGGAGTGTCCCCTGCGTAGGGGAGCCCCACGCACAAGGAGTGCGCCCTACAAGGAGAGCCACCCTGCATGAAAAAAGGCACAGCCTGCCCAGGAGGGCACCGCACATACACGGAGAACTAATGCAGCAAGATGATGCAACAAAAAGAGACACATTTTCCTAGTGCCACTGACAAGAATGCAAGCAGATGCAGAAGAACACACAGCAAATAGACACAGAGAGCAGACAACCAGGGGGGACGGGGGCAGAGATAAATAAAAATAGATAAATAAAGACGGACATAGGGTAGAATGTTTTCTAAGCCTTCACTTTTGTGCGATGTTGCCCTTATTGGAGTTAATGTACCAGGGGATAAATCTGATTTGAGACTATTTTATGCCTTTGTAGAATAAATCGGGTTTTTTTACTATTTAAAAAATTATGAACTGTTTCATGCATAAAATACAGAAAATAATATACTAATTACACATGTGCCTATCATCCAAATTTAATAGATCTTAACATTTTGATATGTTAATGTCAATTATTTTTAAATAAATGAAACAAAATATATTGCAAACTCTCGCCCTGTAGCTCTCCCCATTGAGATATTCACTATTCTGAAGTCACATTTTTTTGCATCTTTTTATACTTTTTCTATAGATGCATGAATCCTAAACAGTATAGCATTACTCTGTGGTCTTTTAAAAATTGACATGAGAGCAAATAGTCTTTTTTTATTTAACTTTACATTGTTTTTGAGATTTATGGAGGCTAAAAACCATAGAACTTAGTTTTTAAATTATTATAATCCACTGTATAAATAAATTATGGTTTATAGATCCCTTTCTCTAATGAAGTTTGATAAACAGGGATTTTCTCCCTTTTGAAAACATTCCTGCAATGAACATCCTTATGCGTCTCTGTCTATGGGTTTGAGAGTTACTCTAAAGCAGAAATACTTCTAGAAGTAAACTTACTGTTTGTAGGACATTTACATCCTTGACTTCTAAGTATTGCCAAATAGCTTTCCAAAGTGGTTGTGGTCATTTATACTGTAACCTTTAATATATGTGAGGAACCTGATATTTGCAAGGTTGTTTTTGTTTTGTTTTTAATCATTAATGTTTTAAAATTTTCACCAATGTGTGTGTTCATATGTTTTCTCTTTTTTTTCCTGAGGTTATAAACATTCAGTGCAATTTTAATTTTATAGTATCTGGACATAGACCTTTCTGAGTTGAGATTATTCTTTCTTAATGACTTCCTTCTAATCTCAAATAATCTATTCCCTTAAATCTTTTGAGAACATGAATTATAATTTTTTCATTTTCTTTCTTAAAAAAAATATCCAGTTCTCTCAAGGTAGCTCCTCCTTTGAACTGTAATATCTTTTTACAAGTTTGGAGATTCTCCTTCCCTCCTTTGCTCATTCTCATAGAGGGTGGACAATGTTTATCTAGAGTTGGAAATTGAGAGAGTGTTCAGGCCAAGATAATAGGAAAAAATTAATTTTTTTCTGGTGGAGCAATGTTTTACCTCTGTGCTAAAACATGTCTTTATGTGTTTGTGTGGCAGCCAGCAGCTCACTGAAGCAGTATCTATACTTTGTGGCTGGCACAGTTACCCTCTTCAGAAACTAGCTGGAGACATGTTCCTGCTCTTTGTTTGGTGTAGCCATCTAGGTCATCTTAAATTGGTAATGAGTGCCAGCACGCGTTCCTTTCTTGGCATGTGGACTCCTGGCACCCGATAAATGTCCCAAGAGTTGCTACTGGGAACTTATAAAGATGTCTAAAAAAGGTCTTTTGTAATAAATATATGATTTATTGGTAATAAAGGAAAACTCAAAGAAACGAGATTATTCTGTGACTGATTCATTTTTCTATAAACAGTCCATTGTGGCAGTAGGACCAGTACTTGTATTTGTTGTTGACAGGCTAGAATCACATATGGTAAAACTGTAATCGTGGACCAGAACAAACTCTAGTTCAGTGATACACAGTGGAGATGCGTCGTAAGTTCAGCATCTATTTCCTGGATTTTAGCCTTGATCAGACTTGGTAGTATGCTGCTGTATTGTCACGTGGAAGGAAAATATATTTTTGGTTGACCAAAATTGGGAAGTGATTTTGAAACTCCATGAACACATTTCAGTTACGTAGATTATGTCCAATTTGAAGAACACAGCTGCCTAAGGCTTCTATCAAGTAAACACCTTATACCTAAAGAGCTTTTGTGGAACCATGTGAATACAGTTCATTTAGGCCCTCCTTCAGATTTTCTAGGCTGCCATGTCATTCCAGATTGTCTGATAAGCAGTGACCATTACAGGATTAGATGTGCAAGAGATTTTGAGGGGAGAGAGAGCAGAAGAAAATAAGAACTTTCAGACTGCAATGCATGTATGAGAAACTATGAAAGGGAAGTGGGAAGGAAGGATCGGGTAGGAAGTGCAATACAATCCTGAGAAAGTCTTGGTCAAACTGATAGGGAGAGTCCGCAGGCAAAGGTTGCCTGTTAGAGGAGTCTCTTGCTGGTTTTAGTTTCCCCATTTTGCTCAGTCATTGCCTGGGAGCAATGTAGAAGTTTTTGACTTGCTATGTTGTCCTTATGAAAATATAATGTACTTTCAAAGATACGTATAGATACCTAGAATCTTTGAAACTTGCTTCAGAGGGATAGCAATATGTTTTATATATAATACATTGTTCACATTGCAAACATAGCTTTAACTAAACCATTTCTTTATGGGAAACAACTTTTATTTACCCCAATAGACATGACTCCGCCAGCTCTTCCATTACCTGACCTTTACCCTGCATGTTAGATAATATTAGTGAGGGTCTTCAGATGTCTTGTCTGCTCACCTTCACAGTAAGCTATCCCATGTCATGTTAGGCCTCTCCCATACGCTCTTCAGCTAAAATGGTTTCTGGTTCCTCTAGTATCTAGCACTGATGTGAATCCCATTATTTTTGGATTCTGTTGCTTATTTCCGTGGGAATCTGGACTGACTTGTGTGCTTATTGCCATATTATCCTGAAGCCCCTCACATATTGTAACTTAACCGTCTTGAGGAAAAGTATGATGCTTCCTCTTTTTAAAATCTTTTACAAAAGTGTTTATTCCGCAGTTATTTCCCTACTAGCTTCTGTGATTATTGCCACACTTTTCATTAAATTGCTCACTTTTTAAATTTAAACTTACTTTAAATGGAAATTAAAACCACGGTTAATGTCATTAACAATTGTTTAAAATAACTATTGAGTTAAGGTTATTCTGCGACGAATCACTTAATACCATATTGCTTATTTTGAGGGAATATTGCAGTACAGAAACTTTAATTTTTTGTTTTGTTTTGTTTTGGTTTGGTTTTCCATAATAATAACAACAATTGTTTACCTTTTACCATGGGCAGGGCCACCTTACATGACCATGCAGACTGTTTCACTGCCTAACTCCAGGTTGTGCCATTCTCAGTTTCTGTTGTGAATGGCATGTCCTGGGGCTGTGCATCCCTGGGGCTCTTACGTGCCAGGCGTTGTGCAGAGCACTTTGCACATTCTAATTTAAATTGCATACCAACTTTCTGAAGTTACTGTTTTTGTCCTTTCTTTACAAATGAGTGAATAACACCACAGCGCAATAGAGGTTAGGTAATTTTCTTCAGGTCACAAAGCAGCTACTGTGGCAAGGATGGAGATAGGAACCCAAGCTGTTTGGCTCCAGAGCTTTCAATCACTATAGTGCATGCATATAGCAAGCTTAGTTCAACCTTTGTGTTGTACTCCAAAAGTACTGTTTGGGCCACCCCCAAATATATTTATTAAAAACGTTCAAACACTTAATTGTATATGTCTAAAATTTCCAGGTCATTAGGTCTTGTATATTTTATTTTAGGTTAATGGAAAAGGTTCCTTATGGTGCGTGGATCCAGAATATAAACCAAATCTCATACAGGCACTGAAAAAGCAACCTTTTTCCTCAGCATTAACATTTTACACCCCTTCTTCATCTCCACAAAGGTAAGGGATCTTCTAGAAAATGTAGCCAATACTCTGGTTACAGTATAATTGAACTCCAAAGAAAGTTGTAATATGAATTCAGTTACAAAAAAAGTTAAATCATTTTAATTGTCTGCAATATAAATGCTGACCTGAAGACATCAAGTAAAAAGTATATTTAATTTTAAATAAGATAACATTTTTTATCATTGTAACATTTTTGTATAATACTTTTTCTAAGTTGGTGTCATTACCATACAGTCTTCCTTAAACATTTGCTTTGATAAATGCTTTCATTTTTGTAGTAACAGCTATACTGATGTTACAGCAAACTTAAGCATACATTGAAAACAAGTATTAACAATTATGTATTATCTGTTGTTCCAGGCATTTTAAATGCACTGTTGTTTAATTATTATACAACCCTATGCAGGAGATTTCATTATTCCAAATTTACAGATGAAACTAAGAGCTTAATTATTTTACATAAGATCATCCAAATGGTTTGGTTTAATCTTAGATCTTTTCCATTCCAAAGCCTTTGCTCTTCCTGCTTTGGCAGACCATTCTTGATCTTAGTGGTACAAATTAGTTGTATTTGTGAATACATTTTTTAAAAAGTAAAATAATTTTTATAAGCACATTTTCCTTTTCTCTGTATTTTTCAGTGGCTCTTTATCACCTCACTATTTAAACTCTGTACTAAAGCAGAACCAAGTGCGAACCCTCAAAGGTATGTGTAGAGATCAATATTTTAAATAATAAAACCGTTTGAAATTCAGGATTTTTTTTTAAAAGTTCTAAGTATAAAGTAGCAAATGTACATTGTAGAAGATGTGGACAATAACAACACTTTATGAAAGTGAAAGTAAAAGTGACCATGTATTTTATTGTTAACATGTGGAATTTGATGTAGTTCCTTTAGTTCTTTTGGTGCTGTCTGTGAGTAGATATATTTATATGCATATATTAAGAGAGAGAAGGACATTTTTTTTCTCCGAATATTAGGTTCATAATATATATAAAGTTTTATATTCTTTTTTTTTCCATTTACTTTAATAGGATTTGATATCTTAATAATATCATGAGTAGATTTATTTTTTCAAATCTGTCTTAGACCAGAATATGGGTTGTCCAACTATCTCCCATGGGTCATAGCTGGTCCGCCACTTGTTTTTGCAAATCCCTTAAGCTAAGGATGGTTTTACAGGTTTCAGTGGTTGGGGGAAAACTCAGAAGAAGAATATTTCAAAAACATATGAATATTAAATAAATTTCAAATTTCACTGTCCAAAAATAAAGATTTTTTTTAACATAGCCATACGCAATTCATTTATAACAGCAAAGCAAAGTAGTGGCACCAGAAGCCTATTGTATCCATGGTTTTGCCTCTTGGCCTACAAAGCTTAACATGTATACTCTTCTGGCCCTTTTTACAGAAAAAAATTTACCAACCCCTGGAAGAATATATAGTTCAAAATATTTCTTGTATGGATTAAGTGGTAAGAATTTAAATCTAAGAAGTCAATAACACGTCAGTGTTCATAGCAGCATTATTCACAATTGCCCAAGTACCCAGCAACCAATGAATAGATAAACATAATGTGGTATATCCACACAATGGAATATTATTCAGCCATAAAAAGGAATGAAGTTCTGATTCATGTGACAACATGGATGAACCTTGAAGACATCTAGTTGAGTAATATAAACCAGACACAAAAGGACAAATATTGTATGATCTCACTAATAATAAATATTTAGAATAAGCAAATTTATAGAATCAGGAAGTAGAATATAGGTTGCCAGGGGCTAGGGTTGGGGTAGGGGGGTGAGAAAGTTAATATTTAATCCTAAACAGCTTCTGTTTGGGATAATGGAAAGGTAATGGATGGTAGTGATGGTAGCACAACATTGAGAAGGTAATTAACAGCACTGAAATACATAGTTTTGAATATGGTTACCAAAAAAAAGTCAATCAGCAAACTTTCAGAATTTTATAGACTTTTTTCCCTTAAGAATATTAAAAATGTGAATTATCTGTTTTCTCCTTATAGTTAATATCATAAGATTAGTAGTATATTAAAATGATGTTTTCTAGGATTGTTGCTTTGGATCCTAGAGATGTTTTCATGAACTTTAAAAATAGGAATTCTCAGACTAAAAGACCTTCTATGTGTCAGAGACTTTTTGGAACTACACAAAGCTAAGCCTCAGAAGCAATATGCTGATGTATATAAAAATAAGTGAGGGAAAGAATGTGAAAGCTTCAGAGAATTCTGCAAAGAAGTTAGGCAGAGCCTGTTTCGTATAAAGTTCTGACTTGACATAAGGCAAGTGGACATTTTGGTGTTACCTGCATGGGTAAATACGTTTCTCTTTACATTTAGATATTGCTAATATTCATTTGTCTTTTTTTTTTAAGATTTATTTATTTATTTCTCTCCCCTACCCCTACCCCACCCTGGTTGACTGTTCTCTGTGTCTGTTTGCTGCATCTTCTTTGTCCACTTCTGTTGTTGTCAGTGGCATGGGAATCTGTGTTTCTTTTTGTTGCGTCATCTTGTTGTGTCAGCTCTCCATGTGTGCGGCACCATTCCTGAGCAGGCTGCACTTTCTTTTGCGCTGGGCAGCTCTCCTTATGGGTGCACTCCTTGTGCATGGGGGGACACCCCTGCATGGCAGGGCACTCCTTGCACGCAACAACACTGCACATGGGCCAGCTCCACACGGGTCCAGGAGGCCCAGGGTTTGAACCGCGGACCTTCCATGTGGTAGACGGACGCCCTAACCACTGGGCCAAGTCCGCTGCCCTCATTTGTCTTTTTATTATCCCAAGATGACACTTACTCTTTCAGCCCAGTTTATATACATATTTTGAGAATGGTATTAGGGAAAATTTACCCAGCATTTTGTTTCTTTGGACATATAACATTTTCTTTGTAATTTCTGGTGTTTATTTAGAACCTATTCTTAAAGTATTTAGAGATATACTCTTTTTTTAAAAAATCAAAAGATTTATAGTGGTTCATTTTTTGCTGTTTTTTAATATTTTTATTATAGAAATTGTGAGCTTACAAAACCATCATACATAATGGGCAGAGTTCCCATACCTCACCCTCCACCAGCACCTTTGCATAATACCATGCAAATTGTGCCTGGAAAAGACACCTGACTGAGGCAAATGAGCAGGGTCTGAAATCTAGCTCACTCTCCATTTTCCAAGCTGTGCCATAATTGGGGAAGGATTCACCTAGAGGAAACATTGCCTTTTTTCCAATTCACACAGAGACACTATATGTGCTAGCAGTTATAATTTTTTTTTTTCCAAAAACATGTTAGAATACTGTACTCTCAGATTTTATTTAGTTCTCATTCTAAAAAACAAGAATTGGAGAGGTCATTGTTTTGTTGGCCTCTTGCTATAGAATGTAGGGCATCATTGATTCAGATCCTTTGTACTTGCTGTTCCCTCTGCCTGAAATGTTCTTCCTTCTGATATTTACATGACTTCATTCTCTCAAGCTCCCTCAAGTTTTTGCTCAAATATTGCCTTCTATATGAGGCTTTCCCTGAACTCTGTACTTAAAATTGCAGCTACCTACCTCAACACTATCTTTATCTCCCATCCTGCTTAATTTTTCTCTTTCTAGTGTTATCAGTATCTAACATGCTATGTTATAGTTATTTCTTTGTGTTCTTAGAGGATAGGGATTTTCCTGTTTTGTTTTCTATAATATTCTCGCAGCCTAGAATGTTGTCAGGTTCTTAGCACAATCAATTTTTTTAATGAATAGCAGATTAGAGAGTTCCCAGTGATTCTGTAATATTCTGCAAACTTTCCTCCTCTAATCATGAATGCTTAGTAAATACTAAGGGATGATGATAGACTAATAATTAGAAGCCTGGTTTCTGGAAGTAGACTGCCAATATTCAAATCCTACTTCCACTGTTCCTAGACACCTCTGTGTCGCTTTTCTTATCTTTAAAATGGAAATATTAATAGTACCCACATCATAAAATTATGAAGATTAGATGAGTTAATACAAGTAAAATACTTAGAACATGACAGGTGCACTGAAAGTACTCAATGGTAGTTATTATTTTGATGATAATCAACTTAATCTAAGAAAAAGAGGGCAAAGGTATAATATCCGTATTCATTATACATTTATCAAGTACCTACTGTTGTTCTAGGCATTATGTTAACATAGAGGATAAGACATGTTCCCTCCCTAAAGAAGGTGACAGTTTAATTGGGAAGATCTTACTGTAGACAGTGTTGTTTCATGAGGTCACATTCTGTTTGATGGATATGAGCTTATCGAGTCGTGTGCTCTCTCATAGCAACCATCTTCTGATTTACTTAAACCTGTTTGTTAAAGTAAATAATAATAACATTTCCTGCCTTCAGAGAGTTTACCTTTAAGTTGGAGAAAATCCAAGCCAGTATTTTCCAGGCTTTATTTTCTACCTTAACTTTAGAATTAGATATAACAAGTAAAATGGAAGACTTTGGGTTAAAAAAATTTTCAACTTTGAAGTAGTGATGGGAAAGCTTCATATCTGAGTCTTATTTTAAATAAATCCTTTATAATCTAGAATTGATAAACATTCTAACTTTTCCTCACATTTTAGAATATACCATTTCACTTTTCATAGAATTACAGTTTTGTGGCCTAATAGATCACCAAGTTGGGAAACATTCAATATTAGTATATAAGTAGATATGAGAGGAAAATGACCTTATCTGAAGTGGAACCTGCTGATTATATTATTAGCCCTTTAAAGCCCATTTTTCTTATGAAGTACTCTTGCTGTTTGACCTCTTGAGGATCATGGAAATCTGTAGTTGCTTATAGGCACATGTATAATTATAACTAAGGGCTAAATTATATGCCTGCAATAATGATTCATTTATCATTTATAGATTTCACATATATAGACTGACCAATTACAGTTTTTTAAATCTTCTGTAGCTAGTATGTAATTAATACAGACCTTCACAACTGCAGATATATATAGAGAGAGAGATAAGGATATTATTCAAGGTAAAAATGCTAAAAGATAGTAATGCCTTAATATATATTTTAGCTAATTTAATTTGTTTAAAGTCAAACCTTACTGAAATGTAGTTTCAGGTTTTCATTTTCATTTTATTGTGAATAAAGAAGAGAACTGTTACTACCTCTAGTATGTCTCCATTCTACTTTATATGATACGGTTCATAAAACTTTCATAACTTTAAGTGAATTTGTAGATTGCAAAATAATGTGTATTTATACCCCATTTTTTTGTTTAATATGTGTTTATACTTCTTTTTAATGAGAATATATACCAAAATATTAACATTGGTTATCTTTGAGTACATGAAAATACTTAATAATACCCTTCTCTTTTATAAAGACCATTAACATTACGACTCTTTCCCATTCCAGAATCTGATATTGATGCTGCCACTGCAATGATGCTTTTAAATACTTCTATTGAACAAGGAATTTTAGAATGTAAGCAATCATGCTTTTATATTTTAAATACATTTTTGTGAGTACCTTTTTAAATGTAACTTTAAAATGTTTTTGTTTTGTTTTGTTTTGTTTTAGAAAATGTAAGATTTTTGCAATGAGTTTCATGTTTGGGGCCCTCAGGTTTACCATGTAAAGCTGTACTTTAGTGATAAATCTCTTTGCCTAAAATTCAGTAGATTTTGATAAGCTTTATTGGTTTTAAAGTACCTTTTATGTAAAATAAGGATTCAATTTCTGTAATAAATGGCAAATAAAGACCAAAAAAAAATGCCTTTTCTAGGCAAAGTTACTTCTTTTCCACTAAATTGTGTTTTCATCTGAATAACTTAATTTCTGTTTTATTATGTTTCCATTAATTTATATGAACAATTGAGAGAATGGGTTAATGCAGTGATAGATCTTTTTACATTATCTAAGAAATAGAGAAATAAATAGATATTGAGAAAGTAAGTTTAAAGAACCCAAAGTGAATAAAGAAAAATAATATAAATATTATAAATAAGAAAATATAGGAAATATATTTAGAATCTTATAATAGGAAATCCTTCTTTAAGATACAAAATGCAAATCCACAAAGGAAAGGTTGGTAAATTTAAATTAACAGCAAAATATTTATAGTATATATATTTTTTAATCCCCTCCCCCCCCATGACTTACTTGCTGTCTGCTCTCTCTGTCCATTTGCTGTGCATTCTTCTGTTTGTATTTTTTATTTATTTCCCACCCCTCTTGCGACTTGTTTGCTGTCTGCTCTCCATGTCCGTTTGCTGTGCGCTCTTCTTTGTTTTTACTTGTCTCCCTTTTGGTTGCATCACCTTGCTGAGCTGGCTCTCCACAGCGCTTGCAGGCTGGGCAGCACTCCATGGCGCTTGTGGACCTGTGGCTTTCTGAGGCATGCAGGCGAGCCTGCCTTCACAAGGAAGCCCCAGGACGCAAACCCAGGGCCTCCCATATGGTAGACAGGAGCCCAACTAATTGAGCTACAGTCACTTCCCTGAGAGAATATATTTTTAACATCAGACAAAGAAAGGACAAATATCTAGTATATAAATTAAAAGGCACCAGGAAACAGACATGGCTCAACTGATAGTGTCCACCTACCATATAGGAGGTCCAGGGTTCAAACCCAAGGCCTCCTGACATGTGTGGTGAGCTGGCCCATGCGCAGTGCTGCCACACACAAGGAGTGCCATGCCATGCAGGGGTGTCCCCTGTGTAGGGAAGCCCCACGTGCAAGGAGAGCCACCCAGCATGAAAAAAGTGCAGCCTGCCCAGGAGTGGTGCCGCATGCACAGAGAACTGACGCAGCAAGATGACGCAACAAAAAGAGACACAGATTGCCAGTGCCACCGAGCATGCAAGCAGACACAGAAGAACACATAGTGAATGGACACAAGAGAGCAGACAATGGGGATGGGGGTTGAGAAAGAAATAAATCTTTTTTTAAAATAAATAAAAGGCTCCTACAAGTAAGAAATAAGGAAATAGTTCAGCATAAAAATAAGCAAACAGTATGAATAGGTGGGTCTCAGAAGAGGAAATATGTATGGACAATCAATGCACATGTGAAAAGATGTACAACTTCTTTAGTAGTCAGGAAACTGTGAAGTGAGAATAATATTGAGATACTAATATTTTTGTCCATCAGATTATTAAAAACTAAAATGATTGAAAATGTAAAGTGTTAAATATGGGAACTGGGTATGGTTATAGACACTGTTTGGGTGTAAATTTGTACGGGCATTTTGGAGGAAAATTTTAAAGTACCAATTATAATTTTAAGTGTATATATCTTTTGCTTAGCAATTCTACTTCTTGGTATCTGTCTTAGAAAAAGATTTGTATGTGTGAGAAAAGGCATCAAAATAGATTTTCATTACAGCATTATTCTAGTGAAAAACTGGGAACAATCTAAATATCAAGAAGCATATGGTTAACTGAACAGTGGCACATTCATACTGAGGCTTTCAGTGCAGCAGTTTTAAATATGTTCTCCATGAGAACGTCAAGACATATTGTTACATGGTTTTAAAAGATGTCAGATTAATGCTTACAGAATAGTATGATCTGTGTAACTAAGAAAAATCCTGCAAAGTATTACTAATCTAAAGCATTTACAGCATGGGGTGATAGAGTAGTTTTAAGTGGCCTGTTGGTTTTTGTAATCACATGCCATTGATGGAAGATTTATTTTCCACAGGTGAGAAGCCTCTTCCTCTTAAAACAGCACTGCAAAAGAAGAGGAGTTATGGCAATGCATTTAATCATCCCAGTGCCGTGCATTTACAAGATAGTGATTCTTTAGCCACCAGCATTGATCCAAAGGAAGATCACAACTACAGTGCAAACAGCATGGCTGCACAGCGTTGCGCATCCAGGTCTAGTGTGTCTTCCCTGTCGTCTGTGGATGAGGTGTATGAATTTATCCCAAAGAGTAGCCATGTGGGAAGTGATGGCAGTGAAGGATTTCATAGTGAAGAAGATACAGACATTGATTATGAAGATGATCCTCTTGGAGACAGTGGCTACGCATCACAGGCTTGTGCAGATACCTCTGAAAAAGGGCAGCCAGGCAAAAAGATGCGGAAACAGTCATGTCAAGAAATTGATGAGGAGCTCAAAGAGGCAGCTGGATCTCTGCTCCACCTTGCTGGAATTCGTACATGTCTGGGTTCTCTAATAAGTACTGCAAAGATACAAAGTCAAAAGCAGAGAAAAAAATAGAAATACTTTCTTGGTGAAATTATTTGAAGTGTGGCAATATTCTTCTACATTATTCTTTACCAGGGATATCAAAGCCATAATGGACTTCTTTCATTTTGGGATGGGGGAGGGGTGCTAATTACTTTTTTCTTTCAAAACATTTTTGTTTTATTTTTATGACATAATTGCTGTTGGGATCATGCCCAATCATAAACATATGATGTGAAGTCCTAAGAGCATACTTTTTGTGATAAATGTCTCCAAGATTTGGAACTTTTTATATAAGAAAATCCCCAGGCTGTCTTAAAATTGTAAAAAAAGATCTTTCATCAATATGTCAAAATGTGAGAATTTGCAACTCTAACTTTTTTCGTTTTATTTTTCCAATCTATAATTGATGATAGTCACTGATCCAGCTAAATTTTTGCTGATATCTTTCTCAAATAATCCCAGCATACACAATCCAGTAGGATAAGATTTGGATTTTTATTTTTTCTTAGTTTTTGTTTTTAATTATTTTTAATTGCCTGAACAAAGTCAAATATAAATTGGAAAAAATCTTAGATGTCTAGAAAGTTCTTTTTGTTTACATAGAATTAGAATACAACAGAGTTCTAAGACTGAGAAAATGCAATTTTGTGGTATAATTTTTATCAAGACCACTGAAATTCCTATTACAATGTTACCTTTGAAATTTTTTTACTTCACGAATATTACATAGCATTTATTGGGGCCCTTTGTTCTTCTTTCCCAGAGTGCTTTGCCTCCATTGTTTTGTTTTAGCCACTGGCTGTCATTGTCAATAAAAACTATCCAATGAAAGGAGATAGCCATAGAGTGTGTTATGGAGTAACACCCATTTTGACACATTTTTGCAATAACAGAATCTTTCATTTGCTTGGTAAATATACTGCATTCTGAGAATCTTATAATAGGAATGGAGTATAAGCTAAGATAAACATTTTGAATGCTTATTATTAATACTTATGTCCTCATAAATAAAAGTAGTTCATTTAGGAAAAAACTTCTGTCCAAGCTTTGTATGAATTAAATTTGTATGTATACCTAATTACAAAGGATTTAACAAAACTGTAAAGACAAATACCTTTATGGATTTCAAAATGCATATAAAAGTAAATCATATACAATACATTGTTTTGGGGAAGTGGACAGTATAACACCTATATATGTGCCATTAATCCTTTTAAAAGATTGTGTATTACTGTTTGAAAAGTGCATTGACTAAGGTGTTTTAAGTATTTGAAAAAATCTGCTTGTGCAAAACATGTTTTCATAGTTTCATTTGAATAGTTTCCCTATATTATTTGGAAAGAATAAGGAGTATTAGTAAAACTAAACAATTATTATATATTTTTTCCTACAGTGATGGAAGCAAGTTTCTGAAAGTTCAGTCATACCTCGTGCTACATTCTGTTTCATAGACAATAACCTTGTTTGGTTTTTTTCTGGTAATTTCCTAAATCTCTACATACCCGTACACAGAATCAGGTTCATAATATTGGTTTGCTGCATTCATCTGTTTCTAGAACCAAAAAGTATTTTCTTGGATTTTTGGGGGGCAAGGGGGGCAAGAAATACTCATATTTTACTTCAAAATTTTACTTGGGTAAAACTATAAAATGAGAGGCATGATAGAAAAACGAAGTATCTGTTTCAATTGACAAGACTTCAAGTCAGGGATAACATTAATGTTCTCTGTTCTGTTTCATACCCACATTAATAAATGGTGCTGTTAAAGTTTAGTAATAGTTGATAATGAAAAATAATCCTTAAGCATGCAGGAATGAGGTTTTTGCAGTTATTCTAAGTTCTTTACCATGTCCCTTGCATAGACTTTAATAACAGTGTTTCATTGATCCGGTTCCAATTTATTTTATTCTGTTGAAATTCTGTACCACAGATATTCTCCCTGGTTCTTGTCTGTTAGGTAATTCTTACAAATAAAGGAAAATGATCAGAGATAAGAATAGGGGAGTCACTCCCAGCTGTTAAAAGGGATCTTCAAAATTATTTTGTCTTAATGTAAGTAATAATTACTCTTTAAATTCCTTGCTTTTCTTTTCTTCTTTATGTACCTTATTACAAATAAAAATATTTCAATTGGCTTCATCAACAACAAGGAGGATAAACACTTGTGCACCAAAAGCTAATAGGAGGAAGGTACATGCTATTTTATACTTACTTCTACACAATTCAGTCCTTGACTGTTTGCTAATATACCAAGACAGATACTTCCAAAGGGGAAGAACCTTTGTAATTACACAATCCATATCCCCTATTTTTACTTTCTTAAAAATTATGATCCCATTTCTCAAAAATGGTGAGAAACATGGCTGATTACCACCCAATTAAAGAGTCATTCTAAGGCCTATGGACTGGAAATTGTATTTCCAATAATATATTAATAACATTTACTACAATAAAAATGACTTAGAAACTCTGGAGAGGCTATATATGGGATTTCCCAACATATTTTAAAACTGATTTGAGTGAACATAATTTTCCTTATGTCAATAAATTGTGTTGCAGCTGATTCCAGTTCATAATAGATCCCTAGTAAAAGATTTGACTCAGCACAATTAGTCTTCATCTGTCACACATCAAGTAGAATCAGTGTTTTTGGATATATATTTTTGAAATTTATTTGTGCAATATATTACTAAATTAGTTAACATTTTGTTTTACTTTTGAAATTCAGAAAAAGAAAACCTGTATTTCATGGACAAGCTAACTATTGGTGAACCACCTCCTTTTTTCCACCTTTGAGCCTTTCTTCCCTCCTTATAGCCAGCATGATGTCTCGTAATTTAGATTCCTTTGTATATATTAGAGTTTACATATATAAATTTTTTTTCTTTTGTTATTTTCTAAGGCATTACATAAAGGGTTCATGCTAGATGGTCAGTTGAATTTATGTTAGCACGGATTCAATGCTAGAGAAGTGTTAAGGAAAGAATGTATGTGTCATGGTAAACCAGGAGGCCTTTCTCAGCAATTTAAGCAGCAGATGTGAATACTTCACAAAACTGTAGAGACTATCGTCTTAAATACTGCAGTAACTTAACCTTTTGTGGAGACCATATCATTTCATTATGAAATTTTGAGGCTTTCTGGTTTGCACATATTTTATGGTTTTTGTTAGGTTGGAATGTGTTGTAAGCTTTGATTAAAACAAAGTTTACTTCAGTATGTTAACCATGTAGTCAAAATATTTATTGAAAGGGAACATAGAGTATTTTAATGTTACACCTGCCATTTTTTCTTAAAGCACATTCTTTGTATCTAACTGCCAGGGCCATTGCCAAAACTTTGTTTTTAAATTGTTGTACATTTCTTTTTAAACTAAGTGCTTAATTTTAAAGTATTATGTTGCCATCATATAGTGTATAAAATGTATAATTGCCAATTCATTGTAAGTATTATTTATTTTTAAGTGCAAGACATTTGAGTCATTAAACTGTTTCCTTATCCTCTTTTCTGATGTAGCTAAAAGTTGTCCTGAGTTTGAGTTGTAACTGCCAGTAGATGACCCAGCCATGAGGGAACCACTTATCAGTTGCCAGTCTTTTTTGCTCATATTAAAAGCATCTTTCAAATGTTTAGATTTTTTCCTAATCTCTGATTATTAAAATGTTTATAAAGTTTATTTTTACCAAAGAGATGCAATTCATTATGATAAAGTATTGCAGAATAAACTTTGTTTTATAACATTTTTGTATTCTTTTGTTCTTTGGGGAAGTAAAGTAGATGTAGGTGGCTCATATTCCTATATACACATACTCTCCATTGCAGTGTTACAAAGTTGGAGTCATGCAAATGAAAAATATTTAAATTTCAGAATTTTTAGAAATCTGTTTCATTTTTGAAAGTGTTGTTTTTCCTTGTTTTTACATGTCACCTCAAACACTGTACGCCAAAGTCATTAAGGAAATGATCCTCTTCCTTAAGTTTCCTAAATTGAACTTTTTCTATTTGTATCCCCCCTTAAGCTCTGGGCTGGTAATTTAAATAGTATTTTCTACACAGAGTTATTTAAAATAAGTCAAATGAGGCAGCATACTGATTTTAAACTACCACTGCTCTCTTTCTGCCCCCATTCCTTCCAAGGCATTCCTTTCAAGCACAACACTCATTTAAAAATATAACAATTTAGGAGTCATATTTGTTCCTTAAAGGACTTACTGTCACTATTGTGCAGTCACCAGTTTTTAGCTCAAACTAGCTCTGAAGAGGAAAGAAATACATATTTTAGGAAGAAACTCCCTTATTAAAATATGGGTTAATAATGCATTCGGCATTTTCCTCAAGAATTTCAGGACATACTAACTTGATAGTTATCACCTTAAATTTCTCAGCTACTGTGACAAATACCGTACAATGGGTTGACGTAATAGGACCTGATCGGCTTAGGGTTTCAGATGCAAGGATTGGTAGTGTTCTGGCTGGCCAGCAGTCTTTGAGTTCTTTGACCTTCCTGTCACTGGTGGTGTCCTCTCCTTTCTCCTTGGGTTCTGTTGGCTTCCACCTTCCATTTCTCTGTGTGAATTTCTCTTCGTAAAGCCTCAAATAATAGGAATTCACACCCACAGGAATGGATTAAGATTAAGAACATTTTTTTCTGGGGTACATAATCTATCACCATTGTAAATTTTCACAAATTAGAAGTAAAACTAGCAAAAACTACAAACTTAAATTGATGAAAATCTTTAAGAATGAAAATTTGATTTTTAAGAATACCGATTTTGTCATTATGCTTCATGAAAGTTGAAGCCTGAAGCTGTCGAGTGACAAGTAGTCATGTGCTAACAACTTCTGTATGTAGAGATAATTCAATTACTATATTTAAGAGCAGTTTGTGTTCCTAAAGTTTGTTTACAAATGTTTGCAAAGTAGAAGCATTTTCCAGTGAACTTCAAGACAAGTTATAAAACTTTATTTAGGGAAGCTGTTGTGACTCAACTGATAGAGCATCCACCTACCATATGGAGGGTCCAGGGTTTGATACCCAGGGCCTCCTGACCCATGTGTTGAGCTGGCCCATGCACAGTCCTGCCGTGTGCAAGGAGTGCCATGCCATAAGGGTGTTCCCACATAGGGGTGCCCCACACGCAAGTAGTGCACCCCACAAGGAGAGCCACCCCGCACAAAATGCCCACCCGGGAGTGGTGCCGCACACATGGAGAGCTGACACAGCAAGATGACACAGCAAGTGATAGTTTCCTGGTGCTACATGACAAGACTGCAAGTGGACACAGACGAACACACAGCAAATGGATACAGAGCAGACACTGGGGCAGAAAGGGAGAGAAAAAATTAAATAAAATCTTTTAAAAGAACAAACCAAAAAAACCCGCCTGATTTAGCTTAGAATATAGTGGATAACAATCCCTCCTTAACTGAAAGTGACAAAATTTTTGTCAGTTTACTTCAATTACAGTTTTTCCTCACCCTCAAGATTTTGGTTCAATAAAATACTTGTATTAAGTCATTTCTGGGAAAGCTTAGTAAAAGGAGACTGGGAGCTGGATAGAAAAGAGAAAGATTGTTGAAAGTAGTATTCATTTAGGGAAGATTTAAGAAACTAAAGCAAAATTGCTGTCTACCGGGAAAAAGGAGTTAAGAATGCAACCAGGTTAAAGCACTCTGGAATGGAACTAAATTCATATAATCTTGTATATTGGAGAAGACTGGAGAAAAGTTCCTCCCCCTTAACGAGCTGAGTATCATTTCACTAAGGGTTTGCGTGCCTAGTCCCAAGCATTGTGCTTTCGGTGTTGGAAATACAGTGTGCCCCTAGTGAGCAAATATAAATGATCCCTTGCATATAAAAGTAAAACTGCAATTATGAATTGTAATTGCCATGAAAGAAAACTATATGGGGACTATGAGAACATGTAACATATCTAATCTGAAGTTCTAGGAAAGGCTACCGTAAGGTGACTTAAACTGAAATCTGAAAGAAGCAGAGATGTTAATTTGGGAAGGAAGCATGTGAATTGTTCTAGGTAGGGGTGGTAGCATTCACCAAGATCCCTGTGGAAGGAGGAAACATGCAGTTTTCAGTGAAATGAATTAAAATCTACTGTGGCTACAAGGCAAAAAGGGGGCCAGTTCTTGCAATGACATTGAAGTCAAGTTTAAAAATTTGGGCTTTTATTTTAAGAACATAGGGAGGCCATTGAAGGTGTTACACAGTTAAAAATATCACTATAATGACTTGCAGCCATAATGGAGGACTAAGCTTCTCCATGAACAACTAGAAAACTGTACAAAATGTATGAAACAACAGTTTTTATAAGATAAATATGTTATATACCTCTACACAGATTGATTAGTGGAGGGGGCAGGGGGAAGAGGGCGTATCACCAAAATCAGGGATGACTTAATGAGACATGATGGGAAGCAGCTGTGGCTCAAGCAATTGAGTTCCCATTTATCACATGGAAGACCTGGATTTGATCCCTGGAACCTCCTGGTGAAAAAAAAAAAAAAAGGCATCCCAGTCCTGCATGGCGTGGGGAAGCGCAGGCCCCCTCGCAGCGAAGCAACACACCAAAAAGATGACACAACCACATAGGAAAAAGAAAGAGACATGAGGACAGATTCTACAGACATTGAAAGATAATAAAACATTGGGAACAACCTTTATACCAATAAATCCAGAACTTAAATGAAATAAATTAATTTCTTAATAGAAAAATTACCAAAACTGAATCAAGAAGAAATAGAGGGAAGCAGACGTGGCTCAAGCAGGTGGGCACCCACCTATCACATGAGAGGCCTGGGTTCCGTTTCTGGTGCCCCCTAAAGAAGATGAGCAAGACAGCGAACAGACACGACTGGCTTGCAGGGCTGGTGTGGTGAGCGGACACAGTGAGGAGACAGAACAAGCAGAGAAGAGGTGGCTCACGCCATTGGGCACCTCCCTCCCACATGAGAGGTCCTGGGTTGGCTTCCCAGGACTGCCTAAAAAGATGATCACACAAATGACACAGCAGACAGCCAGTGCAAACAATGAAGCGGGGGTAGGGGAGGATAAATAAAATAAAGCTTTTTTTAAAAAAGAACAAATCTCAACAGTCCTTTATCTATTTTTTTTTTTTTCAATCCAGGTTCAGAGGTAGGAAGACAGTATTGTTAAGGTCATTTCTTCCCAATTTGAACTATAGATTCAATGCAAACCCAATCAAAATTTCCGCAACTTTGTGCACATGGACAAACTGGTTCTAGAGCTTACATGGAGGGCAGTGGGCGGCGGACCATGGCGGAGCGCGCTGGGGCGGCCCTGCTGGCCGGGTGAACACGGCGGAAGGGCGGAGTGGCGGAAGTGGAAGGAACTGAGCACCTGCGAAAGGCCTTCTTCCCCAAGCACCAGGATCTGCAGTTGGCAGGGCTCGTGAACCCCTTGGATAGCCCCCGTCACATGCGTCAGGAGCAGGAGTCTGAGTTCCTAGAGGGCACTGTGCTGGACCGGCCCACCCGGCCGGGCCACGGCTTCTTTGTCAACTGTGGCATGAAGAAGGAGGTGAAGACTGACCAGAACTTAGAGCCTGGACTTTGGGTTACCGTATAACTGAATCAGAAGCTACTCCCAGAAAGCAAGACCTCCCGTCGAAAAGTTGTATCATCACAGGACCCTCCTAGCAAAGCTGGTCTCTACTGGGGCTATGCTGTCCAGCTGGCCTCCTGCCTCAGTGCTGTGTTGGCTGAGGCCCCCTTCAAGGATGGGTATGACCTGACCATTGGGACATCAGAGTGAGGCTCAGATGGGGCCTCTGCCCAGCTCCCCAGCTTCGGGCATGCCCTCGTGGGTTTTGGGGGCCTTCAGGGGTGAGAAGCTGGAGTGGACCCCGACCTGAACCTGGAGGTGGCTGAACCCAGTGTCCTCTTCGACCTGTATGTCAACACCTGTCCCAGCCACGGCAGCCGCACCATCCACACTGAGGAAGCCATCCTCATCTCCCTGGCTGCCCTGCAACCTGGCCTCCCCCAGGCAGGTGGTCCGGCCCAGCTGAAGGTTCTGTCTGGCCCAAGACATTGAAGAAGCAGCACTGAAGCGAGGAATTCCTACATGTCACCTGGGACAGACACAGCCAAGACTTGTCTCCAAAAATAACCACCTTTAATGCAAGCTAGCTCCCATCTACCCTCAGTCTCACCAGGCTGCCTCCCTCACTTGCTGCCAGCAGTGATGGCCTTGAGGCTGCCTGCCCGTGCTAGGATGTTTGGCATGAAGAGCAGCCGAGGCCCACTCAATGCTCTCGATGGGCACCAGAAAGCATTCCAGCGGGATCGTCTCGTCCACAGGCCCACTGGGCACCATGTAGGAGTGGAGCTCGATCTGCCCAGCTGCTGCCTCCAGGATCAGCACCTTGAAGAAGTGTGTAGGCACTGTCACATGGTTCTTGCCAATGACCTGGTACTTCACGTAGGATTCCCCATCAGCCTCCATCCTGTGGGCAGACCCACCCAGGCACAGGTGTTCTTTTAGGGCACCCAGGGGGCCTGAGGTCTGGTCCAACCCAATGCTTCCTCCTCCAGGAAGCCTTCCCTGACCCAGATTCTACCTTTTGTCAACCTGCAGGTCAGCCCCTTCAGTATGAGGCTTCTTTGTCCTACTTGACTCCCCCAGGAGGCTGAAACTCTCTCCAGGGTAAGGGCTACCTCTTACCCTCAGGTGATTTCTTCATGCCCAACCCAGAGCCAGGCAGAGTGGGTGGCAATAAGTACTGCTGAAAGAACCAGGCCTTCTAAACATTAAAAAATAAAAAATAGGGTGGCGGGCTTGGCCCAGTGGTTTGGGCATCCATCTACCACATGGGAGGTCCACGGTTCAAACCCCAGGTCTCCTTGACCTGTGTGGAGCTGGCCCATGCGCAGTGCTGATGCACACAAGGAGTGCCCTGCCACGCAGGGGCGTCCCCGCATAGGAGAGCCCCATGTACAAGGAGTGCACCCCATAAGGAGAGCCACCCAGCGCGAAAAAAAGCACCCAGGAATGGTGCTGCATGCATGGAGAACTGACACAACAAGATGACACAACAAAAAGAAACACAGATTCCCATGCTGCTGACAACAACAGAAGCGGACAAAAAAGACGCAGCAAATAGACACAGAGAACGACAACCGGGTTGGGGGAGGAGGGGAGAGAAATAAATAAATAAATAAACAAACAAACAAACAAATCTTTTTAAAAAATAAAATAAAATAAAAAATAAAAAATAAAGTTTATATGGAAAGGTAAAAGAGGCAGAATACCCAACACAATACCAAAGAAGAAGAAGTTGGAAGAGTGACATTACCTGATTTCAAAACTTAAAATGTGCTATAATAATCAAGACAGTATGATACTGGTGAAAGAAGAAACAAATAGATCAATGGAACAGAACAGGGAGCTCAGAGATATATCCACACAAATATCGTCAACTGATCTTTGACTGAACAGAAAAGGCAATTCAATGGAGAATGGATAGTCTTTTTCAACAAATGGGTGCTGGAACAACTGTATATTCACATGCAAGAAAAAATTACTCTAGATACAGACAATACCTTCTACAAAAATTCCATAAATGTATGATGCAAAACTGTAAAATTTCTATAAGATGACAGAAAACATAGGTGACCTTGGATTTCATGATGTCTATTTGGATACAATACCAAAAGCATGATCCATTGAAGAAAAAAATGGTAAGCTGGACTTAAAAATTTGTCTATAAAAGACACTGTTAAGAGATTGAAAAGACATGCCATAGACTTGGAGAAAATCTTTGCAAAACACATCTAATAAAGGACTCATACCCAAATTATACAAAGAATCCTTAAAACTCAACAATAAGAAAAAAAGCCAATTTAAAGAGACATGTCACCAAAGGAGATACACAAATGGCAAAGAAGCATATGAAAAGAGGCTCAACATCATATGTAATTAGAGAATTGCAAATTAAAACACAACAAGAGGAAGGGGGCAAGATGGCATCTGAGTAAATTCACCGTCGTCAGCTCTCTTACAGAAGACCAGCTGTGTGGTGACAGAGTCCTACCGGAGCAGTGTTTCGGGAACCTGCAGGGCAGGAGGTGTCTGGACATCGATCTGGAGAGACTGCAGCAGAATTGGTGTTTGCTCAAGGTAGAAGTGCAGTTTCTAACACTGAATGCAGAAGCCATGGGAAGGTAAATCCCTTCCCCCTAGGGCTAAGAGTCACAAAGTTCACTGAGAACTGCCGGTCGTGGGTTGGAGTTTCCAAGCCCTGTGTCCCCCAAATGCATGAACCCCAAGCCTGTGTCCTCTGAACCCACGCAGCCCATGCTAAATACCCCAAGTCCACATTCTCCCGGGCCTCTGTTTCCTGAGCCCAGCACTCCCAGAAATCGGGCATTGCCCTACTGCTCCAGATGCAGACTAACTCCAGAAGTGGGAGAGTCTAGGTTGGAGGTGCAGAGGGGCCAAGGAGTGCAGGTGCAATTTTCTGGTTCCCCCCTTTTTATTGAGTTTGGAAGAGATATTAGCTGACTTGGGGAGAGCCTAGGAATAGAGAAGAGGCAAGTCTGGTGAGAGAGCCCAATTTACCTAAATGCCCTGGGATAGGAAACTTGGTCTGGGAGAAGGTGGAGTCAGAAAATTAACCAGCCACCTTGTAGCACACCTAAGGGAGAGGGACAGTAGGACGTGCTTTACAGGCTTCCAATAGCATATTTAGGGTTCCTGGCAATGGGTGGGTGCTCTCAAGAAATTAAGAGTCATTATTTTCTCTGGTGAATTGGTTCACCAGGGACCCATTTGAATTTCCTACAGGAGCCCTCACACAGCCTTCCTGCTGCCTTGGGAGAAAAGGAAGTGAGGTGAGAAAGGGAGAAAGGGGGAAGGCCAGACTCCTAAGCAGTTTATTCAATTGCAAAGAGGATTCTTTGCCTGAGGCCTTGTCTGGTCTTTTTTGTTGGTCTGTTTTCTCTTTTTTTCTTCTTCTTTATTCCCCCCACCACCCTTTTTTTCCTTTTTCTTTTTTCTCCCCTCTCTCTGCTTTTTTTTTTCCCCTTCTCTCTTTTTTTTACTCCACCCCCCACCCTTTTTTCTTTTTTCATATTCATGTTGCAGGCAACATTTCTTATTTGTTGTGCTTCCTGATCCTCAATTTTCTCTTTTCTGTGATACTGATTTTGGCTACCAACACTATCCCCTTCCTGTACATCATTCTCTCCTCTATCATTTATTGTTTCTCTTACATTCCACTTCTCTCTGTTTAGCCCCCAGTATTTCTGACTTTTTATCTCTAATACCTCTAATCTGTTTTCTATAATTTATTCATGCTTTATGTTATTGTCCTCTTTTCTTTTTCTCTCTTTCCTGACCACACTGACCTTTTAATTCATAGTATATTCCTCCCCATATTCAGTTTAATATCTCATTATAGGTACTCCACTTTTTTATGGTTATAACTATACACAGCTTCCATGAGTTCTATATCCATTCTCCTAGATCTCACATGGTTCTTCTGCTAACACTCACTATCAATTCTACTATTATATTTTTCTTTTCTTACCCCTTTTGCTTTCTCTGGACCTAATATTTTCCTTTGAGGGAACTTAGCCAATAATAAGAAATAGAATAAGAAGAAAATAGTGACAGAGAAGACTTAACTTGCACACAAAAACAACAATTAATTAAACCCCAAGGCTAGAATAAGAAGATAACAGAATAAACCCAACAAGATAAAATGATGACCAGACAGCAACAAAAAACTACAGACCATACCAATAATCAGGAAAACATGGCCCAATACAATGAACAAACTAAAAACCAGGAAGAGAAGTGGAACACCGAACAAGTAATTAAAGCTCTCAAAACATGTATCATGGACCAATTCAATGAAGTAAAGGAAGAGATTAAGCATATTAAGAAAACACTTGGAGAGCATACAGAAGAAATTGTGATCATGCACAAAAAGATCACAGAGATGATGGGGATCAATAGCACAATCCAAGAAATCAGAAATACACTCTTATCAAATAACAGCAGATTTGAAGAGGCAGAAGAAGGAATTAGTGATGTGGAAGACAGTACATCTGAAATCAAACAGACAGTAGAATTAATCAATAAAAAGATCAAAAAAATCCAGCAGGGACTCAGGGTCCTAAATGACAATGCAAAATGCACAAATATATGCATTATAGGCATCCCAGAAGGAGAAGAGAAGGGAAAGGGGATAGAAGGGTGTTGGAGGAAATAATGGCTGAAAACTTCCCAAATCTATGGAGGGAGATGGATGTACATGTCCAGGAAGCACAACGCACCCCGAATAGCATAAATCCCAACAGGCCCACACCAAGACATATACTTGTCAAATTATCCAATGCACGAAACAAAAAGAAAATACTAAAAGCAGCAAGAGAAAAGAGAACCATCACATACAAGGGAGGCTCCATAAGACTAAGTGTGATCTCTCATCTGAAACCATGGAGGCAAGAAGGTACTAAAAAAAAAGAATTACCAACCAAGAATACTCTCTCCAGCAAAACTAGCATTCAGAAATGATGGAGAGTTCAAAATATTCACAGATAAACAGAAACTAAGAGAGTATGCCAACAAGAAATCTACCCTTCAAGAAATACTAAAGGGAGTTCTGCAGGAGGAAAGAAACAAACAGGAGAGACAGAGTTGGAGGAGTGCTTGAGAACAACTAAAACTACAAAAAGAGGGGAAAAAATCTAACAACATAAGACAAACACAAATCCAAAGAAAATATGGCTAATATAAGTACTTTCTTGAAAGTAGTAACACTGAATGTCAATGGATTAAATTCACCTGTTAAGAGACACAGATTGGAAGATTGGATAAGGAAATATGACCCATCTATATGTTGTCTACAAGAAACTCATCTTTTATATTTAGGGGATTTGAATCTCTGGACCGACAATGTGATAGCCAGGTCCTGAGCCTCAACAGACTCCAGCACCTACAATCTGATTTATTGGACTTACCACACTCAGCTAAGATGGAGTTGAAGAAGGACAATCACCACACCGTGGAGCCTAGAGTGATTACAACTGAAAATGGGAGGACTGCATCCAGCATCCATGTGGAATCTGAGCCTCCTCTTGACATAGAGGTGCAATGGACACAACCAATCCAATGTCCACATAGAAGAGGTGGCATGGAATTGGGAAAAGTGGACATGGTGGACGATGGGTATGGGGAAGGGCAGGAAGAGATGAGAGGTGGAGGCGTCTTTGGGACATGGAGCTGCCCTGGATGGTGCCTCAGAGGTAATCACCGGACATTGTAAATCCTCATAGGGCCCACTGGATGGAATGGAGGAGAGTGGGGGCCATGATGTGGACCATTGTCTATAAGGTGCAGAGGTGCCCAAAGATGTACTTACCAAATCCAATGGATGTGTCATGATGATGGAAACGAGTGTTGTTGGGGGGGGAGAGGGGGGGTGGGGGGGTGGGGATGAATGGGACCTCACATATATATTTTTAATGTAACATTATTACAAAGTCAATAAAAAAAATTAATTAAAAAAAAAAAAAAAAAAGAAACTCATCTTAGACCCAGGGATTCAAGGAGGTTGAAAGTGAATGGCTGAAAAACAATCTTACAAGCAAACAATAACCAAAAAAAGGGCAGGAGTAGTTATATTAATATCAGAGACAAAGATGGACATACATATTAGTGAAAGGGATAATCTTTCAAGAATGAACAGTCGTAAACATTTATGCTCCTAACAAGGGTGCTTCCAAATATGTGAGGCAAACACTGGAAAAACTAAGTGAAGGAATAGATGCCTCTACAATTATAGTGGGGGACTTTAATACACCACTATCAACTTTGGACAGAGCTTCTCAAAAGAGAATCAATAAAGAAACAAAAACTTTAAACAGTATATCAGAAGAGATGGACCTAATAGACATATATAGAACATTACACCCAAATACAGCAGGATATACATTTTTCTCAAGTGCACATGGATCATGCTCCAAGATAGACCATATGCTAGGCCACAAAGAAAGTCTCAATGAATTCAGAAAGATCAAAATCATACAAAATAATTTCTCTGACCACAGTGGAGTGAAGCTGGAAATCTGCAAGGGCCAGAGGCCCAGATTTTGCAACAAGATGTGGAAATTAAACAGCACGCTCTTAGAAAAACAGTGGGTCAAGGAGGAAATCTCAAAAGAAATTAATAACTACCTTGAAACTAATGAAAATGATAACACAACATACCAAAACTTATGGGATACAGCAAAAGCAGTACTGAGAGGGAAACTTATAGCCATGAATTCCTACATCAAAAAAGAAGAGCAAAAATTGAAGAACTAACTGCACACTTGGAGGAATTAGTAAAAAAAAACAACAAAGTAACCCCAAAGGAAGAAGAAAGAAAGAAAGAACAAAGATCAGAGCAGAACTAAATGAAATAGAAAATAAGAAAGCACTTGAAAAAATAAACAAAACCAAGAGCTGGTTCTTTGAGAAGATCAATAAAATTGGCAAACCTCTAACTAGACTAACAAAGAAAAAAGGAGAGAAGATGCAAATACATAAAATAAGAAATGAGAAAGGAAATAACACCACTAACCCCACAGAAATAAAGACTATCATAAGAGGATACTTTGAAAAGCTATATTCCAACAAGAAGGACAATTTAGAGGAAATGGACAAATTACTAGAAATGCATAAGCAGCCTACATTGATAAAAGAAGAATTTGATGATCTTGACAAACCAATCACAAGTAAAGAGATAGAATCAGTCATTAAAAACCTCCCAACTCGGGGGAGGGGGGTATATGGGGACCTCATATTTTTTTAATGTAACGTTAAAGAAAAAAAAAAGACAGAAATTAAAAAAAAAAAAAAGGAAACCTCCCCCAACTAAGAAGAGCCCTGGGCCAGATGGCTACACAGGTGAATTCTACAAAACATTCTGGAAAGAACTAATGCCAATCTTGCTGAAACTCATCCAAAAAATTGAAACAGAAGGAACATTGCTTAACTCATTCTATGATGCCAACATTACCCTAGTATCAAAGCCAAACAAAGACACCCCAAGAAAGGAAAATTACAGACTAATTTCTCTAGTGAACCTAGATGCAAAAATCCTCAACAAAATACTTGCTAATCATATTCAACAACACATTAAATGAATTATACACCATGACCAAGTGGGATTCATTCCGGGTATGCAAGGATGGTTCAACATAAGAAAATCGATCAATGTAATGCACCATATAAAGAGATGGAAGGAAAAAAATCACATGATCGTATCTATAGATGCAGAAAAAGCATTTGACAAAATACAGCACCTTTCCTTGGTAAAAACACTGCAAAAGATCAGAATACAAGGACATTTTTTGAACATGATAAAGGGTATATGTGAAAAAAACAGAGCCAACATCATTTACAATGGTGAAATCCTAAAATCTTTCCCTCTAGGATCAGGAATAAGACAAGGATGCCCACTATCACCCCTTCTATTTAACATTGCCTTGAAGTACTTGCTCGAGCACTGAGGCAAGAACCAGACATAAAAGGCATCCAGATTGAAAAGGAAGAAGTCAAAATTTCATTATTTGCAGATGACATGATCCTATACATAGAAAACCCTGAGAAGTCTACAAGAAAGCTTCTAGAACTCATAGATGAGTTCAGTACAGTCCCAGGTTATAAGATCAATGCACAAAAATCAGTAACATTTCTTTACACCAATAGTGAGCAATCTCAGGAGGATATCCAGAAAGAAATAACCATTTACAATAGTAAATTAAAAAATCAAATACTTAGGAATAAATTTAACTAAAGATGTAAGAAACTTATACACAGAAAACTACACAACACTGTTCAAGAAAATCAAAGAAGACTGAAATAAATGGAAGAATATTCCCTGGTATGGATAAGAAGACTAAATATTATTGAGATGTCTATCCTACCAAAATTGATCTACACATTCAATGCAATCCCAATAAAATACAACACAGCATTCTTTAATGAACTAAAAAAACTAGCTATGAAATTTATTTGGAAAGGAAAGAGGCCCCGAATAGCCAAAGACATATTGAAAAAGAAAAATGAAATTGGAGATCACACTACCTGACTTTCAAAACTAGCTACAATAGTGAAAACAGCATGGTATTGGCACAAGGATAGACACACTGACCAATGGAATTGACTTGAGAGTTCTGATATAGATCCTCATATATAGAGTCATATAATATTCAATAAGGCCACCAAATCCTCTCAACTGGGAGGGAACAACCTCTTCAGCAAATGGTGCTTAGAGGGAAGTGGACATCTCCCAGTGGAGAGGGTGTCCATCTACCATGTGGGAGGTCTGCGGTTCAAACCCCGGGCCTCCTTGACCTGTGTGAAACTGGCCAATGTGCAGGACTGATGTGCCCAAGAAGTGCTGTGCCACTCAGGGGTGCCCCCCCTGTAGGGGAGCCCCACAGCACAAGGAGTGCACCCTGTAAGGAGAGCCACCCAGCGTGAAAGAAATTGCAGCCTGCCCAGGAATGGCGCCACACACACACAGAGAGCTGATGCAGCAGGATGACGCAACAAAAAGAAACACAGATTCCCATGCCACTGGCAATACCAGAAGTGGACAAAAAAAAAAAAAGAACACACAGCAAATAGACACAGAGAATAGACAACTGGCGTGGGGGAGAAATAAATAAAATAAATCTTTATTTTTAAAAAATGGTGCTTGGGGAACTGGATAGCCATATGTAAAAGAATGAAAGAGGGGCAGCAGACTTGGCCCAGTGGTTAGGGCATCGATCTACAACGTGGGAGGTCCGCGGTTCAAACCCCAGGCCTCCTTGACCCGTGTGGAGCTGGCCCATGCCCAGTGCTGATGCGCGCAAGGAGTGCCGTGCCATGCAGGGGTGTCCCCCGCGTAGGGGAGCCCCACATGCAAGGAGTGCGCCCCATAAGAAGAACTGCCCAGTGCAAAAGAAAGTGCAGCCTGCCCAGGAATGGTGCCACACACACGGAGAACTGACACAACAAGATGACGCAACAAAAAGAAACACAGATTCCCATGCCGCTGACAACAACAGAAGTGGACAAAGATGCAGCAAATAGACACAGAGAACAGACAACTGGGGTGGGGGGGAGGGGAGAGAAATAAATAAATAAATAAATATTTTAAAAAAAATTCTGTGATGACCAGTCGCCATGGTTATGTCATGAAAAAAAAAAAAAAAGAATGAAAGAGGTTTACCAACTCACACTTTATACAAAAATCAACTCAAGATGAATCAAAGACCTAAATATAAGAGCCAAGACCATAAAGACTTTGGAAAACAATGTTGGGAACCATCTACAGGACCTTGTAATAGGAAATGACTTCATGAACTTCACACCCAAAGCATGAGTAGCAAAAGAACAAATAGATAAATGGGACTTCCTCAAAATTAAAGCCTTCTATACTTCAAAGGGATTTGTCACGAAAGTGAAAAGAGAACCTACACAATGGGAGAAAATATTTGGTAACCATATATCTGATAGGAGACTTATATTCTGCATATATAAAGAACTCCTATATCTTGAAAATAAAAAGAAAAACAACCCACTTAAAAAATGGGAAAAAGATTTAAACAGATACTTCTCCAAAGAAAAAACACAAATGGCTAAAAGCCACATGAAAAAAATGCTCCAAATCTCTAGCTATTAGGGAAATGCAAATCAAAACTACAATGAGATACTATCTTTCTCCCATAGGATTGGCAGCTATGAAAAAAAAAAACAGAAGAATACAAGTGCTGGAGAGGATGTGGAGGAATGGGAACATTCATCCACTGCTGGTGGGAATGCAGAAGGATCCAGCCATTCTGGAGGACAGTTTGGCAGTTTCTCAAAAAACTAGCTATAGATAGATTTGCCATATGACCCAGCAATTCCACTGCTGGGTATTTACCCAGTAGAACTGAAAACAAGAACACAAACCAATACATGCACACCAATGTTCATAGCAGCATTGTTCACTATTGCCAAAAGTTGGAATCAACCCAAATACCCATCAACAGGTGAATGGATAAATAAACTGTGGTATATACATACAATGGAATACTACTCAGCTTTGAGAAGGAATACACTACAAACACATGTGATAACATGAATGAATCTTGAGAACTTTATGTTGAATGAAGCAACCCAGGCATTGAAGGACAAATACTACATGACCTCACTGATATGAAATAAGTAAACCAAGCTGCCTCAGAGAGCTAGAGACCAGATGATAGGCTTAAAGGAATTTGGGGAGTAGAGGAAGGTTGTGAGCTCACACCTACCTGGGTGAAATCTATGATAAGCTGGAGGTAAGTATTTGTACAGGGAAGGGATAAAATGGGGGCATGAGGATACCTTTGGGTGGGGCTTTGTGGGTTTGAGGGGAGCTAGGGATGGGAGGATGGGTAATATGGCCCAAGAAATTGGGGGGTGGGTGGGGGAACATATGAACATAGGAGATTGTCAGGTATGTGGTTGAGAGTATAATGTAGAGAAAACTTTTTCAAAAATATAAAAAAGAAGGTTACCTGTTTAAGATGCTTAATGGGGAGAATCTGACACAGGACAGGCTTCTAGGTAATGTGTGAGTATTCATTTTGTCATAGTGGGTTATATCATTGGATGGAGATGCATACAATGAGAGTGAAGGTATACCCACATCCTGGGGAGGACTGATGTTCTCAAATAGAGGGAATTGTATCTCTCGAGAGAAATAATGGCTCCCGAAGCATTAGGGCAGTTGAGCATGTCAAGCCCTCAACATTGTGGCAAGTATCTCTGAACATGGCCCTTCAAGCAATGAAGAGTGATTGTCACTGTGGGCCCTGAGGGGAGGGGGAAAGAGGTATTGAATAGGTGGAATCAATGTAACAGTGGGACAATGGAAGTGTTCCACAAGATTATGCAAGGATGGATATAGGACATATTAAATTACACCAAAAATGTATAGAGACCTATAGGCTAAAATGTAAATCATAATGTAAAACATAGGATAACTAAAAATTTAGAAAATTGTATAGTCTAAAATATAAACCACAATGTAAACCCAAGTATAACCTTGTTTGAAAGCTATTGTCTCAATATCTGTACATCGGTTGCAGTAAACATAGTATGAACATGTAAAAAGATTATTGCCGGGGAAGGGGCAAAGTGTCTGATGTTGAATATGTGGGAGTACCGTATATTGTATATATGAATTACTGTGGTCTAAAACTTTGGGGAAGACAAGCTTAATAATTAGAAAAGAAAAAGAAAAAGAAAGGACGTAGACACTGAGGAAGAGATGGAAGAAGTTGCCTTACCAATGTGTATACAGGACAACACTTTTGCCGTGATGGAAGGCAAAACATCAAAAACAATGCTTTTTCATTTTTTAATTTTTTGATACTCCAATTTATTTTTACTTTAATTTTTCTAAATTAGTATATATTCTATATCTAACCTTTAAACCCATCACTATGTTCCATTTTACTATTAATGGAACCTGGTTGTGGGAGGAGGGGCACCCGGCTTGCCTCAGTGGCAAACAGTGCGGCAAGAGGTGACACCGCCTCTGCCCACTGGGCCTAGACAAGGTGACCACGCCTGACTAGGCCTTTGCTGCTAACGGCTAGCCGGCACTGCCCTCCCCCTTCCTATCTCCCGCCTAGCCCAGCTCTCACTTCCCCTCCCCCCTCCCTTAAAGCTAATCTCTTAGTACGCTGTTTGCCCAGCAACAGCTTACAACCACCTATCAGCTTAGTAACAGTGTCAGCCTATCAAGAGTTAGCACATACTCTACTGGCCAATCACTAGCCCAACACCAGAACATTGCCTTATATGGAAACAGCATTTGCCCTAGCCAATCAGAACCTGCCACACCACTCCCCAATCCTATAAATCTGCATCCCCTTCCGCAATAAACCAGACTTGTGCCATAAGCCTGTCTCCACGACTTCTTCCTGGGTCGTGCGCCCTCCACGCCTTCGGAGCCCCCGAGGGAAGCATCAGTGGCCGTACGAGGCTTTCTTCCCCACGCCAGGGACCCCTCTCGTCCCACAACGGGACCCCACTCGTCCCTTAACAGGGACCCCGCTCATCCCACAACGGGACCCCACTCGTCCCGCAACAGGGACCCCGCTCGTCCCTTAACAGGGACCCCGTTTCGTCCCTCACCTGGTAATATATTGGACTTCATATTTGAGGAGGTTTTGGACCACAGAGGGGTTCGATGGTGGCAGGGGAGGAATACTGGTGTGGGGTGTTATTGGTGGGGAGCACATGATTGGGAGGGAGTTCTCCAGGGCATATGTGCAGGTGCATAAAAATATTTGGTTATTTTCATAGTCATTACAGTTGGGAATGACAGCTGGGGAAGTGCTGAATTCCTGGCCGGGGGGAGCTCTGTCGCATTCCCTAATGGAACAGCAACAATCCCCCAAGTGCAATGTCTAAGACCAATAAGGAAGGATGGTCCAACAATGAACCTTTGATGCTAATGACTATGCTTGTGAGCCTATGTGCATGAAATAAGAACTAGGCCTAGAGCTGCAGGGTGCCTAAGAGTTACGTTCTGAGAGCCTCCACGTTGCCCAAATGTGGCCAGTCTCGAAGCCAAACTCAGCATGTAAATGCATTGCCTTCCCTCCAATGTGGGACATGATTCCCAGGGATGAGCCTCCCTGGCACTGAGGAATTACTACCAAGTAACAGCTGATGATGTGGCTGGAGAACGACCTTGAATAAAAGGGTCAACTCACACCAGCAGAATATCTCAGCCTACATGTAATATCAGGAGTTAATGCTTTTTGACCTTGAATAAAAGGGGGAAATGGAAAGGACAAATGAGTTTATATGGCTATGAGTCTCCAAAAAAGAGCCAGGTGGTCATCAGAAGAGTCGCCCTTATACACACCTCAGCAGAGTCCCAGAGACAGCTAAAGTAGATACAACCCCAAGTATTGGTTCTTCTGAGAGTTACAGAGACCCACAGGTCCTATGGTCATGGAAGATGGACTTCAGTGCCATGTCATTTGGCCCTACTTTGGAGTTTGTGTTCCTGAGTGTGATGGAGTTGGACTCAGATGTGATCTTTGTTCACAAGCCTCTCCTGTCACTTATACTGGACCTGTGGTTGGTGCTGGGGTTTAGTGTATACTCAGGGGACCTGAATCTCTGGACTGTCCATGTGATAGCCAGACCCTGAGCCTCAACAGACTTGCAACTCCTACCCTCTGGTTTATTGGACTTACTTTGGCCAGCTAACAGGAAGGTAAAGAAGGTCAGCCACCACACCAGGAAGCCAAGAGTGCCTACAACTGCAAACAGGAGAATTACATCCATTATCCAAGTGGAATCTAAGCACCCTCAGAGGTGGAGCAGACATAACCATCCCAGGGTCCACAGAATGAAGGAATAGAGTATGGATTAGAGTGGATTTACTAATACTCTATTCTGGAACTATTGTGAATAGTAATGGAAGTAAATGTAGCAATGAGATGGAGAAAGTAGCCAAATGGTAGCTGCTGAGGGTGGGGAGTGGGAAGAAGAGATGTGATGTGGGGGCATTTTCAGGACTTGGAGTTGTCCTGGGTGGTACTACAGGGACAGTTACTGAACATTGTATGTCCTCCCATGGCCCACTGGGTGGACTGGGGGAGTGTAAACTATAATGTGGACCATTGACCATGTGGTGCAGCAGTGCTCAGAGATGTATTTACCAAGTGCAATGAATGTCCCATGATGATGGAGGAGGTTGTTGTTAGGGGAGAAGTGGGGTGAGGGGGGTGGGGGGATATGTGAGGACCTCATATTTTTTTAATGTAACATTAAAAAAAATAAAGACAAAGAAATTTTAAAAAAAAGAAAGAAAAAAACCCACAACAATGAGATATCATGACACACCTATTAAAAAGGTTTAAATCCAAAACACTGATATCACCAAATGCTGACAAGGATATGGAGCAATGGGAACTCCCATTCATTGCTGGTGGGATGCAAAATGGTAATAACCCTTTGTAAGACAGTTTGGCGGTTTCTTACAAAGCTAAACATAGTTTTACTATATGATCTAGATATCACATTCCTAGGTATTTATCCAAATAGGTTGAAAACTTAATACATACAAAAACCTCCACACGAATGTTTATAGCAGCATTATTCATAATTACAAAAATTGGAAACAACCTAGATGTCCTGCAATAGCACAATAGATAAATAAACCATGGTCCAGCCATACAATGTAATATTATTCAACAATGAAAAAAGAGCTAGGAAGCCAAGAAAAGAATATGGAAGAGACTTACATATATATTGCTATGTGAAAGAAGTCAGAAAATATAGGAGAAAAATCTTCCTGATCTTGGAGTAGGCAAAGATACCTTAAATATGCCATCAACAGTACTTAGGAAAGATTGGTAAACTGATTGTTAGGGGTTGAATTGTGTTTCCACTCCCATCTTTAAAAGGTAAGCTTGAAGTCCTCACCCCTGGTCCCAGGAATGTGATCCTATTTGGAAATAGGATCTTTGATGATGTGATTACTTAAGAGGAGGCCAAAGTGGATTAGACAAGTGCCTAATCCAATATGACTGTTATCTTTTTTTAAATAATATATTTTATTTAGCTCTATTTATCCAAATACTGTCATTTCAATATGTAATCAATATGAAAAACTAGTGAGATATTTTATGTATTTTATGTACTTTTTTGGAGGGTGCAAAATCTTCAAATCCAGGTTTATTTTACACTTATAGCACATCTCAAGCCTGAATCACCCCTTTCAAGTTTTTGCTAGCCACATGTGGCCAAGGGATGGTCTTGTTGGAAAGTGCGTGTCTAGAGTTTTCCTCAGCTGTATTCGGAATACCTTGGGCCTGGCTTCAAGGTTTGAAGTAGAAACCAGGACCTTGACATATTAATTCTTTAGTTTACTCAGTGGTATATGACATGAGTCCCCAAAATTATTATTTCTTGGCTAAAAATGGCTAGAGCAGGTGCTCAAATTACACAGTTCTAAAGACTGATTGGTGTCTTGTAAGAAGAGACAGACACAGGGGAGGTGGGCATGTGACAATGGGGGCAGAGATAGAAGTGCTGCAGTTATAAGCCAAGAAATGCCAAGAATTGCCAGCAAACCACCAAAAGCTAGAAAGAGGGAAGGAAGGTTCCCCTACAGGTCTCAGAAGGAACATGGCCCTGCCAACATTTTGTATTTGTACTTCTAGACCTCAGAACAGTGAGACAATAAATGTCTATTATAAATCAACTAGTTTGTGGTACCCTGTTATGGCCACCCTAGTTACCTAAGACACTAAACTTCATCAAAATTAAAAAACATTTGATCTCCAAAGACTTCATTAAGGAAATGAAAGGGCAAACGACTTACTGAGAGAAAATATTCATAATACATCTATTCGACAAAGTGGTATATTCAGAATATATAAAGAACTACAGCTTAATTTTTTTTTAAGATTTCTTTTATTTATTCCACCCCCCTTGTTGTTTGCGCCCACTGTCTGCTCTCTGTGTCCATTTGTTATGTGCTTTCTCTGTCTGCTTGTCTTTTCTTTAGGAGGAACCAGGAACAGAACCTGGTTCCCTATGGGAGGGAGGTGCTCAATTGCTTGAGCCACCTCAACTCCCTGGTTTGTTGTGTCTCTTTATCTTTCCTCTTTGTGTCTCTTTGTTGCATCATCTTGTTGCATCAGCTCACCACACCTGCCCATCGCACCAGCTTGCTGTCTTGCTCATCTTCTCCAGGAGGCACTGAAAACCAAACCCAGAACCTCCCATGTGGTAGGCAGGAGCTCAGTTGCTTGAGCCACATCAGCTTCCTGAGCTCAATATTAAGAAGGCAAAAACTTAGTAAACAAATAGGTTAAAAAGTCTAACAGTTCACAAAAGAAAATATGTGAATGACTAATAAGTCTATGGAAAGATGTTCAATATTATTAGTTATTAGGGAAATGCATATTAAAACCACGATGGCATGCCACTATACCCCCACTAGAATGTTTAAAATTTAAAAGATTGAAAACATTTTGTTTTTTGTTTTGTTTTGTTTTTAATGTAGAACAATTGGGAATCATATATGTAAAGCTGGTGGGAATGTAAAATGTACAACCACTTTTGAAAATAGTTTGGCAGTTTCCTATATAAATAGGCACTTTTCATATGACCCAGCAATTTCACTCTTAGCTATTTACCCAAGAGAAATGAAAGATTTGTACAAGAATGTTCAAAGCAGCAAATATTCATAGCATTTTTTATTCATAATAGCCCCAAACTGGATGCATCCTAAATGTCCATCAAAAGGTGAATAATAAACACATTACAGTGAATTCCTACAGTAGACTACTATCTAGAAATAAAAATAAATTAATTACTGATGATCTAAACAACGTAATTGAAAGCAGTCTCCACAGAATACATTCCATGTGATTCTAATTTACATATATTTTAGAAAAGACAAATCATTTCCCGTCTATAGTGACAGAAAACACATCAGTGATTTCCTAAAGCCAGGGCTTAGGTGTGGGAGAAGAGTTAAGAGCTAGACATATTTGAGGGGGTGAAAGCTTCTTGGTAGTCTGTTTTTTGCAAAACAAAAATAATTTGCCCAATTTGAACTTCAGAGTAAGGAGTTAATAAAAATTTGTTAGTAAGTTACAGATGATAAAAATCAAAATAAATTGGGCAGTTTCTAATGGTTTCAGAGCTGATAGTTAAATTAAAAACCCTCAAGTCACACTGATGATTCCCATGTGGACTATGAGATGGATCAGAGGCAAAGAAACATTAAAAGGTTTCTGAGGAGAGTTGGGGAGATGTGGAAACAGTTGCTAGTTTGTTAAATGGCTTTTTAAAAAGTTTATTTAAATTAAGAACTACCTGATGCTTTTGGCATCTGTGATGGATATCCTCTGGAATGTCATGATGGCTTATTGAGTCTTTTCTCTTGCCAGTCATGGCAAGCACTAAGTTAAGCATTTTATATACTGTTTGTTATTTCATTCAATGCTCACATTACATCAACCCCATGAAGTTAAAGAGATAAATATTATCAATTTTACGTAAGTCAAGACCCAAGGGGTTTAAATTGCCTATAGTCATACTAACTAGTAAATGGCTAGAACTCAAGTCTAATTCCTAAATCTGTGTGGGCCTTCATGACCAGGTTATAGGATTGTCCAGGCATAAGAAAAATGGTTGCCCATTGGTTCACTTGTTCAACCACTCTTTACTTATTAGATACGCTCAATGTGCCAGTCCCTGGTGTTTTGGCAGTGAACAAAAAGACAAAAGTCTCTGCCTTCATGGAGCTTACTTTCCAGGGGGAAGAAAAAGACAAAATAAAAATTTGAAATAAATTTACCAAGAAGTGATAAATGCTATGAAAAAAATAAAGTGGGGAAGGGGAGGAAAAGGAGAGGTGAGGCTTGCAATTTTAGGATGGGTGGACAGGGAGATTTTTAGGGTGTTCTTTGAGCAGAGGTCGGAAGGAAATGAAAAAGCAAGATCTACAAATATGGAGGAAAAACAATCTAGGTAGGGAACATGACGACAGAGGAAATGGCAAAGACAAAAGCAGAGGTGCAGCACTGTGATGGTTCATGAGGAAGAGCGTTTTAGTTTGCCAGAGCTACTGTAGCAAAGTACCAGAGACTAGCTGACTTAAGCAAGAGGAGCTGGGTTTTACAGTAGTAAAAATAGTACAGTAAAAGTAAATCTAGGCGGCGGACTTGGCCCAGTGGTTAGGGCGTCCCTCTACCACATGGGAGGTCCGCGGTTCAAACCCCGGGCCTCCTTGAATTGCGTGGAGCTGGCCCATGCGCAGTGCTGATGCATGCAAAGAGTGCCCTGCCATGCAGGGGTATCCCCCAAGTAGGGGAGCCCCACGCACAAGGAGTGCACCCCGTAAGGAGAGCCGCCCAGCACGAAGGAAAGTGCAGCCTGCCCAGGAATGGTGCCGCACACACGGAGAGCTGACACAACAAAAGCAAACACAGAAGCAGACAAGGAAGACGACGCAGCAAATAGACACAGAGAACAGACAACTGGGGGAGGGGGGAAGGGGAGAGAAATAAATAAATACATCTTTAAAAAAAAAAAAGTAAATCTAAAACTGAATCTTATGGTTCAGGAGGCCAAAAGTCTAACATCAAGGTGTTGGCAGGGTCAGGCTTCCATGCCTGTCCCCTAGCTTCTGGCCGCCAGTCTATGGCATTCCTTGGCAGACGACAAAGCCTCTGCTCCTGTCATATGGCTATATCTTTCTGTGTGTACGTGTGTATTCATCTGTCTCTTTCTTACCATATCCATTTTCCCCTCCTAAAAAGGAAATCATTCATATTGGACTAGGACCCACCCTAATCCAGTTTGGCCTTATCTTAACCAAAACAATAATATCTTCAAAGGTGCTAATTACAAATCAGTTCACATTCACAGGACCTGGGGTTAGGCCTTGAACGTGTCTTGGGGGAGGAGGGGACCACAATTCAATTCATACTAGCAATTGTGCCAAAGAAAGACCTGTAGGAGAGGGGGTCTGAAAAGAATCCAGGTTCCCAGGCACTTCATGCAGAGCTCTTACCATAGTAAGAACTTAGAATCTAAGGTCAGAGGCGTGATGGGATCAAAATTACATTTTTAAAACATCACTGTCACTTCCTGAGATTTGGAAATCATTCATAGTAAATCTTAACTAGATTCTTAAATACCATCTGACGAAACAATATAGCCAGTATACTAGAGCCTGTTATGAATACCCTTCAAGTCCAAATGACTCTAGGAATTTAAGAAAGAAGGGATTGTCTCTTGAACCTGGAACATATATCTCTGTATCTCATTAACAAGTGTTGCCATAGGGTACAACGTTACCACTTCTGATTAGTAAAAGGTCAGCCTGCATTACTGAAAAGTCTATTAAAATACGTATTTATTACTTTTGAACATAACTGGAACTAAGCTATCCAAGTTTTTTAAGGTATTAAAGGAATAGAGATGGATAATTTTTACAATTAACCTATATGGCAGGTTTCATTAAGTAATTCATTAAACATTCTCTTATGATCCTGTTTTCAGTATTAAATTCCTTAAGTAGAGTAAAAGTAAATACAAAACAATCTTTTTTTTTTAAAGATTTATTTTTATTTAATTCCCCTCCCCCCCTCCCTCCCCTTCCCCCCCCTCCCCCCCCTCCAGTATGATTTCGTCTAAAAGAACTCTCGCCCACTTTCTGCCTTCACTTGCATACCAACCTAAATTCTTAATTGTGTACAAAATAATTTTTTCCTACATGAAAGTTTTAGATGATAATTCTGAGAATAAGTGTTTCCTTATAACTTGATTCTGTGCAAATACTACTTTACGTACTTTTAGATGAATTTTTCTCCCAGGAAATGTATAGTCAGCTTTAAATCACTTCAAGAATAAGGTTGGTTATTCAAATAAGAAATTACAATGTTCAAATACTTGTGGTCAGCTTTTGGAAGGGCAGTGGTGTACACATGTCAGCTGACACACTACAGGTTTCTTATCAGTGGAGGTAAAAGCAGGGCCATATATAATTTATTAGTATTCTCTAATTGCTTTCCAGTAGAATTGCAGAAAGAATTCTTACTCCCTCTTCTGTTTCCCACGGGGGGCTGCCTTTGTTACAGCTCTACTATAAGCTTTATATAGAGTTGCAGCTTTTGAAATAGAGCTTTAATTGGAAGCAATTATCCAATTATACCAGCTGTGACTATGCTGTATACTGAATATTTACCAAGAAAAGAAAGCATTTAACAGATGATTAACTATAGCAGCCTGGCATAATGAATCTGCCATTGACACTGCAATCATATTGATAATATCTTCAATGGCTGAAATAGTCAAGAGTCAGTGCAAAAATATAAAATAAAATAAAAACTATCCATCGTGAGTCTTAAAGCAATGCAAACGTGTGAAATTTCAAAAGCAATCAGAAAGAGTTTGGTTATTATCTAAAATGTGCAAGATTTCTCCAACTGCTTTCACCTTTAATCCATTTTTTTATACTCTTTTGATGCTTTGTGTATGTACCCTGAAGTCTTATTATGAGGCTGTCCTTGAAATTGATGCTTTGGAACCACTTTAGGTACTTCTCAGATAAGCACCAACAAGAACCTGCCTTGTGTGAAATTCCACTCTACAACAAATGGTGTGATAATGAGCTGCAGGGTAGTCATTTTCTGCCAGTAATCTATTCAGTTTCTCAAGTGCTGACCAAGAGCTGGAGGGGAAAAGGTTTTGGCTGGGCTAGCATTGACTAAATGGACATGAAGGTAATCTATATGCCTTCAATAGATATTTTATGGACAACAATCCACTACTAACCCCTGCAATATTGGCTCTGCAAGAAATGAAGAAAATGTTTCATCAAAAAAATTTTAATTCTATATTAAACAAAACAAAGGAACCCAAACACTTTGGTACCAACTCTTGGATCATCTTATTGGTGCTGTCTTGACAAAGAGAAGCCATTCCTTTATGCACTATGATGTCACCTTTGTCCAATCATAACCTTCCTTATGAGAGTGGAGGATAACTCTCAGGAGACAAGGTGAGTGACAGCAGCATGCAACACCACAGTCACTAGGCAACAAGATAGGGCTTTCACTAGAAGAGATTTTAAAAATTTAACCCTCACGCTGTCAGGGTTTCTTGTGGCTGATATGACAGTAATCTCTGGACAAAAGGGCTAATCTGAATAATGCGAGGTTTTTTCTAAAGCTATTTTCCTAAAGACAATGTGAGGAAACTTCCTTCTTGGGATAAGACCATACTCAATTTTGAAAAGATTTGTAAAATCAGACATTTTTAAAACCTCTTTTTCACAAGGATCACAGTTCAAGCCACGTGAGTATCTCCTCGTGTTTAGCTCTGTTATTCAATTGTTCCCATTAGCTGCACAGTCACAAACATCTGTGTCCACTATGCCCTACGCAAAGCCACGCAACAAAGGGAGTGGATGTGGCTAAAATCAGCCTGAACTCCACTTGCCAAGATGCTTTCTTGCTAGGTCAGTCCGGAGAAAGGATGTCTTTTTGTAATTTGTTGCTCTGGCAGGGTGTCATTTTGTAACGTCTGCCACGATTGGTTGCCTTCTTCTAATTTGTATAAAGTTGCTCTTTGAGCTATCGGGTGGGGAGGCCCTGTGAGCCCATCCTAACTTTCCAAGTAGTTGGAAAGTTCTCCAAGACAGTCTTTCCTCTTTCACTTGACTCCACTAGAGAATTTTGGATTGGACTGGATATACCCAGATGAAGATGGTATTAATTCCAAACTGGATTTCTAAAATCACCTAGCTCATACAGTTTTGGTATGTCTTCAGAAAAATGACTTTCCGAGTTTCTGTTATGAAACTTTTTTTGTTAATTTAAGAAATCTAATAGTTAAATATATATATATACTTTTCTGTCCACAGTTACACAGTATAATGACTTCCTTAAGGAGAGAAATCTTTATTATTTTTAAGCCAGATAATAAACCAGTTGACTGATATTAAGTGAGATCCTGGAGGGCAGCAGGTACCATGTTTTCTCGAAGGGCCTGGCACATGGTAGGTGCACATGCAACTGTGAATGAACGAATGAATTAATTAGAGAATAGTAGTTACTGGAGGGATCAAAGAGAAGCATAATAAGTGGTAACTTACAACTTATATAAAAAGGGTTATAATAAGTCAGAATTGTCCAAAATCAGGGGTACTAGTACAGCACTCAATTTGCTGTTAAGGAAACTGAGAGCCAAATAAGCAGCTCATGAATCTCACTAAATGGCGAGCTGGATTTCCCAATAATCATGTGACTGTGGAAGCTAATTTGGATCCTAGGAGGCAAAGATCCTTTCTATTGATCTTGCCATATGCCTGATCCAAAACCAATAAATCTATCCCCTCTGTTGGTGCTAATATATTTAATGACTTTAATGAGGTTGAAAAAATAAAACTCAGATCTGATTCATAAATAAATAGGTTCTTTGGCTCATCTGGGTCACTTTTCTTCTGGAACATAAAAAACCAATATTATAATGCTTTTTACGTGTGCAAAGTATTATTTTCTTTTTCCTGTCACTGAAGGATTTTACAATCTGAGGAGACAGGAGTAACAAAAGGTACATTAGAGAAATTACACAATCAAAGATTTACTAAGCCAGGCCTTTTACATATTTTATTTTATTTAAGCCTTATAAGGGGCAGATCTAGGAGTGAACTCACAGTTATCTAAGCCTCAAAAGTTTTCTTATCTTAAAATCAGCATTTCCCAAACATTCATGATATTTTTCATATCTAAGTGTCACCTCTACAATTATTTATTTGTTTTCTTTAAACAATGTTATTCTAAGTTTTAACAAGGATTAAAGTGTGTGCTAGATACATAGGTTTTCCTAATGTACACAAAAATAAATATATAACTATTAAAATTAAACTTATTTATCTGTGTACCATCAAAAATTATATCATGCCTTCTGTGGCACATGTGTCACTCCACGGGAAACACTGTGTTTTTATACGAACATTGACATTAAACATATTTATGTCACAGTCAATGCTACAGATTGTCATTCAATCTGAGGAAGATCTTCATGAAATTATCCATCTTCATGAAAGACTGCAATTAGCTATTACAGTCTTAAATTCAGATTTAATAGCTACTTCCAGCTTTGCCACTAAGTCTGTTTCCTCATCGGTCAAAAAGCAGCTAGTATTAGATGAACCCCTAAGGCTAAATGTATGAGGTAAAATCATCTGCATGACTTATTTTCTCCCCAGTTCGAAAGAAAGTCCCTGAAGGCAGGGCGATTCCCTCACAGGGACTTAAACTGTAATGGAAACACAGTGACCACTGAAAATAGGAATACATTAAATTCTCACCTAAAGACTTTCAAAGGCTATTTTTAAAAAGCAATGTGAGGTATGTTGTTAACAAGACATACTTAAGCAAAAATGAAAACACTAAAAAAAAGGCTGAGAAAACATTGGACAAAAGCAATATATATATCAGACAACAGAATTTGAGGCAAAAGAGCAGGATGAAGAGGGATACTTTATTTTGACAAAAGTATAGTACAACAAGAAGATGTTATAATAGTTGTGACCATTTATAGATAAATAAATAAAAGCAAAAATTGTTAGCTGTAGAGAATTTGACAAAATCACAATTAGAATGGAAATTTGAATAAATCTCCCTCTGAATTTACAGTAACCAACAAAATAACTGAGATGTAGAGAATTTGAATTATACGTACTTAGCTTGAATGAGTAGATACATCTAGGATTTTGTATCTAACTAAAATACATATCCTTATCCAAAAATTTGAAAAAGTAAAATTACACTACCACATTCTGACCACAATGCAATGAGACAAGAAATTAATAAGAAAAAGCAACTTTCCCTCTTCCAAAATTAAATTACTTGGAAATAGTCATACAAATTTATGTCAAAGAGGAAAACAAAACTGAAATTACAGATAATTTAGATATTAACAAAGGAAAATACACAATAAAAGATATATTTAGGGGCAAATTCATAAAGTTAAAACCTTTCACTAATAAACATGAAATGTTGAAATAAGCTAGAAAATAATATGAAGGAGAAAGTAATATTTAATAAAAACAAAAAAGCATAATCTAATTTATTAGAAAACTAAAGAACCCTTAATATAAAAAACTAAGAGTTGTTCCTTTGAAGGACAATTAAGTAGAAAATCTTCTTTCAAGTCTGATTATGAAAACAAGAGCAAACCATAAATACAGCGCATTAGAAGTGAAAAGGGGGTGTAATAACAGGTAAAACAATTTTTAATGTAAGAATCTATACCAATAAATCGGAACATTTAGATAAAATGAATAACGTAATAGAAAATTTAAAAATCCGAATACCCCAACAACCATAGTTAAAGTGGAAGAATTTATCAAACACCTACATACCTTCATCCCCAATAAAACACCAGGTCAAGGAGGAGCAAATAATTCCTCTCTTATTTCAACTGTTCCAAAGGATAGGCAGAAGGGAGAGGGAAGGTGTCTTTGTGAATTTTGCAAGGTTATCAACCCCTTTTTGTTATCAAAAGTAACAAAAACATCACAAAAATACTATAGATCAATCTCTGGAACAGTCTTTCCATCTATAAAACTGGCAAAGATTTACAAGGCAGATGTAATTTGATATGGCTCAGGTGTTGGTAGGAGTATACATAGAAATAATCTTTCTAGAGGGCTGTCAATGCAATTTTTGGATGTTTACATTTGACCTAGACATTCAATTTTAAGGCATTTATCCCAAGAAAATAGAATAAGTGTGTAAAAACATATAAATATTTTAAAAAATATTTTGCAATACAGTTTACAATAGAGAACATTTGGAATAACCTTAGTGCCCATCAACTGAGAATGATGTATTGTTAAGTGTGAAAATGGAGGTTATAGAAAAGTATGTATCGTGTTTACCTATTTGTTTAATATAAATATAATACGCTTATATATATTTGTATATCTACGTTAGGAAGTCTAAAGGATTCATAACAAATTCTTAAGAGAGGTTACCTCTGGGTGTGAGATTAATTGACAGGAAGGAGCTTTATGTAATTCTACATTGTGTAAGAGATAAACATAAGATTCCCACTTTGATTAATTAGTAGCTAGGTAGGTAGATAGAAAAATAGATAAATGAGTATATAAGTAGATACATAAATAAAATTATTAGATTAAGTTTTCCAGTCTCTCCTCTTCCTTTCCCTGACATCAAATCTAATTTTTTACTCAATCGATTTCCACCACTACCACCATACCAACAAGCTTGGCTTTTCCTCTTCCTTTTCTTGGTTCCCTTTTACAGTCACAAAAAGGAAGAGGAAGTAATGTATTTGATGGCCCAGTTTTGAGTTCTTCCAGAAATTTCTTCCTAGAGTCTATTTCCTCAGTTTTTAAAGTCATTTAATGATTTATTTTTAGAACCTGGGTCCTCATACATGGGAAGCAGGTGTTCAACCCCTGAGCTACATCTGCTACCCTTTTAATGATTTTTAAGTCCTTTAATATCCTGTAATAAACTCATTTTTGTTTAAACCAATTAGAGTAGATTCTATTTCCTACAACAAACCCATGAACAACACAGGAAGTTCTTAACTACCACAACAAAAATAGTGGCTCACAAATTTGCCTTTTTTGCAGGTATTTTTAAGGCTGCAGTATCATTATCTAAGTCAATAACTGTAAAACGAAAAGGAATTACTCTACATGAGCTTTTGCTTCAACAAAAATTAAGTTTAAGAGTTGGATGGAAATGATTGGTTGGGATCATGAATAAAGTGTTTTCTATTGTCTTTATATGTGTTTAAATTATGGAAATTGTGGTTAAAAAATACTTTCAACTTTCCCTTCCTGGTTGAGAAAATTATTTGATCATTTTTTCCCAGAGACAGTAAAAGAAACTAACCAGAAATTCAAACACTCTTTGAGTGTGTCATGAGACATCGATGTGGCAGGAGAGTAACGGCCCCTACAGATATCCACGACCTAATCCCTGGAACCTCTGATTACATCAGGTTCCCTCAGAGCGAGCATTGACCCATTTCTCTGTTCCACTTTAGGCCAACCCAGCTACCACACACGAGCCTTATCTTTTTAACATAACTCTTCCAGTGACTTCAACGGTGTGTAGGGCAAGGCCGTGTGTGTGGAGGCGGGCAGGATTCGCCAGGATGCCACCGAGCTCACCCACCATGGAGGGCATGCTAGAGCTGCAGGCCGAGAAGAAAGCCAACCTGCAGGACCACACCTAGCAGCGCACCCACCAGACCTGCACCCTGGTGCCTTGCCAGTCAAGATTAGTCATAAAAGACGGTTTCAGGTTCCCGGAAAAAAAACTGTTCCAAGAAGAGGTATTCCAAGACACATTTCTTCCTCAGAGGAATCGTCTGTCAGCTTGCTACAATAACTGTTTTCTTCCTCCACCCAGTAATTTAAAACTTAAAACAAAAAATAACATTGAAAATAAATGGTAATTTAGTAGACTATGAAATCCATTTCAAAGAGAGAGCTGCTTTGCCTGCAGGCTCCTTCTGGCGCGTGTGTACCTACTTTTGCTCTCCTCTGTGGTTAACAGTACCTAAATGGCAGTTTGAGAAGCCCTGGTTTTTATCTATCTCTTTTTTTTTCCAAGCAAGCACAAAAGTAAGGTACTAAAAAAAAAAGGGATAACAAACCGTCATGCATTTGTAAGCCAACTTCAACAATTATCCACATATGACCATTCATGTCTCAAATATACCTCCTCGTGCTTCACTCCCTCCCACTCTGGATTATTTTAAAGTGAATTCCAGATATCATATTCCATCTATATAAACTTCATTATGTAGATCGAGAAGATAAGGGCTTTTAAATTTATACCATATAACTCCTAAAAACAAAACAACTAACGATAATTCCTTAAAATCATCGTATATCTAGGCAATGTTCAAACGTCCCCAATTATCTCACAAAAGTCTTTTTATAGCTACTGAGAAGCACTGTTTTAAGACATTGCCCCCTGTTACAATCCAAATATGCATACGTTTATCAGATCCTTTCATGAAAGTAGTTGCCACCTGGTGAGGAAAAGGAGCTATTGTTTGAGGACAAGTCTAACTTCATTTCTTTTTCTGGTGCAAGGTATCTCCAGAAGAGTAGCCTATTCTCCAGGTTAGTTGAATGATGTTTTAATTTGCTCCATGAGCAGACTCCTGCTTACAAAATCCCAACCAATGAACAATATAATCATGTACAAGGTCTCCTGCAAGCCCAGTTCCTCAATTGTTGATGAACAGGGAAAGAACTTTGAGCTTTTAGAGAATCTGTGCATTCAGGAGTCAAAGAGAGTCATGCAAAGAAAAATCAGCTGAGGGGACTAACTCTGCAGAGGGCTGGCAGCCCAGTGGAATCCTCCTCACCTCCTGCAAAGCTGCCCAAACACTGTCCACTGGAAAACCTTGTAGTTCTGCTGAGCAGCATGTTCAACACAGACTAGACCCTTAGGCAGGTTGAGAGACTCTGAGTTCAGACTGGTATCTTCCTGAAACTGAGCAGGGGTCAGGTACACTGAGCGAAGCTGAAGCTTTTTGGGGGAGGAGGTGAGGCAGGTAGTAGCAAGGGCGTTGGGTATAGGGACTTGAATTGGGCAAGCCTGGGAAGCGTGGCTCAGTGTGGGCACCTCAGGGCTCCAGTACTTTGGAGGTGAAATGGGGATGTAAAGGGGGTAGATGGAGGCGACAACATTCCCCTACTTTAAAAACGTGCCCTGGGTTGGTTAGCTTTGCATCCAATAGATGGGGACAGAAATCTCTGTGTTCTCTTATTTCTTCTCTGTGCCATTTGACCTCTTGTTCTCCGGATCCTCAAACACAAAACCACTCTACTGGTAATCGAGTTAAGTACTTTAATTTGTGTTGAAATAGGCTGTCATAACATGAGCCAGGAACTGTCAAAACCAGGGAGGCGGTTTGTGCATGGGTCGGATTCGGGGAGTCAAAGCCTGGGAATCCAGATAGACGCGCAGGGTATTTAGTTGAAGAGAGATGAGCCCACATAGAGCAATGTGTCTGCCACTTCACCCACACGAGATTAGCGATCACGTTGCCTAAGGAAGGATTAACAAGGTACAAAGATCATCCAACTTGTCGTCTAAGAAGGCCATGGCCCCTCCTAGATCGCCTCAACGCGGAGGTGCTGCCACCGGTCGGGATGAGGTCCTAGATGAGGCAGGACCAACAGGTTTTTATTTTGTTAACTTTTTATTTTGTAATAATGTCAAATTTACAGGACAGTTACAAAAATAGTAACACTCCATACAAAGAACTCCAATATGCCCCTCACAAGGTACCTAGATCTGCCAATTTTAACAACTCTGCCATCTTTATCATATCACTCTAGTCATTTATCCATCATTCTGTCATTCTTACTGTTTTCTGAATATTTGAGAGCAGGTTGCACATGTATTCCTTCAGCACATGATACTTCCATGTACATTTCCCATGAATAAGGATATTCACTTATACAGTCACCTTAGGTACAGTCATATTAAAAGTCACATTGATATGAACTTAATTCTTTTTTTTTTTTTAAGATTTATTTTGTTTATTTCTCCCCCCGTTATCTGCTCTGTGTCCATTTGCTGTGTGTTCTTCTGTGTCTGCTTGTATTCTTGTCTGTGGCACTGGGAATCTGATCTCTTTTTGTTGCGTCATCTTGCTGCGTCAGCTCTCCATGTGTGCAGCGCCATTCCTGGGCAGGCTGTGCTTTTTTTTCATGCAGGGCAGCTCTCCTTTACCAGGCGCACTCCTTGCACGTGAGGCTCCCCTACGCAGGGACGTCCCTGTGTGGCACAGCACTCCTTGCGCGTGTAGCACCGTGCATGGGTCAGCTCATCACATGGGTCAGGAGGCCCTAGGTTTGAACCCTGGGCCTCCCATATGGTAGACGAATGCTCTATCAGTTGAGCCACATCTGCTTCCTGAACCTTAATTCTATATTCCATTTTTTTCTTATGTCCCAAGAATGTCTTTTTGAGCCTTTCTTAGATCCCATCTAGTACCATGTATTGCATTTATTTGTCATAATCTCTTTTTAACTTATCTTTCTTTCTTTTTTATAAATTGTGCAAACATATATCAACATATATGTTCCCATCCCAACCCCTCCCAAGCATACCACTCAGCAGGATTAATGACTTTCACAATGTTGCACAATGTTTCACAATCCATTACTATAATTTTCCCTTCCCCAAAACAGAAACTCTACACTCATTTTGCATTAACTCCCCATTTTTCCTGCTCTTTATCCCCACTAACCTATGCTATACTTTCTGTGCCTGTGAGTTTTCATAGTCTCTGATATTTTCTTTGTTGTTACCATGGGGCTTAAATTTAACCATCTTGTTTGCTTTGATACCAGCTTAACTTCAATAGCTTTAGTAAGGTTTATTCCTATACCTAACCATGCCCCCATCTTTATGTAGTTCTTGTCACAAATTACATGTTTATACATTTTGAGACCCAAACCATTGATTTATCATTACATTTTATGCATTTCCCTTTTAGTTCCTGTAGGAAGTAAAAAGTGGGGTTACAAGTCAAAAATACAATGGTATTGGTATTTATATTTACCCATGTTATTATCTTTGCCAGAGATCTTTATGTTTTTATGTGCCTTCAGTAGATCGTCTGGTGTCCTTTCCTTTCAACCTACAGAACTCCCTCATAGGGTTTGTCTAGTGGTGATGAAGTCCCTCAACTTCTGTTTATCTGGAAATGTCTTAATTCCTCCCTCATTTTTGAAAGATAGTTTGCTAGATATAGAATTCTTGGTTAGCAATTTTTTGCTTTCAGAACTTTAAATATGTCTTGCCACTGCCTTCTTGCCTCCATGGTTTCCAATGAAAAATTGGCAGTTAGTCTTATTAGGGCTCTCTTATACGTGACACATTGCTTCTTTCTTGTAGCTTTCAGAAATGGTTCTTTATCTTTGGAATTGAACAGTTTGATTATAAAATGACACAGTATGGGTCTATTTGATTCATCCTATTTGGAGTTCTTTCAGCATCTTGGATGTGTATCTTCATGCTTTTTGTTAAATTTGGGAAGTTTTCAGCCATTATTTCTTTGACTATTCTCTCAGGCCCTTTCTATCTTTCTTCTCCTTCTGGGACTCCTACAGTGTGCATATTGGTACATTTGATGGTGTTTCAGTTTCCTCAGGATCAGTTCACTTTTCTTCATTCTTTCTGCTTCTCAAACTGGATGATTTTGATTGTCTTACCTTCAAGTTCACTGATTCTTTCTTCTGCTAGCTCCAATCTGCTGTTTTTTTTTTTTATTTATTTTATTTTTTAATTTCTCTCCCCTTCCCCCCCCCCCCTTGTCTGCTCTCTGTGTCCATTTGCTGTGTGTTCTTCTGTGACTGCTTCTATCCTTATCAGCAGCATGGGAATCTGTGTCTTTTTTTGTTGCGTCATCTTGCTGCATCAGTCCTCTGTGTGTGCAGCTCCATTCTTGGGCAGGCTGCAGTTTCTTTCATGCTGGGTGGCTCTCCTTACGGGGCACAATCCTTGTGCATGGGGCTCCCCTATGTGGGGGACACCCCTGTGTGGCACGGCACTCCTTGCACGCATCAGCACTGCACATGGGCCAGCTCCACAGGGGTCAAGGAGGCCCAGGGTTTGAACCGTGGACCTCCCATGTGGTAGGTGGACGCCCTATCCACTGGGCCAAGTCCGCTTCCCTCCAATCTGCTGTTTTGTTAATGTGACCTTCAACTCTATTTAGTTCACTTTATAATTTTCTCCTCTCTATTGATATTCTCCTTGTGTCCATCTATTGATTTCCTGATTTCCTTTAGTTCTTTGTCCATGCTTTCCTTTAGCTCTTTGAATATATTTGGAGCCATATTTTATTTTATTTATTTATTTATTTTTTAAGATTTATTTTTATTTATTTAATTCCCCTCCCCTCCCCCGGTTGTCTGTTTTCTGTGTCTTTTTGCTGCGTCTTGTTTCTTGTTTCTTTGTCCGCTTCTGTTGTCGTCAGCGGCACGGGAAGTGTGGGCGGCGCCATTCCTGGGCAGGCTGCTCCCTCCTTCGCGCTGGGCGGCTCTCCTTATGGGTGCACTCCTTGCGCGTGGGGCTCCCCTACGCGGGGGACACCCTGCGTGGCGCGGCACTCCTTGCGCACATCAGCACTGCGCATGGGCCAGCTCCACACGGGTCAAGGAGGCCCGGGGCTTGAACCGCGGGCCTCCCATGTTGGAGCCATATTTTAAAGGCTTTGTTTGGTATGTTCTAGGTCTGATCCTCCAATTGTTGTTTTTTAATGCTTTAATCTTCTTTGCCTAGTCACCACTTCCTGTTTCTTTCTATGTTTTGAAACCTTTTGTTGAAACATGGACATTTTGATATTTTAGTGATGTGCAATCACTGGAATTTAAACTCTGAGGCATCTGTTCCTTAAGCTTGTTTCCAGCTAGCATTATGACAGATTTTTGTTTTATATTTCCAGAAGCTAACATTAAAGAAAAAAGGAAGAGGAGGAGAAAGAAAAAAGTAAATCCCTTTCCCAGACTTTGCAGATTGCCCTGTGTCCTTCTGAGCTTATCTATACAATGAATTGAGAAATAGATTTAGGCCAAAGTTTAGGGCCTTCCTGATGCCTTCTGCACAGGCATCTTGTTTTGCATATGTGCATGTACATTTGACCCTGGGAATCCCCCCTTACACTGATCCAAATGTCCCCTCTTCCCTAGAAAACATTTTTGACATGGTCCCAAGTACTGCACTATATGTCCTGCAGCCAGCAATTCCTTGCCCTAGGCAGCATGCCTTAACTGCTCTCCCACAACATTCTGCAGGAGAGCTCAGTGAGCTGCCTCCTACATGCATATCAAATTCTGGGACAGTGAGTCTCACACTGGGCCAGACCTACATGCTCTCTGTATATGCACAAGGGTTCCTTCGCACCCTCCAGGATTCGGTACTAGGAGTGTGGGCCCCTTCCGTGCTGGGTGGGTGAGCAGCAGGTGAGGTTTCAGTCAGGCTCTAAGAGGTCCTGCCACTTTTAGGTGAACTTTTTCTTGATTCAGTGCATGCCCAGTTACTAAAATCCTTTAACCATTTTCTGGAGTTTTGAAAAAGATGTTTCTGCCTGTTCTTGTTGGTTGTTCCAGGATCGGTAGTTTTCAGAGGCCCAGGTGGCAAGTATTTGTCAAAGATCAGGGCAGACAAAAGCAGGAGAGAGGGAAGCGGACTTGGCCCAGTGGTTAGGGCATCTGTCTACCACATGGGAGGTCCACGGTTCAAACCCCGGACCTCCTTGACCCGTGTGGAGCTGGTCCATGTGCAGTGCTGATGTGCGCAAGGAGTGCTGTGCCACGCAGGGGTGTCCCACGCGCAAGGAGTGCGCCCGGTAAAGGAGAGCTGCCCAGAGCGAAAGAAAGTGCAGCCTGCCCAGGAATGGCGCCGCACACACAGAGAGCTGCAACAACAAGATGACGCAATAAAAAGAAATACAGGGAAACGGACTTTGGCCCAGTGGTTAGGGCGTCCGTCTACCACATGGAAGGCCCGCGGTTCAAGCCCCGGGCCTCCTTGACCCGTGTGGAGCTGGCCCATGCGCAGTGCTGATGTGCGCAAGGAGTGCCGCGCCACGCAGGGTGTCCCCCGCGTAGGGGAGCCCCACGCGCAAGGAGTGCACCCATAAGGAGAGCCGCCCAGCGCGAAGGAGGGAGCAGCCTGCCCAGGAATGGCGCCGCCCACACTTCCCGTGCCGCTGACGACAACAGAAGCGGACAAAGAAACAAGAAACAAGACGCAGCAAAAAGACACAGAAAACAGACAACCGGGGGAGGGGAGGGGAATTAAATAAATAAAAATGAATCTTTAAAAAAAAAAAAAAAAAGAAATACAGATTCCCGTGCCGCTGACAACAACAGAAGTGGACAAAGAAGCAAACAGACACAGAGAAAAGACAAAGGGGGGGGGAGGGGGAAGGGAGAAGGGGAGCGAAATAAATTAATTAATTAATTAAAAAAAAAAAAAAAAAGCAGGAGAGAGAACCAGCCAGCATTAACCAGGAACTCACCTCACATGGAAATATTATAGAGGCCGGACAGAAAAGCCATAGGGTGCTAGGTTTATCAAATAAGGACTCAGTCACAGGGAAACACAGAGTTCAAAGTCAAAGGAAGGAAAGCTTCTTCCAATATACCGAATCATTCTGCCTCTTACCTTGGGCTCCTTGCCAACAGAATAAGGGGAGAAGTACAAGTGCAGGGTCAGATCCCCCAGTAAGTCCAACCATATGTGAGCTTCTAGGAGAAATGCTTATGCATTTTAAAAAGAAATCCAGTTGCTGAACTGAGCTGCGTCTCTAGGGGACATTTGTTGCGGAACCTGGGAAGATGCTGCACACCCCCGGCCTTTTTCAGGGGCTGACTTCTGATCACCTGAGGATCTCAAGTAGATGTTATTTCCTTGCTGGCCCCAAATGTTTGACTAGGCATCCCTCTGTGCTCCCCTAGCACTCTGATATGGTACAGTCACCCTGGGACAGAATACCCCATTTCCTGGCTTGTACACCCGCTGTTTATATTTAACAGTGGTAGTTGGATAGGCCTACCAGGTGAATCAGAATGTGATGTCTTTGTATATACTATCTTTATAATATTTAGAAAACTTATGGAAAATGTCTAAATGAAACTTTTTACCCTTGTAAAAAGTCCAAATTATGAGTTTAGGGAAAGCCCTGACAAACTAATTTTTGCAGTGTCTATAATTTATTAGAATCCTCTGAATGAGGGTTAGAGGAGGGTTTTTTCCCCCCAGATTTCTACATGCAGAAGTATAGATAAATGTGCCAGATACTTGAAGTAAGTTTAATTAAACTATTTTAATATGATCCCCAATGCTAAAAACAAACAAAAAATCCTGTTCAGAGAATGTGGTCATTTTGTCTCCAGGGATCAATGCAGTATTTGGCACATGGTAGGTGCTTAATAAATATGTTAAAAGAATAAAAGGGTAAAATAAAGGAATAGACAAAAACTGTGCTTAACTTTTCAGAGCTTCGTTACATGGGTGACTCGCCTGCCCAGTACTGAGGAGGTAGTTGGCTACAGCACGTGAGCCAGTGCGTGAGCCAGAGAACAGAAGGGCATTTGAAGCCCCAACAGCTCCTTTGAGCAGCAAAAGGATGTGGAAAGCAGCACCCACTGTCCAAACTGGTTTCAGGGGGAGCCTGAACAGCCAAAATGCTATCGCCCTGGATAGGAAATCATCTTCTAGAAAACCCTGCAGTTTTCCTAATGAAAACAAAAGTTGATTCTTTCAAAGGATCAAGAAAATAGACAAAACTTTAGCTAGATTGATGAAGGGGAAAAAAAGCACAAAGACACAAATCAGAAATGAAAGTGGGGACATCCCTAGCAACCCTATGAAAATTTAAAGGATTGTAAGGGAATACTATGAACAACAGTATGACAATAAATTAGATAACTTAGATAAAATGGGCACATTTCTAGAAAGACACAAATTACTGAAACTGACATTTTTCTGGAAGAAATTTTTTCTGGAAGAATGTTTCCTTTTAAGAATTATTTTTCTTTGAATGCATGTTCAAAGCAGATGAGTAAAGTACAGATAAACAAAAAATAGAAAAATATTTCTATATACCAAATATAACCACTGGTAACATTTTAAAAGTTCAAACTTTATTTCAAATTTAAAAAATAAAATAACAGACAATAGGCAGCGCAACAAGTTAGGGAAGCATTACTCCTAAAAAATTCTGTCCAGGCATTTTTTTCTCACTAACTGCAATAACAAACTCAATTGTTCCTCCAGTGTTCAGAAAGCCACACAGATAAACAAAGATTAGTTGAATAACATAGTCTAGGTCTCATTATTAATGAAAATAATGAAGAGAAAAAAATGCTTAAACATATTCATATTTCACAAAACCAAACCCCATAATCTTTTTTTTACCTTTAGCATTAATATAGTACATTCTTTACTTTTGCTACAAAACAGTACAATATTGTTAACTATAGTCTATAAATTACATTCGTTATATTTTCCCAATGTAGCATCACATTCTTAACACTTTGTAGTACAATCATTCCTGTATTTGTATTATTAACCACAAGTCTGCCACCAAAATCACTGTTATACATTCCCTATATTATCCTCCAGCTGTCCTCCAATGAACATTAGTCTCCTTAGACTACTCCTTTCAGCCACAATCACATCCATAAATCAAGTGGTACATTCATTATAATGCGCTACAATCAAGTCTATGCATTACCCCATATTTACCATTGACCTTAAGAAACATTCTACAGATATCCAGCATCATCAACCCCTTTTCAAGCCCCAGTCCATCTCCCACCAACCTACACTTCATAGTCCAACTCCATTAAGTCTAATCACATCAGTGAGACCATTCCTCCTTTTGTGTCTGGCTTATTTCACTGAGCATAATGTCCTCAAGGTTACTGGTAACATTTTGAAGTGAAACCTCCAGATATGTGCATGTACATATGTAAAAGGAGGGTCAAATGTGATTCCTTCTGCTTTCTAGCTGAAGCCCTAAAGGCTGACAACAATGCGACCTAAGCCCAAGGAGTCTTACATCCTACATATTCAAATAGAGTTGCTATGCCTCCTCCGTAACCCAGGACAGGGCAGGCTGAGAGATTAGGAGGCTGGTTCTGCATCATTAAGAAATCACCACTTCCAGCCTATAAAAAGGGGGGTGGGGGAGAAGACTAACGAGAGGATTTCAGGAGAGCTCTGTTGGTGGGCTGCATCCTACATCTACCTCCTCCTCAACCCCCACCCGCGACCCCAGGGAGAGAGAGAAGAGAGGGTGTGTCCTCTCATCCCAAGCCAAGTGAGAGGGTCATGGAGAGACTCTGGACATGTGCACCCTGGAGCTTTGGGCCTAGTGTCTACCTTTTGCCAAGAGATGCCTATGGGTGAGAGACTGTGGCTGGAAGGAAGCCTGCCTAACAGCAACGCGAAAGAGGGCTGCACTTCCCCGGTGGCGGTAGAGACGGGGTTTCCTGTGGGTCACGTGGACCCGGGGAGGGCGCTGGCCGGGGTTGTTAAAGGGGAACGTACTAGAGGACTCCAGGGCACGGGGTGTGTGCGCAGGGGAGGCAGGGAGGGGGAATGGGGGAGCAGGAGGGAGGAGGACACTGGCCCCATGGAGAAACTGCTGGAAACCCAAGCGCGGAGGGGAGAACTGCAGGCTGCCAGCCATGAGGCAGCATCCTTGACAAAGCACCTCCAGAGCAAAGGCGCCTGCCAGAGAGAGAGCCTGTGAAGGAGAGAAGCAATGGTAGCTCCGGACTGTGGAGGAAGGCTGCACCCTTCCCCGGACCCAACCCTGGGAGAATCAGAAACCGAAGTGGAGGGGAAGGAGAGGGGGAGGGGAGGAAGGAGGAGGCGGCGAGAAAGGGGAGGGGGAGAGAGGAGGAGGGAGGGGAAGGCGAGGGGAGGGGAAGGAGAGGGGGAGGGGAGGAAGGAGCGGGAGGGGAGGAAGGAGAGGGGGAGGGGAGGAGGGAAAGAGGAGGGGGGGGAGGAAGGAGCGGGAGGGGACGGAGCCGCGAGAGGAAGGAAAGCACCACCGCCCCCTCTCCCCCACCTCAGGCTTCCCAACTTGAAGCAAGCCTGCCTGCAGGAGGGCGGAGGCTTTAATTTGAAAGAAATTCAGATCGGATCAAACATTGCAATGATTGAACTAAGACTGTCCAACTGACTGAAATGGACTAGAAAAGCTTGAGATCTGCTAGAGATTTCATCCAGGGGCAGGAAAAGGCCAAATCCAGAGAGTGGGTTTGAAGTAAATGTGGGAGAAAGAAAAAAGCCACTTTCTTATTACACCCCTGCCCATCTTGCTCAAATAGTGAGGAATATAAAAATATAGGGTTATATTGGGTTCTTATATGGATAAACTGCCTTAACATATGGGAAGTTTCTAGAACCTGCTTCTAGATGCCTGGCACATAATAAAGCCTGTACAAGTGTTAGCTGTTATTATTAGGGTTTTGTAACCTACCTTTTTTTTCACTTAACTATATATCCCAAACATATTTTCATGCCAATAAATACAATTATGGCATATAACTAGAATGCGAATTACACATTGTCTATTTTATTCATTATTGTATCTTGTTTACAAGAATGCTTGGCACATAACAGGTCATAACATAAATATATGTTAAATAAATCACTTCAAGTTCTTTTGTACGGCATGTATCATATTTACTCATCTATCTCCTGCTATTGGTTGGAATTACGCCGAAACAATCACATCTAGGTGGTTGCCAATCTTCCATCATTATAAAGTGAGCTTTAACAAACATCCTTATTTTTACATCTTTGTGTACATCCTGTAATTATTTTCTTGTTATAAATTCTTATTTATACCAAGAGGAATCGCTTGGTCAAAGGTATTAACATTTTATTAAAGCTTTGAAAGTTGTTGCCAAATTGGCCTCTGGAGGGGTTTTGTGGCTAAAGGAAGAATCAGAAATCTGCAAGTAGATTTTTTGTAACCTTTGCACATTTCGGGATATTTCCCAGTTTCAACAGTTTGAGCATGGCTTTTGCCCAAGAAGTATTTCTGCAAGGTTGAAAGTAAAAATATATTTGGGTAATTTTTTCTAGGGCATAGTTCAGTTGACTAAATGAAAAAGAAGGAAAAACAGAGCATTCAGCAATAAAAGCAGCACCGAGTAAGTCCTCAGCCAAAGAGGCCTCAGCTTGGAAGAGAACAGAGTCCTCTGCCAGTGTCACAGAGTAAAATTAAAGTCGAAACACAACTGTGTAGACACTGTGCTAACGGTCACGGACAGACAGTGCTCAGTACCTCCCTCTGTCTCTAAGTGCCTTCCACTCCCACCCCACCCTTCCAACTGCAAACTCTCCAGGGAAGGGAACTTGTCCCTTCAAATTGTGTCCCTGGCATGTCACATGAGAACACAGTAGATGCCCTGCATGTCTGTGCATGAAACTTAACTACACCCGCTCCCTGGCATGAATTTTTATATTCATCTGCTGTAATCCTGGCTATGGTAGGTACACACCCTAGCAGGAAAAAACAACAACAACACGTTCTTAATCTTAATCCATTCCTGTGGGTGCAAATCCATTGTAAATAGGACTTTTTGAAGATGTTATTTTTAGTTAAGGTGTGGCAACTGAATCAGGAGGTCTTGCAGAGAAGGTCACAGGAAAGAAGCCACAGGGAACAGTGAGGAGCTGGAAGTCAATGGAACCTGGAAGAGAAACACCTGGAAGAGCACACCGCCGTGTGCATTGCCATGTGGCAGAAGAGCCAAGGACTGGATCCCAGGCAGCCAGCCCCAGGACGCCACAGTTTTCAGGGAGAAAGCATCGCCTTGCTGATGCCTTGATCTTGGATTTCTGCTACCCTCCAATTGTGACCCAATCAATTCCCATTGTTTAAACCAACCCAAATAGCCAAAGACTCTGGCTTTGGGCATCAATGCAGAAGATGCTCATATACGATGCCATCTCAGAGCTAATTCCATCTGGGAGAGGTAAGTATTAATCCACGCTCTGCCACAAAGAACTCTGTAGACCTCAGTTTATCAGGACACAGAACTGGGGCTCTGTTCACTTGAGGGGAAGCAGGGCGAAGACGCAGTCCAGAAGTCCAGGGTCACAGAAAGGGAAGGAGGGGCGAGGCGCAAAAATACACTGGCCCCCCGGGGGTAAGAGAGGGAACCAGCCGGGATGGAGACACCCGAGAGGACCTGCCTCCAGCGCCGCCAACCTCTGGGCTCTCCTCGGCCTACCCGCTGCGGGGAGTGACTGCCTGAGCCACGTCTCGCTGGCTTAATTGGAGCAGATAATTGGCAAGCTGGCTCTGCGAACAGGAAATGTGTTCACACGGATTTGGCAGCGTAGAACAGGAAGAATGGGGCCACCTGATTTCCTCTTGTGCCAAGGAGGGTGACACAAAGCCGCAGTGTCTCCCACGGAGCCTGGCGCAGGCAAAGCAGGGGAACGGAGAGCCCTGGGCAAACCCACAGCCTCAGCCTTGAACTGGGAAGAAGTCGAGCACAGGGGTCATGCTCAGTGGTTAAGCTGTTTTGTGACTCAGGGCAATTAATTATACCTCTCTGTGTCTGTTTCCTCATTTGTAAAACAACTGAGGGGGAAAACAAAACAAAACAAAACACGTTACGGCTCCCTTACAGCCAGGCCACTTCATTCGACGAAATCCTGAAAGGCTGCCTGCATGCCCACCCCGTGGGCAGGACCGTGCCAGGTCGTGCCTGCTTCCTTAGCGCTTTTAAGAGGCGTGCAAGGCAAACCTAAACCGTCCTTGCGGGGCATTTTAAGTCTTCACCTTCTCCCCAGATAAATCTACACCTTCGGGTTTTGAAACCTCTTGGGCCAACCTCCCGCCCCAGCCCTTTGCCCGACTTCTCTCGGAGGCGCCCTGCGGGGGAGGGACTATTTGGAGAGGGACTATTTGGAGAGGGCCGGGCCGTTGTCAGGGCAGCAGGAACCAAACACGGGCAGAGGCGCGGGTGTTCCTGAGGATGTGGTGAGTGACGTATTTGCTGATGACAGCCTCCCGACTGCCAGCAGCTCTGTTCCAACTACTTTTTGGAATCTTCATTCTTAGAAAACCCTTTGTTGTAAAACGCGCTCAGGCCCAGAAGGGAAGTGAGGGTCCGTCAGCAAATCCCCTCTGTGGCGGGCTCTCGGAAGAGCATCGCCCTGGGAAAGATCCTTCCTCATTTGCTCCTAGCTGAGGGTTGGTTTCTGATGACTGCTTCCCGGGGGATTCCAACGAGACCTTTGAGGAGCCCCGGCCCCAGCTTGTGCCCATGTGGAGGACAGAAACGAACGTATTTCTTGGGTAATTTTCTCTGTGCAGCAAGAGGTGGACAAAAGGGAGTCAAGAGACTGAACTTACGTGACCCTGGGCAAGTCTCTTTACTTCCCTGCATATTAAAGCAGCAATCGAGGCCTTTGCAACTGTGTTCTTGAGGGAAAGCTTAGGACAAATTACCAAAGCACATGGAATTCATATTTTTAACTGACATTATTATTATTTTCTTTAGTAAACATTTTCATTTAGTAAAACCATTTGGCTTAGAGTTGTTCATATAGTAATATTACCATTCATTAAAAATGTCTAAATGCAAAAATGCATTTGTATTTTTCTTATTAAACTCGGCCACCATGCATAGCTTAATCCGAATTACAGATACCATAATCTCATAAAAATGGTAAATGGAATAAATTTAGCTTAGCTGTAAAAATCACTAAACATTTCCACAGATAAAATAAATCAAGGAATCATATGTCATTCCCACAACCGCTTGTAACTGATCACTTAATCAGAGATTCCACAATAACATTTTCCTTAGTGGGCTGTTATGAGGATTCAAGGAGAATGTCAAGTGTTTAGCACCCAGTGGGTAGCTAATAAATTATAATTGCTTTTAAAATGTTTATACTCTCAAAATCAGATGCATGCCTACTTACACACATACACACACTCACACTTCTGGTCATTTTACAGAGTCACCCTTGGATATGCTCTTTAGAGTCTGAGCATGAAAATTGGCCATCTGTTCTCTGTTTCTTGGGTCATCTTGGTCATCTTGGGTCATCTGAGAACAGAAAATACCCGCTCTGGGAGTCCAGCCAGGAGGGTTCCAAGCTAACGGGGAAGACAAAACTCCTGTGAATGAAAACTTACCTAAGATTGTATAGAAATAAGTAATAGCTGTATCCTGTGATGTTGGTGGGGTTTGGAATTTCTGATTCATCTTGAGGAGCTGACGGGCCTATAAGTGCAAGCAGGTGCAGGAACAGGACGCCTGGGCCTCAGAGAAGAGAAGCCACTTGGGGAGTGGGAAGCTTTTGAAAGACAGAAATCTCATCTTCCTCTGTGACGAAGGACAGGGGTTTTAAGGTCCAAAAGCAATGATGCCTTGAGATGGCCTGCATGGCTTTGGTATGGAATGACATCGGCCTCCATGTCTTGTGTTGAACCAGCCACGGAGAACCCACCCCATCCTTTCTCCCTTCCCACCACACACACCTCAAGTAAGGTGTTACTTACATCAGAAGATACAGCTGTTATAGATAACCATGACCAGATGAATTTTTCAAGAGCAAACAAGTAGCTAATGTTTGTCACTTGTGCTCTGTGTACTCCCCTTTACCCACTTCTGTCCAAGCCCCAGTATCTCTGGCCTCTTCACCTGCCTGGAAACGAGAACCTGGCCCAAGACAGGGCTCTGTGTTCTGCCATTTACCTGGTAGAGTGAATCGTGGCCAGCCAATGAGTTGCTTCCATGGGAGCATAGATATTTGCTAATTGATTACATTAAAGCACACATTCAATCAGGTGCACAAATCTGAATCATACGCCTTCATGAATCTTTACACACACACCCAGGAAACCACCACCCAGATCAAGAGTGAGAATATTTCCACGAGGGCATTGCTTTTAGACCCCAGTTCTTTACAGTACATTTATTTGTCTTCTGGAAAAGACAGTTTAGGTTGGGAGGCAGTACGGCTAATTAGTTAATTTACTGAACAAACATCTGGAGTGCCTGCTCCGTTCCTCGGTCTCAGTGCCAGTGGCCTCGGGGAGCCATGTCATGACTCTCTGACCCTCTTGGCCCTTTCCTTTTCTCTCCAGCCTCTCCACCACCATCCAGACCATAATCTTGTCCCCTCTCCTGGACTGTTGATACAGCCTCCTAACTGGCCTCACCGCCTCCAGTTTCCCCAGTTAATTTTTATAGCACAAACCCAAACACGCACTTCTCTATAAAATGCCAGTAGTGGTTCCACTGGTCACCAGCCATCTCCTGAGCTGTCTGTGCCTCGCCCACATCACTGGTTCACAGCCATATTCCCTCGTTTCCCCTTCCCAAATCTGACATATGCTGACATGCGCTTCTTTTCACGTGCTGTCCCCTGTGCGTGGAATGCCCCCTTCCACCACACCTGGGAACCATCCTCTTGGCTCTCTTTCTCTCACACCCCACATCCAGTCTGCCAGGAAATCCAAGTGGATTTTGGCATTCATCCTTCAGAATCCATCCACTCACTGCCTCAACTACTCCCTGTCTCTAAGTCTGCCCTCTCTCACTTGCATCACTGCAGCTGCTTCCTAACAGCTCCCCACTTCTGCCGTTGCCCCTTCAGGCCTGTGCTCAACACAGCAGGCAGAGTTACCTTCTCCAGCTCTCTGTTCTGTCATCACTTGGGGAGCTTGAAGCCAGTAGCAATGTTTAGACCATGGAAATTGGCAAAAGCTACACCCCGCCCCCCCAACCCAATTTACCAGACTCCATCGGTCACCCTTTTCTCAGAGTAAAAGCCAAAGCACTTATGATCACCTGCAGGGCCCTCTGCCATCTGACCTCCTCTCCGACTTCCCTTGCCCTCTGCTCCAGCCCCACAGGCCTCCAGACACGCAGGGGCTTTGTCTGGTTGCAGCCTGGAGGGAAGACTCTCGCCCTCTCTGGACTCTGCACTGTGGGCACTGCTCATTCTTTCTCTTCCCTTCTCAAATGTCACCTCAGAGTCCTCGAATGTCATCTTCTCAATGAGGGCATCCTGACCACCACTCTTACAGCCTAACCCCCTCCCCAATTCTCCTGATACCCCTCCCCTGCTCTATTTTCCCCATAGCATTTTTCACCTTGTAATTAACTTCATTTTACTTATTGCTAATGTTATGTCTCCCCCACCCATAACGTCACCAGAGTTTTCTGGCTGTTTTTTTTTTTTTTTTTAAATATTTATTTATTATTATTATTTTTAATTACATTAAAAAAATATATGAGGTCCCATTCAACCCCACTGCCCCCGCCCCCCACTCCCCCCACAGCAACACTCTCTCCCATCATCGTGATACATCCATTGCACCTGGTTTCTGGCTGTTTGATTCAGGGATACTTGCCTGTGCCTAGGACCGTACCTGGCACACTGAAAGGCACTCAGCCAGCTTCACCGACTGCATCTTCAAACACCTTGTCAACCTTCCCCAGACTTTGCACTGTCCTCCTTGTCACCCACAAAAGGTCTGGAGTCTCTCTCCTCTGTGTTACTGAGAGTCTTCCTAGTTCTGAAGAGCTTATCTGGGGTCATAGTGATTTCCCTATCATCTCCTCCCCCACTGGATTGTTATCGGTGAGCTCTTCCAAGTCATCTCCAAGGCCTCTCACAGGGCTGAAGGGCCACTCGCTGGTATAAATGGGTGGTAGCCGAAATTTAATTCTCACATTGATTCCCACTCTCATTCCGAGGCCACCTTTGGGGATGGCTCTGCTTGGAAGGCCCGAGGCAGGGACAGATCGGGAGCTCTGTGGAGGGAGCAGCACTGAGCTGGTTGGGGACAGGGGGCCTGGAAGGGGCCCTGTGCTCTGAGCGCTGAGCAGGCTGGTTAGGATCTATTTCCACTTTGCTCCTCCCCCCTCTTCCCTCTGCTGTTTCTTCTGCCTTCCCTAAGCTCTGTTCCCTTGACCCCCAAGCGAGGGCAGGCTTCACACACAAGGAGGGCAGACAGTGCCTCTGCCGTGTGGCCCGACGGGCTTTGGGAAGACTCCCGGCTCACAAACACGCCTTCCCCTGGACTTCCTGCAAATCCTCAGTTACCTGGGCCAGGGGCCACCTTCACTATCCTCACTTATGCGTTTACCACCCAAGGGAATGATGAGCGTGTGACCAAACTTCAATTTCTCCAAGTTTTACGGCGAGAGCTTTTACAGCGCCTTCTTGTTGCTTCAGGTCTAGTGCGGGAGGCAGACGCCCGGGATTATGGTGTGTATCCAATGCTCTGAAGGAAAAGTTCGGGGTCCAGGGAGAGGGCGGTGCGAGCGGAGCGGGCGCGGCAGGGTCGGGTGTCTGGCGCGCAGGCGCGGCCGTGCTGGTGGCTGCCCCGCAGGGCGCGCGGGGAGAGCCTGTGGCGAGGCTGGCGCGCAGCAGGCCCTGACTGGATAGCCCTGCCCCTCACCCCAAAGCCACGCGCAGCCTTCCGCAGCTTCTCCTTCTCACGGATCTAATCCGCACCGAGAGGGGCCCCTCCTTGTCCCACCCCTCTCTCAGGCCCCGCGTCCTCAGAGGGCCTTGCGCTCCCAGCAGGAAGGTGGCCTGGAACCCAGCGGCAACAATACGTGGCCAAAAGGAAGTGCTGAAGAACCAGCTCCCCGGTGTGTAGGGCCGTTTGGAGCAGCCCCCGCCTCTTTGGGGTCTTCCCCACCACCGAGGCTTCTGGTGGCTGGACCTCGAGGCCTAAGGGGCCAGGCCTGCAGGGGCCCAAAGTTGTCCCCAGCACAGCCCCGCCCAGCCCGGCTCCTGCTCTGCCGGTCAGCAGGCTTAGGACAGGGTGGGGCCTGCACCCTGTGCAGAGGGGGGTGACTGCTTCCCTTTCCCAGCCCTCAAGTGAGGAAGAAGGGTCCACGCCCTAACTCTAAGCCCCAAGGAAGTACAGGGTGTCCCAACACGTCCTGTAGAACGACTTAGTAATTTTCCAGTTACTAATTTGCCTTAGCTGTTCTGTTCAAACAGGCTAATTGTTTCTTCTAAAAGACTCAGGTGTAATGGGATGAGGTCACCAGAGACGTGCCTAAACGATTACAGATACTGGTCCTGGGCACGCTGGTAACCACCAACTCCACTGCCGATTGGTCTGAGTTTCTTTACGGAAGTGGCGGCAGAGCGTAGACAGTGAGGGCGCGCCCCCTTGTGGTAGTATGAGATATACCGGGCAAAAAGAACCGTGAGTGCCTCCTCTTGCGGGGAGAAAAACAAAGCTGAGCGTAGGTGGTGGTTTTGGAAACTTCTCAGCAGTACATGTACATGGTTATTTCTCAATAAATATTTGTAGATTGACACGTGGAACAAAAGTGCATAGTATAATCCAGCCAAGGCAGAGAAAAAGCAGGGAAATAGGTCTCTGTTCTGGTAAAATAATATCAGGAGTTATTTTTATTCAGCTTTTTGACCTGAATAAAAGGGGGAAAGGAAAGGACAAATGAGTTTATATGGTTATGAGTCTCCAAAAAGAGCCGGGAGGTTATCAGAGGGGTTGCCCTTATGCACACCTGAGCAGAGTCCCAGAGACAGCTAAAGTAGATACAACCCCAGGTATTGGTTCTACTGAGGGCTACAGAGACCCACAGGTTCTATGGTCATGGCAGATGGAGTTCAGTGCCATGTCAGTTGGCCCTACTTTGGAGTTTGTGTTTCTGTGTGATGGAGCTGGACTTAGATGTGATCTTTGTCCACAAGTCTCTCCTGTTATTTTACCAGAACTGTAGTTGGTGCTGGGGTTTAATGTATACCCAGGGGACCTGAATCTCTGGACTGACCATGTGATAGCCAGGCCCTGAGCCACAACAGACTTGCAACTCCTACACTCTGGTTTATTGCTCTTACCCCACTCAGCTAACATGGAGGTGAAGAAGGTCAACTACCACACCAGGGAGCCAAGAGTGCCTATAACTGAAAGCAGGAGAATTGCATACAGCATCCATGTGGAATCTAAGCCCCCTCTTGATACAGATGTGGAGTGGACACAACCATTGTAAGGTCCACAGGATGGAGGAATAGAGTATGGATTAGAGTGGATTTACTGATATTCTATTCATGAACTATTGTGATTAGTAATTGAAGAAAATGTGGCATTGGTGTGGAGAAAGTGGCCATGGTGGCTGTTGGGGGTAGGGAGTGGGAGAAAGAGATGTGATGTGGGGGCGTTTTCAGGACTTGGAGTTGTCCTGGGTGGTGCTGCAGGGACAGTTACCAGACATTGTATGTCCTCCCATGGCCCACTGGGTGGACTGTGGGAGAGTGTGGGCTATGATGTGGACCATTGACCATGAGGTGCAGCGGTGCTCAGAGATGTATTCACCAAATGCAATGAATGTCTCATGATGATTGAGGAGGTTGTTGTTATGGGCGGAGGAGTGGGGTGAGCGGGGTAGAGGGTATATGGGGACCTCATATTTTTTGAATGTAACATTAAAAAATAAAGACAAAACAATATAGAGGGGGAAAAAAAAGAGAACATAACTTTGAGAGCTTCCATATATTTTCTGCTTTTACACTGTGGTCTGTCTGTGGGTTATCCAAGGCAAATAAATTTTGTTATGAAAATTTTCAAATATACACGTAAACAAAGAAAAGAGAACAGTAAGTCCCCATGTAACCCAGGTTCTGGAATTGATCAAGATTTTTATTACTCTTGCTTCATATATCCTCTCCCTCGCCCCCCTTTTTTATTTGTTTTTCTTTTTTTATATATTTTAACTCAGACATCATATCACTTTACCCTAAATACTTTAGTATGCATTTCTAAAAACTGTGAGCATTGTCCTACATAGTGACAATACATTAGCAAATCTAAAAATTAATAATTACTTTAAGTTTTCTAAATCATCTACATTTAAATTTCTTTGAACATAAAACTGTCTTTTTGCAGTTCTTGTTTGTTTGTTTTAATAAGGGTCCACCATACATTGCAGTTGATTGTTATGTTTCTTAAATCGTGTCTATGTCTTTCTTACAATTGAGTTAGCGTTATATACGAAAAATGCACAGGTATTAAGGACAGTTCCATGAGTTTTGGCAAATGCATAACCTGGTAACTCACACCTTTCTCAAGATAAAGAACATCTCCATCACTTCAGAAAGTTTCCTCCTGTGCCCACAGTCAACACTTCCTTCCTCAACCACTACTCTGATTTCTTTCACTACAGATGTTTTACATATTCTAGAATGTCACAAATGGAAACATACAGCGTGTACTCTTTTGTTAATAGCTTCTTTTGCTTGGCATAATGTGTTTGCACCCATGTTGTGTTCCTTTTTATTGCTGAGCTGAATTCCACTGCATGCATATACCACAATTTACTTATGCATTCTCCTGTTGCTGGGCATATGGATTATTTCCAATTTGGGTTATTACAAATAAGATTGCTATGAATATTTTTGTATGAATCTTTTTGTGGACATATACTTCCATTTCTCCTGGGTAAATACCCAAGAGTAGAAATTCCAGTCATACGCTACATGAATATTTCACTTTATAAGAAAATTTTAAATCTCTTCATCCAAAGCATTCCCTGTTCCCCCACTTTTTCAATTGTCCAACAGTTCGCCATTCTTCATGTGTCCATTTGCTTCCTTGGGGTGTCATTTAACTTGTTCCTCTAAACTCAGGGTTTCCTATAAATCACAAGTGTGTTCTGAAATCTGGATTGATTCAGGTTAAACATTTTGGCAAGAATTCTTCAGAAGTGCTACTATGCAGTTTATCCTAGAGTTCATTGGAAAGCATGTTAAGTGGCACAGGTGACCCCATAATGACTAAGTGGATTCAAGAAGGTGGTGGAGGGGCGACAATATGGCTCAAGCAGGTGAGTGCCTGCTTCCCACATGGGTGTCCCAGGTTCAGTTCCCCGTGCCTCCCAAAAACAAACAACAAGCAAATGAATGAAAAAATCAACTCAGGACCGATGCGGCTCAGTGGTTGAGTGCTGGCTTTCCACATACGAGGTCCCGGGTTCAATCCCTTGCCCTGGGAAACCCCTCTCCAAAAATAAAGAGGTGGTGACCTGGTACTCCCACAATGAACTGACCCTCAATCCCTTGTCTAATGGTTTCAGGTGATCTTTGCCTTGAATCAGTTATTTCATTGGGGATTGCAAAATGGTGATCTTCTAATTCTATCACCCCTCCACTTTATTAACTGGAATTCTACTGTAAAGAAGTACTTTCCTTTATCAGCATTCCCTCATTGTTATATAGAATAGGCAGGAAAAACACCTGGTTGTCTCTAATTGCTAATACAAATATTTCATTTGGTTTATCAGTTGCCAGAGAATTTTTGAAAAGCTAAGACAGGAAAAACTCTGACAATAAAGGATAGGATTATTCAAAATGCAAATACGAGAACTGCTTCTTCAGCTTGCTTTAAGGAGAAGATATTTAATGTAGAAGAACACTGATATATCAATGGATTTGGACAGATCAACGGCTAAGTAGTAAAAACTGTAATGATATAACTACTAACATATATGGAATATGTTCTAATTTAAATTAATTCATTAATAATAATTAAAGTTGAATCATGGCTGTGCTTAACAACCAGCTTACACAATTCCTGAGAATTTAACAGCTTGCCCTTGTGTGCCAGTACATGCCTGCTCCAGCTCATCACTGCATATATCCCTTTCAAATTACCCAATAGGTGGCTAGCGACTTGGAATAGCGTGGCTGGGATGACACATTGAGCCAGGGATGACCAATGGCCTTAGGACACAGTACAAGAGAGGAGCTGGGCATAGCATTATGAGTTATTTCCTTACCTCAGGGATGGGGATGATTTAATTTCCTATTGCTGCTGTGTGGCAAAAAGACTTTAAATTGTATTTGAACTTTGTATGACCTGTTCCTTATTGTAGATGTTGCAGTTGTTCCCTATTATTGTAGATGATGTTGCAGTTCTGATAGCAAACAGCAGCTAGTTTCCTGTGGATACTTAGGGCAGCCCACCTGTGCCCTTTCCAGCAGCTCTAATGGTACCTCTTTCATGAAAGAATGAGTCCAGCAACTACCAAAGTGTATAACACACCCTCTGGCCCTCCTGCCCCTAGTCTAGGACTCATTTACCTTCCGGCTTTTTAAAGCTAAATAGCAAAGGGTTTCCTGTATGTAGGCACTTACCCCAACTAGGGAAAATATAGCCAGTGGTAGAGGCGAAGAACCTGGGTTCTCATTTTGCTTCTACCAACGTCTGCCATATAATCTTGGACAAACTAAATCTGGGCTCTGTACCCTTTCCATCAGTTTTCCCTTGTCCTGCTGTGACTGAGAGAGGCAAAGCTTTGGGGCACTGCCAAAGGAAGGAGTTGCAAAACTTTAAAGCACAGAATTACTATTTTTAGTCAAGCTCCTCAAAGTTGCAAGTCATCAGATTCTGTTCAGAACTCACTGATGACAAAACCTGAACTTTGGTGTTGGCTTCTTTAGTGAAAAATCACGTGGAGAAATGCTTCTTTTTTTATTTTTATTTTCCATTTTATTGTAGAATGCTGGATTAATCCCATTGTATTAAAAATAAAAATGACAAGGGCGGTATGTCATACTAAAAGGCCCACCAGTTGCCTTCCTTAATCCTTTCCCTATGTCCACCTCTTAATCATTCCTTGTTGTCCATTATCCAGTAAACAAGTGTGGTGACCAGCTGTGGGGATTGTGAAACCAGCCAGAGAGGATTTCTGCTTATTATCTTAGGGTCCGCTTGGTGGAGTTAGCCGATCTTCCAATATCTCTGCAGTTGCCGAATAGAGTGGAGTGCATTATTTAAAGGTTATGGATAGGGAAGTGGATATGGCTCAAACAATTAGGCTCCCAACTACCATATGGGAGACCCTGGGTTCAATCACTGGGCCTCCTGGTGAAGCAAGCTGGCTGTGCTGCGGAGAGCTGGCACAGCAAGATGACCTAAAAAAGGGAGATGCAGAGGAAAGACAGCGAGAGATGCAGCAGACCAGGGAGTTGAGGTGGCTTAAGCAATTGAGTGGTTTCTCTCCCACGTTGGAGGTCCCAGGATTGATTGCTGATGCCTCCTAAAGAGAATACAAGCAGACACAGAAGAACATGCAGCAAATGGACACAGAGAGAAGATAGCAAGCATAGGCAGTGGGGGGGGTGGGGGGTGGGGGGGGGCGGGGGATACTGAGGGGGGATAAATAAAATAAAATAAATCTTAAAAAATAAAGGTTATGGATAGATATTTGAAGCTTGAAAGAAGTTCTTGATTTTCAGATGTATACAAAGATGGGACACACATTCCATGGCTAATACAGCAAACATGTGGCTCTACTGTGCCATGGAATAACATTCATTCAGAGGCTGACAATATCATTTACATAGCCTGATGGCACAAGTGGTCCTTGTCTGTCTGGCCAAGGGAAATTCTGCATTGTTCTTGAGCTATATAAGTACTACACATCAGTACCCGCTTTAGGTCAGTAAAATCCAATTTTTGACCCCCATTATGTGAATATTTAGAGATGTGAGAAGTTAAATATGCAATGTGTTCAAATACGAGTTGCTCACTATGAGATTTGATAAGCTATTTAGGGAATGGGATTGCATTAAACTTAGTTCTCAAATCAGAAGCTAGTTTTTTATCTTAACTACCTTGGTTAGCTTAAAGATCTGAGACTAAGAAAAATTGTGGGTTCCCAGGGTCAACTCAATAACTCTCTTCATCTTTGCCTCAGTCATTCTCTAAAATAGTACACCAGGTATGTATCCCATGACTATATACAGCCGCCCTTTCACATACACCACTCTGTGGCTGAAAAGGATCCAATCTTTGTGGTAGGGAATATACTGGATACAGAGGGGAAGTAGCCTTTCAGACAGGACCTGGTTGGTTCCTGCCTCAGTCTCCCTTTCTTCCCCAGCATCCAGCTTCATCTTGCACGGTCTCCTGTGCAGCAGCTGGCAGGTTCTGTTCACCCTCATTTTCCCTCCACTGTGCCCCAAGGAGTCCCTAAGTCCTGTTTTATCCCAGATCTGTTATTGTTCAGATTGGAGTATGAACACCACAAACAAAACTTCTTATTTATGCTGGGTAAGTGCAGTTGATTCATGCTGTTTAGATGTGCAGAGAAAAAGATCCTTTCCTTTCTCTATCAGTTTTCCTCATAAATCTCCTTCCTCTGGTAAGTGGAAAGCTTAACTTATCCATTAATAATGCTCTGGTCCCTCCTGGTGAAAAAGGGTTTCTTTTTGTTTACAGGAGTCTCCATCCTTTCAGAAAATGCTCATTTGTTTTGAAATTTGTCTCTTCCTTCTCACCTCCCAAGATGGCTCTAGGTGTGTGGGCAGTGCACTGAGTCCCTGCGAACAGGGCAGGGCACTGTGGATCAGCTTCAAGCAGGTCCTGGTACTGCTTTCTGGTCCTCACTGGTGTCTGTGGTGGTTGTGTCCCTTGCTTACCCAGATGGCACGTGCCACAGAAGTAGTCATTTGGTGGACAAGTAGTCGAGTCTATTGGCTGGGTCAGGGTCAAGGGGTCTCCCTGCTGATCCACTTGTCCTAGGTGTCTCAGATCTCATGTCAGAGCTGATTGATCCAGGGATGGACACCTGATCTAAGCTGGGCCAGGTCAGAGACTTCCCTGAGAATTCTCTGGCTGGAACTAAGCAACCTAATTCTTCTCTGGAGGCAAAGGTGTTAGATGGGAGGCTCAGGACCTGTGCACCTCTATGCTTGCTACCCAAAAGAAGTAGTAGAAGTAGAAGTAAACCTGCAGGAAGAGGCAAAGACAGAGAGCATTAGAGTTACAAAAGCATTCCCATCCCTGTCCTAAATTGTGCCTAGGACCCTGCAGTTCCTCTTTTCTTCCTATTGTTCCATGAGATATCCACACATCTTTGCAGGAAATTCTCCCTTTGGGTTGAAGCTAGTTCGAGTTCAGTTTCTGACACGTTCAACTGAAAACAGTCATGCTTTTACATGCTTTAGTGATCTTCAGAGCACTTGCATATTTGCAGTAATTCCAAGCGACCTTCACTTTACTCCATTCCCCACGAGTATATAGTTATTTACAGTTTGGGAACTATTGCTAGCAAGTATACGAGACAAGTGGGTTTTTAAAATGTTGTAATTGTGAAGTATAACATCCATACAAAAAAATATATGAAATGAAAATACACCTCACAAGGAATTACCACAAAGTGAACATCTATGTAGCCGTCTCACAGGTAAGAAATAGAACATTGTCAGAAGTCCATCCCATGTCCGCTTCCAATTACTTCCATTCCCTCCTCCCAAAAGGAATCACTCCCCTGATTTTTATGGTTTTCTCTACCTTACCTTTCTTTCCTTACCTTAACTTTCTTACATGCTTCCTTACAAGCATGTATCCCTGAGCCCTACAATTCAGTTCTGCCTTTGTTTCAACTTTAAATAATGGAAATTGCACAATATAATTATTTTTTTAATCTGACTTCATTGCTCTGGATTATTTTTAAGATTCATCTGGTTGGCTATAGCTGAAGTTCATTTGTTATCATTGCTGTTTAATATCCTATGTATGCAATCATTTATCTCTCTATTCCCTTGACAGACATTTGTTTTTTTGGCTATTATGAACAATGCTATGAATATTCTTGGTGAACAGGTGCACATATTTTTGTTGGATACAATCAGAGTAGAATTCCTAGATCATGGAGTATGCATCTTGTCAGGGAGGAAGATAATACCAAACTCTTTTCTTAAATGATTATCAACCAGCACCTTATGAGAGTTTTTCTTGTTCCAAAGGCTCACTAACACTTGTCTTTTTTTTTTACCCAGTCATGTGGTATCTCACTGTGGTTTTAATATAATTTCTTCCTGATTACTAATGAAACTGAGCACCTTTTTCCATGTTTATTGGCCATTTGTGTATTTTCTTTTTGTGAAGTGCTTGTTAAAGTCTCTTTCCCCATTTGTCTGTTTGGTGGCCTGTCTTTTTCTTGATCAATTTGTAAGAGCTCTTTGTCTATTTGTATGAGACCTCTGTTGGTTATTTATGTTGCAACTATCCTTTTCCATTCTGAGTTCTGTCTTTTTACTCATTTAATGGGGTCTTTTGAGAAACAGATTCTTATTTTAATGTACTCAGATGTATCAATTGGAATTTCTAAATAATGCATTTGAGAACAGAAAATAAAGTTCTCAATTCAGTAAAGTTGGTGCTTACACAGGCTCTCTGGCCAAAGTTACACATTCTTTCTTTGGAGTGTTATTTCTGGGGTGGCAATTTTTGTTTTTTAAGTAATTGGCAATTCCATCATGATACAAATCACAGAAATGCACTTACAATATTTAAATCTGCTGCTTGGTGGTGGTGCCATGGAAAACTAACAATATTTAAAAATTATTGTTCTAAAAGTTTGCTGGACAGTAGGGCTTGGCTAATAGCAAATTGAAAAATATAAAGAACAATTTTTAAATATTGTAATCCTTTTACACATCACAATCCTGGAAATGCGTAAAAGTTTTCAGCTTTTAACCATAAGAAGCCCAGGCTTACATATAGTTACAGGAAACCAGGTTAGTACAAATAGTTGTTTAATCATGGAAAATTTCGAGGCTAAAGTGCCAATATAACTAACATCCCTGTACTTATTACCTAGAATTAAAAAACATTAACATCCTATCATATCTACTTTTAAAAAATTAAAGAAAGTTCATTCCCCTCCCTCCTTTTCTGCCTAGAAGTAACCACTATTCAGAATGTGATGTGTATCCTTCCAGTTCTCATTTCTGTATTTTTCGTTTATGTTCATTTGTCCATCGACAATATAAAATGTTACTTTGCATTTTTAAATGTATCTTTTCATACCATGTTATGCTGCGATTTGCTTTTTTCATTCAGCATGGTGTTTGCCATCTCCTCATGTAGTTAAAACTATTGTAATGTATAGGAAACATACACCTGAATTTATTTATCCACTTCTCTATCAATGAATATTTCCATGCTGTAATGAATGCAATGCTTAGAACATCTAATAAATATATAATAGATCCTCAAAAATGTTTAATGACCGAGGGGAGGCAGGCTTTTCATTCGTGCAAAAAGGTTTAAGATATCTCAAGCGGACTATTTTTTTTACGTCAACTCCCCAGTTATTTGCTGTTAATGGCACTCTATACTGCACGCGTGGTAGGAGTTATTCTCTGAAATTCCCGTTAGATCTTTTCTCCAATCCACCGAACAAAGCTCTGACGTGGAGGGCGTCTTGGGGCAGGGGTGTTTGTGGGTGTACGAGTAGCAAGAGAACGCACACAAGCAAATCTAAATTTCAAAATACTATTAAGATGACTGGTATGGAGAAGGGGAGGGTGGCGGCAGCAAGGTTTATAAAATGGGAGATCGGAGAGTTTACAGTGCGAGGCATGTCCGGTGCTACCACAGCGGTGTAACGAGATAGTGGAATACAGAGGTCTTTTTCTCCACCCTCTTTCTGAAAAAGAGAACGCCACACGCCAGGCAGTTGCCATGGGAACGAACGTGGGGACACGATCAGAACTCTTGACGCGCTTAGAATGTTTCTTCTTCCGGTTCTCCGCTCTTCGCAACCAGCGCGCCGCTCCTTCGTCCTCCGCCCATTCTGTGGGCTCTCATCTGTAGCTTTCCTCCTCTCTCTGTACCACATCGCCATCTTGGACCATGAGCCAAGATGGCGGCCCCGGCCCCTGAGCAGAGTGAAGGCGCGCCTGCGAGGTTGCGCGCGCTCGTGCTCGGGCACAGGGGGCGGGGCGGTGACGTCAAGGCGTCGCCCCGCCCCCTGTGCTCGCTCCGTCCCTGGTCCTGCTCCTCCTTCCTCCCACCCCGCGAACCCGGAAGTGGAGGAGGAGGCGCGGCAGTAGGAGTCGGTGGCAGAGCGGGCGGGCGCTGGCGGAGCCGTACCCGGGAGCTTGTCTGGGGTTGGGGGCGGGGGGCGGGGCTGAGCAGCTTGGGCAGCCTGGCCCGGACTGGGCGGGGGAGGCCATGGCCTCGGCAGAGTTGCAGGGGAAGTACCAGAAGCTGGCTCAGGAGTACTCGAAGGTACCCATCTTGGGCGGTGTGTAGTGCGGGGTCCCTGGCCCTGCGGCTTCAGGTTGCCTTAGCAGCGACTTCGCCGGACTGAGGGGGACAGCGGACGGGGCAAGCGAGCACTCCCCTACTCGCCCCTCCGCCTCTGTCCACCATTACAGTGTCTCCACCTGCACCTCCCAGGGGATGGGACGGGCGGTGTCCGGGTTCCTGTGCTTTCTGCGGGATGGAGCCGGAGTTTGATTTTCCTTCCCACTATACTAGCAGTCTTGGGACTGGGATGTCAGAAATCCTGGCTTCGACCTCTTGGGCTGGTGGGGAGGGGAAGGGAAAGGTGAGGACCATCCCTTCCCTCGCTGCTTACTTAGCCCAGTGTTGGGGAAAATCAACCTTTATTCCACCCCACAGGGATGATATGAGGATAAAGAGATTTACATGCCCCCCGAATCAGTTCGGTTGGGGAAGTTGAGTCATCCATGTAAACTGCTTCACCAGGAATGGATGGCTACGAATGTATGGAGTGCTTTGGCAAGATGTTGTCTGGAATGATTTTGAAACCTTGAGGGTTATGGCTGTGTTCTTTTCTCCTTTTCCCTCTGTCTCCTGCATTGAGGTAGAGCATACAGCAGGAACTCAGTACATGTTGAATTAAGCAAAAATAGGAACCCTTTTGTCGTGCTTATGGTCTCAGCCTTTTAAAGAATGGAACCCTTTACGTGGAAAAGGGCGGTGCTACTTCTCGATACGGGGTTTCTGCCTTAAGAATAGTCTAATGAGTTCATTAAAGCAGAATGTTACATCTTTGCAAGTCAATTCAACAGCCATTAAGACTTAGAGTTTTCTATCTTTGCATTCACGGAGGCAATGGTAATTCTTAGTCCCCTTTTTGCAGTTTGGAGAAACTGAGACTTTTTTTCTTCTTATGATTTCATTCGACAAATAGCAAGGTGAAATGAAACATTCTTTGAAGAAAAAAAAGAGAGCTTGTACCTAAGCACACACACAATTCTTTTCTCCATCAAATGGGAGCCTCTTGAGATACACTTATTCCAAGAGTGCTAACCTTTAGCAACACTTTTCTGCAATTCTACTTAAATTGTCCCAAGACCCTGTGGTACAGGGTCGGTGCTCGGTGGTGGCAAGCTTTCGTCCTTGGAAAGAGGGTTTTCCTGTCTAAAAGGGCCAGAAGTTTGGAACAAATCCATAAAAAGAAGGGAATGAGGGAACAATAACACTGGCTCTTCTGTTTTTGTTTGAAATGGAATTGAGTATAAAGTAAGGGGACTGATTTTCTTTTCCAGTGAGTAAACAAGCTCAGAAGGCAACTTTAAAAGGCAAAAGAGGAGTTCTAAAAATGTTTGAGCCATGACTACATTGCTGAAATAATTGTGTAGCCTCCCAAAGTAGTAAAAACTTGGAAAGATTTTTTTTTTATTATTTTGGATACATAAGCACATTTGTTCAACAGACATTTATTACGTGCCTTTGGAACCTTCTGAAGGGTCTGTTGAGTGAGGCAGGTTTCAGCACAAGGACTGCACTGCTAACAGAATATTTGGACATGGCATGTAATTATAATGCAGTATGGCAAGTCTTGGTTCAGTGGGAGCACAGAGGAAATGGTCAGGTAAGGGTAGATATTACTCAAATTGGGACAGAGAGAAGAGGGGGAGAAGGGTGGTAGCATTCCAGGCAAAGGGATCAGCCTGTGTTTGCTGACATGAATATTCGTTTAAGTTATGTGGCAGGAAATGGTGAGGTGAGGTTGAAGAGTAATTTGGATGCAATCATGAAGGGTTGAAGATGTCAAATAAAAAGTTTGACTTTTATCTTTTGAGTCATGGGGAGAAATCACAAGTTTTTAAGCCAGGGAATGACATTATTTTTAGGAAGGACACTGGTGGTGGAGGGTGGATTGAAATAAGGAAAGAGTGGGGAAAAGAAAACCACACAGTAGGCTGTTGGGATAGTTTAGGGGAGAGTAGTGTAGCATCAAGTTAAGTTCCTGACTGTTGAGATGGAAAGGAAGGGCTAGATTCAGGAATTGTGGTTAAAGAATACTTTGTTACTTTTTAGTCTTCTTTTTTGAGTGCCTGCTTTGTGCATAGTACTACATTTACATAGGCTGTAAAGATGTATAAGGCACTCATTCTTGTGTCATATTCATTCTGCAGAACGTTGAGAGTAATTGGCTGTGGTGAGGGAGTACTTGGAGCTGACCCTGAAGGTCTGGGGTGTGGCCACTAGTTGCACTGACAGAATGAGGGAGCAGCAGGAAGGAGCCAGACTGGAGCAGGAGTGCATTAGATGGGAGGGAAAGCTAATCAAGGTTTCCTCATAGAATTTCAGGGTTGAAAGGCATGTTACAATATCTTGTTCACATGTCAGTTTGAGGTGATGGAGTAATTGCTGGTAATTTCCACTGGAGATAGACTGGCTAAAGTTGAGACAAACTAGAACTTTTGGAATATTTCCCACAAAGATGGTAGTTGAACTTTAGTCAGGGCAGAACACTTTGGTTATAAACTTTGGGGAATACCTGTGGGAAAATAGTGACAGATGGAAGAGGAGGAGATGCTTAGGAGACTGTAAGATCATCTGCCAGACCTGGGAGTGGTGCCCCTTTTGGGCCAGACTAATTTGTGATTCTTTTAATCGTAATATGATGGGAATTTCAAAGCACAAGAGAACCGAGACTGCCCAAAAGATTACATGTGCTTTTTCTTCCCTGTCGATTCTGATGCTCAGCACTTTCTAACTAAGATTCATGCTACCTCCAGCTCTCTGCCTACTGAATAACCATTCCAGCAAAGGAGAGGATGTTCTACCTTTTTATTAGCTTCTCTGGGGCAGAATTTGTGGGCCGATGCTGAAATCCAGTTACAGCTTTCTTTTTGCCTTATTTAGGGTACAAAGAGACAAGATTTCCCGTAAATCTGTAGAGGGCCTATAAATCAAGAAGCAGTAAACATGGTCCTGAAACAAAGGACATTTGTAGAATCTTTTCATTCTTTCTTAATGGAGATCTCAGCCTGTGTTCTTTGTTCAGGAACCGTGATCATAATCTTTTCTCTTGGGAAGGAAAAAGAGTTGAAGGAACTCCCATAAAAGGAACTAGGTCTGAGAGCCTAGTTAGATAATAAGTGAGCCAGGAAGACTAAGGTAGATAAGAATTTCTGAGGCAGGCAGGCTGCTGAAAGCTTAAAGTGTATGGAAAGAATGGAGACTAAGACCCCATTGGCTTGGGCAATTAGGTCATTAGAGGCTTTAAGAATTTCTGCTCAGTAGAGTTGGGGGAGTGGGAGAGACTCATTTTCAGAGTTTTATGGAGGTTTATCGAGTTAATAGGTAATAGGTCAAGCTTCCTTTTTGAAATGTGAGGAAAAGCTAATCAGGAGTTCCTCAGACTCTACAATTGCAGACCATTTCTTCCATGGCTTGTGCTGCTCTTGATGCCCTAATTTAGCTCATAGAGAAGAGAGGCTAAAAGTTCTGGTTCATTTCATTTTAGCCTGCTTTCTTTGCAGGGGCTTCTGAATTCTTGTCTGGCACCATGGTATGTTTGTAAGCAAGTTTGTAGTTGTAATATCTTCCCAGTGTTTCTATTACTCTGGGCCAGTGGTTCTCAAAATGTGGTGCCTTGGACCTGGAACATCATCTGGGACCAGGTTTGAAATGCAGATTCTTGGGCTCCACCACAGACCTACTGAATCTGAAACTTTGGGGTCGGGACCTGGCAATTTGTGTAGTAACCTCTCCAGTGATTTTTTTTTTTTTAAGTTTTATTTATTTCTTCCCCTTCCCCCGCCCCCCTCCCCCCCAGTTGTCTGTTCTCTGTGTCCATTCACTGCACATTCTTCTGTGTCCGCTCTATTCTTGTCAGCGGCACGGGAATCTGTCTCTTTTTGTTGCGTCATCTTGCTGCGTCAGCTCTCTGTGTGTGCAGCGACACTCCTGGCCAGGCTAAACTTTTTTTTGCGCCGAGCGACTCTCCTTACGGGGTACACTCCTTGCGCATGGGGCTCCCCTATATGGGGGACACCCTGCGTGGCAGGGCACTCCTTGTGCATATCAGCATTGCGCGTGGGCCAGCTCCATACGGGTCAAGGAGGCCCTGGGTTTAAACTGTGGACTTCCCATGTGGTAGGCAGACACCCTATCCCTTGAGCCAAGTCTGCTTGCCTCCAGTGATTCTGATGCATGTTCAAGTTTGAGAATCGTTGCTCAAAGCAGGTATCAGCTTCAGTAGAGTAGTTGTTGATCAAAGGAAATCTTTTTAAAGTTCTTTTTGAGGCAGTGAAAACCATGGGAAGCCACGCATCCATTAATTCTCTAATGGTTTACAGTTGATGCTTCTCCTAGTTACTAAGGAGAACTTTGCCTTTAGGAACTTTTTAGACTTACTCTCTTAGTACAAAGCTACTCAAATTGGGAAGAGTCAGTTTTAATTCATTGTGTTTGCTTTCCAGATAGCAGGGATTTGGGGAGCCTGATTAAACACCCCCTCCCTGAAGAGAAATAGACTCAGGAACTGGAAAGGATTATTAAAATTGAGTATCAGTTTTTGTTGTTGTTTTTTCTTTTCCCTTACCTAATGGATAGGGTTCACCAGTAAAGTGAAATTGGAAAACAGCTTTAGGTCCAGTGCTATCCAAAGCTATCAAGGAAATGTTCTAAATCTGTGCTGTCCAGTAGGTCCACATAGTCATAAGTGGTTAGTGAGCACTGGAAATGTGTCTTGTGCAAGTGAAGTATGGAATTTTAAATTCCAAATTTTATTTTAAACTTATATTTAATTTTAAATCATTTAAATAGCATTAGTGGCTACTGTTTGCCATATTAGGTAGTGCTAACTCTGACCCTACATCAGTGTATCACAAACTTAAATGTCTATATCAGGGGTTCTTAATCATTTTTTGCCAATCAGTGAAAACCATGGACCCCTTACCAAGTCCACCCTCTTCTGTGTATTATTTAATAAATACATCACACCCGCAACAACACATCCCCACAAGAAGAATGTTTTCTTGAATTTCATTTCAAGCTCACGGACCCCTTTTTAAGAACCTCTAGTCTATATGACTCCCCCAAAGATCTTGTTAAACAAATTCTAGTTGAGTAGGTCTGGATGGGGACTGAGATTCTGCGCCCAGGTGATGCTACTACAGATGACTGCAGACCATTTTTGAATAGCAAGGCCACAGAAAGGCAGGGGGTGCCCTACTCTTCTTCTCTTTAATTCAGCTGAAGTGCTGGGGGTCGGGGGGGGGGGGGGTGTTGTCCCAGTGAGTTTCTCTGCACTGTAGTAGGAGCAGAAGAGTGTTCCTTTTGAGGGTAGGTCTGAGAGGAGAAACTTTCCTACCTCAGTGACAAAGTAACCCTAGTTGACCTGCAGATACTTTGTACCCCTTCCTGAGGGGAAGAACAGATAAATAGGCAGAGAGAGACTAAGTGGTCTTCCCAGCACTTTAGAATATTGAAAATGTTAGGACTGGAAGGGGTTTTAGGGGCCATCCAGGCCAGGGATACTGAAGCTGGGGTTTGCAGATGACTTCAATAGCTCTGGACACTTCTCCATTCACCCCACTCCCCCCATCCCCCCCATACCATATGCAGAATTTTGTGGTTATATGCTTAAGTATGTTTTATAGAGAAAGAACCCATAACTTACTAGATCCCAAAGGGTCTCCAGGACCAGACAAGATTAAAACCTTGGTTCTAGGCTAATCCTTTATTTAACAAATGTGTTAACTGAGGCCTAGAAAGGTTAAGTGACTTGTCCTAAATTACATAGTCAGTTGGTGACAGAACTCAAGTCAGCATGTATACTTTCTGATCTTTCTCATCTAACTGGTTTATAATATTTGGGGATTCAGCCATATACTGTTCTTGTTAAAAACTCTTATGAATTATATAGAATTCCCTAAAGACACCTTTTAGTTATGACCCTTTAGCTCTTGAAGAGCTTTACTATGAGAGTATTTCAAATTAGAGCATCACAGAGAGAACAAAGGTCTACAAATTATGAGTGATGGGAGGTTAGCTCAGGTGTTCCTATACTGTTAAATTATTTTAATTGGATTTTTTTTCTTAACTAGTTAAGCATTTTGTTTCCTAGAGCAATAAGATCAGAATAGGCTTTGTTTACCAATGGATGAAGCTTATTGTAAAGTAAGAAGGTCTTCAAACCCCAGCCGGGAGAGGAAAGAATATAAGAACTTTCCAGATTTCAACACGTTTGTCCCTCCACCCATTTAATGATTGAGTGGATTATGTTTTATTAACAATGTCCCTTGAAACCTTTAAACTATTGCTGAGGGAATTAAAAAACCATATGAATGTCAGTGAAAAAAATTATTCTTCTGCATATGTAGAATTTCTCCTTTTGGAATTCTGCAAATGGTCATTACAGTAGACCTAGGATTCCAAGCTCCCTGGGAGGGGGTAGTGGAGAGAACACTGGCCTTCACAGCCAGGCGGGCATGAACAGGCGTGGATGGGCTCCAATCCTAGCTTTGCCTTTTTTCTAATCTCACTTTCCTTTCTGTAAAGTGGGGAAGCTTCAAGTCCTGAATAAGCAGGTTTTGATACAACTTAAAAAAAACAAACAAACAAACCAAGCCATTAAACCTTAAAATTAAGCAACATATATTTCTATCTCATCTCTGAAGCCTAGAATTAGGGATTTGGTAAGGTTTAGGGATGGAATTAGGGTTGTCTCTTTTTTTTTTAAGGATTTATTTATTTATTTAATTCCCCCCCTCCCCTGGTTGTCTGTTCTCTGTGTCTGTTTGCTGCTGCTTCTTTCTTTGTCCGCTTCTGTAGTCGGCGGCGGCAGGGGAAGTGTGGGCGGCGCCATTCCTGGGCAGGCTGCACTTTCCTTCATGCTGGGTGGCTCTCCTTATGGGTGCACTCCTTGCGCGTGGGGCTCCCCTACGCGGGGGACACCCCTGCGTGGCAGGTCACTCCTGGCGCGCATCAGCACTGCACATGGGCCAGCTCCACACGGATCAAGGAGGCCCGGGGCTTGAACCGCGGACCTCCCATGTGGTAGACAGACGGCCTAACCACTGGGCCAAGTCCGTTTCCCAGGGTTGTCTCTTAAACAAATCTCTTTGTTGTGAGGAGAAACTATATGCTTTAATAGGGTCGTGAAACATGTATAAATGTCAAAATGCCCATTCCATGAAAATAAACATCAGAATGATTCTCAGAAGATTTTGAGGATTAGATAAAGAAATGCATATATACGATTCATCTTTATTTCCTCACAGATCCTCCTAAGAGTTTGTGAAATGAGCTAAGGTAGTAAATCCTTAATCCTGGGCCAATTATCCTATCACAGATGGTGAAAGTGGTGTGAGAAAGATCATAGTTGGCATACTGCCACTCTGTCTCTAGAGTAACAGCTTTGTGATAGGCTGACTGAGCCAAGCCATTCTAGAACCAGTTACATATAGCAGGTCTAGACACTGGTCATCAGAGAGGTGAGCTCAGGGCTGTTGGTGTCCAAAAGGACCGTGAGATTCAAGTCCTTTTGAGAAGGGTCTTGGAAAGAAACTGTTAAAACAGCAATAGTCCCTTTCAGATGTAAAGTGCGTTATATTTTAACACCTTTTTATATATGGTATTTAATGTGATTAATTATATAAAAATTTAATGGGTACCTTCTCTCTCCATAGCAGTGTGCTTTATGGGCAGGAGATACAAGAAAGTATATTGTATAATTTCTACCTTGAAGGACAGTTTCATTGGCAGCTGGGAGATGAATATAGAAATCATATATAAATTAGTAAATGTAGAAGTTACTACTTGAGAAAGTATAATTAAAATGGAACAGTTTAATAAAAGATACCTTATTACTAGGAAGAGCCCAAGGCACTGAGGGTGAGCTCATGAGGACCATAGTAGTGGTGAGAGAAAGTTTCTGGAGGAAGTGGGACCAGAGGTAGGAAGTAGGCTCCTAAAGAACAGATGGGTTTGAGTTGGTTAAAATGAGAAGGGGCTGTGGTTTCAGAGTAAAGATAATCAGAAGAATATGAAACAATGACAAATTAGGTTTAATAGGGCTTCAGAGTTGGGATTCAGGGGTATTATTTCTCCTAATGTTCTGGAAATAGGCAATAATGTCTTCTGGAGAGTTTTTCTGTACTGAAGGAGGCTTCAGTCCATTTGTTTCTCAGTTACATCTGTGTACTTTGTAGTTTCCATACTTGTTGCTTAGAGGCTTTATCATCTGGTGATCTTGTACCTATTTGTAAAACGGAAACACTGTGCATTTCTCTCTCAGCTGTGGTGAATTCTAGTGAGGGGAAAGATAGAGTCTAAAAGAACAAACTGATCACAGTAGTACCACCAGCATTTGGCAAGCTGCTCATTCAGTAATGCAGTAAGTATGGCAGGAACAATGCAGGGAGACATCAACTGTCACAAAGTAAATTAAAATGGCAGTGGAGTACGCCAAGCCCATCATCATAATCATCATCATTTTCTACATATTAAATATTAGAAAGATAGTTTGGGTAAATATTTCAAAAAGAGCTACATTTTCTCTTAAGCAACTTCATTTGAACCATACTTGAGTTAACAGTTTAGCAGAGAATATTTTCCAAAGGAAAATTCAAATCACTTTTTGTTATTATCAATTAAATTGCAAACAGCAGTAATTTGAAAGTTTTGTTTTACTTTTTAGCAAATGGGCTCTTCATCTGCTTTTAAAAAGCCTTTTTAAAAAAATTGCTATAGTTCTGGTCTTATAGGAAATTATTATTTCAGTAGACTTTAAGCTTGATCCCTTTTCCTTGAAGCAGTTGTTAGGAATTTCTAATTACCACACTACCACTAAGAAAATATGTAAGTGTGGAGTGGATGAAGCTCAGTGGTTGAGCGCCTGCTTCCCATGTATGAGGTCCTGGGTTCAATCCCCAGTATCTCCTTAAAAAAAAAGATATATAAGAGATTGTAGATTGATATTAGGATAGGGGTATGAAATGAAATGTACGACTATCTTTTAACTGTCTGGGTTTGAATTTTGTTGTCTAGGCAGCAGCGCATTATCTGCAAGTATGTTGATAGTTACTAAAAAGTAGAACACTACACGATGGAATTCACCATTAAAGCGACTTTGTTCTCTTCTGAACTTCTGAAGCAGGGGTCACCAAACTTCTTCTGTAAAGGACCAGAGAGTAAATATTTTATACTTTCAGCCACATGGTTTCTGTTCCAGCTACCCAACTCTGTCATTGTAGCTTAAAAATAGCCATAAGACATCACGTAAATGAAGGAGTGGGGCTGTGCTCCATCAAATTTCATTTACAAAAACAGGCAGCAGGGCAGATGTGGCTCATGGACCTTAGTTTGCTGATCCTGTTCTAGAGAATTTAATGCCTCTAACACTTTTTTTAAAAAAAACAGGAAATACTAGAATTGGGAGTTATCTTTTACTGTTTTATCTTCCCTTCTCAATATAAGCTTTTTGAAAACAGGAGCATCTTTTTTTTTTTTTTAAACAAAATCAATTTTATTGATACAAATTAATAAAGCATATAATTCATCCAATGTGTACAGTCAGTGGTGTTTGGTATAATCACATTGTTGTGCATTCAATTCAGTCATTATTAGAGCATTTTCATTATTTCAATAATAATAAAAAACAACAAGAAAATTCTTTACCTCTCAGTTTTTCTGTTTACTCTGCTGTATATCGCTGCTATTTCTGGCTATTCTTGCACAATTATTTACTAAGCAGTTTTGTTGAGATATATTCACATACCATACTATCTATCCCAAGTGTATATTCAATGGCTTTTAGTATAATCAAAATGTTGTGCATTCATCACAAAAAATTTCAGAAACATTTCATTACCCCCCCAAAAAAAAACCCACACTCCTTAGCATGTTTTCCCTAACCCTACATAACCACTAGCCTAATTTCATCTTTATAAGTTGATTTATATTTACATTTTATATAAATGGACTCATACAATATGTAGTACTTTGTGTCTGGTTTCTTTCACTTAGCATAATTTTTTGGTCTGATATAAACATTTGGTAGTATTAACATATATTTGTTCAGCTTCAAAGAAAAAAGGTCTTATATACGGAATTTTACCCATATTCATATTTCACATGTGGTTTTACTACGCTATACAGTCCCATGTTACATTTTTTACATTTCCTTTTAGTAATATACATGACCTTAGAATTTCCTTTTAAACTGCCTTCATAGTCTTGCTGGGTACAAACATTATGTTGGACTTTCACCTTTTCTATTCATTTCCAAAGATTAGCACACATACATTTTACCAATTCTGCACAAATTAATCTTCAGCTTTCCATTCTTTAACCTCATTCTATTTTCTGTTGACCCATATTCAAGTTAGTAACTCCATGAGGTTACACAATGAATTTAGTTCATAGTAGCACAGTCATACAACATTTGTCCTTTTAGGTCTGGCTTGCTTCACTCCACATAATGTTCTTCAAGTTCATCCATGTTGTCATATGCTTTAGGACTTCATTTCTTCATACAGCTGCATGATATTCCATCTTGTGAATATACCACAGTTTGTCCATTCATTGGTTATATAATGCTGCTATGAACATTGGTGTGCAGATGTCTGTGTCAATTCTCAGTTCTTCTGGATATATAACCAGTTGTGGTATTGCCGGGTCATGTGGCAAATCTATATTCAACTTCTTTAGGAACTGCCAGTCTTCCACAGTGACTGTACCATTCTACATTCCCACCAACAGCGAATAAATATTCCTAACTCTCCATATTCTTTCTAACACTTGTAGTTCTGCCTTTTTAATAGTGACCACTCTTGATAGGTAGGAGGTCTCATTGTTTTGATTTGCTTTTCCGTAATTGCTAGTGATGTCGAACATTTTCTCGTGTGCTTTTTTTTTTTTTTTTTTTTGCCATTTGTATTTCTTCTTTGGGCAAATGTCTATTCAAGTCTTTATTTTTTAAACTTTTATTTATTTTTATAATCAGTGGTATTCGGTGTAATCACATGTTTGTGCATTCATCATCCCAATCATTTCCAAAGTACTTTCGTTATTCCAATAATTAAAAAAAAACAACAACTCATTACTTCTCAATCTCTCTATGCCTTGCCTGCTCTACATAGCTGCTATTCTTTATCCTTTTCTCTAGAATATTTGTATTTATATTTTGGAAAAATAGTCTTATGTATGTTATATCACCCATATTGGTGTTTTACATGAGGTTTTACTATCTTATACTGTCTCATGTTACAGTTTTTAGCTTTCCTTCCAGTTATATACATGACTTTAGACTTTCCCTTTTAACCACTGTCATTCCCATACAGTAATACTGCTAGATAAAATCACCATGATATGCTTTAGCCATTTTTGTTCATTTCCAAAGATTTACAAACAATGTTTTCTAACAATTCTGTACAGATTAACCCTCAGCTTTCCATTCTCTACCCTCCTATTTTCTGGTGACCTATATTCTACATGAGTTTACACAGTTTTTAGTTCATAATAGCAAAATCATAAAGTATTTGTCCTTTTGTGTCTGGCTTACTTCACTCAACGTAATGTTCTCCAGGTTCATCCATGTTGTCATATGCTTCACAACTTCATTTCTTCTTAACCACTGCAGGATAGTCCATCATGTGCATTCACCACTATTTGTTTACTCATTCATCACTTGATGGACACCTGTGTTGTTTCCAACTTTTGGCAAACATGAGTAATGCTGCTGTGAACAGTGGTGTGAAGATGTCTGTTCATGTTTATGCTCTCAGTTCTTCTGTATATTTATATACCTGTAATGGTATTGCCAGGTCACGTGGCAAGTCTTTATTCAGCTTCCTTAGGAACTGCCAAACAGTCCTCCACAGTGGCTGTATCATCTACATTCCTACCAATCTCCACATTCTCTCCAATATTTACAGTTTTCAGACTTTTTAATAGTGGCCAGTCTAATAGGTGTGAAATGATATTTCATTTTAGCTTTGGTTTGAATTTCCCAAATCGCTAATGATGTTGAACATTTTTTTCATGTGTTTCATTGCCATTTGTATTTCTTCTTTGGATAATTGTCATTTTGTCTTTTGCCCATTTTTTAATCAGGTCATTTATCTTTTTATTGTTGAATTGTAGCATTACCTTAAATATGATGCATAATAAACCCTAATTGGATATGTGATTTCCAAATATTTTCTCCCATTGGGTCAGTTGCCTTTTCACTCATTTGATAAAGTCCTGTGAGGTGCAAAAGTGTTTAATTTTGAGGAAGTCGCATTTATCTATTTTTTCTTTTGTTATATGTGCTTTGGGTGTATAATCAAAGAAACCACCATTTACCACAAGGTCTTTAAGATTGTTTCCCTACATTTTCTTCTAGTAATGTTATGGTCTTGACTTTTATATTTCAGTCTTTGATCCATTTTGAGTTGATTCTTGTATAGGGAGTGAGACAGGGTCCTCTTTCACTCTTTTGGTTATGCCTATCCAATTCTCCCAGCACCATTTGTTGAAGAGCCTCTTTTATCCTGTTAACCTGGACTTGGTAGGTTTGTCAAAAACCTGTTGGCTGTAGAGTTGAGATTTATTTCCGGACTGTCAATTCTATTCTACTAATCAATGTGTCTGCCTTTATGTAAATACCCGGCTTTTTTGACCACTGTAGCTTTGTAATATGTTTCAAGGTCAGGCAGTGTAATTCATATCGTTGTTCCTTTTTAGAATGCCCTTGCCAGTCAAGTGCACTTTCCCTTGCAAATGAATTTGGTAATTGCCCTTTCTATTTCTGTAAAGTAGACTGTTGGAATTTTGATTGGTATTGCATTGAATCTATAAATCAGTTTGGGTTGGATTGACATCTTCACAATATGTAGTCTTCCAATTCATGAAGATAGAACATCTTTCCATTTGTTTAGATCTTCATTATTTCTTTTAGTATTGTTTTGTAGTTTTCTGCATGTAGGTCCTGTACTTCTTTGGTTAAATTAATTGCTAGGTATTTGAGTCTTGTTGTTGTTATAATAAATGGAATTTTTTCCTGATTTCCTCCTCAGATTGTTGAGTACTAGTGTACAGAAACATTACAGAAATTTGTGTTGCTATTATATCCTGCCACTTTGCCGAACTCATTTATTAACTCAAGTTGCTGTGTTGTAGACATTTCAGAATTTTCTAAATATAGGATCATGCCATCCACAAATACTGAGAGTTTTACTTCCTCTTTTCCTATTAGGATGCATTTTTTTCTTGTCTAATTGCTCTAGCTAGAACTTCTAGTTCAGTATTGAATACCAAGGGTGACAGTGGGCATCATTGGCTTATTCTGGATCTTAGATGGAAAGCTTTCAACTTTCTCCTGGAAATGACATTGGCTGTGGGTTTTTTGTTTTTTTTTTTTAAAGATGTATTTATTTATTTATTTCTCTCCCCTCCCCCCCACCTCGGTTGTCTGTTCTCTGTGTCTTTTGCTGTGTTTTATTTCTTTGTCTGCTTCTGTTGTTGTCAGCGGCACGGGCATCAGTGTTTCTTTTTGTTGCATCATCTTGTTGTGTCAGCTCTCCATGTGGGTGGTGCCATTCTTAGGCAGGCTGCACTTTCTTTCGCACTGGGCGGCTCTCCTTACAGGGCGCACTCCTTGCGCGTGGGACTCCCCTACGTGGGGGACACCCCTGCGTGGCAGGGCACTCCTTGCGTGCATCAGCACTGCGCATGGGCCAGCTCCACACGGGTCAAGGAGGCCCGGGGTTTGAACTGCGGACCTCCCATGTAGTAGATGGATGCCCTAACCACTGGGGCCAAGTTCGTTTCCCTGGCTGTGGGTTTTTAATATATGCTTTTTATCAGATCGAGGAATTTTCTTTCTATTCCTATCTTTTGATATGTGTTTATCAAGAAAGGATGCTGGATTTTGTTGAATTCCTTTTCTGTATTGATTGATATGATCATATGTTTATTTTTCTTCAATTTGTTGATGTGCTGTATTACATTGATTGATTTTCTTATGTTGAACCATCCTTGCAAACCAGGAGTATATCCTACTTGGTCATGATGTATCAGTCTTTTGATACGCTATTGGATTCAATTTGCAAGTATTTTGTGGAGAAGTTTGCATCTATGTTCATTAGAGAGATTGGTCTGTAATTTACTTGTAATACTTTTTTTGGCTTTTATATTAGGGTGATGTTGGCTTCATAAAAATGTGTTGGGTAATTTTCCCTCCACTTCAGTTTTTTGGAAGAGTTTAAACAAGATTGGTGTTATTCTTCTCAAAATGCTTTGTAGAATCCCATCTGTGAAGCCATCTGGTCCTGGATTTTTACTTTTGGGAGATTTTTGATGACTGATTCAATCTTTTTAAATGCAATTGTTTTGTTAAGTTCTTTTATTTCTTGTAGAGTCAAGGTAGGTTACTTGTCTTGTTTTCTAACATGTACTCTATCCAGAGAAAGATCCATGAGCACTTGAGAAGAACGTATAACCCACCAAGTTTGGGTGCAGTGTTCTGTTAATGTCTATTAGGTCTAACTTGTTTATCATGTTTCTCATGTTCTCTGTTTCTTTGTTGATCTTCTGTCTAGTTGTTTTATCTAATGGTATGAGTGGTGTGTTGAAGTCTCCAACCACTATTGTAGAGATGTCTCTATATAAATAGTCTTGACTATTTATGCCTATTATTTCTTCCTGGTGGATTTTCCCCTTTATTAATATATAATGACCATCTGTATCTATTATAACTTTTTTTGCATTTAAAGTCTGTTTCGTCTGCTGTTAGTATATTTACCCTGCTCTTTTTTGGTTTCTATTTGCATGGATTGTCTTTTATCCAACCTTTTACTGTCAGGCGTTTGTATCCCTGGGTGTAAGGTGAGTCTCTTATGACAGCATATGGATGGCTCATGCTTTTTTGTCCATTCTGTCAGTCTATATCTTTTTTTTTTTTTTTTGAGGTACCGTGTCTGGGGATTGAACCAGGGACCTCAGATGTGGGAAGCCAGTGCTCAACCACTGAGCCACATTGGCTCCCCTGGGTTGGTTTTTTTGTTTGTTTGCTTTTTACTTGTTTTTCTAATTTTTTTGTTTTTTAGGAGGCACTGGGAACTGAACCTGGGACCTCCCATGTGGGAAGCTGGCACTCAACTGCTTGAGTCATATCTGTTTCTATTCTATATTTTTTGATTGGGATGTTTAATCCATTCACATTCAATGATGTTACTTTATTTTTAAAGATTTATTTTTCTCCCCCTTTTCCCCTCCCCAGTTGTCTGTTCTCTGTGTCCATTTGCTGCGTGTTCTTCTTTGTCTGCTTCTGTTGTTGTCAGCGGCACGGGAATCTGTGTCTCTTTTCCTTGTGACATCTTGCTGTGTCAGTTCTCCGTGTGTGCAGCTCCATTCTTGGGCAGGCTGCACTTTCTTTTGCGCTGGGTGGCTCTCCTTACGGGACACACTCCTTGCGCATGGGGCTCCCCTACACAGGGGACACCCGTGTGGCACGGCACTCCTTGTGCACATCAGCACTGCACGTGGGCCAGCTCCACACGGATCAAGGAGGCCCAGGGTTTGAACTGCAGACCTCCCATGTAGTAGACAGACACCCTATCCATTGTCCAAGTCTACTTTCCTTATTTTTTTAAAGATTTATTTATTTTATTTTTTAACTTTCCCCCTCACCTCACCCTGCTGTTTTTGCTGTTTCTATTAGCTGTCTGATCTTCTGTATCTATTTTTCTTTTTTGTCTTCTCCTCATTTTTTTCTCCTTTAGGATTCACCAGGATTCGATCCTGGGGACTCTGATGTGGAGAGAAGTTCCCTGTTAGCTGTGCCACCTTTCTGCTATGCTTCACCTTTACTCTCCCCTTCGTCTCTCTTTTGTTGTGTCATTATCTTGCTGTGTGACTCACTTGTGTGTGTACTGGCTCACTGTATGGCACTTGGCTTGCCGTGCGGGCACTCGTGTGGGCACTTGGCTCACTGCGTGGGCACTTGACTCGCCACACGGGCTCTCATGGGCATTTGGCTTCTCACACATGCCCTCGGCTTGCCACATGGTCACTTGGCTCACCACATGGGCACTTAGCTCTCCATGTGGGCACTGGCTCGCCGTGCAGGCATACTTTCTCTTCATTTTCACCAGGAGGCCCAGGAATCGAACCTTGGTCCTCTCATACAGTAGACAGAAGCCCTATCACTTGAACCACATCTCCTTCCCCAGTGATGTTACTTTAAATGCATTATTTACTACTATTATTTTATTCTTTGGTTTTCATGTGTCATAGCTTATTTTGTCTGCCTTTCTACTCTTTCTGCTACTCTTTTTTCTAGACCCTCCTCCAAGCTTCTCTCTCCTGTCTTTTTCTTTCAGGTTGTAAGTCTCCCTTTAATATTTCCTGAAGAGGTGGGTTCTTTTTTATGAATTCTCTTAGTTTCTGTTTGTTTGTGACTACTTTAAACTTACCTTCATATTTGAAGGACAGTTTTGCTGGGTAAAAAATTCTCAGCTGGCAGTTTTTCTCTTTCAGTATCCTAATTGTATCATACCACTGTCTTCTTGCCTCCATGGCTTCTGATGGGAAATCCACACTAAGTCTTACTGGAGTCCTTGTATGTGATGGTTTTATTCTGCCTTAATCTCTCAGAATTTTCTCTTTCTCTTTGACTAGCACCGAGAACTGAACCTGGGACCTCCAATGTGGAAGGGAGACGCCTAATCACTTGAGCCCCTCTTTCAAAACTTTGTTTTATTTCTCATTATATTTATTCTTCTTGTGTCTCTTGTGGCATAATCTTGTTGCATCAGCTGCTGCACCTGCCCATCATGTCAGCTTGCTGTCTTGCTTGTTTTCTTTAGGAGACACTGGGGAACCTCTGTTCCCTGCTTTTTCTGTGTGTCTCTCATTATGTTTTTCTTCTTGTGTCTCTTGTTGTGTCATCTTGTTGCATCAGCTTGCCTCACCTGCCCATCCTGCCAGCTCACTGTCTTCTTTAGAAGGCACTGGGAACCAAACCACAGACCTTCCATGTGGTAGGCAGGAGCTCAGTCACCTGAGCCACATCCGCTCTCTGTAATGTGTTTTCGTTCTCACCTATTGTGCCTTTCATTTCCATGAATGAAAGTAACAAACCTATTACTTTTTATTCAGATTTTCAAAATTCTTTGTGCTTTCTCAACGTCTTCTTGATGTCCTTTATCTCTTTAGCCATATTGTCTTTCAACTCATTAATTTGATTTTGGAAATTTGTGTGCATCTCATTGATAAGTTATCTCAAATCCTATATCTCTTTCTGGGACTTTGGTATATTTCTTTTCTTGGGCCATTTCTTCCTTTTTCTTGGTATGGTTTGTAGTTTTTTGCTGATGTCTAGGCATCTAAAATTAGGATGGCAAGTTTACTCAGATGCTCAATTTCTCTTTCTTTCATTGGGTTTTAGTAGCGAGAAGCTGTCTTACTGGTGCTCTTTGATTCTTGGTTCAACCTGTTCTGGGTCTTTAGGATAATCCCTGGTTGTTGTTCACATCTGGGCCCTGGACCCAGTCATGGGTTGCAGACCTGCTTCCTAGGGCCTTGGGGAGAGAGGCTATAAAGGCTGGTAAAAGCCTCTCTTATTTACTTTTAATTTCCTTACATGCATGTCTTTGGTCTGCCAGAAGATGGCAGTCTTTGGCAGTCCTTTCAGTTCACTACCTGGTTGGAGTGTGTTTGCTGCAACAGGGACTGGATCCGTGTGACAGAGGCTTCTACATGGAGGCCAAGAACCTTGTAATTCAAACTTTCTTAGAGGCAATTCTCCAACCTTTGCTAGCAGCCCCTTCCCTTTTCCTGGGTAGGAAATATTTCCACTTTCCTCTGTGACCTCAACAAACCAGTCTCTGTCAATAGAGAGACAGAGAGGATCGAATCTCTTTAGTCTCCTGCTGGCTCCCAAGGTAAACAATGGTGGGGTCCCACCTGACCTGGAAGGCTCCTGGGACACAGCAAACCAAAATTGTAGGTCAAAGCTGAATCAGCTTTAGGCTGTGTCCTTCTCTCTCCCCTTTCCTGGGCAAATGGATTCCTGGGGCTCCCTTTATCTGTAGCTGTCAGCCCTGAAGCCTGAGAATTCAAAAGGGTCTGTAGTGTGGGGGAAGGTGCCAGCATTTGCAGTTGCAGCTTTTAACTCATAGTTTATTTTATTTTTTAATTAATTAATTAATTTATTTCTCTCCCCTTCCCCACCTCCCACCAGTTGTCTGCTCTCTGTGTCCATTCACTGTGTGTTCTTCTGTGTCCGCTTGTATTTTTGTCAGCAGCACCCGGAATCTGTGTCTCGTTTTGTTGCATCATCTTGCTGCGTCAGCTCTCCATGTGTGCGTCGCCACTCCTGGGCAGGCTGCACTTTTCCCACACTGGGTGGCTCTCCTTTTGGGGCACACTCCTTGCACATGGGGCTTCCCTCCGGGGGGGACACCCCTGCATGGCAGGGCACTCTTTGCGCACATCAGCACTGCACATGGGCCAGCTCATCACACGGGTCAGGAGGCCCTGGGTTTGAACCGTGGACCTCCCATGTAGTAGGTGGATGCTCTCTCCATTGAGCCAAATCCGCTTCCCTTAACTCACAGTTTTATGGTCACAATTCCTTTCCTTTGCCCCTCTCTCCTTTGAGCAGTGTCTAGCCTTCTCTTGGTGTCCTAAACTCTAGAAGATTCTTTTTCCAGGTTGTTTCTGCCTGTTGCCTGGCTGTTTTTCTGGGAGAGAAGAATCCTATGATTTTTTAATCCACCATCCTCCCAGAAGTCCAGTTTGTCTTTTACTTCTTTCTCTCACCTGTCTTTTAGCCCAATGCCTTATACTAAGTAAGCTATAATAAATATATCTATTGCCTCTTTGATTCTTTTCTTGTAAATAAGAGCTCTGTTTTCATTTGGGTGCCACTTTATGGTTTAGAAAGTGCTTCAACATAGATTTCTTATCTAGTTCTCCCAGCAACCTTAGGAAAAGGAAGATAGAGCAGATGTATTAACCCAGTTTACTGGCCATATGACTGAGTTTAGCAAAGTTAAGTGAATTTCCCAAGATTATATTGCCTATTACAAGATCTGGATCTTTTCCCTGCTGTGCCAGTGAGCTGTATCTTTAACTTCCTAAAAATAAAGAAGCTTATCCTTTTAATCTGTTTTTTGCTCAGAGTGTTGACTATCCTGCACAATTCCTGCTTTACTCCTTAGAATCCTAGCTAAAATTTCTCTGGAGTTTCCAATACTCAATTTAAGGTTTAACTTTCAAATATCCCTACTCTTGGCTCAGAAAACAGCCATTTCTGTTCCCTATTCTCAGGACACAGATCCGAGCTATATATAGAAATACAAATAGATTTTTCTTTAAAGCTCATAAATCATCCCTTTCTCTGAGTTTCTCAGAGATGAAACTGTTTCTCACTTACTACATTCACTTATAGTTACTCATCTACTCTACATTCTTCCTGCTGCAAATATGGTCCTCTTTCTACAGAAATAGATTTTTATCTTTCAAAATCCTGCCAGGGGTGGTTGTACAGGTGTGTACATAAGTAAAAATTCATCAAACAGGATAATTTTGATTTGTATACTTAAATTATACGTCATTTTAAAAAGTTAGCTATGAGGGGGAAAAAGGCCCAAATCCTACCTCTCCTGCAAAGGCTTACCCCACCTCCCTAGTCCACTGCTTTTCTCACTTGAGTATAACTTTGTAAAATAATAGGCTATATTGTCTAATTAGCAATGTGATTCTGGATTCAAGACTGCTGGGTCTGAATCTCAGCATTGCCTCTTAACTTCTCTGTGCCTCAGTTTCCTCATCTGTAAAATGGAGATATTTATAGTATCTACTTCGTAGGGCTGTGAGGTATAGAAGAGGTATATAGGCAGAACATTTAGAACAGTGACTGGTACGTAATGAGCATTCATATTCTATCTACTAATATTAATATTTAAATTGAGCCAACTTCTTAGTTGTTTTTTATATACTGTATTAGCTGGTGCCTGCTAAGAAGCCTACTATTTCTGATGCCATTGTCAGTGATGATATTGTGAGTCTAATATTAGAATATTAGGCACACTATCCCTCAGGGTACAGTGATGCTCCATATTTTGGTTTACTCTACAATTTTTATTCCATAATTAGTACAATTTCATGTGTATTATCAATTTATTGTATTGTTATTATTTTTCAAATTTATTATTTATTGTACTAGTTTTATTTAGAAAGCAAATGGCTTTCATAAAAACAGTGATAGACCAGAAGTTGAGAGAGAAGGAGTTTAGTCCCAATATTGCTACTGATTAGTTCTACTTCATTGGGCAGCTCAGCCTCCATGTCCTTATCTGTAAAATGGCAGAACTATGATATCTGGTACCCTATTGGGGCTAAAATATATTTTTACTCTTATCATTTTTAATTTCAAAAGTTGTAGGTATAGAGAAAAATCATCTAGAATGTACAGAATTGTTATATACTCTTTCTCCCACAACAGTTTTCCTTAATATTAACACTTGTTATTAGTGGGGGCTAATATTTTTTATTTTCATTTATATGTGAGAAGATATTTAGATATATATAATTCTCGTAGAGTAATGGTATGTGATTTCCTTGCTAATTGCTTTATATTAAAAATTAATTATTCTTTCCTCTGTTTTCAGCTTCGAGCTCAGAATCAGGTCCTAAAAAAAGGTGTTGTGGATGAACAAGCAAATTCTGCTGCCTTAAAGGTATGCAGTGGGGTATTGTGTTTCTCTTATTAGCTAAATGTGTCTGGATTAATGAGGCTTCTCATCTGTCTTCATCAAGAGATGGACCTGAGCAGAGCTATACCGTATTCATGTTTCTGTCCCCAGCACTCAGCACATGATAGGACCTTAATAAATGGATTTGTTTGTGTGAGTCGTTTAGTCTATTAATCTTGCCTAATGGTTTCACTATTTAATAGGAATAAACTGTGTTAATCAGAACACTGAGTGATACATTTCATTATCAGCACTTTTGTTTATTGAGAGGAAGAATATGATAGAATACAAAGGAATTTGTTTCTTCCTCATTCTTAGGCTTGTAATAAATATGGCTTGGGTGATTTTTGTTTGTTTGTGTTTTAAACTCACTGCATTCACACATTTTAGATCGCATCATTCCTTTTTTTTTTAAGCAAATCAATTTTATTGATACGTAAAAATAAAGTATAAAATTCATCCAAAATGTACAGTCAGTGGTATATGGTATAATCACATAGTTGTGCATTAATCACTTCAATCATTATTAGAGCATTTTTATTATTTCAATAATAATGATAATAATAATAAAACACAAGAAAATTCTTTACCTCCCAATCTCTTTATGCATCCCCTGCTGTACATTGCTACTATTTCTGGCTGTTCTTGCACATTTATTTATTTTTTAAGCAGTTTTATCGAGATATATTCACATACCATACCATCTATCCAAAGTGTATAATCAGTGGTTTTTAGTATAGTCACAATGTTGTGGATTCATCACCATAAAATTTTTTAGAACATTTCATTACTTTGAAAAGGAAAACTCCACACCCCTTAGCAGTCATCTCTCAATCCCTCTAATCCTTTCCCAGCCCTGACTCATCTTTATAATACAATATATATTATAATTTATAATATAATTTCATCTTTATAAATTAATTTATATTTACATTTTATATAAATGGAATCATATAATATATAGTACTTTGTGTCTGGTTTCTTTCACTTAGCATAATTTTTCTGGTCTGATATTAACCTCTTGTGGTATTAACGGACATTTGTTCAGTTTCAAAGAAAAATGGTCTTACATATGCAATTTTATCCATATTCGTATTTCACATGTGGTTTTACTATGCAATACAGTCCCATGATTTTTTTAACTTTTTATTTTGAAATAACAGACTTATAGTTCAGTTAAAAAAATAATACACACCCCATATAGAGAACTCCAACATATCCCCACCACCCACATGCCCAGATCTATAAATTTTAACATTTTACCACCTTTTTCTGTTCATTCTTCTTCCCTCCATTCCTCCCCCACTCCTTCCCTCCCTTTCTCTCTCTCTTCTCTCAATCAATCAGTCAATCATTCAATCTTCCTATTTTTTTCTGAACATTTGAGAGCAGGTTGCACACACCGTATTCCTTGAATACATAGTACTTCCATATTTATTTCCTGTGAACAGGGATGTTCAGTTATGTGCAGTTATCAAGTTCAAGAAATTTAACATTGATATAAAGATTACATTCTATATTCCAATTTTTTCTTATTCCCAATAGTGTCCTCTTGAGTCTTTTCTCTTCTATTCTTAGATTATATCCAGTATCATGTGTTGCATTTAATTGTCATTACCTCCTCTTTAGTTTATCTTTCTTTCTTAAATTGTGGAAACATATATACAACATGAATGTTCCCATCCCAACCCCTCCCAAAAATATCATTCGGCGGGATTAATCACATTCACAGTATTGCAGCACCCTCATCATCATCCATTACTAGAACTTCCCCTTCACTCCCAACAGAAACCCTACACTCATTTTGTATTAATTCTCCATTGCCCCTGCCACCCACCACTGGTAACCTGTGCTCTACTTTCAGTCTGTGAGTTTGCATATTGTCTGATATTTTCTTTGTGGTTACTGTGGGGTTTAAATTTAATATCGCAAATCTGTAACAATCTTGTTTGCTTTGATACCAACTTGACTTCAATAGCATACATACACTAGGTTCCTATACCCCCCTGAACCCCCACCTTTGTATAGGTCTTGTCACAAATTAAATACTTTTACATTATGAGTCCAAAATAATTCATTTATTGCATTTTATGTATTTGCCTTTTAGATCCTGTAAGAAGTAAAATATGAAGTTTTAGAAATAAAAAATACATCAATACTGTATTTATATTTACCAAAGTCATTATCTGTACTAGAGATCTTTATTTCATTTGTGGCATCAGTCAATTGTTGAGTGTCCTTTCCTTTCAACTACAAAATTCTCTTTAGATATATATAGTGTATAATGATTGTGAAGACCCTCAGCTCTTATTTATCTGGGAATGTCTTGATCTCTCCCTTATTTGTGAAAGACAGTTTGACACATATAGAATTTTTGTTTAGCAGTTTTTTGCCTTCAGAACTTTATATATGTCTTACACTGCCTTCTTGCTTCTGAGGTTTCCAATGAGAAATCAGCACTTAATCTTATTAAGGTTCCCTTGTATATGACACATTGCTCTCTCTTGCAGCGTTTAGAATTCTTTCTTCATCTTTGGCATTCAGCAGTTTGATTATACCATGGCATGGTGTGGATCTATTTGGGTTATTCTGTTTGGAGTTTGTTGAGCATCTTAGATGTGTATTTTAATATTTTTCATGAAATTTGGGACATATTCAGTCATTATTTCTTTGAATATTCTCTCTACTCCTTACCGTTCCTCAGACTAGGTGATTTCAATTGTCTTATCTTCAGGTTCACTTATTCTTTCCTCTGCCAGCTCCAATTTGCTGCTGAACCCCTTTAAGAAATTTTTAATTTATGTTACTTTGTTCTTTAGCTCTGGTTCTTTTTCATAATTTCAGTCTCTCTCTTGATATTCTCTTCATGTTCATCTGTCATTTTCCTGATTTCCTTTAGTTCTTTGTTCATATTTTCCTTTAGCTCTTTGAACATATTTAGGACTATTTTTTAAAAAATGACTTTGGAATGTCCCACTTCTGATCTGCCTCATGATAGTTTCTAATTTTGTAATCTCCTTTGCCTGGGCCATGACTTCCTATTTTCTTGTATGTTTTGTTATCTTTTGTTGGACATTTTGATATTTTAATGTGTTATCACTGGAAGTTACATTCTGAGGTGTCTGTTCCTTAAACTTGTATCCAGTTAGTGTTATAACAGAGCTTTCCTTGAATGCTAGGAGCTAATAAATAAAAATGAAGGACAATAAGAAAACAGCTTTCTCAGTCTTTGCAGATTGACCTATGCGAGTGCTGTCCTTCAGGGCTTATCCATATAATGAGTTTAGAGAATAGCTTCAAAGTATAGGGGCCTTCCTGGCCCTTTCTGTGCATGCTTCTTGTCTTGGCCATGCATGGTTGACCTTAAGAATTCCTCCATTTATACAGTTCAGAAGGATCCTCCCTTGTCACAGTCCTGGTCACTGCACTGTATGTCCTGTAGTTTACAGTCCCTTGCCCTAGGCAGCCATTTGACTGCTCTCTTGCAGTGTTTTGTAGGAGTTCTGTGAGCTGCCTTCTCTATGCAGGGGAAGTTCTGGAACAACCAGTCCTTTAGGCAGCTACCCAACATATTGGGCCAGACATACATGCTCAGGAGTGTTACTCTGTTCCCTCTGGAACTGGGAACAGGGATCTGCCCTGGGAGCACATGATAAACTGGTGAGGGTTGGGTTAGGGACCGGCCAGGAAGCTATTAGATCCTATCACTGTTCTGTGGTCAGTAGTAATGTCCCCCCTTTTGTTTCTGACTTTAGTTATTTTGTCTTTTCTCATTTTTTGATAGTCTGCCTAAAGGTTTATTGACTTTACTGTGGTTTTTTCTCCCAAAGAACTAACTTTTAGATTTGTTGATTACTTCTATTTTTTAAAAAAATTTATTCTCAATTTCTTTACTCCTGCTTAGTCTTTATTTCCTTCCTTCTTCTCAGTTTGGGTTTAGTTTGCTGTTCCTTTTCTAGTTTCTCCAGGTAGGCAGTTAGGTCTCTCAATTAAGCTCTTCTTTTTTTTTTTTTTCCAAGATTTTTATTTTTTATTTATTTCTCTCCTCTTCCCTCCCCCCCACCCCAGTTGTCTGCTCTCTGTGTCTATTCGCTCCATGTTCTTTTGTGTCCTCTTCCGTTGTTGTATTGTTGTCAGCGGCACCAGGGATCTCTGTCTATTCTTTTTGCGTCATCTTGCTGCGTCAGCTCTCTCCGTGTGTGCGGCCGCCCTCCTGGGCAGGCTGAACTTTCTTTCACACTGTGTGGCTCTCCTTACAGGGTGCAGTCCTTGCACGTGAGGCTCCCCTACGCAGGGGACACCCCTACGTGGCACGGCACTCCTTGCGCAACATCAGCACTGCGTGTGGGCCAGCTCCACATGGTCAAGGAGGCCTGGGGTTTGAACTGCAGACCTCCCATGTGGTAGGCAGATGCCCTAACCACTGGGCCAAGTCCGCTTCCCTCTTCTTTCTTAATGGAAGCATTTAGAGCAGTAAATTTCCCTCTGAGAACTGTCTTCACTGTGTCTCATAAGTTCTGTTATGTTGTATTCTCATTTTCATTCATCTCAAGATATTTTCTGATTCCCCTTGTGATTTCATCTTTGACCTACTAATTGTTTAAGATTATGTTGTTTAACTTCCATATATTTGTGAATTTTCCAGGTCTCCATCTGTTAAAGAATCTAGCTTCATTCTAATATGGTCAAGGAAGATTCTTTATACAATTTAAATCTTTTGAAATTGTTTGAGACTTGCTTTACCTAATATGTAATGTATCCTGGAGAATGATTCATGTGCATTTGAGAAGAGTATGTCCCCCTGCTGATTTTTGGTGCAGTCTTCTGTGTATGTCTTATATAGGAAACTATGGGAGCAAGGGGAGGCGATATCCTTCCCCACCTTCCTAGGAGTGAGGAGAGGATCAGAGAAACTGTCCCAGGGACCAACTTTTCCATCTGGTTTAGAACTAGACCTCTTTCTTCTTCCTGTTCACCACTTGAGGCAGAGGGCCCTGAGCCCCTTGGCTGCCTGCACAACCCCTGACATTGTCTGCTGGTGACTCAATTTGCCAATGTGCTGCAGCCTGTTTTCTTCCAATTACAGCAAGACTGTCAGTCTCAAAAAAAAAAAAAATCTATTTGTCCAATATTAGTATCGCTACTCCAGGTCGTTTTGATTATTATTTGCATGGAATATCTTTTTCCAACCTTTCACTTTCAGCCTGATTATGTCCTTATGTCTTTGGTAAGTCTCTTGTAGACAGCATATAAATGGCTCATTTTTTATCCATTCTGTCATCTATGACTTTTGATTGGGGAGTTCAGTCCATTAACATTCAATGTTAATATTGTAAAGGCATTACTTTGTTCATATTATCCTTTGACTTAACATTATAATATTTTACTATAGTCTGTATTTTTTACCTTGTAAGTAAATGATCTTACTAACAGTCTTCATTTCTACACTCTTCTTCAAGTCTCTTGCCCTTGTCTTTTCAGGTTGCAGCACTCCCTTTAGTATCTCTTGTAAATCTGGTTTTTTTTAGTAACATACTTTGTCATTTAGTCTTCACAACAATTCTATGAGGGTTGATAACATTATCACCTGCATTGCAGAAACTGGGATTTAGAGAGAGGTAGAAATAGATGTCTTCTGAAAATAATGATTGATTAGTGGAGTTGGAGCATCAGTCAACTACTGATTAAATATAGGGAAGCAAAGAAATATTTGGTTTTATTTACTGCCATGGTCATTATAGTTACAGTACTAGTAACAATTTGCCAGTTTACTAGAAGGGAATGTAGAATGTCCTCTGTTATAATGGGCTTTGATTTTATTGGGTTTACCTCTTCAGTTAGTTGTTGGGTATAGTAAATATTCATTGATTTTAATTTCTTTAATTTTAAATATATGATAATTTGGACATGAGTTGGGCCTAAGTTTACTTCAGAACTCTAAAACCTAAGGGCCCTCTAAACAAATAAAAGGAAAATGTTAATCTGCTTAATTGGAATGTATTATATTATCCTAGCCCTCTAGCCATGCCCTTGCAAATAATATCAGTAGATTGCAACACTAATCTATGGTTTTTAGGTAGCTGTTTTTAATATACTGATCACCTGTTCATTAAAACTTGATCTCTTCTTAGCTTTACAGTTGATTGTTTCAGTGAAAGTAATAAAATTATATAGTTCTTTAAATATGTAGTAGTAGATTTTAAGTCTGAATCCTTTTCTTTGAAAATGGCCATTTGCGTTTATCAGTAAACACAGAGTTTTTTAGAACTCTATAAGTAAAATATAGTTAGAATAATTTTTTAAATAGAGTAAAACTAAATGTTTCTCTTTAGTTTGTTGTTTTCTTGTTGCATTGAGTTATAAACAGAGTACAAAGTGGTCAGCTGAAGGTGTATTGTTTAGATTTTAGATCTTGTTTGTATTTTCACTTAGTTTTAATGTGTGTTGATACAGTACATCTGAAAATATTTGTGTTCTAATAACATTGGTTTTTATTTTTTACAAATCAGAATAAAGTAGAATTAAGTGTGTTGAAAAGACTTCATTTTGACTGATTTAAATTTAAGGGAGGATTTTTTTAAAAAATGAATACAAATAGATTTCCCATTCTTGCTCACTGAAGGGTATCATTGGTGTGTGTGAGGTTCTCTTTATAAATTCCTATTTATAAATTAGTACCCTTAGGATTTATGCCTATTGACTGTCATAGGTTTAAGAATGTATAGTTGTGCTTATTTTACTTTGATGACTGTTACATCAGTATATTTGCTCTCTTTGTTTTAATTTTCTTGGTTTGACCAAAAGATTATTTTGTCAGAAAACAGCCAAAAATATAAGAACCAGAATGATAAATATACAACTTGAATTCCCTAAAGCAAGAGGTTTTGATTATATTTTGGTGCAACAAAGTTTTTTTTTCATTATTTCTAAACCTTATGGCTAAATTGTAAGTAATGGTTTGTTCTCACTTTGATATAGGAACAACTAAAAATGAAGGATCAGTCATTGAGAAAACTACAACAGGAAATGGATAGTTTGACCTTTCGAAATCTGCAGCTTGCCAAGAGGGTAGAACTACTCCAAGATGAACTGGCTCTAAGTGAACCCCGAGGCAAGAAAAACAAGGTAAGTTCAAATAAAAGCAAGTTGTTGTGGCCTTGTTCATTAGGTACAGCTATATACAGTCTGTCCTAGTTTTAACAGAAAGATCATTCTCAAGTTCTCTCATTTCCTATTATCACACCTGAATATTGAATCAATAAAGCCGACGTCTATCACAAATAAATACTAAGTATTAGAGGCATTTTTATATGAAAGTCAGTTTAAAAGAGTTTATTAAGCAGACATGTACATGGCTGTGTTAGTGGCTGAGAAAAATATATGAATATCTTATGTTGGTCACAGTTGTTAATATTGTTTAGTTATGTCAAGTTTCCATTAACACAATTTAGGGCAAGAATCATTGCCAGCGTGTCACTGCTGAATGTACCATGTACAGAACATATCGTGGGTTGTAAATACATTGCAGGTACATTTTCCAAGTGCTTATTTTTATGAGGCTAATTTGGTATTCTTGTCCTGAGATTTCAAAATAAGGATTTCCTTTATGGTTTTATATAGTAAGGTAAGATTATTCATACTGCTCTCAGATGGATGATCTGATTCTTTCAAACATTCTATTATTAGGTTTGGTAGGGGTTTTTTGTTGTTGTTGTTGTTTTTAAAGCTTAGGGATTGGTGATTAAGTCTTTAAGTCTTGAATCTGTCTAGAGTAATACTCTATTGCGTAGACTGGTGTAGTTAACGATAGAATGGGCAGGAGGGAGGAAAAGGCACACAGGAACTCAAGAAGCACGGTGTGGAGGGGAGAGCACAGACTTTGGAGTTAAGCCCAGGCTTGAAATTGGGTCTGCCATTTAGAGTTTTATGGCTATAGGCAAATGTTTTAACCTTGCAATCTCTTTCTCCATTAGCAATGGGGATGATATTGTTTAGACCGTTGTGTGGATTAAATTGGGTCATATAAAAGCACTTAGTACTGTATTTGCCATATAATATATGTTAGCACCTTTTTCTGCATTTCCCCTACATGGAAAGATTTTCTAGAGGTAGTTTTTAAATAAAAGGCAAACAGAGAGAGCAAAACAGTATGCATTAGAGTTCCTTGGGAAACTTGTCAAACTATATATACCTTAGAAATTCTGGTAAGTCCCCGGGGAAGGAATTAACATCTATACTTTCTAGGTTACTAAGAGTCCTTCTTAGTACTGTTTTAGCAGTGGTTTGGGCATAAGACTTCTGAATAAATTTTAATTAAAGTCTTCCATATTTGGAAGCACTAAAGACCCAGAATATGTTATTCAGCAGCATTCTTTATATACCTCTTGTGTTCCAAACATGGTGGATATTTAACGATTTTTTAATGTAACAGCTCCATTTTCAGAGTTTCCTAAGTTGATACACATTGGATCATTTTAGATGAATAGGTGACTTCATTTTACATGAGGAATGAGTACACGGGGGGCACAGAAGGGTGATGACTGATGTAGGAACACAGATGCATTGTTAGACTGTCTGTTGAATAGTTTCAGTTCTATTATTACATGAAAACAAATGTTCACTATTGGATCTTTTACAAAGAGCTATTCTTCTATGTAGAAAAGTTAATAATGACGCAAAAGGAAGGTATTTTTCATACTCTCTGAGCTTTCTTCTGTTTATTAACAGCTTTATTTTATATAATATTTTTAAAACATATTTATATGAATTTTTGTATAAACTTATCTTTGTAAATGTTAAGTAATTTATTAAAATTTCTTAAAGGAGTTTAATAACTCAGACTCATGTCATTGCTACTTGAAATGATATTTATTAGTACTTTTTATATTACTGGTTTTCTGGGTCTGGTCTGTCCTCCAACAGAACTACTCTTGAGTTCATCTACAAAGAATAGTGAGCCTTACCTATTCTTTTTTCTCTCTCTCTTTTTAAGCTTTCCTGCCCATTGCAATATTTGCAGTTCCAACTTGTATCACATAGGAAAAGTTAAATGATGGACTATATACCTTTTGCAGGATTGTTTGAGAATGGTGAACACATAGAAGAGACGAGCTACTAAGGTGATAGAAAATCTGTGTACCTTAGGATGTTTCTCTAAAGGATGAAAGTTATGTGGACATAACTTATTCTTTCCATCAGAAAAGTGGGGAATCTTCTTCTCAGTTGAGCCAAGAGCAGAAGAGTGTCTTTGATGAAGACCTGCAGAAGAAGATAGAAGAGAATGAACGTTTGCATATACAAGTGAGTAAATCTCTGTTTTTCCTTATGAATTTAAAAATAGTTTGTCTGACCTAGAGTGTTGAAAAACTAGTACTGAGTGTTTTGTAAATGTAAGTGCTTAAATGTTTCCTTTGTTCTTTAGGAATATACGTCACATGCCATTTATTTATTTTTTAAGTGTCATATACATCTTAATATGGACGACTGCTTTGAACTATGATTTGTTCAGAGGACAGCAGAATTAACTTTATAACTTAACAGTACAGAAATGTGTGGGTGGTATTCATTTTATGTAGAGCACGATTGGATGGATTGCTTAGATAGGGGCTTATATAGCAGTAAGTCCTGTTTGCTTCTTAATTTATTAATGTTTAGTTGCACTTTTATCTGTTTCTCTTAGACTGTAAGGTCTATGAGGATATGGGCCATGTCTCTGTCATATACCCAAGCCCTGAGGGCCTCACTCATAGTAGGCACTCAGGTTTTGTGGAATGTTGCTGAATGATGAATGACTGCTTATGAGCTACTCAGTCTATTGTAATAAGAATTGTAGTGTTGTGTGCTCAACTCTACCTCCTGATTTTTTTGTTTGGGCATAATCAAATCATGGAAAATAAATATGTGCTAATTCTATGTCTTTGAAATAATTAAAAAATTGAACTTTTGACCTCAGGGCATTTTATGCCTTAAGTATTGATAATTCTGCCTTGCTAACAGACTTTTATTAAAGAAAAAAGTTTTACTTATTTTAGGAATAATACTTATTTTAATTTTGACTATCTAATTGTGGAGGTTAGCCTAGTAGAAAAGTTATGCTCTAATCAGTTGTATTCTCTGTGCACTAGAAATTATTTGAAATAGGAAATTGATGAGGGTGGGAGGAAGGAGGCACTGATTTTGGAGTAGATTTTCTTCATTCATTTCTCATTTCTACTCTGTTCTCTTTTGGATGTGAGACATTAGACAGGTTTATAACCCTTTTAAGCTTCGATGTCCACGTCTGTAAAGGGAGAATAATAACAGTACAACTTCTGCTATGCTGTGAGGATTACATGAGATAATGTACAGTGCCGGCTGTTAAGAAGGCGCTCAGGATATTCGCTGCTGTTGTTTTCCTCTTCATTTGTGTCTATTAGGATATTTTGAGAGGAGAAAGTGGTCTTTTCTTTTCAGTTTTTTGAAGCTGATGAGCAGCACAAGCATCTGGAGGCAGAGCTGAGGAGTCGGCTGGCTGTGCTGGAGACGGAGGCGGCCCAGCACCAAGCCGTGGTGGACGGCCTGACACGGAAGTACATGGAGACCATCGAGAAGCTGCAGAATGACAAGGCTAAGCTAGAAGTAAGCCCCCCTGTGTGTGAGGACGTGTTAGAAAATAATCCAGGTCTTTGTAATCATCTGTGCTTTAGAGAACCCAAAGTTGGTATTCAAGGAGATTGTTGCCTGCAGGGTCTCCTGGATATGTTCTCATCTGTAGCCTGAGCCTTCTACTTTTCTATTTCTTCTAAAATCCAGGTAAAATCTCAGACTCTAGAAAAGGAGGCCAAGGAATGTCGACTTCGAACAGAAGAATGGTATGTGGAACATGAATTCCAAGGGGGCCCTGAAGTAAGAATCGAAAGACCTGAGTGTTGGTATTAGCAGCTTCTCTGTCTTAGTTCTCTCATGGTAAAAATGAGGAGATGGAAATAGATTTACAGGAAAATTAGGCAGAAAATACAGAGTTCCTCTTTTGGTTTGCTAAAAGCAACTAGAAACAGTATACCAGAAATGGGTTGGGCGTTTATAATGGTTTTTGAGGTTAAAAACTTACAATTCTGAGGTTGAGGAAGTGTCCAAATCAAGGCATCATCAAGAGACGCTGCCTCACCAAGGGCAGCCGTGGGCAATGAGGCACATGGCAGGGCGTAATGGTGGCTCTGCCAGTCGCTTCCTTCTTCTCCAGGCTTACTTCCTCCCCAAGCTCAGCTGTGGGTGATAGGGCTTATCTTATGGCTTATCTCTCCCCTCTCCTCTAGGCCTTGTCTCTTTTAGCTTCTTGCGGGCCTCTTTCCATGTGCCTCTGTGTTCCGCTGATTCCAGCCTCCAGCATCTGGGACCTCTCTTTTGCCCTCTTGGGGTTTCTCTGTCTCTGCCACTTTTTCCTGCGTCTGCTGTTTTTAGTTCTCCGTGTGTAAAGGACTCCATTAAGGGGACTAAATGAGATAATCTAGTCAAAGGCCCTTAATAGAAATAATTTAATTAATTTAATTTTAATAAAATAAGTTTATATGCCCAGGAATGTATTAGCTCTAAGGGCATGATCTTTTCTGGGATCCACAAAAACCTTCAAACTATCACTGTTCCCACATACCCCTACACCCACAGTTTTCTCTATTATTTAACCCTTTGCATTAGTGTGATACTTTCGTTACAGTTAATGAAACAATGTAACTATACTAGGGTTCTTTATTTGTGTTGTACAGTCTTATGGTTGTTTTTTTTAAAACAAATTTTTATTCTAGTAACATATTTGCAATCTACAATTTCATTCATATATATAATTCAGTGGTGTTACAGTTAGAGTGTTGTGCTGCCATCACCACCATCCATTACCAAAGTTTTCCCATCACCCTAAAAAGAAACTCTGTACCACTTAAACCTTAACTCCCCAATTCATACTCCCAACCAGGTCCCTGGTAACCTATATTCTAGTGTTTGACTTTATGAATTTGTTTATTCTTATTATTTCACTTCAGTGAGATCATACAATATTTATTATATTGTGTCTGGCTTATTTCACTCAACTTGAAATTTTATCTTTAGGGTTCATTCATGCTGATGGATGTATCAGAACTTCATTCCTTTTTATGGTCAAATAATATTCCATGGTGTATATATATCACATTTTGTTTATACATTCATCTGTGGATGGGTACTTGGGTTGCTTCCATATTTTGGTAATTGTGAATAATGCAGATATGACTATCAGAGAAAATATCTGTTCTATTCTTATTTTCACTTCTATTGTATATACCTAGAAGTAGAATTGCAGGGTCATGTGGTAACTCTGTACTTCATAACCTGAGGAGCCACCAAGCTGTTTTTCATAGCCAATGCACCACTTTACATTTCCATCCGATAATGAACAAGTGTTTGTATTTCTCCACATCCTCTCCATTTGTTGTTTTTGTCCTTTTTTAAAATAGTAGTCATTAAAAGGTATGTGAAATGGTATTAAATCATGATTTCAAGTTGCATTTCCCTAATGGCTAATGATTTTGAGCATCTCCTCATGCACGTATTAGCCATTTGGGGAAATTTTTATTAAGGTTTTTTGGCCAATATTTGATTGGGTTGTTTTTGTTGTTTTTGTTGTTAAATTGAAGGTTTCTATATATATTTGGGATATCAAGATGTCAGTCTTTTTCAGATATGTTGTTTCTAAAGATTTTCTCACATTGTGTAGGTTATTGTTTTACTTCCATGATAGAGCCCTTTAAGAACAAAATTTTTAAATTTTGGTGAAGTTCTAATTGTCCATTTTTTTCTTTTATTGCTTCTGCTTCAGGGTTACATAATATCCAAGAAAACATTGCCTAATACAGGGTCCTGGAGGTGCTTCTTTATGTTTTCTTCTAGGAGTTTGATATTTCTGACTTGTATATTAAGGTCTTTGATTCATTTTGAGTTGACTTTTGTATATGCTGTGAGGTAGGGGTCTGTCTCCTTTTTTTGTTTTTGCAAATGGAGAGCCACCACCATTTGTTGAAGAGACTCTTCTTTCCCATTGAGTGATTATTTCCCCCTTGTCAAAATTCAGTTTGTCATAAATCTGAGGGTTGATTTCTCAGCCCTCAGTTTGATTCCATTGGTCTGTCCTTGTGCTAGTACCATGCTATTTTGATCACTGTGGTTTTGTAAGAAGTTTTTTAAAAAAGCAGTTTTGAGATATTGTCACATACCATACAATCATTCCAAAGTACGATCAATAGCTTTTAGTTTAATCATAGTGCTGTGCATTCATACCATAAAAAAATTTAGAACAATTTCATTACTCCTAAAAGAAAAACTCTACACCCCTTAGCAGTCACCTCTCAATCCCTCTATCCTTCCCCAGTCCTACATAACAGCTAATCTAATTCCATCTTTATAAATTTATTTATATTTACATTTTATATAAATGTAATCATACAATATGTAGTACTTCATGTTTGGTTTCTTTCACTTGAATAATTTTTTTTTTTGCTTGTTATTAACATCTTTTTTCTTTTTTTTCCTATCTGGTTGCGTCATCATCTTTGGTGTGTCACTTTGCTGTGCGGGGGCCTGCGCCTCTCAATGCTGCGTGGGGCCCTGTACCTCACCATGCAGGTCTGGGATGCCTTTTTTCTTACCAGGAGGTCATGGGGATCAAATCCATTGCCTCCATATGGTAAACAGGAGCTCAACTGCTTGAGCCACAGCTGCTTCCCTGTTATTAACATCTTGTAACATTAACATACATTTGTTCAGTTTCAAAGAAAAAAAGTATTATATGCAATATTACCCATTCATATTTCAGTAAGTTTTACTATGCTATTGAGTCCTATGTTATATTTTTAAACTTTCCTTCTAGTAATATATATGACCTTAGACTTTTCCTTTCAACCACTGTCATACCCATAAAATTATACTGCTAGTTATAAACATGTTGTGCATTCACCTTTTCTATCATTTCCAAAGATTAACAAACAACTTTTTATTTAAAAATCAATTCTGCACAAGTTATCCCTCAGCTTTCCATTCTCTAACTTCATTATATTTTCTGGTAACCCGTATTCTGGTTATTGACTCTGTGAGTTTACACAATATATTAAGTTCATAATAGCACAATCATACAGTATTTGTCCTTTTGTATCTGACTTGCTTCACTTAACATAATGCCCTCCAGGTTCATCCATGTTGTCATATGCCTCACAACTTCATTTCTTCTTACATCTGTATAATATTCCATTGTGTATGTACACCACAATTTGTTTATCCATTCATTGGTGGGTGGACACTTGTGTTGTTTCCATCTATTAGCAATTGTGAATAATGCCGCTATGACTGGTATGCAGATGTCTGTTCATGTCACTGCTTTCAGTTCTCAGTATACACCTAAGAATAGGTCATGTGGTGCAGGTCATGTGGTACATATCTATATTCAACTTCCTTAGGAACTGCCAAACTGTCCTCCACAGTAGCTGCACCATTCTACATTCCCACAACAGCAAATAAGTGTTCCCATCTTTCCACATCCTTTCCAACACTTGTAGTTTTCTGCCTTTTTATTAGTGACCATTCTAATAAGTGTGAAATGTTATCTCATTGTAGCTTTGTTTTGAATTTCCCTAATTGCTAGTGATGTTGAACATGTTTTTTTTTTTTTTCCCATTTATAATTCTTCTTTGGACAAATGTCTATTCCAGTCTTTTGCCCATTTTTTAGTCAGGTCATTTATCTTTCTATTGTTGAGTTGTAGCATCCCTTTATATATCATGGATATTGAATCCTTATTAGATATGTGATTTCCAAATATTTTCTCCCAGTGAGTCAGCTGCCTTTTCACCCTTTTGACAAAGTCCTTTGAAGTACAAAAGTGTTTAATTTTGGAGAGGTCCCGTTTATCTATTTTTTTTCTATTGTTGCATGTGCTTTTGTGTATGATGCAAGAAACCACAACCTATCACAGGATCTTAAAGATGTTTCCCTACATTTTCTTCTGGTAATTTTATGGTCCTGGCTTTTATATTTAGATCCTCAGTCCATTTTAAGTTGATTTTATATAGGGAGTGAGATGGGCATCCTCTTTCATTTTAAGTTATGGATATCCAGTTCTCCTAGCACCATTTGTTCAAGAGACTGTATTGTTACATTAACATGGATTTGGTAGGGTTGTCAAAAACCAGTTGGCCATAGAAGTGAGGGTTTATTTCTGGACTCTAAATTATATCCCACTGATAAAGGTCTCTCTCTTTATGCTGATACCATGCTGTTTTGACTACTGTAGCTTTGTAATATGTTTCAAGGTCAGGCAGCGAGAGCTCCCACATCACTCTTTGTTTTTAGAATGCTTTTGGCTATCTGGGTGTAACTTTCCCTCCCAAATGAATTTTGTAATTGCCTTTTCTATTTTTGTAAGTAGGCTATTGGAATTTTGATTAGTATTTCATTGAATCTATAAATCACTTTGGGTAGGATCAACATCTTCATGATATTTAGTCTTCCAATAAATGAACACAAATGTCTTTCCGTTTGTTTAGGTCTTCATTGATTTCTTTTAGCATTGTTTTATAGTTTTCTGAATATAGTTCCTGTACTCCTTTGGTTAAATTTATTCCTAGGTATTTGAGTCTTTTTGTTGCTATTATAAATGAAACTTTTTCCCCTGATTTCAGATTGTTCAATACTAGTGTACAGAAACATAACTGATTTTTGCATGTTGGTCTTGTATCCTGCCACTTTGCTGAACTTGTTTATTAGCTCAAGTAGCTTTGTCTATACATATTTCAGAATTTTCTAAATATGGGATCATGTTATCTGTAAGTAGTGAGAGTTTTATTTCCTCTTTTCCCTTATTTGGATGCCTTTTTTTTCCCCCTTGTCTGATTGCTGTAGCTAGAACTTCTAGGACAATACTGAATTTCTGTAGTGATAATGGGCATCCTTGTCTTGTTCCTGATCTTAGAGGGAAAGCTTTCATCCATTCCCCACTGAGTACAATTTTGGCTGTAGGTTTTTTGTGTATACCCTTTGTCATATTGAGAAATTTTCCTATCTTTCAAAGTTTTTTATCCAGAAAGAATGCTGGATTTTGTTGAATGCCTTTTCTGCTTTGATCAAGACGATCATTTGTTTTTTTCCTTCAGTTTTAACCTAGTGTATTATATTAATTCTTTTCTTGTATTGAACCACCCTTGCGTACCAAGAATAAATCTGACTTGGTCATGGTGTACAATTCTTTTGATATGCTGTTGGATTCTATTTGAGGGTATTTTGTTGATAATTATTGCATCTATGTTCATTAGAGAAATTGGTCTGTAATTTTCATTTCTTGTAGTATCTTTATCTGGCCTTGGTATTAGGATGATGTTAGCTTCATAAAATGTATTGGGTAATTTTCCCTCCTCTTCAATTTTTTGGGAGCATTTAAACAGGATTGGTGTTAATTCTTCTTGAAATGCTTCATAGAATCCCACCTATGAAGCCATCTTGTCATGGACATTTCTTTGTTGGGAGATTTTTGATGACAGATATAATCTCTTTAAATGTGATTGGTTTGTTAAGTTCTTGTATTTCTTGTAGCATCAGTGTAGGTTGTTTGTGCATTTCTAGGAATTTGTCCATTTCATCTGTGTTGTCTAGTTTGTTAGCATACAGTTTTTCATAATATCCTCTAATGATCCCTTTTATTTCTGTGGATTCAGTTGTAATTTCCCCTCTTTCATTTCCGATTTTATTTGCATCTTCTCTTTTTTTTCTTTGTTAGTCTAGCTAGGAATTTGTCAATTTTTTTGATTTTCTCAAAGAACCAGCTTTTGGTTTTGTTGATTTTCTCTATTTTGTTGTTGTTGTTCTCAATTACATTTATTTCTGCTCTAATCATTATTTCCTTTTTTTTAAAAAAAGATGCTTAGATTACATAAATGTTACATAAAAAATGTAGGGGATTCCCAAATGCCCCCCTCCCCATGACTCCCACACTTTCCCACATTAAGAACATCCCTCATTAGTGTGGTACATTCATTGTAATTGATGAACACGTTTTGGAGCACTGCCACTAAGAATGGGTTACAGTTTACATTGTAGTTTATGCTCTCTTCCACACAATTTTGTAAGTTATAGCAAGATACATAATGGCCTGTATCTGTTATTGCAGTGTCATTCAGGACAATTCCCAAGTCCTGAAAATGCCCCCATATTACACCTGTTTTTCCCTTTCACTGCCCTCAGAACCTCCAGTGGCCACTGCCTCCACATCAGTGATACAGTTTTTTCTATTAGAATTGCAATGAGTCTATAGTAGAATACCAGTACATCTACTTTAGTCCATAGTTCATTCCCCAATCCTGAAGATTCTGGGATGGTGATTTCCACTCCAACTGTAATTGAGAGGGGGCTTCAGTCCTTTAGGGCTGATGGCTGGAACTTTCTTCCTTGCAGTTATAGACTCTGTCTGTCCTTGGTATGGTGGTTGTCCTTCATCACCTCCTCGTTAGTTGTCCTAGGTGAGACCAATGAACTGGAAAGTAGGTGTTGCAACTCCATTGAAATTGAGGACCCAGCTGGGCCCTCAAAGATTTAAATCTCTTTGATGTACACCTCCCAACTCTAGTACTAATTATAGGTTCAAATAGAAGGGCAAAAAAGCCCTATATAGGGAAACCACAACTGAGTCCAACTCTGCCACCCTGGGGAGCATAAATTCCAAAATAGGGCCCACTGGCAAGATACCCAACTCCTGAGCTACCTGCCCTGACTATAGTGTCTGGATATCTCCAGAGCCCTCAGAAACCCCACTATTTGGGGTAGTATCTATTGGCATTCAATGAGATCCTGCTGAGACATGCATAAGAGTAAACTCTGGGATGACCTCCCAACTCACTTTGAAGTCTCTTAGCCATATAAACTCATTTTTCTTTCTCCTTCCTTCCTTCCTTCCTTCCTTCCTTCCTTCCTTCCTTCCTTCCTTCCTTCCTTCCTTCCTTCCTTCCTCCCTCCCTCCCTCCCTCCCTCCCTCTCCCTCCCTCTCCCTCCCTCTCCCTCTTTCTCTCTCTTTCTCTATCTCTCTCCCTCCGTGTTCTTCTTTATCCGCTTCTGTTGTTGTCAGCAGCACGGGAATCTGTGTTTCTTTTTGTTGCATCATCTTGTTGTGTCAGCTCTCCGTGTGTGCAGCACCATTCTTGGGCAGGCTGAACTTTCTTTTGTGCTGGGCAGTTCTCCTTATGGGGTGCACTCCTTGGGACACCCCTGCGTGGCACGGCACTCCTTGCACGCATCAGCACTGCATGTGGGCCAGCTCCACGTGGGTCAAGGAGGCCTGGGGTTTGAAGTGCAGACCTCCCATGTGGTAGACGGACGCTCTAACCACTGGGCCAAGTCCTCTTCCCTAAACTCATTTTTCTTTACCTTTTTCCTCTTTTGGTCAAGGTCTTTTTCGAGTTGCATTGCTATAATCTTTATTATTTCCTTCTACTTGCTTTGGGGATGGTTTGCTCTTCTTTTTCTAGTTTCTTCAGTTCAGTTAGATCTTTGATTTTAGCTCTTCTTTTTTATTATAGGTGGTTAGGGCTATAAATTTCCCTCTCAAAACTGCCTTTGCTGTATCTCATAATTTTTGATAAATTGTGTTCTTGTTTTCATCCATATCAATATATTTACTGATTTCACTTGCAATTTCTTTTTTGACCCACCTGATGATTTAGGAATGTGTTGTTCAGCCTTCACACATTTGCGGTTTTACCTCTTTCCTGTTTATTACTGATTTCCAGTTTCATTCCAATGTTATCTGAGAAAGTGCTTTGTATAATTTCAGTCTTTTTATGTTTATTGAGAGCTGCATTGTCACCTAACGTGATCTAGCCCAGAGAAAAATCCATAGGCACTTGTGGAGAATGTGTAACCCACTGAGTTTGGGTGCAGCATTCTGTATATGTCTGTTAGGTCTAGCTTGTTTATTATATTGTTCAAGTTCTCTGTTTCCTTGTTGATATTCTGTCTAGTTGTTCTATCTAATGATGTGAGTGGTGTGTTTAAATTTCCAGCGATTATGGTAGAGATGTCTTTTTCTCCTTTCAGTCTTGCCAGAGTTTGCCTCATGTATTTTGGGGCACCCTAGTTAGGTGCATAGATTTTTTTTTTTTTTTTTTTTTGGTTCCCTTGTCTGTTTGCTCATTGTATGCACATTGTCTGTTCTGCTCATTGTTTTTGCTCATCTGTGTTTTCTGGTTTTTTGGTTTTACTTTAGGAGATCCTGGGAACTGAACCTGGGACCTTCCATGTGGGAGGCGAGTGCTCAATTGCTTGAGCCACATCAGCTCCCTGCTCATTTTGTTTTTGCTTATTGCTTTTACTCATTGTCTGCTCATTGTTTGTTTCTTTTCTTTAGGAGGCATTGGAACTGAACCCAAAACCTCCCATGTGTGAGGTGGACTCTCAACTGCTTGAGTCAAATCTGTTCCCCTGCATAGATATTTATGACTGTTATTTCTTCCTGGTGAATAGCCCCAGTTACTAAAATATAACGTCGTTCCTTACATCTAATAACACCTTTGCTTTTTTTTTTTTTTTGAGGTACCGGGGCCAGGAATTGAACCCCAAACATTGTATGTGGGAAGCTGGCACTCAACCACTGAGCCACATCAGCTCCCTTAAGTTGGTTTTTTTGTTTGTTTGCTTGTTTCTTTTTTGTTTTGTTTTGTTTTGTTTTTAGGAGGCACCGGGAACCAAAGCCAGGACCTGCCATGTAAAGCAGGCACCTAACTGCTCAAACCACATCTACTCCCCAACAGCTTTGCCTTAAAGTCTATTTCATCAGATATAAGTATAGCTATTCCAGTTGTTTTTTTTTTTTTTTTTTTTTGATTACTGCATGTGTGGAGTATCTTTTTAGAACCTTTCACTTTCTATCTATTTGTATCCTTGGGTCTAAGGTGAGTTTCTCATAGATAGCGTATAGATGGCTCATATCTTTTTATAGATTTCACCAATCTTTGTCTTTTGATTAGGGAGTTTAATCCATTAACATTCAGTGTTATTACTATAAATGCAATTCTTCCTTCACCCATTTCGATATTTGGGTTTTATCTGTCATATCTGCTTTTCATCAATCTTTTTATACTTTTTGTTACTTTTACTGATATAATCCTCATTTCTAGGCTTTCTTCCAAGCATCTTTCTCCAGTCTTTATTTTTCAGGCTGTAGCACTCCCTTTAGTATTTCCTGCAAAGCTGGTCTCTTGGTTATAAACTCTCGCAGTTTCTGTTTATCTGTGAATATTCTAAATATTGAAAGACAAACTTGCTGACAATACAGTTCTTGGCTGGCAATTTTTCTCTTTCAGTGTCTTAAATATATCATACTGCTGCCTTCTTGCCTCCATGATTTCTGATGGAAAATCAGCATTTAATCTTATTGGGCATCCCTTGTATGTGATGAATAGGTTTTCCCTTGCTGCTCTCAGGATTCTCTCTTTATTTTTGGCATTTTACGTTCTAATTAGTATGTGTCTTGAGGAAGGTCTATTCAGATTTATTTGGATGTGCTTGGATACAGATATCTGTTCTTCATTTGGGTTATTTCTTCAAATATGCCTTCTTCCCTATTTCTTTTCTTTTCTCCTCCTGGGACACCCAGTACATATGTTTGCACATCTTTTGTTCTCGTTTATTTCCCTGAGACCCTGTTCAATTTTTCCCATTCTTTTCTTCATCTGTTCTTTTGTATGTTTGCTATCAGAGTTCGTGTCTTCAAGCCCACCAATTCTTCTGCCTCCTCAAATCTGCTATTATATTTCTCTAATGTATTTTTTTAGATTATTTATTTATTTCTCTCCCCTCCCCCCCATTGTCTGTTCTCTGTGTCTATTTGCTGCGTTTTTCTGTGACCGCTTCTATCCTTATCAGTGACACTGGGAATCTGTGTTTCTTTTTGTTGTGTTAGCTCTCTGTGTGTATGGTGCCATTCTTGGGCAGGCTGCACTTTCTTTTGCACCGGGTGGCTCTCCTTACGGGGTGCACTCCTTGCGCGTGGGGCTCCCCTATGTGGGGGACACCCCTCTGTGGCACGACACTCCTTGCCAGCATAAGCACTCTGCATGGGCCAGCTCCACACGGGTCAAGGAGGCAGGGGTTTGAACCATGGGCCTCCCATGTAGTAGGCAGATGCCCTATCCATTGAGCCAAGTCTGCTTCCCTCTAATGTATTTTTAATTTCATTTATTGTGCTTTTCATTTCCATAAGATCTGCTGGGGTTTTTTTTGTATGCTTTTGAATGTTTCTTTTTTTTAAAAAAATCTTTTCTTTATTTATTTGTTTTTTAAAGATTTATTTATTTCTCTCCCCTTCCCCCCTCACCCCGGTTGTCTGTTCTCTGTGCCTCTCTGCTGCGTCTTCTTTGCCCACTTCTGTTGTTGTCAGTGGCATGGTAATCTGTTTCTTTTGCTTGCGTCATCTTGTTGTGTCAGTTCCCCGTGTGTGCGGCGCCATTCCTGGGCAGGCTGCACTTTGTTTCACGCTGGGTGGCTCTCCTTACGGGGCACACTCCTTGTGCATGGGGCTCCCCTACACAGGGGACACCCCTGCATGGCATGGCATTCCTTGCGTGCATCAGCACTGCGCATGGGCCAGCTCCACACAGGTCAAGGAGGCCCGGGGTTTGAACCGCGGACCTCCCATGTGGTAGATGGATGCCGTAACCACTGGGCCAAGTCTACCGCCTGAATTTTTCTTTATGCTCACCTAGTGTCTTAATATCCTTAGTCTCTTTAGCCATCTCATTGAATTTATTAAGGTGATTTGTTTGAACATCTGTAATGAGTTGTCTCAACTCTTTTGAGTCATCTTGAGGCTTAGTGTTTGTTTTGACTGGGCATATCTTCCTGTTTCTTGGAATTGTAATTTTTTTTCTGTGTCTCAGCATCTGATTTACTAGATTCATTCATTCTGGGCTCAGTTTCTTTCCTTATCCTAGGGCTTTCTATTTGATTAGCTTTGTGTTACAGCCTCTTTGATACTTGGGTCAACTTTTATTTTGGTAAGTATTTATTTATTTATTTCTCCCCCCTACTCTCCACCCTGTTGTCTGCTCTCTGCATCTGTTTGCTCTGTGTTCTTCTGTGTCTGCTTGTATTTTCATTAGGTGGCTCTGGGAATCGATCCTGAGACCATCCAGAGTGGGATAGAGGTGCTCATTCTCTTGCGCCACCTCAGCTCCCTTGTCTCCTGTGTCTCTTATTGTCTCTCCTCTGTGTCCCTTTTTCTTGCGTCATCTTGCTGCACCAGCCCTCTGCATGGACCAGCACTTTATGCGGTCCAGCATTCTTGCACAGGACAGCACTCCATGCGGGCTAGCTTTCCCCTTGTGCCAGCTCACCACACAGGCCAGCTTGCCTTCACTAGGAGACACTGGGTATTGAACCCTGGACCTCCTATATGGTAGATGGGAGTCCAGTTGCTTGAGTCACATCTACTTCCCCTTGGGTCAACTTAATTTGGAACTTTATAGAGGCTCGTGTTTACCCAATCTGAATTTTTATTTTTTTTAATTTTTTTAAAAGATTTATTTATTTCTCCTCCCCCTTCTTGTTTGCGCTCGCTATCTTCTCTCTGAGTCCATTCACTGTGTGTTCTTCTGTGCCTGCTTGTCCTCTCTTTAGGCAGCACTGGGAACTGATCCTGCGACCTTCTGGAGTGGGAGAGAGGTACTCCATTGCTTGCGCCACCTCAGCTCCCTGGTCTGCTGCGTCTCTTATTGTTTCTTTTCTATGTCTCTTTTTGTTGCATTATCTTGCTTCACCAGCTCTCCACATGGGCCAGCACTCTGTGAGGGCCAGCACTCCTGTGTCGTTCAGCATTCTACGTGGGCCATCACACTGTGTGGGCCACCATTCCATGTGGGCCAGCTTGCCTTCACCAGGAGGCCCTGGGAATCAAACCCTGGACCTCCCATATGGTAGATGAGAGCCCAATCGCTTGAGCCACAGCTGCTTCCCCCAATCTTAATTTTTTCATCTTTTTCTTGTCCTTTCACTTGCTGGTTGTATAGTAGGAGCTGAGGATGTGGTTCTTATTGTAAGCCATGGAGGCTGAAGCTTTCTTCATTGCCCCAGGAACTGATAAAGCTTTTCCCACCTTTCTTCTCTGCCAGGGGTAGGAACAGAACCACAGCCATATGCAGTAACCAAACCATACAGGCCAATGCCATCTGTAGTTGCCCAGAGAGACTAATGAAGCTCCACACCCCTTCCTTCCCTGTCTGGGGTGGGGACAGAGCCACAGGTATGGGCAGCAACCTAAGCTATGCTGTCCAAAAGTGACTGCATTTGTCCAGGAAGACTGGTGAAGCACCGCCCCCTCCCCCCCACCAGGAGCAGGGATGAAGCCACAGGTGCGTACAACCATCTTGTCCATGTAGGCCAAAAGGGACTGCAGTTGCCCAGAGAGGCTGAGGGAGCACCTGTTCCTCCTGCCTTGTTAGGGGTGGGATGAAACCACAGGTATCCAACAATCTAGTCCATGTAGGCCGAATGCGCCCACAGTTGCTTGGAGAGGCAGAGGAAACACTGCCACCACTCCTGTCCTATTGGGGGAAGGGTGGAGCCACATGGGTGCCCAACAAGCTAGTCTGTGTGGGCTGAAAGTGACTACAGGTGCTCAGAGAGGCTGGTGCAGGTCCCCTCTGGTTTCCTCCCTGCCAGAGGTGGGACTAGAACCTAGGCTAGAGCAGCAGTCCAGCCTGTGTAGGAAGAAGTCTTTCCCTACCATCACCTTGATTTTCAGTCAGCCCTGCTTCCTGTCATGTCAGGGGTAGAGTTGAAATGGAGGCTACTGGCCTCTTTCCAACTTGGACATGTTCAAGTTTAGGTGTTCTTAGAATTGGACTTTAGCCAGCTGAATTTACTAATCGGTAGCTGAAATCAGTACCCAACTATCTCTTTCTCACTCGTTTTTGGGAAATGGAACATCTAGCTCCAGCCAGGGCACCTTGCACTGCCAGCGGAGAATGGGCACCGTCCTTCGTGGTGTACCTACTCTACTTAAGAATCTTTGCTGCAGTTAGGCAGTCTTCTTTTGTTCTCTCATGGATGTTGCAGGATGCTCTTCTGATTTCCTGGACCCTCCAGGCAGGTGATTTAGATAGCTCTGGGTGATTACTGACTGTCCTGTAGAATTAGCTGACTCTTAGAGTTCCTTACTCTGTCTCCATCTTGCTCCATCCACCTCTCAACCAGTTTTTATTAGTTATTCAGAGTTAAGTCACTTTTAATAGAGTGGTCTATGCATTAGTCCTCAGCCTGTAGATGTTTTGGACAGTGGCAGAGACTGTTCGGGGACTCCTGTACTGAGGACTAGATTCTTTCTGTTTCTGTCTACTCTAAAGAAAGGAACCCTCTCATCCCAGGTAGAAAAACTGACTAGTAATCACTATGCCAATATTTTAATGGTACATTTTTAGTAAAATAGAGGTTATGTGATCTAATCTGGAGCTATATAAGTCTTAAAATATTACTTATTAATGGGTGAGAAAGACATACTCCAATAGTTATTAGATAAATAACATTATTTTATATTTTAGTTGCATCAATTTAAGTGAATTTCTTCAATTTAGTTGTGTTGGCAAACTTAGGTGCATGACTCAGATGTGTAACTATGCTGTAGTTGACTCAAATACAGAAAATTTAGCTCCTTTTGAGCTCAAAGAAAAAAGCTCTGATGCAATACCTTTTAAAACAATTTTTAAACATTTATGTGTTATAAAGAGTTACTGGGACTTTGGTAAATTCTTCCAAACTAACATACCATTCCACTGAAGTACTGAGGTTTTATAAATGGAGACTTGGGTATTTTTCTTGTCTTCATTTTGTGACAACATTCTGCCACCAAAAGTATCCCAGATGTCAGGTACAATTCTCTGATACTAGTTGTTGAGGTAAATACAAATGAGGATTCGCTGCCTGATAGGTAATATATGGTTTTATATTTTTTTCTTTCAGTCAATTACAGTTAAAGACTCTTCATGAAGATTTGTCAGGTAGATTAGAGGAATCCTTATCAATCATCAATGAAAAAGTACCTTTTAATGATACAAGTAGGTATTATGTACAGTTTTCCTATATTTGCTTCTTCAAGCCTCTGTACTGTGGTAGTGAACTAAGTAAAATAATTTCTAATAAAATTGGTGTATAAGTACTATTTTAGTGCTGTGAAAGCATTGGTATTTTTGGATGATTAGTGTGGCAGCCATGTGCATGGTTATTTTAGAAGGAAGAATGACTGAAGGCAGCAAAAAAGACAATGAACTTTTCTAAGTAGTCTTACTAGGCCTAGAAGAAGTATTTGAAATGATTTCTTAGAAATGAATACACAGTGCTTGCATGTTTTTTAAATCAGGAAAAAACAGGCACTGATACTCTATAAATTCCATTATACTCCTATGCTGTGATTGTGACTTTCATAATTTTTAACTTGTGCATAAATCTCCTTGTATTGCAGGGCATTCATTATTTTGCTGTTAAGCTGTTTTTCTAATCCTTTTAATCTTTCATGTACGTCTATTTTTTTGTAGGATATAGTCATTATAATGCTCTGAACGTTCCTCTCCACAATCGGAGACATCAGGTAAAGGACAGAATGCATGCTTTTAATTTCAGCAGTGCTCATGTCAAACTTTTCAGAAATGGGTAGAGAATGAATTGGTTCAGCTTCTGTTTTGCACACTTAAATCATTACATTGAAATTTTATTTTTTAATTTTTAATTTTGAAATAATTTTAAACTTAAAGGACAGTTGCAAAAATAATATCTATTACATACAGAGAATTCTAACGTGCCCCCAAAAGCTTTTAAGCTTTTGCATATTTACCATATCATTCTATCTATCCATTCATCTGTCTTTCTAATTTATCTATTTTAATAAACATTTGAGAGTATGTTATATACATTACCCTCCTTGAACACTTAATACTGCCATTTACATTTCCTAAGGAAAGGATATTCACATATAGAACCACCTTAAGTGCAGTTATCAAGTTCAAGAAATTTAACATTGACATAAAGCTTACTGTTTGCACTCCAATTTTTTCATATGTCCCAGTAATGTTCTTTTAGGCATTTTCTCCTCCATGATTACATCCAGTTTGTGATCCAGAACAAGATCATGTATTGCCTTTAGTTGTTATGGTGTCTTCAATCTCTCTCTTTCTATTGTGGAAATTTATACAACTTGAACTTTCCCATCACAAACAACTTCCAAGTATGCAGTTCAGTGGAGTTAATCACACTCACAATGTTTTGCTACCCTTCCGCCAGAGAGAAACCCTGCACCTATTGTGCATTAACTCCATTTGCTCCCTCCTCCTCAACCCTGGAAACCTGTACTCCACTTTCTATCTCTATGAATTTGTATATTCTATCTATTTTATGTAAGTGTATTGTCCCTTTGTTCCTGACTTGTTTTACTCAACATGTTTTCAAGGTTTACCCATGTGGTAGCAATGTATCAGTATGTCATTCTTTTTTATGCCTAAATAATATTCTATTGTATGTGTATACCACGTTTTGCTTGTACTTTTATCTGCTGATGGATATTTGGTTTGCTTCCACCTTTTGGCTTTTGTGAATAGTGCTGCTATGAACTATTGGTATACAAGTACCTATTTGAGTCCCTGCTTTCAATACTCTTAGGTATATACCTAGAAGGGGAATTGCTGAGTCATATGGTAGTTCTATATTTAACTTTTTGAGGAATTGCCATAATGTTTCCCACAGTGGTTGCACCATTGTTTTTACATTTCCACTAACAGTGTACTAAGTTTCCTATTTTTCTGCATCTTCTTCAGCATTTGTTAGTTTTCATTTTTTATAAAATAATAGCCATTCTGGTGGGTGTGAGGTGGTATCCCATTGTAATTTTGATTTGCATTTCCTCATTGGCTAATGATGTTGAATATCTTTTCATGTACTTATTGATCTTTTATGTATCTTTGGAGGAATGTCTATTCAAGTCCTTTGCCTATTTTTGTAGTGAACCTTTTATTTTTGTATTCTGTCTGTGCATGTTTTTCAATTATCTTCTTTATTGTTACCATGGGGCTTAAATTTAACATACTCAATCTATGACACTCTCATTTGGTTTAATATCAATTTAACCTCAATGGAATATATATACTACATTCGTATACATCATTGCACCCCCATCTTTATGTAGTTCTTGTTGTGTTATGTATTTATACATTTTAAGTCCAAAACCATTAATTTATGATTATTTTTTATGCATTTCCATTTTAGGTCCTTTAGAAAGTAAAACATGGGGAGATAAACCAAAAATAAAATACTACTGGCTTGTATGTTTATCCATGTTGTTACCCTTACTGGAGATCTTTATTTCCTAGTGTGACTTTTTATCTATTGCCTAGTGTCTTTTTCTTTCAACCTACAGAACTCCCTTTAGCATTTCCTGGAAAGCCAGTCTAGTGAAAAAGTTCCTCAGATTATGTTTATCTGGGAATATCTTAATCTTGCTCTCATTTCTGAAAGGCAGATTTGCCAAATATAAATTTCTTGGTTAACAGTTTTTTCCTCTGGGCATTTAAAATACATCATCACACTGAGTTCTTTCTTCTGTGATTTCTGATGAGAAATTGGCACTTACTTTCATTGATGCTCCCTTATGCATGACACATTGCTTCTAACTTACACCTTTCAGAATTGTTTATCTTTGGCATTCGACAGTTTAAGTGTATGTCTTGGTCTATGTGAGTGTATCCTGTTTGGAGTTTATTGAGCTTCTTAGATGTGTATTTTCATGTCTTTTAATATATTTTAGAAGTTTTCAGCCATTATTTCTTTGAAAATTCTCTGTCCCTTTCTCTTTTCCTCCTGGGACTCCCATAATCTGTATAATGTTATGCTTGATGGTGTCCCACAGGTTCCTCAGGCTCTGCTCACCTTTCTTCATTCTTTCCCTTTGTTCCTCACACTAGATGATTTCAATAGTTTCTGCCAGCTTTTGTTTGTTGCTTAAAGCTTCTGTGGGGGAACTCTGCCCTCTTGATGACCAGAAACTCTGATTTCTTTCTTTTTTTTTTCCCCTTTCATTTTTTTCTTTATTGGAGAAGTTGTGATTTTACAGAATAATCATGCATGAAGTACAGTATTTCCATATCCCACCCTCTTATTTAACACCTTTCATTGATGTGGAACATTTGTTATAATTGATTATAGCACATTTTTATAATTTTTCTAGTCCATGATTAAACTCGGGGTTCACTGTTTGTGTAGTGTACTTCCAGGGATATTTTTTCAATTTTTATTCTGTTACCATAGATACAATCTGACATTTCCCCTTTTAATGATGTTCATATTTATTTATTTATTTATTTATTTCTGTTACTGTTAATAACATTTGCAATGTTGTGCTACCATTACCTCCAACCATTACCAAAACCAAATAGAAACCCTACATATACATTTTAAGCCTTAACTTCCCATTTTCTATCCCTATCTTTTTCCCTGGTAACCTGTATTCTAGATTGTGACTCTGATTTTGCTTATTCTAATTATTTCATCAGTGAGATCATACAATATTCATCCTTTTCTGTCTGGCTTATTTCACTCAACATGATGTCTTCAGGCTTCATCCACGTTGCATATATCAGGACTTCATTACTTTTAACAGCTGAATATTATGTTAATGAATAATATTCCATTGTATGTATATACTACATTTTATTAATCCATTAATCAGTTGATGGACACTTGGATTGCTTCCATCTTTTGGCAATTGGGAATAATGCTGCTATGAGAATCAATACAAAAATACATGTTTGAGTCCCTGCTTTCAATTCTTTGGGGTCTATACCAGGTCATATGGTAGTTCTGTACTTTTTGAGGAACCACCAAACAGTCTTCCACAGCATCTGCTGTGGAACAACAGTCTTCCACAGCAACTACACCATTTTACATTGCCACCAGCAATGAATGAGTATTCCTAATTCTTTACATCCTCTCAAATGCTGTTATTTTCCTTTTCTTTCTTTTTTTTTAAATAGCAGCTATTCCAATGAATATGAAATGGTATCTCATTGTGGTTTTGATTTGCATTTCCCTGATGGCTAATGATGTTGAGCATCTTTTCATGTGTTTTCTGGCCACTTATATATCTTCTTTGGAGAGATCTTTATTCAGTTCTTTTGCCCATGCTTTATTTTTTATTACATTTCTTTTGATGTATGTAACTTGCAATTTATTGAATTCATAAGTAGCACAGACTTTTGTTGTCTCAAATGATAACATTAGAATGGAAGAATAGGATACACTAATTTGTTGATACATACTTTTCTTCTAGGTAGTAGACCTTGCACTTAAACTAGATTAAGTGGAAGAGATGTATTTGCCAAAACTATTGGCTTTCTGTAATTGTTTAGATAGGAATATTAAAATTCCTGTGGGAGGAAATGAATGTAAATTAAGGAATAATTACTTAAGAATCATGTTTTTTTTTCTAGACACAGACTTAATAGACTTGTTTTAAAATAATGCTTTGATAGTTGACTTTCACTGTGTACTTATAATTTTAAAGCTGAAGATGCGGGATATTGCTGGGCAGGCCCTGGCTTTTGTTCAAGACCTTGTGACAGCGCTTCTGAACTTTCACACTTACACAGAACAGAAGATTCAGATTTTTCCTGTTGATTCTGCTATCGACACTGTATCTCCATTGAATCAAAAGGTAAATTTAAGTCAGAAAACCTTTTGTTTGCCCTGAATAAATACTTGTTATTTTATTTATATAAGAAGTTTGGCCAGGTGCTGTGCAGGACATGGAAAATTATAAGTCATCACTTTACCCTCAAGATGAAATGAGGCAAAAATGGAAATTCTTGAGAAATGCCATACTAAGGGAGTTGTGAACTGCCCTTGGTGTGATGACTGGTATGGTCAGTAAGTAGTATGAGGTCGTTAGGGGAGGGGGCAGTGCCGTTGGGAATAGTGTTTGGGAGATATTCTTCAGGATTTGAATGGGCCTTGGAAAATGAGCAAGCATTTAAAAGGAAGAAAGGAACAGGGTAGGGTTTTTTTTTTTCTTTCTACCAGAAGAGAGAGAGACAGAAGCAAACTCATGGAGGCAAAGAAAGAAAGGGAGTGTGGGGAGGCATAGGGCATGGGAAGTTTTTAAGCAAACTCTTTGGCTGGGGTGAATGGGAGCTAAGGCTGAAAGGAGAAAATGGCTCCAGGTCTGGAAGGCCCCTAAGGGTAGGCTGAAGTATAGACCTTCACTCTGTAAATAGAACTGAAGCTTTTATAGCTTTTTGACCAGGGTGTGACATAATGAAAGTGGCATTTTTTATTAGAAAGGTTAATTTGCTGGCATTCTTCTCTCTTCCTGTTTGTATTCACTGTATAATTTTCAACATAGGATATTTTAAAAACAATAAAACCTGTGTACTATAGTTGATCTTTTTTCTTCCAGCTGGGATGTGGAATGGCAGTGAAACCACTTATTCAGTTGAGCCTCCAGGGCATTTTCAAGGTTCCTGAGGTTTAAACAAGAAATAAAAAGTGGTTTAAACATCACTTCCTTCAGTCCAAGTGCCTTGCAAATTTTGTTCCTTTTTTCCCCCTCCCCAGCTAGTTCTAAAAAAGGATTGAACATAGCTTGCAAAACTACATTTAATTGCAAGGGCTAAAATTAATGTGAGTGTATTATTTATGTATTGCCCTGTAATAAATCACCCCCAAACTTAGTGGTTTAAAACAACAAACATTTATTATCACATGTAGTTTCTGTGGGTCAAGAATTCAGGGTTGGCTGAGCTGGGTTGTTTTGACTCAGGGTTTCTTGTGAGGTTGCAGTCAAGATTTTGGCCAGGCTTGTAATCATTGGAAGGCTTGACTGGGGCTGGGGAATCCACTTCCACAGTGGCTTACACATGTCTGGTAAGTTAGTGCTGATTGTTCATTGCAGGGAATGCTTTCACAACATGGAGCTGGCTTGCCCCAGAGGGTGATCCAAGAGAGAGCAAGGAAGAAGCCACAATGCCTCCTCTGATTTAGCCTGTTTAGTCACATTCCATCACTTCTGCCATATTGTATTTGTCACATAGGCTAACCCTGAAATAATGTGGGAAAGGTCTACACAACGTCAAGAATACCAGAATCTACCTTAGAGGCTTGTTCTCAAAAAGGATATTGAGAGATCTTTGTATATATGTATGCTCTAAGTGCCCCCATAACTTGGAGGACTGAAATGTGTCATGTCACTCTGTCTACTTTCCCTGATGCTGCTTCCTGGCTTGTATTTGGGTATAATGCAGACTTTGAATAGCATTTATGTTTCCTAGATTTTTAGCTCTTAGAGAGCAAATATTTATCTTTGGTTCTTCTAAGTACCAGTCAGTGTAGCAAGGACTTGGACTCTGGAGTTAGACTTCTGGGTTCCCAAACTCAATCTACTATTTTCTGGCTGTTTGTCTTTGGGCAATGTAATTAATCTCTCTTTGTTTCAGTTTCCTTTTCTGTAAAATGGGAGAGAGATACCTACCTTACAGGGATGTATGTTTGAAGGTTAAATGATATAGTACTTGTAAACACTATAAGAATATAGTAAGCTCTCTGTCAAAGCATATCATCATCTTGAGGAAACTATTCTTTTCTCATTGAGAAGACTTGGCACCCTTATCCAGGACAACCAGCAAGATGGTGGCAGAATAAGGAGCTCCTAGAGTCAGCTCATGCTACAGGGCAGTCAGTAATCACCCAGAGCTATCTAAAGCACCTGTTTGGGGCTTCCAGGAGACTACAAGAGCATTCTGCAACATCTTTGAAGGAATGAAAGGAGGAGACTGCTCATCTTCAGAGAAGATTCATAAGTAGAGCACTCCACACCATGGAGGCCAATTCCCATTCTCCACTGAGAGCATAAGCCACCTCAGGAGCTATTCTGTGGCTGGAGTTGGAAACTCCCCATTTCCCAAACAGGGGAGGAGGAGACGGTTGGCTATTGATTTCAGCTACTGGTTAGTAAATTTGGCTATAACCTAAGAACAGCTAAAATTTGAACTTGTCCAAGTCAGAAAGAGGCAGGTAGCTGCCATTTTGACTTCGCCCCAGCATGAAGGTAACCTGGGCTGACTAACAATCACAGTGAAGGTAGGGACCAGCTTCTTTCAACTAAATTGGCCTGCAGCCCTAGCCTCCACTTCTAGCAAGGAGGAAGCTGGCAGGCCTGCACCAGCCTCTCCTGGTAACTGCAGGTACATTCAGCTGGCAAAGACTGAATAGTAAGAAGTCTACCAGGGCAACTGTGCTCATTTTGGACCCGCACAGAATAGATTGCTGCCCACACCTGCAACTCCATCCCTGCCCCAGGCAAGGAAGAAAGGGGCATGAAGCTTCATCAGTCTCTGTGGGCAGCTACAGTCTAGGCCTGCACAACTTGGATCATTACACACAGCTGAGGCACTATCCCTACCTCCGGCAGAGAAGAAAGGTGGGAGACACTTCATCAGTCCCTGGGGCAACACAGGTAGTTTCAGGCTGTGTTACCACAGGCATACATTACCAACTACATCCTTGGCTCCTACTACACAATCAGCAAGGAAGAAGGGGCAAGAAAGCCTTAAACCAAAGAGAGATACTGCACCCAGAACAAGTAGATCTAGTAAGCCAGATGCCAAGACACCAACAAAACATTGCAATCCACACCAAGAAACAGAAAGATATGGCCCAGTTAAAGAAACAAGATAAGCCTCCAGATGATATAAAGGAGTTGAGACAACTAATCAGAGATGTTCAAACAAATCTTAATAAATTCACTGAGCTGGCTAAAGAGAGTAAGGGTATTAAGAAGACATTGGATGAGCACAAAGAAGAATTTGAAAGCATACATAGAAAAATAGCAGATCTTATGGGATTGAAACACAATAAATGAAATTTAAAATACCCTTGAATCATATAATAGGAGATTAGAGGAGGCAAAAGAAAGAATTGGTGAGCTTGAGGAAATGGCCTCCAAAAGTGAACATACAGAAGAACAGATGAAGAAAAGAATGGAATAATTGAACAAGGTCTCAGGGAACTAAACAACAGCAAGAGATGTGCAAACATGTGTCGTGGGTGTCCCAGAAGGAAAGAGAAGGGAAAAGCGGCAGAAGAAATATTTGAAGAAATAATGGTAGAAAATTTCCCAATCCTATTGAAGGACATAGATATCCATGTCCAAGAAGCACAATGCACTCCCATCCAAACAAATCCAGATAGACCAGTTCCAAGACACATACTAATCAGAAAGTCAAATGCCAAAGACAAAGAATTCTGAGAGCAGCAAGAGAAAAGCAATGCATAACATATAAGGAATACTCAATAAGATTAAGTGCTGATTCCTCATCAGAAACCATGGAGGCAAGATGACAGTGGTATGATATAGTTAAGATACTTCAAGAGAAAAACTTCCAGACAAGAAGCTTATATCCAGCAAGATTTGTTTTTCAAAACTGAGGGTGAGTTTAGAATATTCACTGATAAACAGAAACAGAGAGATTGTAACCAAGAAACCAGCTTTGCAGGAAATACTAAAGGGTGTGCTGCAGTCTGAAAAGAAAAGACAGGAGAGAGAGACTTGGAAGAGAGTCTAGAAATGAAGAAGATTATATCAGTATAAGTAACTAAAAGTCTCAAAAGAGTGGTGAAATGAAAATATGACAGATAAAACTCAAAAGTCAAAATGGGTGAAATAAGAATTGTCTCTACAGTAATAATATTGAATGTTAGTGGATTAAACTCCTCAATCAAAAGATACAGACTGGCAGAATGGATAAGAAAATATGAACCACCTGTATACTGTCTGCAAGAGACTCTTCTTAGACCCAAGGATACCAATAGATTGAAAGTGAAATGCTGGAAAAAGATATTCCATGTATGCAGAAACAAAAACGAAACAAAAAAGCCAGAGTAGCTATACTTACATCAGATGAAATAGGCTTTAAAAGACACTAATAATTGTGCAATCTGAGTAGGAAGTCGGGGGAAAAATCCATTTACAATAGTGACTAAAAGAATCAAATATTTAGAAATAAACTTAATCAACCATGCAAAGTACTTGTATTCAGAAAAGTTCAATTCATTATTAAATTTAAAAAGGCCTAAATAATTGGAAGAATGAATATCATTAAGATGTCAATTCTACCCAAATTGATATACAGATAGAATGCTATCCCAATAAAAATTCCGCCAGCTTTTAAAAAAATAAATGGAAAACATGATTATTAAATTTATTTGGAAGGGTAAGGGTTCTTGAGTAGCCAGAAACATCTTAAAAAGGAAAAGCGAAGTTGGAGGACTCTCACTTCTGCATTTTAAATCATATTAATCATAAGTTGGCAGTTGTGGTGAGCTGGCTCATGTGGAGTGCTGACCCATATGGAGTGCTGCCCCAGGCAGGAGTGCTGGCCCATGCGGAGAGCTGATGCAGCAAGATGATGCAACAAAAAGAGACAGAGGAGAGCCAATAAGAAACACAGCAGACCAGGGAGTTGGGGTGGCGCAAGAAAATGATCACCTCCCTCCCACTCTGGAAGGTCCCAGGATTGGTTCCTGGAGCTGCCTAATGAGAATACAAGCAGACACAAAAGAACACACAGTGAATGGACACAGAGAGCAGACAATGGAGGGAGTGGGGAGAAATGAATAAATACATCTTTTTTAAAAAAAACATATTACTGAGCTACCGTGGTAAAAAACAGCATGGTGCTGGGGTAAAGACAGACACACAGATGAATAGAACTGAACTGATGGTTCAGAAACAGACCCTCACATCTATGGTCAAGAGATTTTTTTTTTTTTTTAAGATTTATTTATTTCTTTCTCCTCCCCCTCTGTGTCTGCTCTCTGTGTCCATTCACTGTGTTCTTCTTTGTCCACTTGCATTGTCAGGTGGCATAGGGAAACTGCATCTCTTTTTTGTTGTGTCATCTTGCTGCATCAGCTCTCCATATGTGTGGTGCCACTCCTGGGTGGGCTGCACTTTTTTCACACGGGGCATCTGTCCTTGCTGGGCGCACTCCTTACTTGTGGAGCATCCCTATGTGGGGGCGTCCCTGTGTGGCATAGCACTCCTTACATGCAGCAGCACTACACATGGGCCAGCTCACCACATGGGTCAGGAGGCCCTGGGTATCAAACCCTGGACCCTCCATATGGTAGGCGGACACTCTATCAGTTGAGCCACGTCTGCTTCCCTCAAGTGATTTTTTGACAAGCCTTCAAACCCACCCATCTTGGGCAGAATAGTCCATTTCACAAATGGTGCTCAGAGAACTGAATATCCATGGCCAAAAGAAGGAAAAAGAACCCCTATCTTACACCTTATATAAAAATGAACTCAAAATTGATCAAAAACCTAAATATAAAATCAAGAATCATAAAGTTTCTAGAAAAATAAGTAGGAAAACATCTTCAAGACTTCGTGGTAGGTGGTGGATTCTTAAAGGAGATAAGAGGAGGACTGAGATGGCCTACTAATGTTTAATGTATGTACAGGTTTTAATTAATTTTACTCTAAAGTGTGGAAATGTATAGAGTTGATGGTAATACATTATAGTGAGTGATAGCTGGCTTATAAATGGAAATGTGACTGAATAGGGTAGTCTAGGGATGTAAATGCCAATTGAAAGAAAGCTAGGGAATAATCTAGGGACTGAGTAATACAATAAACCCAGAGGTGGATGAGAATTGTGGTTGATGGTACAGATGCAAGAATGTCCTTTGTGAGCTAGAGCAGATGTACATCACTATTGCAGAGTGCTGGAAATATGGAGAAGCATGGGAAAAATACAACTGGAGTGTCCTATGGACTATGGTTAAGAGCAGTACTGTAATATTCTTGCATCTATGCTAAAGATGTACTGTGTTGATAATGGGAGAGTATGGAAAAAGTGTGCCAAATATATGCTGTGTACCTGGTAATAGTCTGATGATATTATCTCATAATCTGTAACAAATGTTGCAACACGGTGTGTTGTGTTGATAGAGGGGTGTTGTATGGGAATTTCATACATGTGCATGATTGTTTTGTAAGTTTAAAACTTCTGTCATAAAAATATATTTAATAGGGTGGGTTGGGGGGAAAATACACCAAATGTAAGAGAAGGACTATAGTTAGCAGTAAGATTTTGAAATATTCTTTCATAATTTGTAACAAATGTCTCACAACAATGCAAAGTATTGGTGGTGGGGTGATATATGGGACCCCTCTATGATGTTATGCATGTGTGCTTTGTAAGTTCACAATATACTGTACAATTGTTGTTTATGTATGTCCTGTATAAATGATATAAAAATAATAATAATTATGGGGTGGGTTGGGGGGAAAATACACCAAATATAAGACACTTTGGTTAGTAGTAATATTTTTAGGATGTTCTTGAATCATTAGTTAAAAATGTTTCACAACAGTGCAAGGTATTGTTGGTAGGGTGAGGTATAAATGCCCTGTATGATGTTATGTATGACTGTTATATATGTTCACAACTATTACTATACACTTATTGTTTATGTATGTTTATGTATGAGTGATACACTTCAATAAATTTTTAAAAAAATCAATTGCCCTTAGATGTGAAGGTTTATTTTCTGAACTTTCTATTTGATTCAGTTGGTCTATAGGTCTGTCTTTGTGTTAGGACCATGCTGTTTTTTTTTGTTCTTTGTTTTTTTAAAGATTTATTTATTTATTAATTTCTCTCCCCTTCCCCCCCACCCCCCTGCCCCAGTTGTCTGTTCTCTGTGTCTATTTGCTGCATCGTCTTTGTCCGCTTCTGTTGTTGTCAACGGCACGGGAATCTATGTTTCTTTCGGTTGCATCATCTTGTTGTGTCAGCTCTCCGTGTAGGGGGTGCCATTCTTAGGCAGGCTGCACTTTCTTTCACGCTGGGTGGCTCTCCTTATGGGCAGCACTCCTTGCGTGTGGGGCTCCCCTTTGTGGGAGACACCCCTGTGTGGCAGGGCACTCCTTGCACACATCAGCACTGCGCATGGGCCAGCTCCACACAGGTCAAGGAGGCCCAGGGTTTGAACCATGGACCTCCCATGTGGTAGACAGACGCTCTAACCACTGGGCCAAGTCCGCTTCCCAGGACCATACTGTTTTGATTACTGTAGTTTTGTAAATCTTTTTTTAAAATTTTTGATAAATGTCTTTTTTTTCCACCCCTGCCCCCACTCCCTCCCCTGCCATGCTTTTTGCTGTCTGTGTCTATTTGCTGTGTGATCTTCTGTATCTGTTCCTCTCTTTTTGTCTTCTCGTCTCATCTTTCTCCTGTAGGATTCACCAGGATTCCATCCTGGGTGCTGATATGGAGAGAGGATCCCTGGCAATTGCACCACCTCAGTTCCTGGTTTCTGCTGCGCTTAACCTTTACTCTCCCCTTTGTCTCTCTTTTGTTGTGTCATCATCTTGCTGCATGACTCACTTGTGCGGGCACTGCCTCACCATGTGGGCACTTGCCTTGCTGTGCAAACACTCGGCTCACCACACAGGCACTGGCTCACCTGTGGGTGTTTGCAGGCACTCGGCTCACCACGCAAGCACTTGGATTGCCACTCGGGCTCTCAAGCGGGGACTTGGCTCACTGTCCAGGCACTGGCTCACCACATGGGCCCTCTATGGGTACTCAGCTCGCCATGTGGGCACCTGCATGGGCACCTGACTCACCACATGGGCACTTGGCTCTCCATGCGGGCCCTTGCGTGGGTATTCGGCTCACCATGTGGGCACTTGGCTCACTGCATGGGCACCCACATTGGCCCTTTGTTTGCCATGCGGGCACTTGACTCACCATGCAGGCACTCAGCTCGCTATGCGGACACTGGCTCTCTGCACAGGCATGCTTTCTCTTCTTCTTTTTCACCAGGAGGCCTCAGGGATTGAACCCTGGTCCTCCCATATGGTAGGTGGAGGCTTTATCACTTGAGCCATATCTGCTTCCCTGTAATATATTTTAAAATTGGGAAGTGTAAGTCCTTCAACTTCATTCTTTTTCAAGATGGTTTGCTATTTGGGACTCCTTACCCTTACACATAAATTTGATGATTGACTGTTGGAATTTGATTAATATTGAATTAAGTCTATATATTGTTCTCTGTAGTATTGAAATCTTATTAATATTTAGCCTTCCAATCCATGAACATGAAATGTCTTTCCATTTAGTTAGGTCTTCTTTAATTTCTTTCAGTAATGTTTTCTAGTTTTCCATGTACAAGTCCTTTATATCCTGGGTTAAATTTATTACTAGATATTTGATTCTTCTAGTTGCTGTTATAAGTGGAATATTTTTCTTGATTTCCTTTTCAGATTGTTCAATGCTAGTTATAGAAACACCATTGATTTTTGTGTGTTGTTCTTGTACCCCCCCCCCCCCCACCACATTGGTTACTTTCTTTGCTAGCTCTAGTAGCTTGTTTGTGGTCTCTTCAGGATTTTCTCTATATAGGATAATGTCATTTATGAATAGGGAATGTTTTACTTCTTCCTCTCTAACCTAGATGCCTGTTATTTCTTTTTCTTGCCTAATTGCTCTGGAACTTCCAGTAGTATGTTAAATAGCAGTAGTGAAGGTGGGCTGATCTTCATTTCACTGTTCCTGATCTTAGGGAGAAAGCTTTCAGTCTTGCATCATTGAGTAGGATGAATGGTGAGTGTTTTTATCAAGAAAGGGTGCTGGATTTTGTCAAATGCCTTTTCTATATCAACTGAAATGATTATGTTTTTGTGTGTTTAATTTACCTCAAAAAAAAATTAAGCCCTTTGAGGATAGCCTATTATCTTTACTATATACAATGTTCAGGGTTTAAAAACTCCATGAATATAGTTATCATCAAAATGAGGATATAAAAACTTGTATCACTATCACTGATACCTGAGCATTTACAAAGGATGTATTCAGTAAGAAGAATAGATTCAGAAAAAGTTCATACAAGCATTTAGACTATTTGGAAGCAAAAAGTAATTTTTATTTATGAAATATCTCAAATATCTAAGTATAGTAGAGTGGCTCAAATTTAAACTTCTCGGTATAGAAATGTATAGTCCCATTTTCAGAAATGTTATTAAACTGGCTTTGTAAAAACCATAAAGATATATGGTGTTGGATAACATCTGGGCTTCAACCTTTAGATCTGTAATACAGATGAGCTGTAAAACAGATGAGCTCTAAACTAACAGTTCTAAAGTTCTATTTTATGATTCTATGAGAAAGTATAAACTCTCTGGTCATCTTTTAACAAATGATTTCTAGATCTCCTCTAATATTAAAGACTTATTAGAAAAATCACATAAAGCTATTCTTCGAAAAGCCAGGGCAGAAGTATAAAATATTGAGAAATATATGAAGTCTTCAAAGCAATGGAGTGTTTCAGACAATTAAGATTAGCATATTTGATTCTTACTGTGTAGGCATAATATAGCCCCAAGCCAATATAAAATTCTAATAATGGACAAAGAATCAGTATTGAGTAGAAAATATTTTTTGATATTATAGGAAATATTAAAGAATGTATAATACATTAAAATATTGCATCAGTGTTTTCCCTACTCAGGTCTTCTGAAATCTTGCCACACCATTATATTAAAAAGTCAACTCCCCATTTCCTCTGATGCCTGGTTGTTAATTGTGTCACCCTTCTTTTAGTTCCTCTTTGTGGTATGAGATGGGGATTGGGGGATTTTATGGGACTGTTAGAGGGTAGCATCTCGGTAAAAGCCACATTTCTCAAAAAAGTTTCTAAAGAATTTAGGTTTATAACTCAGTGGGTCCAGTTACAAGCATGTGAGTATTTGTTATTTTCCAGCGGTTTAATTCCTGATTCTTTCTCTCCTATTTAGTTTTCACAATACCTTCATGAAAATGCATCCTACGTTCGCCCCCTTGAGGAAGGAATGCTTCATTTATTTGAAAGTATTACTGAGGATACTGTGACTGTCCTGGTAATTTTCTTCTTTGTATTACTTCTGGAAGTGGGAACTCTTTCAAAAAACACTATTAATCTCGAAATTGTTTTCCTTTTCCAGGAGACAACTGTGAAACTGAAAACTTTTTCTGAACATTTAACCTCCTACATCTGCTTCCTTAGGAAGATTCTTCCTTATCAGTTAAGAAGGTATTTACCCCTTGAAGCCAGTGACTTCCGGGAACTGTGGGGTGTAACCTGACCTCCTCGGGAGTTAATAAAATAGAAATATGTACCTCTTGTCCTCTGGCTGACCTTTCTGCACCACAGCCGATTTGTACTTCTGTGAAAAAGGAAAATCATGACTTGAACAGTATAAAACTTATATTTAAGAAAATTGAGGGATTGTCTGTTAGCTAGGATTTTTTTCAGCACTTCAGTATCGTGGTTACTGCTCTAACCATGAAATACTTTGAACCGGTATTTTTAATGATTGCAAATGAAGCATTTATCAAGAGAAACATTTCAGTTTTGGATTTTTATTATTCCCTTGCTATCAACATCTAGATGTCGGTTGCAGTAGTTAACATCTACATTTCAATTCATAATCCTTAGGTTTCTTTAAAATAGTATATTCTTGTTTTTATTATGGGTAATTTATTTTAATTTATTTTTATAAATGAAAAACTTTATCTGCTCGAGCCTTTATAGGATATCTCATTAAGTAACCTTAATTAAACATCCCTCTTTATTTGAGAAAGGCAAAGAAAATAGTGCATGTAACTGGAATTTGATAATACTGCTAGTAAGTGATTGATACTTTTGGTCTAAAACTACCAAGACTGCCAATTCATCTCAATCTATTCATCCTCAAATGTAGGCTTTTTTTTTAATAATTAAAGAATAATAAGGCTGAAGCATTAGAGGAATAAAAACATTTATTAAAATATATTATAAAATAAGGTTTAGAAATTGTTTAGAAAATTTATAGGTATTGAAGATATATGAGTAATTGTAGTTTTATGTCATTAGTTTTACTTATCAAACTAGGGTATTAGGTTTTTGCTTTCATAAAAATATAAAATTTCATTTTTTAATTTAATAACCATAAAGGGTCATCTAATTTCCCAATTCTAACCCAACAATGTATTTTATGTTTCTATGATTTTAAATTCTATGCATAGTATTTTAAGTTCTATGATTTCCACATATGACAGGGTTTTAGGAATCAGGGAATTATGATTTAAACTATTAATTATCAATTATAGTTTCCTTTAAATCCTTACATGCTCTGGTTCAATGCAAAGGTTTTTTTTGAAAATTGAGTCTGCATATTTAAATAATGCTAAAATTGAATATAACCTTGTTTATTCAGCTTATATTTAAGAAGTATCTTGGGAAATGGATGTGGCTCAACCAGTTGGGCTCCCGCTACCATATAGGAGGTCCAGGGTTCGATGCCCAGGGCCTCCTGATGAGGGCAAGCTGGCCGACACGGAGGCCTGGCTCATGCTGGAATTCCACCCCACGCAGGAGTGCCCCACTGTGTGGGAATGCTGCCTGGCAGGGGAAAGCCACCCCACGCAGGAGTGCTGGCCGATGCAGAGATCTGGCACAGCAAGATGATGCAACAAGAGACACTGAGGAGAGAAAATAAGAAGATGTAGCAGAACAGGGAATTGAGGTGGTGCAAGAGAGTGATTGCCTCTTTCCCACTCTGGAAGGTCCTAGGATTGGTTCCCAGAGCCGCCTAAGGAGATTATAAGCAGACACAGAAGAACACACTGCAAATGGACACAGAGAGCAGATAAAGGGTGGAATGGGGTGGCAGGGAAGAGAAATAAATAAAATAAAACTTAAAGAAAAAAGAAGTATCTGGTTAAGAATAATTACAAAAATGGTGCTTTCTAATGAAATACTTATGCATTTTATTTTATCTTTATTTTTCACTATTACATTTTTAGAAACACAGAATAAGTCCTTTCTTGATCTAGAGTTTCTATTCTTGAAATGTCCTGTCCCATATACTTTCAGCTCTACCTCCTGAGGTATTCATGTTTTTAGGCAATTTGGGGGGCATTGGTTTAAATGCCACTTTAATTGACAAGATGACTTGTTGTTTATTAGTAAATGGGCTAAGTCTTGAATGATGTGTTTGCTATAAATAAAGTAGATGAGAAATGGCAAGGGAAAGGGAATGGATGTAATTATGATTCCTATGCTAATCTTCCTACCTTTTGTAAAAAATATTTTACGGACAGCGAATGTGGGTCAAACGGTTCAGTGCCTGCTTCCCACATGGGAGGTCCTGGGTTTGGTTCCTGCTATCTCCTAAAAAACAGAAAAACAACAACAAGCAAACAAATGAGAAAAACCAACTCAGGGGAGCCAGTGTGGCTCAGTGGTTGAGCACTAACTTCCCACATACGAGGTCCCGGGTTCAATCCCTGACCCCAGTACCTCAAAAAAAAAAAAGTATTTTACTTGCCTACCTGCACATTTTTTATAAACATTGGTAATATTTCACATTTTTTTTTAACCTTGTAACTAAGATTTCTCAAGTAACTATTTAAAATTAAAAATGGTGAAATGTATTCTATGAATATTAAGCATTTATTTTTAAATTTGAAGCTGTATTTTTTTCCCTAAGCTGTTTGACTTCTTAAACTACATGCACACTGAAAAAACTTTCTTAATGATTCTCTCAGCTAATGTTGGTGGCAATAATACCAATTCCTGTTTAATTTTCTTTAGGAATTCAGTTTATGAAATCTTTTTCTCCTTTGATTATTTTTAAGGGACACATTTTTGTGCTACTCTCAGGATGGAAAAACAAGTCCTCTATTACTATACTGGCATTTGCAGAAAGCAGTTGTATGTGTGTCATGGTGCTCAGGGAAAAAAAAGGAACTTTATAAATGAGATCAAGTTCTTTTTCTGCAGTCTTAGATACAGTTGTTTGGGAATTTAGGTGGTTCATTGTAGCTAATAAAAAATCAACCAGGAAGCTTATCTTTAAAAAAATCTTCCCATTCCTAGTTTAGAAGAAGAATGTGAATCTCCTCTTTGCACATCTGCGTTAAGAGCCAGGAATCTAGAGCTGTCCCAGGATATGAAGAAGATGACAGCTGTGTTTGAGAAGCTCCAGACTTACGTTGCTCTTCTCGCCTTGCCAAGTAAGTGTGTTTTGTCTTTCATGATTCAATTTGAAGGACTTATGGCCTTGCGCAAATCACTTGACCTCTCTGTACCACTGTTTCTCCATTTGTAAAATGGAGGTAAATGTTGTGGTTATTAAGTTAAATTAAGAGTGTAAAATATCTAGCATAGAAGATGTGCACTAAATATTAATTCCCTTCCTTTCCTTCCTCTTTTTAAATGGAGAAGGGCAAATCATAAGAATTTGTATCAACGTTCCAACAGGTAGCATAGGGAAGCTTTAGTAGTAAAATGGCCTTTTTTTTTTTTTTAAGATTTATTTTATTTCTCTCCCCTTCCCCCCACCCACTGCCCCAGTTGTCTGTTCTCTGTGTCTATTTGCTGCATGTTCTTCTTTTTGTCCACTTCTGTTGTTGTCAGCAGCACTGGGAATCTGTGTTTCTTTTTGTTGCGTCATCTTGTTGTGTCAGCTCTCCGTGTGTGCGGCGCCATTCTTGGGCAGGCTGCACTTTCTTTTGCGCTGGGTGGCTCTCCTTACGGGGCGCACTCCTTGCATGTGGGGCTCTCCTATGTGGGGGACACCCCTGCATGGCACGGCACTCCTTGCGCGCATCAGCACTGCACGTGGGCCAGCTCTACATGGGTCAAGGAGGCCCAGGTTTGAACCACGGACCTCCCATGTGGTAGATGGACGCCCTATCCACTGGGCCAAGTCCGCTTCCCTAAAACTGCCATTTGAGAAAAAGAATTTTCAGAAAATTTAAATAGATCTTAGTTTAAATGATACTTTAAAAATGCTGTGGGTCTCCTGGTGCAAGTTTCTGGCTTTTTTTTTTCTTTTTGGTTTGTGTTTTTTGTTTTTTGTTTTTTTTTTTTGTAATAGCTTTAATTGTGATATAACTCACATACCATTTGATTCACTCATTTAAAGTCCGATTTACAGTATATTTGCAGATAGTGCAGCCATCTCCACAATCAATTTTAGAACAGTTTCCTTACCTCAGAAGGAAACTCTCTATACTTGAGCTATTGTTTCCTCCATACCCCACGCCTCTCCAGTCCTAAGCAGCCACTAACCACCATATTAAAGATTTGCCTGTTCTAAACATGTCTTATAAGTGGAATCATATAAATATGAGGCTTTTGTAATTGGCTTCTTTTATGTAGCATAATGTTTTCGAAGTTCATCTACATTGTAGTAAAAATTCACCAAGACTTTCATTTCAAAAAGGATAATGAAAGACATAATCATGCTTAGCAATTTAATTTTGATTTGTAACCATTACAATTATTTACAGACATGAGGGATGCAAATCAAAGTTAGAAGTGCTGTGTTTATTACTTTTATATCTGGAAGTGTCTGCAATGATTTTCAGAGCCCTTTTCAACCTATCACAATCATTCTTCATTCTCTTTCTTCCTGAAAAAGTAGTGGGAGATGTTAGGTGGTTACTGTTTCAGGCAAAGTCTCCTGGAAAAATGTTTAAGCTTGTGGTTTTGATTTTGTAGGTACAGAACCAGATGGACTCCTTCGGACAAACTACAGTTCTGTCTTAACAAATGTTGGTACTGCTCTGCAGGGATTTCATAATGTCATGAAAGGTGAGGCTTGAAAAAGAACATAAATAACCTTAAGACCTTAGTCCCTCTTTCTCAGATCTCCCTGAATGAGAGTTAAGCAAATACTGCTGAAGCTAATAGACCCCAGAAAAAGACTTAGTAGCATTTGGCTTACATTGAGGTATACAGCTCATTGCCTTCTGCTTTTCCCATCTACTTCATTTCTGAAGGTAAAGTAAGTGCTAAAGAGAAATCCTTGCACAGAATACTTTAGCTAAAATACTTTACTCTGACTTAAGGCATGTGTGTAAGTTTTACCAAACCAGACCTGCTGTTCAGGGGCATTTGGCAAAATACTTTGCAATTTTTGGAACATAAGCACAAAGAATTGAGGAAACTAAGAAAGAATGCAACAATTTCCCACCATCCTGTGTTTTTTTATGTTCAAGTACCCATTTTAAATTGTTTTGTTTAGCATAGCCTTAAGAAATGAAGGTTTATTCTTAAACTTTAAATGATCAGTTTTCAGTTGCTTATGCATATATTCTGAAGGGCAAAGGGAAATGTTTTAACACATTCCATATGCTTCAGCATGTGATTCAGTCCTGTCTTTAAAATCTATAGGACTGCATTGCCTTTAGGTTTTCCCCCTCTTTTTCTTTTAGAGACACTTGAGGTGGAGGGAGGGAACAATTACTAAAGACTATTGGAAATAGCCCTGGGTGCCTAGGTTATTCATGATAGTATTTAGTAAATGTAACCAATTGCTAATTTCATAGGGAAGAATTTTTTAAAACTGAATACTGTGTTGTATGGTTTGCATGTGTAATGTGGGTGTATTTGGGACCTTCTTACAGATTGGCACATAATCTCTGGCAATAGGAATCAGTCTTAGCAGTATTACTGAGAACCACCTTACCATTCAGTCTGAAGAGAGGACCTTCCTGTGGCTTGTTTTCAATCATCAGGAACTTTTTTTAAAAGTCATTTTTTTAAAGCTTCTGGAGCTAGCCTTGGTCACGAGAATCACAGCTTGGATAGGCGGCCTGGGTGGCAGTTGACACTAGTCAACTCCAACCCTGTGGAACCTGTTCTGGTCTGTAGAAAATCCAAGGGAGTGGAGCCTCATTCCTGTGCAATTTTGGTGTAAGAAGCTAAGACTTAGCTGTCATTCTCCATTCCACAATTTTCCTTACCCTAGAACTAGGTCATCTAAACCATAAGTAGCTCTGTGGCTATGGTTGTTATTGTTGTTATAGTTGTGTTTTGTTTTTTTAATTTTCCTATCCTGGTACCATGATTTATTATAGCTGGTGGTTTCTCCAGAATTTCTATATAGGAGGTGCTAAAATTAAAATTTTGGAAGGGACCTATCCATTGGAAGGAATCTTAAAACTTCATTTATATAGAAAATATCTTGTCTTTACTTATATTGCTATTTTAATTATTTTGTAATAGTTTTCTAAAGATGATTTTGTTCATATATTATATAAGATTGAGAAGATTTCAGTTGGTCCAAATCAAAGAATGCTGTTATTATTTGATATGATCTGATGGAGATTATGGGAGGGTCAGAGGCCTTGTAAGTCCCCTTTGTGTCTCTATTTCTTTCACTCCTTGAAGATGAGCAGAATATAAAGAAAGAATATTAAAAGACATGAGGGATGGTTGGCAAGTGGGATTATGAGGGTCCATTGCTAGGTTTGATGTTAAAATGGGCCTTCTTACTTAGCTTGCAAAACTATTGTGGATCTCTCATGAAAATTCAGAGTGATCATTAACTGCCATGAACAGAAGAAACTATTTTTTTAAAGAGAACTCTTATTTCAAACAACTTCCCTCCTGCTTTGCCCTGAATGAATAATTGTTGAAAGGAAGGAAGTAAAGAAGAGGAGAAATAAAGAAGAAGGAAGGAAGGAAAGAAGAAGGGAAATAAAGAAGAAAGAAGGAAGGAAGGAAGATTAATTTTAGTTTAAAAAGACAGATAAGGATTTATGAAAATGCATATCCTAAATGGAATTAACATTGGAGTGAATTAATCTTTTAACAAATGGCATTGTGAGAATTGTTTGATATTTAATCTCCTAGGGAGGTCTAAAGTATGTAGACTCATAGGATACAGAAAAGGAAAAATAAAGCTATTGTCTTAGGTCACATGATTTCTATGTTCTTTTTATAATGAAAATTTAATATCAAGTAATACCCTAAGTAGTTAAAATACTTGAACTCAATAAGGAGTAAACATTTGGATTGGGAAAATTATAGTCAAACTAAAATAGCACTGATACTGTTCTTCTTTCACAAGTATCTGTTACCTACCAAATAAGATTGCATGTCAATCAAGTTGTATTATTACAACATCATATACCTCTGGTAAAATATTGAAAACAATGTGGCATGTAGCAAAAAATGTCTGTTTTAAGGTCTAGCATGTTCAATCCAAAAAAAATGTTCAGTGTTCTGATTGAGATTTTATATAATTCAGGATAATTTATGATTATATAGAGGATAATAATTTTTTTAAAAAAATATATGAAATATAATAATAATGAACCAGTGTTGGTTCCTTAGCCATGACAAATGTACCATAGTGATGTAAGAAGCGAATAGGGAAACTGCATGAGGAGTATATGGAAACTCTTCTGTACTATCTTTGCAACTTTTCTCTGAATCTAAAATTGTTCTAAATTTAAAATTTTACTATATAGAACATATATATATAATGTATATATATTTATAGTAAACAATTCCCTAGTTTTAAAATTTTAGTAAAAATAATCTCATTCATAGAACATAGTAATTTTGTATTAAAATATTATATCAGGTAGAGGTCTTGGCCCAGTGGTTAGGGCGTCCGCCTACCACATGGGAGGTCCGCGGTCCAAACCCCTGGCCTCCTTGACCCGTGTGGAACTGGCCTATGTGCAGTGTTGATGCGCTCAAGGAGTGCCCTGCCACTCAGGGGTGTCCCCCGCGTAGGGGAACCCCACGCACAAGGAGTGCGCCCCGTAAGGAAAACCGCCCAGCGCAAGAGAAAGTGCAGCCTGCCCAGTAATGGTGCCGTCCACATGGAGAAATGACACAACAAGATGACACAGCAAAAAGAAACACAGATTCCCATGCTACTGACAACAAACAGAAGCAGACAAAGAAGATGCAGCAAACAGACACAGAGAACAGACAACCGGGGTGGGTGGGGGAGGGGAGAGAAATAAGTAAATCTTTAAAAAAAAAATTAAAATATTATATCAGATTAAATCTCAAATACAATTTCATCTATTTATTTTCAAATAGTCTTTTTTCTATAGTCTAAAATTACCTAAATTTCTTAATTCTGGATAAATGTAATTCATTGCATACATATCTGCTATGAGTTAATATCCATGTTTTTTTACTTTTTTGTATAGTGATAATTAGAGCTCTTGTAATTGAATGATTCTAAAAAATTCAAAAGAAGCTTCATTGTATATGCTTTCTTACTTAAAAATGTAATTACCCTTTCATTTTAAAAAATCAGGTATTGTCTTAATGATCCCTCCATTTTCTCTTATTTCCAGGACAAAATCAATGTATCTCTCAGTGACCCAGAAAACCCCAAAGCTTAGCTGTTGGTCACAGTCTCATCTACTGCAATTTCTGTTAACCCTTTCATATCTAAGATTCTTTGCTTTGCTTTTCTAACTATTGGACTTTATTGTAATATTCTTGGCCTGGAGGCAAAAGCCAGACATTGGAATATCCATTCCTTATCTGGCTATGCAGACACTTCTCATAGTCTGCTAGGATAGGTACTAGGAAACTAGCGAAGGTCCAGGAGCATTTCAGGACATCGTGCCCATGTTGGCTGTTCTGTTCAAGCCTAAGGATTTGCTTATGTAAGTACTGGGTAATTTCTCATTCGTGCCTGCTGGGCTATTGAAACAGGTTTTAAACTGGTAAACACTGGTCAGGTTCAGTTACCCAATCCTAGAATTAAGGCTACTACTCAGATGAGAGGGAATGAGACCCTCAGCTGGGGGCTCCCATAAAGATAGCCAGGATGGTGTCAAGAGGCCCTCAGTTCCTCAATTCTATTTTTTTGTGTGTGAACTGATGACTAATATTTAGAATCGTTCTACATCAAATAAACTCTGCAAATTTGTAAGAGTAAATTTGAGACATTTATAGGCGAGCTGTCTATATGGGACTTGCCTATAAATAGTAATGAGCTTTCATTTGATTGTTTTTACAGATATTTCCAAACATTATAGTCAAAAAGCTACAATAGAGCGTGAACTTCCAACAGCAACACAGAAGCTTATAACAACTAATGACTGTATCCTGTCATCAATCATGGCATTAACAAATGGAGCAGGAAAGGTAGTTTTTCTCTGGTTTATGGTGACATTAAATTCATTTCTTAAATATGTTCTTTTTTTGGTTGTTCTTGTATGACATAGGAAAATTGGTAAGTCCTGTGATAATGCTGCCTCTATGGTTTTGTTTTCTTAATGAGTACTTTTATTGTTACTTTTATGTCATTTTAAATTTTATTTTAATAAGTACTTTTAATGTGACCTCAACAGGTGTCTTTTAATTCAACCCTTAATATTAGATAACAATCATTTGAATCATTAAGCATCTAATTAATATAATTGACCAAAGTGCAGTTTTTTAAAAAAAATCTTTTGGTCTAGAATATGCTGGTTTGGCAGAAATCTCATTTGCAGAGTATGCTTTCTGTGACCTTTGTCAGCACCTTTAACAACTAAGTATTTCTCTGAGAATTACCCATAATGTGTAAAAACCCCAAGTACTATATTCACAACTACTTTACTCCATTTATTTGGCAGACCCAAAGTAATTTCCCAAAGAAATGCTAATCTCCGTTTCTGTATTTTATGTACCATTCTTTTTCTGACAGGTGAAACATAATAGTAACAATTTTTTCCTCCAGTGTTTTAAGTTAACCATAAATGATCATCAATCATGTTAGACATTTAGTGTCATACTTCCCAAACTCAAACTGGTCTCTGTGACTGTTATAGCTTGAGGCTACAATTAAAAGGCATTTCCTTTAGGTTCTGTCAGCTCACAGATCTGTGCCTGCAGGATTCCTGAGCCAGGCAACCTCTTTTTTCCTCTTTCATCTACAGGCATGACAGAAACTTTTTGAAGATAATCCTCACTTTTATTCAGTTAAGAAAAATGCCAGAAATAGAGAATGTTGGCATTGTATAGACATCTCAGCATTTGCTGCCTTTTATGAGAACTCTGAAATAATAAATATCTGCATATGTCATAGATTATTTTAGATTTACTTTGTCTGAAACCTTGAAATGTGTCTCAAGGAGAGTTGTCTGATCTTTGCTGTGGGATTTTTATAAATGTTTTTTCACTAAGTATATGAACTTATGTTAGTTGATGGCTGCTTAATACTGAGCTAATATAATCTGATTAAATTAAATTTTACAGTTTCCTTAAAAAAAGAAAAAAAAACAACCGAGGAGGGAAGTATAACATTTGCATTTTAAAGAAAATTTGGAAAATATAGAAATATTAGAAAGAGGAGAGAAAATAAACCTCATCATACTGCCATGACCTAAATGCAAATACTGAGTATATAATTACCTCTTTTGTTCAATAGGAATATTTAGCTCAAGGTTTTTGGAATCCTAATTTTCTTGAAAACTATCTAACATATAATTTCACTTGTCATAGTAAAACATTAGTGAAAAATATAACCTTTCAGATCACTATAATTAATTGCTTACTTTTTGAGCAGTTTTTGCCAAGGTAGAACACCCTTTCACAAATCAGTTTTTCTTATTTATAAGAAGAGAATACTCTTTAAAGGATCCAGTACTTTAATTTTCTGGCTAGGCGCCTTCTCAGACATTTTTATTCCTATCACCATTTTATATAGCACTATAGATTCAAAATCATGGCTTAGCAAAACTACGGTCATGGATCTTTGTGGCTGCCTGCATAGATTTAACAGTTGTTAAATGACAAGGGTCTACTGCATTTCCATTCCTTTGTTTGTTTGTTATATTTGTAATTCACAAGTTGAAATTTTCAGAATAAATACATAGAGATTATATTTTCAAGATGCTTGTGTCATGTCTTATATTGGAATAGGAAATATTCAAAGTCAAACTACAAATGGAATGTGTTTGTATACAAATACTGACAGCAGCAGCAGGACTTAATAAGGTAAACACCTCATGAATGTCACCCTCATAGAAAACAAAATCAGTCTTGGCTTTCAAGAATAGAAGTTGTCTAGAGTAGGGCATGTCAGAGTCTGGTCTCAGTATTCATACTAGTATCTGCTTTTTATTATAAATCATTGCCTAGGTATTCACAAATAATGTGAGCTTTTGGGCAGGTGTTAAAATTTCATTCCCATTCTCAGCATCTTTAAACTTTCCTCCAAAAGCTATTAGTTATATGTTCTAGAAATATTATTGGAAAACAAAATCAGTCTTCTTGTCACCTTTCATTTAGATCGCATCTTTCTTCAGCAATAATGTGGATTACTTCATTGCCTCACTGAGCTATGGGCCTAAAGCAGCGAGTGGATTCATTAGTCCTCTTTCAGCTGAATGCATGCTGCAGTACAAGAAGAAAGCTGCTGCCTATATGAAGGCTTTGAAAAAGGTTTGTGAGCTGCTGTTAGCATTTAAATCAGAGGAAAAATCAAGAATAAATCCAGAAAATGGCAAGTGGTTTTGCACAGTCATGTTGTTTAGGTTTTACACAATTTTGGGATGACGGTCGTTGGTTGATAGGGGATGGGGTAGAGTGGTGGTCTGTGGGGAGGAGGAGATGACAGCGACCCAAATCTCCCGTGATCAGCAGCTCTGCCATGTTGGACACATGTCCCTGGTGCCTGGTAGAGTATCTGGTGTGACACAGCAAGGCAGTGAATAAATTTCAAACTTTAGAAAACCTTAAACTGGTAGAAATATAAAAACAATAGAAATGTTTATAATTCTTTTTTTACTATAATGATACATGGTCATTATAAAGAGAAATCAGAAGATACAGCAATATATTAATGTGAGGAAGAAAATTAAGGTCACTCCAAATCCTACCACCCAAAGGTAGCTGCTGTTAACTTTGTTAGAGTACGACTTTCCAAAACATTTTTAATGCATACACACACATCTGTATATGTAAACTATGAAATGCAAAATATATCTGTGTATATATACTGTTTATAATCTGTTTCTTCTCTTAATACATTATGGATATATTTATAAATAAATATTTATCTGTAAATTACTATCATCACTTTCACTGCATGTATTAGTCATCCAAAGGGGTCCTTTTGCAAAATACCAGAAGCCTGTTGGCTTTCACAAAGGGTATTCATGTGGGGTAGGAGCTTACAGTTACCAGGCCATAAAGCCTAAGTTACTTCCCTCACCAAAGTCTATTTCCATGTGTTGAAGTAAGATGGCTGCTGACATCTGTGAGGGTTCAGGCTTCCTGCGTTCCTCTGGGCTCAGCTCCTCTGTTTTTCCCACAAGGTCAGCTTTAGACTATGAGGCTCTCTAGACTTTGCCTCTCTCCACAAGGTCAGCTGTAGGCTATCAGGTGAATGGCTCTGTCTCTTTCCCTGGGATTTCTGCTGTGTCTAAGGAGCCGTCTCTATTACTGTGTGTTCTCCTGGCTCAGGTCCCCTCTTCCTGGGGCTTGCATCTCTTTCCTCTGTGGGCTTACTTCCTGGGTCTCCAGCTTAAGACTTCAGAATCAAACTCCAACATCAAAACTCCAACATCAAAAACGCCCAACTCTGTCCTTTGCTGTGCCTTTTATCTGTGAGTCCCCACCCCTTGGTGCCCTAATGATGTGGCCCAATCAAAGCCCTAATTATAACTTAATCATGCCCAGATACAGACCAGATCACAAACATAATCCAATCTGTTTTTGGAATTCATAACCATATCAAACTGCTATACCCGTCTATAGTATTTCATCTTTAGTATTTCATTCTATAAGTGTGTAATAATTAACCATCCATTGCTGATGGATAGTTTGTTTCCTGTTTTTCAGTTGCAACCATGCTGCAATAGATACTCTTGTACATGGAACTTTTGGCTTTTTTGTTTGTTATAGTTTTCGTTACTTGAAAATTAAAATTATATATAATACATAGACTCATTCATATATGAAATTAGGGAAGCGGACTTGGCCCAGTGGATAGGGCGTCCGTCTACCACATGGGAGGTCCGCGGTTCCAACCCTGGGCCTTCTTGACCCGTGTGGAGCTGGCCCATGTGCAGTGCTGATGCACACAAGGAGTGCCCTGCCACACAGGGGTGTCCCCCACATAGGGGAGCCCCACACGCAAGGAGTGCACCCGGTAAGGAGAGCTGCCCAGCACGAAAGAAAGTGCAGCCTGCCCAGGAATGGCGCCGCCCACATGGAGAGCTGACACAACAAGAAGACGCAACCAAAAGAAACACAGATTCCTGTGCCGCTGACAACAACAGAGGTGGACAAAGAAGACGACGCAGCAAATAGACACACAAAACAGACAACGGGCGGGGGGCAGGAATAAATAAATAAATAAATGGTTTTTTTTTTAAAAGGAAATTAGAACATAATGGGTAGATTACTATCCCTAATTTCTGTTCCTCTTCAGAGGTAGCCATATTTATCAGTTTGGTATGTAACCTTCTAAGCTCTTTCTGGGCATTTATATACATCTGTATAAAAACCTATGGACAGTATATAGCTGTTGTTTTTTAACCTAAATATATGCTTAGTTGTGCAACTTGCTTTTTGCATTTAAAATCTGTTTTAGAGGCCTGTCCATGTCATTATATATGGTGCCTTCTAAATTCCTTTCAAATATAGCATGGAATTCTATAATATGGTTGTATCTTGACTCACTTAGGTATTCCCTTAATGATGGGTATTTAGATTGTTTCCAGGTTTTACTGTTATAATTATACTGCAATGAGTATTTGTAAATGCCTCCTTGGGTACTTGTTGGTTATTTCTCTAAAGTAAATACTGTGAAATGGAATGTTCTAGGTCATGTGGTTTGTACATTGTAAGTTTTACTAGTATTGCCAAACTGCCCTTCAAAGTGGCTATACTATTTCACACTCCTAGGTACATACAAACTACCTACCTCCCAATACTCTAATTATTATTATATCTTTAATATTAATTCCTAGAATTGAAATTGCTGGTTCAAAAACTGCGCATGTTTCAGATTTTTGCACATTTTGTCAAATTACACTTTGGGAAAGTTAATTATTTACAGTTTACCAGCAACAGAAGTAATAGTTAACCTATAAATTTAATGTTTGCTAATCTCAGAGATGAGTGGATTCTTATTGTTATTTTAATTTCTGTCTTTACTTATTGGTGAAGTCTAACATCTTAAAGTTTATTGTTTGTATTTGTCAATTCTTTCATCTACTTTTTTTTTAAAGATATATTTATTTTATTTTTTATTTCTCTCTCTTCCCCCCTCCCCTCCACCCCAGTTTCTGTTCTCTGTGTCTCTTTGCTGTGTCTTCTTTGTCTGCTTCTGTTGTTGTCAGCGGCATGGGAATCTATGTCTCTTTTTGTTGTGTCATCTTGTTGTGTCAGCTCTCCGTGTGGGCAGCGTCATTCCTGAGCAGGCTGCACTTTCTTTCGCGCTGAGCAGCTCTCCTTATGGGGTGCACTCCTTGCATGTGGGGCTCCCCTACACGGGGACAGCCCTGCGTGGCAGGGCACTCCTTGCGCGCATCAGCACTGCACATGGGCCAGCTCCACACGGGTCAAGGAGGCCCAGGGTTTGAATCGCGGACCTCCCATGTGGTAGACGGACACCCTAACCACTGGGCCAAGTCCACTTTCCATCTTTCATCTTCTTTTAAATAAATGTTCTTAGTTAGGGTTGAAAGAGTTCCCTATATATTAAGAATTTTAACTCTTTGATTTAGAAATATTTTTTCCCTATTTGCTTTTTTTTCAAAACAGAAATTTTAATTTTTATATCACCAAGCCAGTCTTTTTCTTTATTGTGGTGATTCTCAGCCAGGGGCACTTGCTGAATTATAGAAATATTCACCTATATTTTCTCCTGTTATTTTTGTTGTCTAAATTTTTATATTTAAATCTTTAATCCATCTTGGATTCATTTTAACATAAATGTGAAATAGAGTTCTAAGTATTAATTTTTCTAAATTATTATCTAGTTGTCATCATGCCATTTTTCCATTTCTCCATTGAATTAAAAATGCAACATTTGTCTCCTAATAAATTTTTGCTTATACTTGCATCTTTTTCTGGATTTTCTGTTCTTTTGTGTTTTGGTGCAAGTACCTTATGGTTTTAGTTAGTGTAACTTATAGCTGATCTGACAAATTCCCTTTCATTATTTTCTTGCCTTCCCCTTTCCAAGTCCCTTTTCACATGTTTTGAAGAAAATAGTCTATTTTGGCATATGTATGAATTTATTAACATACTCCATTTAGTGTTCTTATTTGTGTGTATAGAATCAGAGAAAATGAGGTGATGCAATATTTTTCTTTTAATTTTTATGATGCTTTTTTTCATAGCCCCTCTTGGAGTCTGTGCCTTATGAAGAAGCTTTGGCAAACCGCCGGATCCTTCTGAGCTCTACTGAAAGTCGAGAAGGCCTTGCACAACAGGTAGGGTACCTGGAAAATCATGGTCATTTTTAAAAAGCAGAAATATTAAGTCCCCTGGAGAAGGTTTTTAAGATATATAGACCAGTTCATAAGGCTACATAATTAAAGATGTAAATTAATTGTTTAATAATGCAAAAAAAGACCATAGGCATAATTTATTGAAAAACATTTGATCATACTCTAAATAAGTCATTAAGATTTATTCAATGTTATAAATGCCCCTAAAGTGTTATCAGCTCACTTTGGCCATGATGATTAATTCTTTCTTTACGCTGTTGATATAAATGTTTGATATAATAAGGCATAAAATGGGGGGATATGTTATCAACTCAGAGAGTTATTTTCATTTCTTAAATAGCAGAAATGAAAATTTTTCCAATATTCAATTGGTTACTTGAATTTTGGGGGTGGGTAGGAGGTACTGTTTTTTTTTCAGAAGTTAGTAGTAGAAGCTAACACCCATTTAGCTTTTGTCAGAAATTTATTCAGCAGCTGGCTTGCTGTTAAGTTTTGGAAATATCTGTTTTAAAGAGCGCAAATCAATTCACCTGAGACAGTACTTTGTCTTTGTAGACCTTATTTTCAGTGAAACATACCCCTTATCTTGTCTGACATTCATGCCCTTGGATGTTGGATCTAAAAACTCATTAAATAATTCCCAAAAAACAAAAATCCTAAGACAAACAACAAAATGTGCAATACCTTAAAAATTGATTTTGGGTTTTCTTGTTATTTTATGTGAGGACAGTGAGGCTCAGAGAAATTAAGCAATTTTTAAAACCAAAGTAAAATACCTAGTAAGGGGCAGAACTGTCCAACCTCAAACCTAATACTTTTCCTACTCCCTAATACTTTTCACTTCCCGCTCGTCTAAAGTGACTCTGATACCTGCCTAATGTGAAGGGTTTGTAAAGATGAATTGGGAGGCAGTGTGGTCTAGTATAAAGAACCATGTAAGGTACACCTTTTAAAAAGTTTCTAAGATACCAGAAACCTTCCTTATGTCTCTTTCCATGGCTACTCTCCCCTTTCCCAAAGATAACCATTATCTGAGTTCTAACACCATAAATTAGCTTTGTTGCCTGATACTAAACTTTTTATTAAATGTGATTATACAGTATTTACTCTTTCAGGTTTGGGTTCTTGTTCAACATTGTGTTTGTAATATTTATCCACGTTATTATATGTACTTGTAATCTTTGTTTTCATTAATGTTTAGTATTCCGTTGTGTGAATATGCAAAATTTATTTATCCATTTTTATTGCCTTTAAGTATTTGAGAAGTGCTAAGTTGTTTGGCTGTTATATATAGTGATGCTTTGAATTTTCTTATACATGTCTTTTGGTAAGCATATCTGTTGGGTATATACATAGAAGTAGAATTGCTGGGTCATAGCATATGATATGTTCAGCTTTAAGAGACCTTGCCAACATGGGAAGCAGATATGGCTCAATGGATAGACCTTTCACCTACCATATAGGAGGTCTAGAGTTCAATACCCAGGGCCTCCTGACCTGTGTGGCAAGCTGGCCCACGTGTAGTGCTGCCGCGTGCAAGAAGTATCACGCTGCGCAAGGAGTGGCCCCTGTGCAAGGAGTGCAGCCCCTGCGCAGGACAGCAGATGGCCCAGGAGTGGAGCCACCCACACAGAGAGCTGACACAGCAAGATGATGCAAAAAAAAAAAAAAAGAAGAGACAATATGAAACACAGCGAACTAGGGAGCTGAGGTGGAGCAAAAGAGAGATCACCTCTCTCCCACTCTGGAAGGTCCCAGGATGGGTTCCCTGAGCCGCTTAATGAGATTATAACAGACACAGAAGAACACACAACGAATGGACACAGAGAGCAGACAACGGGGGCCAGAAATAAGAGGAAGGAAAAAAAAAGACCTTGCCAACAGATTTTTAGAGTGTTTGTCCCACACTCTACTTTTCCTAGCACTGTGTGATAGTTTTGATTGTTCCACAAGTATGCTAACTTTTAGTACTTTCTGTCTTTTTAAAAGTGAATCATTTGGGTGAGTCTAGATAGCTTTTCCTTGATGAATAGTGACATTGAGCACCTTTTAAATGTCTATGGAAGCGGACTTGGTCCAGTGGATAGGGCGTCTACCTGCCACATGGGAGGTCCACAATTCAAACCCCAGGCCTCCTTGACCCGTGTGGAGCTGGCCCATGCACAGTGTTGATGTGCTATGCAGGGGTGTCCCCTGCATAGGGTGTCCCCTGCATAGGGGAGCCCCACACGCAAGGAGTGCGCCCCTTAAGGAGAGCCGTCCAGCACAAAAGAAAATGCAGCCTGCCCAGGAATGGCTCCACACACACAGAGAGCTGACACAACAAGATGACCCAACAAAAAAAAGAAACACAAATTCCCGGTGCCGCTGATAAGGATAAAAGCGGTCACAGAAGAACACACAGAGAATGGACACAGAGAGCAGACGGCTGGGGGGTGGGGAGAGAAATAAATAAAATAAAATAAATATCTATAATCTTGTTCAAGTGTCTGCTTTAGTCGTCGTGTTTCCCCTCCCCCTCCCCATTTATCTTGGGTTGTGTCTTTTTCTTATTGATTTGGAGAAATTCTTTATATGTTTTGGACACAAGGCCTCCATTGGATACATCCTTTATAGATAACTTCTTCCTCTCTTGGTTTTCCTTTTCACTCTCTTAATGATGCCTTTTGAGCAACGAAGAGGCTCCCAGTAGGTAACTCTTAGGCATGCTACAACATTAGGCTAAGTTTCAGTTTCAAGAACAATGGCTGATGAGCACAGCCATCAATATCAAGAGCCCATCAATGGACCATCTTCCCTTACTAGTCATTGCTCCTGTACTCAGGGGATTATTGTTGTTCCATTAGAGAATGTGGCAGAGCTCCCCAGGATGGGAATTCGATGTTCTTTTGATTATTGTGAATGATGCCTTTTTTTTTTTTAATTTATGTATTTATTCATTTATCTCCACCTGCCTTCCCCCCCATTGTCTGCTCTCTATTTTCATTCACCACATGTTCTTCTGTGTCTGCTTGTCTTCTCTTTAGGCAGCACTAGGAACCGATCCTGGGACCCTCTGGAGTGGGAGAGAGGTGCTCAATCTCTTATGCCACCGCAGCTCCCTGATGTGCCGCATCTCTTATTGTTTCTCCTCTGTGTCTCTTTTTGTTGCATCATCTTGCTGCACTAGCTTTCCGCTTGGGCCAGCACTCTCCTTGGGCCAGCTCACTTTCACCAGGATGCCCCAGGAATTGAACTGTGAACCTCCCATTTGGTAGACGGGAGCCCAATCACTTGAGCCACATCTGCTTCCCTGAAACATGCCTTTTGATGAGCAGAAGTTTTTAATTTTACTGTAGTTCAGTTTCTCAATTTATGGGTTGTGGTTTTTGTATCCTGTCTAATAAATCTCTTCCTGTTCCAAGATCAAGCTTTATTTGTTTTGCCTCTGTTAGGTAGTTAGTTTATTTATATTCTCTAAAGTATAAAGTTTTGTTTGCATCATTTTCTGAAAGCAAAACTCTGTTACTTCTCAAGGTTCAGCAGAGTTTGGAGAAGATATCTAAACTGGAGCAGGAAAAAGAACATTGGATGTTGGAAGCACAATTAGCCAAAATCAAACTAGAGAAAGAAAACCAACGAATTGCAGATAAGCTGAAGAGTACAAGTAGTGGGCAGTCGGCTGGGCTGGCTCAGGAAGGTGCTGCTGAGTTGCATGCCACCACCCTTGAAGACGCTGCAGCCACGGCCGTGTCGGAGCCCTTTCAGAGCACCAGTCTGGTAACGTCTTCTCACTTCCCTTCAGCTTTCTTTTTTTTTTTTTTATGCTATTTGAGTAAGGATGTAACCAAGTATTCAGTGTTAACCATCTAAATCACACACTGGTATATAAAGAAATGATTTATTTGCTGTAGAAAAAGCAAGTTGGTAAGCAGATGGCTTTCAAAAAGCAACTCCATTAAATTCCTTGTAATTTTACATGAGACTTCCCATGGTAAGGGCTGTATTTCTGGAACAGTTATGGTAAGTAAAATTTAAGACGATTCTGTTTTTCCATGGACACATTTACAATATGGTGTATGTTTCTAACTGGTGATAGAAATGGCCAGAAGTAAAACTTTAAGCCAATTACACGGTGTATTCCTAGACAGTGTAAAGCTTCCTAATGTACATATAATACAGACATCTGTCATGTTTATTATGTTTCATCAGGCAGTATGCTGGAATGTTGTCTAATTTATGTTCCTTGCCTTGTTTTTTTTTGAGGTGTCAGGTCCCCAGAACCCAGAATCTCATATGTGGGAAGCCAGAGCTCAATCCCTGAGCCACATCTGCTTCCCTGAGTTGGTTTTTTCTTTTGTTTGCTTGTTGTTTGTTTTCTTTGTTCTTCGGAGGCACCAGGAACCAAAACCAGGACCTCCCATGTGGAAAGCAGGCACTCAACTGCATGAGCCACATCCATTCCACTCTTGCCTTGTTTTAAAGATTTATTTACTTTTTAAAAATTTATTTACTCCCCTTCCCCAGATGATTCTCTCGTCTCCCTGTTCATTGTTTGCTCACCTTGTCTAGGAGGCACTGGGAATTGAACCTGGGGCCCCCACGTGGAAGGCGAGTGCCCAACGGTATGAGCCACATTCATTCCCCATGGGCTGCAGTGTCTGCAGGCTTGTGGCAAATGCTTATTTAGGCGGCTGCTTGTTACAGCTGGTGTCTAGCCCATTGTGGTGGGTGCAGCGTCTGCTTGTCTTCTTTGGAAGGCACCAGGACCCGAACCTGGGACCTCCTATGTGATAGGCGGGCGCCAAACTGGTTGAGCCACATCCACTTCTATTGCCTTGTTTTTTTTTTAAAGATTTATTTTATTTATTTCTCTCCCCTTCCCCCTGTTGTCTGCTTTCTGTGTCTGTTCGCTGTGTGTTCTTCTGCGGCTGCTTGCATTATCCAGTCCTTCCCTTGTTTTTAACTGCAGTGACTTAGAAGGTGAAGAAACATCCCTATTGGAGTTATAGAATTCGGTTACTTTTTTAAAAGTTTCCTAATATTCTGTCCACTGTAAAAAAAGAAAATTAGAAAATTTAGAAATCAGGATGGGAAAAAAACTCTTCCTAATCAGGAGGGCCACTTTATATGTTTTTTTTCAGGTGTTTCTTGTGGAACGTGGGGAGAGCTATGGTACTATTTGAAGGCCCTGCTCCTAAGGAGGGTGTTTTTCTGCTCTCTTTACCCCTGAGGCTCACTGATGCTGTTGGAGAGAAAGTCACGGCCCTTCTCAAATTTACCTTGCCCCTGATTCAGAGAGCATACATGATAGTCAGGTTTATCAACCAACTCTCATTTTCAAAATATAAACATTCCTCATTGCATTTCAACATGTCAGAAACTCAGAATTATTGTTCATTTTCTTAGGTATAGAAACAGGATTATGATTATATAGAATATCTTTATTTTTGGGAGATAAATGCCAAAGTACTTAGGGTGAGATGTCATAATCTGCAACTTACTTTCTCATTGTTCACTGAAAAAAAAATACATTCACCAAGGCAACTGAAGCAAATGTAGCAAAATCTCTTTTAAGGCTTTCTTTTTTTCCATCCACCTCTGACAGTGCTGCCAGAATGATTTCCTAGTGTTCCTTATTGATTATGCACTCTCTTGCTTCCAGACTTTTAGTGGTTCTCTATTAACTGTAGAATACAAGCTCCTCATTCATTTGGCATTCAAGGCCCTAGTTCCAGATGACCTTTCTGCTGTATCTTCTGTAGTTTCCTTATACAAACCCAAACTGAATTCTCTTCCCTGAGAATACTCTTTGCATTTTTACCTCTCTGTCTTTCTTCTTTTGCCTCGGTATCTTTTTTCTATAACCAACATACTTTCTCCTTATTGAATTCAAACTCCTACTCATTATATAAGGTTCAGTTGAAATGCCACACTTTCTGTGAACCAGCATTCCAGGTATTATCTTTGATAGCCAGGTCATGAGAACCTAGACGTAGTCTGTCTCCTCTCATTGTTCACAGTCCAGTGTAGCCGTCTTGCTCTCTCTCTCTTTCTCTGTGTGTGTTTATGTATGTGTATATATATATGTATATAGACTGCATATAGCCCTCTTCCCCTAGTTGCTTACAATGTAGTGAAATAAGAGCTTTGCTAGACATCTCTATGTAGTGCAGTGAGATCACAGAGAAGGTGCCTGGAGTGGCCAGAGAGGACATAACAGAAGAGGTAACATGTAAGTGGGTTTTAAAAGTGAGCAGGAGTTCAAGGCAGGAGAAGGTTCTTTCAGGCCAAGAGTTTGATTGCCATCAAACTCTCCTTCTCTTTTACATGTGAGATTCCTGCCCAAAATGACTGTCTAATCCACTGCCTCACCACATAGTAGGCAAAAGAGATGAAAAGAGATGGAGTATTCTGCCTACTTTGATATTTCTACTTTCCAGCCTTTCTTTTTATTTCCTCCCTTTAAGTGAACTTAAGTGAACCATGTGTATAACTGTATGTATATATGTCTCAGTGTCCTTTCTGGCTTTTTTGCCTTGGCTGTTGGTAGCAAGTCTGTGCCCATTTTAAAAGTAATTGATAAACGAAGGATCTCATCTTCCAAGTCACCAATAGATTATTTTGGTTCAAGTTCATTGAAGCTGAAAAAGTAACTTCAGATTGAAAATAGTTATTTTATTTCTAACCCTATAACATTTCAAAAGTTGAATGCTTATTTTTTTTCATTTAAGTACCTAGTACTGTAATTTGAATAATCAGTCACCCACTATTTATCATTTTAAAAGATAGCAATAACCTCAGAAAGAAAAAACAGAAGCAATACATTTCCATCTTTTACTGGAGTTAAAAAGTATTTCATGATATTAATAGAATGCTTAAGTATTTACCTTTAATATGAAAATAATTCATACCTAGTAGAGATAATCAAAAAATACAGAAGAGTAAAAAAAAAAATCACATTTTCTTAAATAATCAAGCCACCACTGTTAACATTTTTACCTAAAATTTTTTACATGGTTGACATTAAGGTTGTATAATATAAAATTTCAAATCTTTTAGCACAATGCTGTACATAAGCCTTTATCCTATTTTAGACTCTATATAAACTTAGTTATTGATTCCCTAATACCCATATGGATATACCTTATTTTGCTATGATTGGACATTGGTTATAATTTTTACTATTTTAAATAAGTTTAATTTTTACGTATAAGGTTCTTTTTGCATTTCAGATATTGTCTTTGAGATATATTCTCAGGGTTGAAGTTATTGGGTCAAAAGGTGTGAATGTTTTTTTAAGTCCCTTATCTTTATTACCAAATTATTTTCTAAAAGGGCTGTATTTTTTTATATTCTTATTAGTAGCATATGAGAAAGTGTTGAAATTATATGTAATAAAACTCTTCCTTCCACTTATGTAATACCATTCTTTTGAAGGATTGTGTGCTGTACCACACTCTTAACCCACTACTCAAGGGTGAGAGGTTGAGAGGGTGAAGAGTGAAGAGGCAAAATGGCTGCATCATTGCAGTTTTGTTCACCAAATCCAGTCATATTTGAATATATAACACTCACTGTTGCCTTGTTACTATAAGTGGTTATTTACTGAAAGGGAAAGAGCAATTGCTACTCCTACTTCAGTGAGCAGAAAATTATGGCACTTCATAAAAAAGTATAAACTCTTTTACAATTGGGGGGGCATAACAGTCCTTAGCACACATTCATTTAATACACTGTTCAGAGTAATCTTGAAGGTATTATTTGGAATCTGTAAAAACTGTTTATTGGCTGTCACCTTTGATTAACAGAATCCATTGAAATGGAGTTTCCAGTAGTTTCCTTAAGTCATTGTGCCCAAGCACATGCCCTTCCACATTGAACAATAACTGAAGTCAGTATTCATGGCTATTGGTTTTTGAAATCTTAATCCACAAAAGCAAGCTTTAAAAAATCTGGCTTTATTTTGATGTATTTAAAATTGCATTTTTATTAATTTAAATCTGAGATTAATACTTTTTGATGTCATAATGTTATATCAAGGTGTAATTCTTCTTTATACTTTGGTGCTTTCAGCCAGAGTGTTTATTATATATGTTTTATGTTTATAGTGTTTAGTTATTTTGGTCACCATAAAACCTTCTTTACCCCTTTTTGGCTACTGCTTTGGAAATAGGTGTAGGAATGACAGGATGAGGTCAAGAGTTGATCATCTTTTCTCACTCTCCAAATGATTTGTTGGGTTTGGTGAAAATGGCTAATCAGCAATTTGATAGTGTATCTAGCAATGATCTTTACCAATTACTACCTCATGGCAGAAGTAGCAAATAAAGTTATGTATCCTCAGGTACACCATCCTTGTAGTAAAAGAGCATCTGAGGATCATCTCCTAGGGCTCCAATCCTAATGCTCTTTAAATTTAGTATGACCTAAGAAGCAAAAGTATTGCAGGTGCAATATTTTGCAGTTCATATTCATTGAACAATTACGTGTGAAATGTAAAAACCTTGTTCTAAATTTTTTTTTTCTCCCTTATGTTCTAGATTGGAATTTTAACCAAGACATCTGACAGTGAGGTAATGTGTGCTTGGTGTCACATTGTTTGCTAGTAAATATCTGGCAGTGTATTTGTTGAGTAGGTCCTGTGAAAGTCATCTTTGTCCATTTGTGTTTCCTGACCATTCTTACAAATGTGGGGCCAGTGTTTTCTACTTCATCAGTGGGCCCCTGTTGCTTTTCTCTCTGTTTCTATTTTAACTGTAACCAACAAATTGTAGCACTGTTTTATGATTATCTCCTTGAGTGACCTGACAGTTTGACAAGGTGTGTTGCAAGCTCTGCCGCCAACATACTGGTGTGTGTGTGAGGCTGAGAGCATCTGCCGTCAGGGCCTGGATGAGCAGTCACTTGGTAGCTTTTCCCAGCCCTTGAGTGTATGAACACAGGTCAGAGTTGGCTTGTCCGATAAGTTTGCACTTTTGCAATTTGGATTCTTCTAAGATGTAACTTTATAAATAACCATCCAAAGAACACTGAAGTCATCCAGTTTGCCACTTGGTATATGGTAAATTGGTAAATATAGTTCTAGTAGGTTGGTAAATTCTTTGATTTCCTTGTTGGCCTTTAAGTAAACTTGAATTTCTGCATATATTTTGAAAATAAACTCAATATTGTGCCACTGGTAATAGATGTGATGTTATATAAAAAATAGATAGATAATAGAGTAATTAATAGAAATACCAGTCTGGGACAAGAGTCACCAACTATTCAATATATATGGTTAAGAGCATTAGAACTGTTCTAAGGTAATTTAGGGGGGGAAAATTTCAGGTTTTAGGAGCTCTAATATCCCCATTTCCCCTTCCGTTTTCCAAATAAAAGGTGGACATAGGAGTCAGACGGAGATTTTAAAAGATTTTAGTGGCTAATACAGGCTGGATGGAGGGACATGGACTCAGTGGGCTTTCCAGTGCTTCTGCTGTGTTCTCTGAAGCCACAACTTCATTCTGAAATAGGCAAGGTGTTGCATAAAAGACATTTGGGATGTACATTAACTCACCCTGTCTGAAGTTACTTGAAAGAATAGGAAAACTAGGGTTCTCATCATGTTCTTATATCAAATTACAAATGAAAACATACAAAACAAAATGTCTTTTTCTTCTTCTTTTTTGAACTGCTTCATCTCACTGGCATGCATTTATTTATGTTTGCTCTGTTTAGGTTCCAGATGTAGAATCCCGTGAAGATTTAATTAAAAATCACTACATGACAAGGATAGTGGAACTTACATCTCAACTGCAGCTGGCTGACAGTAAGTCAGTGCATTTTTATGCTGAGGTGAGTGGAGAGTTAATTAGGTTTGGTGATTTTTTCCTACCCCCTCAGGAATTAGGTCACTTACTCTTACTGCTCTCTTACTGCTCACTAGAAGAGAGAGGTCAGTGCCTATGTATTTGTATGAATTTATTTGGTGTTCCTATTGATTGGTCTGTATTACCATCCAAAAATCTTCATTTCAACAAATACAGGATTGATTTGTCATTTCCAGGTTACTGAAAGATAAGAGATGTAGAAGTAGCCTTTCCTGTGGTCACATGGCATATGTTTGGAGCATTATTCCTACAGATTACTTGCTAAAGGGAGCTAGACATACACAGATCAAGAAATTTTCAGGGCACTCAGATAGGCAAGTTAAAAGTAAAATATGCCTGGTTCTTCTTCTTTTTAACATATTCTTCAATCCAAATAATAAATTTGTTGAAATGTGAATTCCTGTAAATGAAAAAATTATCTTTAAGAAACATAAAATCTTATTTTTTGTAGTACTTCTTCCCTCACCAAATACTTAATTTAAAAAAAGAGAGAGAAAGAATTAGAAAAAAAATGCAATGCAAGAATAATCACCAAAAATTATATATGATACATAGAGTAGAAGGGGGGAAGGAAAATGAAAAAAGAAAGTACAGATATCAAGGACTAAGAAACAAATGATAAGACAGAATGGATACTGCTGTACATGTAAGAATACTATAAGGGGTCTGTTTTGAATTATAGTGCAGTAAAAGGTCAGTTAGGGATGCAGAGAGAGGATGATAATGTTTAAGGTAGTTAAAGAAATTGAAAAAGAAAAGACAGCACTCTTCATTGGGGCCTGTCTTCATTGCTACTCTCCTCCTGTCCTGCAGAGATGGACAGGTTGATAGGAGGTCAATTGCTAGAAGGGGAGAGGGCTTTGCTTTTCTCTTTTCCTGCTAAAATAAACCATGTGCTTTGCCCTGTGCTCTTGACCAAGCAACCACTGAATACATGTGTGATAAATCGATCAGCAGTGCTTGTTGGATTGCAGAAAAGGGGAGGACAGCAAGCTTGGAACTGCTGTAGTTCTTATCAGAGTCATGCTGTGTGGCAGATTATCATATCCTTGTTGTTTGGTTCCTGAGCTGATGTCTGAGTTAGGGTACCAGGCTTGATCATGATCTTCACAAGGGTTTGTGTCTTGCATTTCTCTCTCCCTTTGTCAGGTTCAGTGCTGAGTGTACAGAACATGTTTGGTTAATAGAGGGTAGTTGATTTGGTTGGCTGAACTGTCCTGAAATTCTCTTGTAAGGAATGAAATGAGTAACTGGAAGAATTTTTGAGGTTGTTTTATTTCAAAGAGAAGATTTATTTATTTTAACAAATGGTTTCAACACAATTGTGATACAAAAAATTTTTAAATTGTCCTAGTTTTTCCTCTTCTATAAACAGGAAGTGGTGATCCCCTGTATGATTTTACTGGAATGGTTAGTCTGAACATCTGGTGTCGACATAGTATTCAAGTGTTTCTCAACAGATCCTCTTTGTCCAGATCAGTGGTCTTACCAGAAGTTTTAGTGATCTTTCTAATAGCACACCCTCTTTGAACAATTTTTCTTTTTTGCTCTTGATGGACTGCGAAGGTTTGTTAGAACCCCCAAAGAAAGCAGCTAGCGTCTTTACAATCCTGACCTCATTTTTTTCCCCATGTAGATGGAGCATAATCTACATGGTAAGACTATAAAGCTTTTCTTGCTCCTGTAATTTGGTTTCTAATGAGGGGCTTCAAAAGTTTGTCTTAGGGTCCATATTGCATGGTCAAAAGCCATTGATAGATTTTTAAATAACCACTTCCATTCTTACATAGTGTTAGTATACAAGTAAATGAATCCTGATTAATGGTAGAAACTTCTTATGTCCTTTGTAAAGTGGTCATTAGCAGAAAAATATTGATGAGTGTGGGTTAGTAGATTTTTAAAAATTATTATTAAAATGAGAGTGGGATTAATGCAAAATGTTAATAATAGGGAAAATTGTGGGGGCATTATATGGGAACTCCATATTTTCTGCATGTAAAACTACAATTGCTATGATAAAAATAAATTTAATGATGAGGGTGGGAATAACATCTTCTTATGTGTACTCCAATGTGTGTTGAAATACCTTTAGGTATTCTACAGATATTTGAATTCAGGAATGAATGAGTGAATGGCTTTTGGCTTTGGGAATTGTTTTCTAATAATCGTCCCTCGGGTAAAGTTGGTTTTGGAAGATGCTTGCCCAGGGTAAGGTAATGGAATGTTTTCTGCTTTAACAGTGCCGAGCACTCTCTAAAAGGCTGGCCTTAGCTGAGAAATCTAAGGAGGCATTGACAGAAGAGATGAAAGTAGCTAGTCAGAACATCAGTAGACTTCAGGTAAGTTCATAAGTGCTACCTATGATGGTTTACTTTATTTTTCACTGAAAATCCTTGGACAGCAAAATCAGCATTTCCTTTTTAAAACAGTGGCACTTGACTTCTACACATACTTTTTTCTAGCCAGTTTATTTCTAACTCTTTTTAAAGTACCATTTTTTTTTGTATCAAGCAAAAAGTGGTTTTATTGTTTGTTTCTCTTTACGCATAATCCTTCCATTCCCTCCTCTTTCCTACAAAATACCAATCATGGAGAGCTTTAGGATCGTTACATACACTTTATTTTGTTCCTTCTGTTTCCTATGTCAAAAACTGACCTAAACTGAAAAGGTAGGGCTACAAAATATCCCTCCTTACGCACTGCTTTGTTTTAAAGCATTGTCTCCAGAAAGCCCATGCTAAATATAAACACAATACAAGGCAAAATAAAAAGCACATTAGCACAGCATTATCCACTTCTTCCTTCTTTCAGATTAGTTTACCAGTTTAGCTAGGAGCACAGAGTTAGATTTTAGGGGGCCAAAGAGAGTTTGAGAGATGGAAAGAAAGAGAAAGGTGTGCTGCTTTCAGGGCAGGACGTGCTGTGAGGGCAGTAGGAACGTGCCAGAGACAGACTTCCTCACTTCCCCTAGAGCTGAGGGAAACCTAGGGGATTTGGAAAGATCATTAGGCCTCTTATTTTTTTTTGAGACAGAATTTTAGGCATGGCACGGTTAGTAACCTTTACATTTTTGGAAAGAATTTCAGAACATATTTTGAAGGCTGAGAAAAACCTGTTTCCATGTCTTTTAACTTTGTTCCATTTGATTGGTGACAGGCCAGTGCCTATTTGTTATTTTATATTCATTGACCAGGTAGGCCATTTAGATGGGTTATTATTCCAGATTTTCTTAATAGATTAAAAAAGCTTAAAGTGGTATGCATAGTGTGGTTTTTCTTATTTTCCTCTTTTCCTTTCCTTTGTAGGATGAGTTGACAACTACCAAGAGGAGTTACGAGGATCAATTAAGTATGATGAGTGATCACCTGTGCAGCATGAACGAGACGTTATCGAAACAGAGAGAAGAGATTGACACACTGAAGATGTCCAGTAAGGTATGTGAGGGGAGGTGGTCTCTGGAATATAATGTATAATATGGCTGGCCATAAAGTATTGTCTTTGCTGTACATTTTAGGATCAAAAGGTTAAGAGACTGAAAGTGTTTGGAAGTCATTTTCCTTAATATCATATGTCCTCTTATTTAAAAGTAAAATTAAGATTCTGAGAAGGTTTGCCTTCTAAGGCCTTAATACTGTGCCTGCTGCTTTTTAGCTCTGTGTGTGTCTGTGCGTGGGTGGCATTTCTGCTATTGTTGCATCAGGGTTAGGGAGCTCCCAAGGGGGTTCTGGATGGTGTCTGCTCCTTATTGATATGACAGTCTCAAACGGTACGTTGGACTAACCTTCTTTAGGAGATTTAGTCTCTCACAAATATCTATCTAAACCTGGAATATCTTACTCTTGTAACTCCACAAATATCCTTTGATTTCATTTCCCATAAAGCCTCTGCTTGTCCAGGCTAGAGTCAGTAGTTAACTGACTCTATATGGGGTAACATTTTTTAAAAAGATTTCTTTATTTATTATTATTATTACTTTAAAATTTATCCCCTCCGCTCCCTCAGATGGCTCTCATCTGTCTGCTCATTGTTTGCTCACCTTCTCCAGGAGGCACTGGGAATCAAACCTGGGACCTCCCACACGGCAGGAGAGTACCTAATGGCCTCAGCCACATCCGCTTCCCACGGTCTGCAGCACCTGCTGGCTTGTGGCGTGGCATCTAGCTAATGTTGCAGTGGGTGTGGCATCTGCTCGTCTTCTTTAGGAGGCACCAGGACCCAAACCCAGGACCTCCCATGTGGTAGGCAGGCGCCCAGCTGGTTGTGCCACATTCTCTTCCCTTGGGTAACATTTTTATAATGAATTGCATATCCACATGCCATCTTTCTATTGTTCTAACATAACGTATATTCTCTTTTGCTATGTAAGATAGGCTTTGGGAGGCTGAAGATTTGGTTGTACATCAGTCATCTCAGCCCACTTAAACATTGTTTTTAAATTTCTGTTTTTATGAATTTTATTTGCCAACACTCCATATCCACCAAACATACATCCCCACTTTCCCCCTCTCCCCATCCTCTAGTAAATTCTAATCCACCTTCTGCCTCTGCAAATTTCCTATTTCTGGCATCTTTTATAAGTGACATCATACAATATTTGTCTTTTTGTGCCCTGTTTATTTCACTCAGCATAGGTTTTTTTAAGGTTCTCCCATTCTGCAGCATGTCTCAGAACTTCATTCTCTCTTATGGCTCAATAATATTCCATTGTGCTTAGCACATTTTTGGTAACTCAGACAGTACTATACCACCATCAGCTGAATTTACTTACTGTCTCTGGCCTGTGCTCTGTGGGATCTGCTGCCGCCAGCACTTATTGATTCAGCAGGCAGTTATTGAGCTCCTGCTATGTGCTAGCACTGGGGAGGAAATAGAGATGAATAAACCATAGCTCTATTTTAGCATCTGCTAATGGTGGTGCAGGGCAGCGTCCTGCTCAATCTGGGTCTCCTTGGAAAATATGTCATGTTAATGCATTGGAGTCTGCCCTGTATTCTTCTGTTTCTCAGTGTAGTTTCATGATATTGATTGACCTCTGGCTACTTTGGAGGGTGTTTCTGATGCTTCTCTGGGATATCTTTGTGATGATTGTTACCAGCTCATAGGGTTCTGATTATGGTTTTGGAGTACTTGTGCTATGGGACACTTGAGCTTGGTAGGAGTAGGAGAATGCCCCTTTAACCCTTTTGGCCTCTTGCTATTCCAACAGGATAATAGGCAACTCATGGGTTATATTCCTAGTAATACCAGAAAGCACATGTATTAAAGAGGTCATGTTTTCTTTCTTCTCATGGTATGTATAATTTATTTTAATGGTAGCATTAGAAAGCCTGTTTTAGCTTCTAACATTTGAAAAGAAGTAGCAGTGTTCTAGGGAAACTGTTCCATCTTGAGAGCTGCAGAAAGCATTTGGTTTTGATTGAGAGGGATTAACTTTGAGTACAGCAAACCTCATTGTTTCAAAGGGTTGCAGCCACTTTAGAAGTTGGAGAATTTTAAGTTTTCAGAGATTTTTATTTTCCATTCCTCAAAACACCTGTCATTAGTAAAACTCTGAGTAAGAGACTCCTCTCCAATTCACAGTTTATGTTGTTAACCTTTCTTTAATCATTCTATAATCCCTGCATTTTGCTTTTTGCCCCTTCTGTTGATTAGTAATTTCAATTGCTATAGCATCATCCTATGGCTGAGTTGATATTGTCTCCATTGGCTACCAAGTAAACATCTTAAGCTATTTGTTTGCTATTATCTTGTCCTTAATATTTGTATTCTGCTATGAAAGTCATCTGAGGGAGTGCTGGGTTCCCACCCAGGGGTGTTCTGTCACATTCCTCAATAGAACAACAATAATCCACAGCAAAGATCAACAAGTAAGGATGGTCCAATAATGAGCCCTTGATACTGATGACTATGCTTAGGATCCTGTGTGCCTGAAATATGAACTAGGATGCCTAAGAGTTACCTCCTGAGAGCCTCCATGTTGCTCAAATGTGGCCACTCTCTAAGCCAAACTCAGTATGTAAATGCATTACCTTCCCCCCAATGTGGGACATGACTCCTGGGGATGAGCCTCCCTAGCACCGAGGGATTACTACCAATCAGAAACTGGAGAAGCAACTAGAAAGAGACCTCGAATAAAAGGCTCGAATAAAAGGGTCGACTCAGACCAGCAGAATATCTCAGCCTTCATGTTGGGTCAAGTGTTAAAAAGTGCTCTTTGACCTTGAATAAAAGGGGGAAATGGCAAAGACAAACAAGTTGTTATGGCTAAGAGTCTTCTAAAAAGAGTCGGGAGGTCATCAGAGGGGTCACACTTACACACACCTCAGCAGGATCCCAGAAAAAGCCAAAATAGATACAACCCTAGGTACTGGTTCTCCTGAAGGCTACAAAGATTCACAGGGTATATAAACATGCCAGATGGATTTGGAGCTCTGTGCCATGTCAGAGGGCCCTACTTTGGAATTTGTGCTCCTGAGTGTGACGGAGCTGGACTCAGATGTGACTTTTCTATACATGCCTCTTATGTCACTTTTACTGAACCTGTGGTTGGCACCAGGGATGGTCCATACTCAGGAGACTTGAATCTCTGGACCGCCCATGTGCCAGCTGGGCCTTGAGCCTTAGAAGAGTGGTGATTCCTACTCTCTGGTTCATTGGTCTTAGCCAGGTCAGCTAACAGGGAGGTGAAGATGGTCAGTCACCACACCAGGGAATCAAGAGTGCCTACCACTGTAAGCAGAGGAATTGCATCCATCATCCATGTGGAATCTAAGCCCACTCTTGATCTGGAGGTGGAGGGGACATCGCCATCCCAGGGTCCACAGAATGGAGGAATAAAATATGGACTAGAGTGGTGGACTTACTGATATTCTACTATAAAACTATTGTGATGAGTAATAGGAGAAATTTTAGCATCGAGGTGGACAAAGTGGCCACAGTAGTTGCTGAGGGCAGGGAGAGGGTAGAAGAGATGTGATGTGAGGGCATTTTGGGGATTTTAGTTATCTTAATGATATTGCAGGGTCAGATGCTGGACTTTAAATATCCTGTCATAACCCACTGTATGTACTGGGTGAGAGTGCGAACTACAGAGTAAACTATTATCTGTGTAGTGCAGCAGTGCCCCAAAATGTGTTCACTGAGTGCGATGAGGGTGCCGCAATGATGAGGGAGGTTGTTGGTGTGGGAGGAGTGAAGTGAGGGGTATACAGAAATCTCTTATATTTTTTACTGTAACATTTTTTGTGTGATGTATATATCTTCAAAAAAATACAGTTTACAAAAATGATATGGTGGGGTGTGGGTTATATGAGAACCTCTTATGTTTTTTGTTTTTTGTTTTTAATGTAAAATTCCTTGTGATCTATTAATTTCTTAAAAATTAAAAATTAAAAAATTTAAAAAATGCTTGTGGGAAAAAAAATTTGTATTCTGCAAGCACTTCCCACTTACATGAAGAAAATATATTTGTATCTAATAATTATATATAGGAATTTTAAAAAATAATATAATTTTTTATTAGAGAAGTTGTAAGTTTACAGAAAAATCATGCAGAAAAATAGAATTCCTATATTAACCCCCCCACAGACCCCAATATTAATACCTTGCATTATTATGGTCCATTTGTTACAATTGATGAAAGAATATTATTATAATTTTACTATTAACTATAGTTCATAGTTTTATATTAGGGTTCACAATGTTGAACAGTCCTATGTTGTTGTTTTTAAATTTTTTATTCTGATAACATATATGCAATCTAACCTAAAATTTCCCCTTTTAACTACATTCAAATATATAATTCAATGCTGTAAGTATGACTTTTTTTTAAACAAATCAGTTTTATTGGTACATATTAATAAAGCATACAATTCAAAGTATACAATTAATGGTAGTTGGTATAATCACATAGTTGTGCATTCATCACTTCAAGTACTATTGGAGCATTTTCATTATTTCAACAATAATATACAAAAAAACAGACAAAAAAGTAAGAAAATTCTTTACCTCTCAATCTCTCTATGCTTCCCCTGCTGTACATAGCTGCTATTTCTGGCTATTCTTGCACTATTTCTTTATTTAGCAGGTTTTTTTGAGATATACTCACATATCATATGATCTTATAAATATAGGACTTTAATTAAAACATTTTCCTAAGAAATGAACTTCTCCAGAAAGAAGAAAGTTACGCAAAACTGGGAAGTCCAACTTTCCATGTGTGCGGGAATTGGGAATAAGACGGCTCCCTCAAAGCTTGTTCTCAGCAGTGTTTGAGCTTACTTTTGGCATATGACCAGTGCCATTTGGGTGCAGTTGACACGTTCACATTTGATACCCATAAAGACCTTTAAAAGGTGTTTAAATAGCAAAGAAACATGTTTGAACTAAATTTTTAATTAAGCTTTGTAAAATCTTAAGTTCCTTTTGTCTGTGGAACAAATTGAATGTTTGATGTTTTGATAAATGCAAGATAGTAGCTTTCTTTTTTTCTTCATATCCGAACTCCTGTTCCCAGTGGGATAGGATCCAGGGAAGTAGAGAGTGGAGAAAATTTGAAGTAACAAACTGCTTTGTGATTACTAAGTAGAAATTAGCAATGCAAGTTTATCAGCTATTCTACCTCTTGGAAGCTAAACTGTGACTTCTGGACAGCTTGGTTTAAACTGTGAATTATTTTTCTGGGAGCTTGTATTCTTATTGTTGGTATTTTTCTCTGCATAGGGAAATTCTAAGAAGAACAAGAGTCGATAGTTTACAAATGGCTGGTTGGCGACTGTTCTCTCCGGAGCTGCTGGTGCTGCATGGGGCTGCAGGACCGAGACTCCACACCCAGTGCTGGGCTCAGCCTTCAGGAAGCTGAAGTGTTGTTGGACCTAGTCTACTAGTCAGTGTTGTAAATGGCTTTGAGGTACTTAAAGCATATTTGTAACCAGTAAGGCAAATATAGAATTTGATGTTGGCAGTAAAATGGAAAACAATACATGTACCATGGATATTGTAGGTTTCCTTAAGCTGTTTTTACTGTGCACTTTTTAAAATTAGGTTTTAATTTCAGTATGTAAGAACAGATATTTTGTATATTTTCAAAAACTCAATTATATGGTAACCAATTTGGTATCTGTGGAATAGATAAATGTTTCTGGATAAAATGCTTACATTGTCAAACTATCATTACGTCTTGCTATAATTGAAAGCAGTCTCCAGATTATTTTAGAAGTCTTCTCCTTCTCCCTCCCTGTTTCTCTTCCTCTTTTTCTTCCTCTCAGAGCTGGAGGGAATGGACCTGCAAATTTCAGATCTTGTGGATTTATTATCACTGTCTTCACTGTCTTAGACCCCCTCTCTGTGTTAAGGATATTGATGTCAATAAATTCGTACTTATACCAAACTTTGAGTCTCTGAAAATTTTATAAAGAGAACTGAAACCTATTTAAGTAGGATTTACAAAATTTACCAAATCCCACTTGACTTAGATGACATCTTTCTAGTTCCCCCAATCGGAACAGTTGGACAGTTAATCCTTTATTTCTCCTCAAGAACTGCTTGTAACTACACTTGAAGCAAGGATGCCGCATCCTTTCACGTGCCCCTTGGTTTTATCTCATAAAACATTGTGCATCTCAGTGTACACCTCAGGGGTATACTGCTCCTCTTTTTCTGAGTCGCTTGCACAGGCCCATTTCACCCATATGCTCAGGTCCCAGATTAGCTGAAATGCCTGGAAACCTCTTCCTTCCCCCTCCCTGCCTGCAGCTCGGTCTCCCTTGAGCCCCTTCTGTAGGCAGTTGTTAGTCACTCTCCAAAGAGCTTTATCCTGGGACAGGGACACCTGACAGCCCACGACTGGCTCCCCTCAGAGCTCAACACAAAGGCCAACTCCTCCACCTCTGCCCAAGTCCTCAGCTGCTTGCTGGAGAGAGAGACTATTTGCCAAGCCCAGTCTTCACCGCAGAGAAAGTGGTTGAATCCTGCCTTGGGGATCTCTGGGTCAGTCAGTTCAGTCCCACTCTTCCCACCCTTCAAATTGCAGCCCCTTTGTACTTTCTGTTTTCCATGCCCTACCCCTTTCCAAATTCTCTGTCAGCCGAACCAGCTTATTTCACTGCAGCAGTGCTTTGCCTGCCAAGCACAATCAGAAAGACATCAATTGACCAGGCTGATAATCTCCATCATAAACTTAGGGTTTCCAGCCCCCATCAGGCCTTCAGTGTTTTGTGACAATCCTTTGAGATTTCTAGGTAATTTCTGTTCCAATTTCAATAATGGCTATAGCAGTTCTCTCTTCAATCTCTGCCTGCCTCACTAAGGATCTACATCAAAATCAGAGCCTGTCGGCAGTGAGTTCTAATCAACCACCATGCTTGCTTAGGCATTCACCTGTTCTTACTGCTCTCTCCTGCTTCAGAAGAAATGTCCCTGCAACCCTTAAAGCTTACAGTTTTATGATATTCTTTGTTATTCTAGGACCCAACTCTTCGTTTTTATATCTTTACTTTCTCATTGTGCTGACCCCTTTTGTAACCGAATTTTGTCTAGGTTCTTGACTATGCTGCAGAAATGAATTTCAAGAGCACGTCAGGTATGTTAGGCCGGTAATTTATTAAAGTAGGGAGGGAAGAGAAATGGGAGAAAATAACAGATCATGGGTCCCAGGAAGGGGCTGAAGAGTGATAAAGTGGACTGAGTTACAGACTACAATTTCCCATTTTAGATTATAAATGTCCAGGTTTTACTTGCCTGGTAATCATGGAAGGGGAAAACAGAGAGGGCTGGGTGCAGAAGGCAGTAACAGGCACACAGACCAGCACCAGGACTGGCACAGGGACAGGTGAAAGCAAGCGAACAAGAGGTCTTTATGTTTGCTTTTTAAACTAGTAATTATTCTGCCCCTTTGCTAATGGCATGGGAGGAGTCCCAGCTTTTTGCTGTTTTGATTGATTACCCCACCCATCAGTCCCCCAGAAGGGCCCAATAATAAGGCCCCTGGAGAATATCCCAGGCTCCTCCTGGCTTCCGGAGGAAATCTTGTTCTGGATGGCAGAATCTCATGAGAGTCTTCCAGCAGCCATCTTGGGGGTGACACGTGGACTTCTTGCCAGGTTCCAGACCCATCTATTGATTCCCTGTCTTACTAGTCTGCTTTACTTTTCCCCAACTTATAAACAGGTTGAATTTATTCCTATCCTTAAAAAAAATCTTTCTGAGACCCTGGTAGGTTTTAAGAGTCAAATTCCCTGGGTTTGTCTCTTTATTTTTGCAAATGAGTTACTTGGCATTTCTGTGCTTCAGTTTCCTTCTCTGAAAGAATGAGAATAATAATAATGCCTACCTCATAGGATTTTTGTGAGAATTAAATGAATGAATATTGTAAATTGCCTACAAGAGTATCTGGTATAAATGCTACTTATTGGTAATAAATGTTACTGGTAATATTTTGGTAACTGCTACTACTGTCTTTCTCCTTCTCCCTTTATCCATATTCTTTCCCTTTTACCACCAGACTTCTCGGAAGAGTAGTATATATTTGCTGTCTTCCCGTCATCGTTATGACCCATTTTCTGCTTAATGTGGGGTAGTCAAGCTCCTTTGCCCTCCACTCTAATGAAATTGTTATAACAAACATTGCCAATGACCACCTAATTGCCAGGTCCAGTTGCTTCTCTTTATCCATGTCATGCCCGAGTTTCCTAAAGCATTCAACCCTTATACCCACCTTCTCTTTGAGACTCTTTTCTCCCTCGGCCTTTCCATTGCTTCTTTCTCTTCTACCCTTGTTCTTCCTCCCCGTGAAAATTCCTGCTCAGTGTCTTTCTCTGTCTCTTCTTCATCTGCCTTTCCTTTCACTGGTAATGTTCCCCAGGGCTCTGTCCTCACTTATCTCTGGAAGTCTGTACTGATATATGTCAAATCGATCTTTCTAGCCTTGGCCTCTTCTGAGCTACACCCCGAGTTCCCACTGCCTTATGAACGCTTTACCTGGATGTCCCACAGGCAGCTCACAATTCAGGAGGTTCATTCAATATTGAATTCACTCACTTAATTTCTCCCTCTTTTCTAGTCTTCTCTGTATCTCTCTAGACCTGTTTCTCACCTTATATTCATTCATTTATTTAACAAATATTTATCAAGTGCCTTTTATATGCCAGACACTATCCTAAGTGTTGGGATACAAAAACAGATAAAAGTACTTGCCCTTGTTGAGTTATCTTCATGTGGGAAATAGACAATAAACAAGGTCAGCAAAATTTACAATGGGCATTAATGTTATAAGTGCTGAGGAGAAAAAATAAAGTCAGGGAGGGGGTAAGAGAATTGGTGGGATGTTGTGCTTTTAGATAGGGAGATCAGAAAAGCTCTCACAGAGATGTGTCCTTTGAATAAAGGAGATGAGGGCATCAGGCAGTTAACTGGAATCAGGTAGCAAGAATAGCAAATGCTGAAGCACAGGTGCAAAATGGTGCACCTGTGCTTCCCCCCACTAGGAAAATGAAAGAGGTGGAAAACAAGATAGGAATTAACTAGGTGGGAAAAGTAGAACCAGAATGGGCATTAAAACAAATACAGGAGTGCTGGAGGAATGAGAGGCTGCCAAGAGTCCTGCTTTTGTAAGTAAAAGAACGAATGAGTGACCGATCTCTTGCTCAGCCTTGTGGCAGTGGCTGTGGAAATGATTGTGGGAACATGGCTCAGATTCCAAGAGCAGCCAGCCAGGGCCAGGGCTGGCAGAGGAAACCTCTGAAAGTTGGGGATTGAGGTCAATTTGAGAGAACACCGAGGAACCAGAGCAGCCTTCAACCACATCTACTGGATGTAAAGAGATAGTGTACTGCCTTTTTCTATCTGTATGTGGGCATTTTCTGGCTGGGCATAACCCTTACAGCCCAGTATAGACTCTGGCCGTGGGTTCTGCCTTCTCCACAGGAGTGCTTTCTAGCCTCACACTAGGATCTACTAGGACTTTCAAGACCCTGTGCACATTTTTGTTGGTTGAGTTTCTTCTTTCTCTTTCCTGTGTTGCTTAGCCTGGTGGATTCCTGAGGGCCCAGCACAGATGCTAGACTCAGTTTCTCTCAAAAGCGGCATCTCCTTGCCTTACTTTTTTTTTAAAAAGATTTATTTATTTATTTAATTCCCCCCCCCCCCCCCCGGTTGTCTGTTCTCTGTGTCTATTTGCTGAGTCTTGTTTCTTTGTCCGCTTCTGTTGTCAGCGGCAGGGGAAGTGTGGGCGGCACCATTCCTGGGCAGGCTGCACTTTCTTTCGCGCTGGGCGGCTCTCCTTACGGTTGCACTCCTTGCACGTGGGGCTCCCCTACGCGGGGGACACCCCTGCGTGGGGTGGCACTCCTTGCGCTTATCAGCACTGCGCATGGGCCAGCTCCACACAGGTTCAAGGAGGCCCGGGGTTTGAACCGCGGACCTCCCATATGGTAGACGGACGCCCTAACCACTGGGCCAAGTCCGTTTCCCAGCCTTGGTTTACATTAACATCTACCATGACATAAAGAGCCAGTATGCCTCTTTTTGTTTTTGTTTTTTCCCTTTCTGTGTTTTGTATTTCTCCGTCTGAGGTATGATCAGAAATGCTGGCCTAGGTTTCAGCCTCAACAGCAGCACCTTCCCTCCCTCCTTCCCTCCTGCCCTCCCTCCTTTCACTCTCTCTCTCTCTCTTGCCCTATCTTTCTTTCTCTCTTCTTCCCTCCCTTCCTTCCTTCCTTCATTCCTTCCTTCCTGTTTCTTTTGGTTCTTAGTTTGGCAAACTGAAAAGTGTGAAAACTAGATTTCCAAAGTAACCACAACATAATATTCAGCATGTCCCATTTTCAACAAAAAATTATGGTGCATACAAGGAAACAGGAAAGTTTGGCCCATTCTTTGGAAAAAAATAATTTGATAGAAGTACAGTGTCTGGATTACTAATCAAAGATTTTAGAACAACTCCATTAAACTAAAGGGGAACAGGACAAATAACTAAAGGAAACCAGGAAAACAATATATGAACAAAAGGAGAATTTCAATAGAAATAGAAATTATAAAGAAATACCAAATGGAAATTCTGGAACTTAAAAATACAATTACTGCCCCTGTCAAGAGGTGGAGTGGGCATCACCATCCCGGAGTTCTCAGGTTTGGGGAATAAAATATGAACTAGAGTGGACTTACTGGTATTCTACTATAGAATTATTCTAGCAATGGAAGAAATTATATCATTGATGTGGAGACAGTGGCCACTGGAGTTGCTGAAGGTAGGGAGAGGGAAAATGATCTGGGAAAACGGACTTTGGCCCAGTGGTTAGGGCGTCCGTCTACCATATGGGAGGTCCGCGGTTCAAACCCCGGGCCTCCTTGACCCGTGTGGAGCTGGCCATGCGCAGTGCTGATGCGCGCAAGGAGTGCCGTGCCACGCAAGGGTGTCCCCCGCGTGGGGGAGCCCCACGCGCAAGGAGTGCGCCCGTGAGGAAAAGCCGCCCAGCGTGAAAAGAAAGAGCAGCCTGCCCAGGAATGGTGCCGCCCACACTTTCCGTGCCGCTGACAACAACAGAAGCGGACAAAGAAACAAGACGCAGCAAATAGACACCAAGAACAGACAACCAGGGGAGGGGGGGAAATTAAATAAATAAATAAAATCTTTAAAAAAAAAAAAAAAAAAAAGAAAATGATCTGTAATATGGGGACATTTTTGGGACTTGGAGTTATCCTGAATGATATTGCAGGCACAGATGCAGGACATTATAAATCCTGCCATAACCCACTGAATGGACTGGAAGAGAGTGTAAACTACAATGTAAACTATAATCCATGCTATGTAGCAGTGCTCCAAAATGTATTTATCAAATGCAATGAATGCACCACACTAACCAAAAAATTGTTGGTGTGTGTGGGGTGTGTAGGGAGTGGGGTATATAGGAAACTCCTATATATATTTTTTAATGTACCATTTTGTGTGATCTATGTATCTTTTAAAAATAAATAAAAAGTATATTTTAAAAATTGAATCACTGAAGTGAAAAATTCAATAGAGATGTTCAAGAACATTTTAGAGGAGAGGCAGAAGAAAGGATCAATGAAATTGAAGACAAAACAATTGAAATTGTCTAGATTGAGGAATAGAAAGAAAAAAAGAATTATGACCTTGTGGGACATCATCAAGCATACCAATACACACATAATAGAAGCCCAGAAGGAGAAAAGAAAAATAAAGGCCCAGAAAAGAATATGTAAAGAACTATTAGCAGAAAGCTTCCCAAATCTGATGAAATATATGAATATACAAAACCAGATGCTCAATGAATACCAAGAAGGATGAACCCAAAGAGACATACACCAAAACACATTATAGTCAAACTTGAATGCCCAGGACATAGAATTTTAAAACAGCAAGAGAGAAGCAATGCATCACATAGAAGAGATCCTTAATAAGATTAACATGTTTCTCAGTAGAAACATAGAAGCCAGAGGCAGTGGAAGGACATATTTAAAGTGCTGAAAGAAAAACAAAACAAAAAAACAAAAAACCTAAGAATAATATACCCAAGCAAAGCTATCCTTCCAGAGTGAGGGAAAAATTAAGAAATTTCCAGACAAATGAAAACTGAGGGAATTAATTGCCACTAGTATTGCCTTACAGGAAATCCTGAAGTTAATCCTCATGTTGAAATGACACTAGATGATGTTGCAATGCTGGATGAAGAAATAAATATCTCCAGTGTAAGTAACAATATGGGTAAATATAAATGCCAGTATTATTTCATTTTCAATTTTTAATGCTGTCTTTTACTTCTTATAAATCTTAAAATTCAAATACATAAAAAAAAAAAAAAAAACAAGCATAAATTTTGGACTCTCAGTGCATAAAGATGGAGCCAGCTGGCATTCCCAATATGGATCCCTGGTCCCAGTTCCAGAAGGAACATAGTAGCAGAGTAACTCTTGTGACATAACTGGGAGCATATATGTCTGGCCCAATCTGTCTAGGGGAGGCTTGAGAGACTTGCCATCCTAGAACTTGCCCTGTGTGTAGAAGGTCACTCACAGAGCTCTTATACAGAACCCTGAGGGAGAGCAAAGTCATGCTACCTGGAGCAAGGAGTTGCTGGCTATAGAACATACAGCGCAGTTCTTGGGACCATGTAGAAACTTTCTAGGGAAGAGATATTATTTGGAATCATGTAAATAGAGAATTCCTAGGGCCACATGCACCTGCCCAAAACAAGACACATGCACAGAATCAGGAAGGCCCCTATGCTTTGGACTAGAGCTATTCTCCAAACTGATTATATAGTTAACCCTGAAGGAGAATACTTTCAGAGGTAAATCTGCAGACTGGGAAAGCTGATTTCTTTTTTTTTTTTTTTTTCCTGTCTTTTTTTCAGTTCCTGGCAATCAAGAAAGACTATTATAATACTAGCAGAGTTCATACTTAAGGAATCTAAATTCTAGTGATAACACATTAAAATATCAAATTCCAGTTTTCAAAAAAGGTTACAAGACATACAAAGAAACAGGAAGTGATGGCCCAGGCAGAGGAGAAAATGAAAGTGTTAGAAATCATCAATAAGGACCACACCTGGGATATACCAGACAAAGGCTTTTTAAAAATTGTCCTAAATATGCTCAAATAGCTGAAAGAAAACATCAACAAAGAACTAATGGATGGGAAAGAACTAACGAACATCAACAACATCAACAAAGAACTAATGTAAAGAAACATCAACAAAGAACTAATGGATGCCCTATCTATTGGACCAAGCGGACTACCACATGGGAGGTCTGCAGTTCAAACCCCGGGCCTCCTTGACCCATGTGGAGCTAGCGCACGCGCAGTGGTGATGCGCGTTAGGACTGCCATGCCACGCAGGGGTGTCCCCTGCATAGGGGAGCCCCACGTGCAAGGAGTGTGCCCCATAAGGAGAGCCGCCCAATGCGAAAGAAAATGCAGCCTGCCAGGGATGGTGCCGCACACACGGAGAGCTGACACAACAAGATGACGCAACAAAAAAAGAGACACAGATTCCCGGTGCCGCTGATAAGGATAGAAGCGATCACAGAAGAACACACAGCAAATGGACACAGAGCAGACAACTGGGGCGGGGGGAGGAGGAGGGGAGAGAAATAAATAAAAAATAAATCTTTAAAAAAAAAAGAACTAATGGAAATCAGGAAAATAATAGATGAACAAAGAGATTATCAAAAGAAAGATTGAAATTAAGAAAGGAATCAAACAGGGCTGAAGAATACACTAACAGATATTAAAAATTCCCTAGTGTTCAACAGCAGATTTGAGCTGGTAGAGGAAAGAAACAGAACTTGAAGATAAGACAATTGAAGTCGTTCCATGTGAAGAGCAGAAAGAAGAAAGAATGAAGAAAAGTCAACAGAGCCCGAGGAGCCTGTGGGACTCTATCAAGCATTCCAATATACACACTGTGGGAGTCCCAGAAGGAGAAAAAAAAAGAGGGGCAGAGATAATATTAAGAAAATAATATTGGCTGAAAATTTACCAAATTTAGTGAAAGTCAGGAAGATATACTTCCAAGATGCTCAACAAACTCCAAACAGGATGAACTCAAGTAGAACCAAACTGCACCATATTATAATCAAACTGTCAAATGCTAAAGATAAAGAGGGAATTCTGAAAGCAAGAGAGAAGCAATGTGTCATATACAAGGGAGCTTCAAAATAATTAAATGCCAAATTCGCACTGGAAACCATGGAGGCAAGAAGACAGTGGGAAGATATATTTTAATGTGCTGAAAATAAAAAAATTCTACTATATCCAGCAAAACTGTCTTTCAGAAATGAGGGAAGTTTAAGACAGTTCCAGATAAATAAAAGCTGAGAAAGTTCATCACCATTACAAGAGATGCTACAGAAAGTTTTGCAGGTTTAAATGAAAGTTCAATAGACAATAGATCAAAGCCACACGAAGAAAGATGTCCAGTGACAGTAACAACGTAGGTATTTTTTATTTGTAGCTCTACTTTTTACTCCCTACATGAGCTAAAAGGTGAATACATAAAATGTAATGATAAATCACTGGTTTGGGACTCTGTATAAATATGCAGTTTGTAACAAGAACTACATAAAAGTGGAGGGGATGGAAGAGTATAGGAACATAGTTTGTGTATGCTTGTGATTAAGTTAGTGTCAAGCAAACAGGATTGTTAAAGATTTATAATGTTATATTTAAACCCCATTGTAACTACAAAGAAAATATCAGAGAATATGCAAGTTTGTAGAGAATGACATTGGAGTACATGTTGCCAGGAGTTGGGGGGGAGGGAATGGGAAGTTTTTACATAATGGGCATGGGGTTTCTGTTTGGGGAGATGGGAAAGTTTTAGTAATGGAAGTTGCGAGGATACTGCAACATAGTGACTGTAATTAATCCTACTGAATGGTGTGCTTGGGAAAGGTTGAGATGGGAAAGTTTATATTGTGTCTATGTTCCTATATTTAAAAAAGAGAGAACACAACTAAAGAGACAATGACAATTAAAGGCAATACATGATGCTGGGTGGGAACTAACAAGGGAGAAGAAAAGCCTCAAAGAGGTATTATTGGGACATATGAAAAAAATTGGAACATAGACTATAAGCTTTATATCAATGTTAAATTTCTTAAACTTGACAACTGCAGTTAAGGTGGTTATTAATAAGTGGATATCCTTGTTCTGAGGAAATGTACTTGGCAATATTAAGTGTCCACAGAGCATGATGTATACAACCTATGCTCAAATGTCCAGGAAATGAATAAATAGATAGAAGATAAAATGATACAGCAAATGTGGCAAAATATTAAAATTGTTGGATCTGGATATCTGGGGATGGGGAGGATGGGTAGGAGTATGCTGGTATGGGCAGGTATGGGATTTGTATTGTTTTTGTAAATGTCCTATTAGTTTGAAACATATTTCACACACACACAAAGTTAAAAGAGAGAGCTGGGATGGCGCTATTAATACCAGACAAAGTAGACTTTAAGTCAAAAACTGTTATAAAAGACAAAGACATTATATATCAATAAAAGGGTTAATTCAACAAGAAATTTAACAATGATAACCATATGCATCTAAGTGTGCCAAAATACATGAAAAAGAATATTGACAGAATTGAAAAGAGAAATAGAGTTCTACAATAATAGCTGGAGATTTTAACACACCACTTTCAATACTGATAGATCATCTAAATGGAAGCTCCATAAGGAAATAGAGGACCCGAACAACACTATAAACCAACTAGCTCTAACCAACATATATGAAACACTTTACCCAACAATAGCAGAATGGACATTCAAGTGCACACAGATCATTCTCTAGGATAAACCATACTTTGGGACACAAAAGAAGTCTCATAAACTTAAAGATACTGAGTCCTAAAAAATAATTCCTGTAATACTGTCTCTGAATTTGCCTATTCTAATTATTTCATATAAGTGAGATCAAACAACAGTTATCCTTTTGTGTCTGGCTTATTTCAATCAGCATGATGTCTTTAAGGTTCTTCTGTGTTGTAGCATGTATCATGACATTTTTACAAGTATATACCACGTTTAGTTTATTGGTTCATCCATGGATGGACACTTGGGTTGCTTCTACCAACTGGCTATTTTTTATTTTATTTATTTTTTCTTCTTTATTTTCTTTTAAATGTTACATTAAAAAATATGTGGTCCCCAAATACTCCCCACCTCACCCAACCCACTGCTCCCACATCAACAACCTCTTCCATCATTGCGGCACATCCACTGCACCTGGCGAATACATTCTGGAGCACTGGACAGTGGTCCACATTGTAGTTCACACTCTCCCCCAGTCCACCCAGTGGGCCACAGCAGGACACACAACATCCAGCATCCATCCCTACAGCACCACCCAGGACAACTCGAAATCCTGAAAATGCCCCCACACCAAATCTCTTCTTCCATCTCCCTACCATCAGCAATCTTCATGGCCACCCTCTGCACATCACTACTACAATTTCTTCCCTTACTAATCACAATAGTTCCTCAGCAGAACACCAGTAAGTCCACTGTAATCCATACTCTATTCCTCCATCCTGTGGACCCTGGGATGGTTATGTCCAGTCCCGCTCTACATCAAGAGGGGGCTTAGATTCCACGTTGATGATGGATACAATTCTCCTGCTTGCAGCTGTAGGCACTCTTAGCTCCCTGGTGTGGTGGTTGACCCTCTTCGCCTCCCTGTCAGCTGGCCAGGGTAAGTCCAACAAACCAGAGGGTAGGAGCCACAAGTCTGCTGAGGCCCAGGGCCTGGCCATCACATGGACAGTCCAGAGATTCAGGTCTCCTGTGTATACACCAACCCAAACACCAACCATGGGTCCGGTAAAAGTAACAGAAGAGGCATGTGTAGAAAGGTCATATCTGAGTCCAACTCCATCACACTCAGGAACACAAACTCCAAAGCAGGGTCAACTGACATGGCCCTGAACTCCAGAACCACCTGCCTTGACTAAAGAACCTGTGGGTCTCTGCATCCCTCAGGAGAACCAGCACCTGGTTTTCCATCTTCCTTAGCTGTCTCTGGTATCCTGCTGAAGCGTGCATAAGCGTCACCCCTCTGATGACCTCCTGACTCTTTTTTGGAGACTCATAACCATATAAACTCACTTGTCCTTTCCATTTTCCCCTTTTATCCAAAGTCAAAAAGCAGTTTTTAACACCTGATATTTCATGTAGGCTGAGATATTCTGTCAGTCTGAGTTGACCCCTTTATTCAAGGTCTTTTTCTAGTTATATCATCAGCTGGTGCTTGGTAGTAATCCCTCGGTGCCAGGGAGGCTCATCTCTGGGAGTCATGTCCCACACTAGGGGGAAGGCAATGCATTTACATGCTGAGTTTGGCTTAGAGAGTGGCCACATTTGAACAACATGGAGGCTCTCAGGAGGTAACTCTTAGGCACCCCACAGCTCTACGTCTAGTTCATATTTCAGGCTCACAGGCTCATAATCATAGCCATCAGTATCAAGGGCTCATTGTTGGACCATCCATCTTTGTTGGTCTTTGCCATTGTACTTGGGGGATTGTTGCTGTTCCATTGGGGAATGTGATAGAGCTCCCCTGGTCAGGAATTCAGCACTCTCTCAACTGTCATTTCCAACTGAAACCACTGTGAAGATATCCATCCTTTCTATGTACCCTGTTTACATGCCCTGGAGAACTCCCTCCCAACCGTGTGCCCCCTACCAATAACACCCCACACAAGTACTCCTCCCCCGCCATAGTTGAACCTCTCTGTTGTCCAAAACTTCTTCAAAAAGGAAGCCCAATATACTGCCAGGTTCTATTAATAATAAAATGGAATATAGTGATGGGTTTAAAGGTTAGATATAGAATACATAGTAATTTAGAAAAATTAAATAAAGGAAAAATAAATTGGGGTATCAAAAAATGAAAAAGCTTTGTTTTGACATTTTGTCTTTTATCACTGTTATAGGTGTTGCCCTGTATGTACAGTGGCAAAGCAATTTCTTCCATTTCTTCCTCAGTGTCTATATTCTTACTTTTTTTTTCTAATTATTAAGTTTGTCTTCACATAAGTTTTAGATCACAGTAATTCACACATACAATATATGGTACTCCGACATATCCAACATCAAACCCTTTGTCCCTTCCCCAGCAATGATCTTTTTACATGTTCATATTATATTTGCTGTAGCTGATGTACAGATACTGAAACAATAGCTTTCAAACATGGTTCCATTTGGGTTTACATTATGGTTTATATTTTAGACTATATAATTTTCTAAATTTTTAGTTATCTTATGTTTTACATTATGGTTTCATTTTAGCCTATAGACTTTTATACATTTTTGGTGTAATTTAACATGTCCTCTATCCACTATTGCATGATCTTGTGGAACACTTCCATTGCCCCACAGTTACACTGATTCCATGTATTCAACACCTCTTTCCCCCTCCCCTCAGGGCCCACCATGACAATCAATCTTTATTACTTGAAGGACCATATTCAGAGACACTTGCAACGATGTTGAGGGCTTGACATACTTGACTTCCCTAACTCATTGGGAGCCACCAATTCTCTCGAGAGATGAAATCCCCTCTGTTTGAGGACATCAGTCCTCCCCAGGATGTAGGTATACCTTCACTCTCATTGCTTGGGTCTCCACCCAATGATTTAACCCACTATGACAAAATGAGCCCTCACTCCCTAGAAGCTTGCCCTGTGTCAGATGCCTCCCTTAAGCATCTTAAACAGGTAACCTTCCATATTATATTTTCTAAAGAGTTTTCTCTACATTATAATTTCAACCACATACGTGACAATCTCCTATGTTCAAATGTTGCCCCCAACCTCCCCCCAATTTCTTGGGCTGTCTGACCCATCCTCCCATCCCTAGCTCCCCTCAAGCCCACAAAGCCCCACCCAAAGGTATCCTTATGCCCCCATTTTATACCTTCCCTTACACCCATGTGGGTGTCAGCTCGCCACCTTCCTTTACCCCCCAACTTCCTTTAAGTTTATCATCCAGTCTCTATCAACGGGCTATTTTTAATCAGCTGTTAGCTTCTTGGAGAATGTTAAAGGCCCTGGCACAATGATAGCCTTTGACATGGTTTTTTTGTTTTGTTTTTCCTTCTCTATTTTTGCCTACATGTTCCCTTTTCAACAAGCCTGCCTAATCATGGAACTCTGAATTTTATATAAATATGTATGCCATGATGATGCTTCTCTCTTCTAGTCCTTTTTTTGTATAAACTTAGTTGTTGTTAAAATGTATTAGAATTTCCTAATACACAAAAATAGACTAATATGAACTCTTATGATCCCAACACTTGAACATTTTGCCAATCTTGTTTCATCTTCTCCTCATTCTTTTTTTCCTGGTGTATTTTGAAGGCAAATCCTGGATATTGGGTAATTTCACCTGTAAATAACTTTTGTGTTGTATACCTGTCTTAGTTTGGCAGAGCCACTAGGGCAAATACCACACAGCAGGGTGGCTTAAACAACATCATTATTTGGCTCACAGTTTTGAAGGCTTGAGGTCCAAAATCAAGATGTCGGTAAGACCATGCTTCCTCCCAAGGTTGGTAGCATTCTGGAGCAGTCCTCTATCACACTGTGATTTTTCACTCCTCTCTGGCCTCTTCTCACTTTTGGCTTCTAGTTTCTGGCCACTTCCAACTGCATATGAATATCCTCTTTTTATAAGTCCTCCAGTAATTTGGTTTAAGACCACCTGATTCAATTTGGCCACACCTAAACAAATAAGGTCATCTTCAAAAGGTCCTATTTACAAATGGGTCCACACCCACAGGAATGCAGATTAAGATTTGAATAAGCCTTTTGCCGGGGATCTTATTCCATCCCCAACAATACTTTTGCAAAACTGGTGAGCACTGACTTCTAAAGTTGCCTTGCTCATTTCATTCATTCATTCAACAAGTATATACTGAGTGCCTGCTGTGGGCTGAAAAGGCTGTGATGAGAAGACAGACACTCTGGCTGCCCTTAAGAGCTTACTGCCCATTAGTGAAACAAAGAAGTGATCACACGAATGCATAATTAAAAACTGTCTGTTGACCATCCTGCTCTGGGATTGCCTCATACAGGAAGCAAGCAAAAGCTAAAACATGGGGGTTGTAATGTTTTAAAATTAAATGTTTGTATTTTTATAAGTTATTAATTTAATTTGAGTCAAGCCATTCTGAAAAACTGGCTACAAAGAAAATCACAATACAGAAAAAAAAAAAAAAAACCTCCCCCTGATCCTGCTCCGCAGATCACTTTTTTGGGATCTATCTTCATATTTCCAAGAAGTATACTATTTTTGCTTTTCCTATTAAGCATTATCAGTTGATTTTACACTTGGAAGATGAGGATTTACCTTTCTTTCATCTGCCTCCCCCTCCCCATCACTCACATACACACATAGGCTTTTTCTCTTTTTTCCTGTCTTCTCTTCAAAATATTTACATTAACATTTTAATTAGGTCAGTATTCAGTGTATATATTGGCTATTCAAAAGCCATGCTATGTACTTGATGACTTTCCTTTCCTGTACAACTCTTCATTTTCCCTGGAGTTAAGTGTCTTTTTATTTATTAATTTATTTTAAACAACCTATTAGTTTTCTATGGTACTTATCCCTTATTTATCCCTTATTTCTACCCCATGTGCATAACTCCCCTCAACGTCATCAAATTCAGTTGGGTGTTCAGGCAACTTGATCATCTTCAAGAAGTCTCTGCCAGAGTCTGACCTGGTGCCGGCTGCCCTGATTGACCTCTAGACAGGCAGTCCACCTATCATCTTGGGATCTCCCTTCTTCAGCATCCTGGGGATCAAGACTCTCCCACTCTTAAAATAACCCTCAACTTCACAAGCTTTCAGTGACTGCCCTGTCCCTCTACTTCTCTTTGCAGCCTACCTCTCAAAAGAGTTGTCTCTACTTTCTACGCTCCATGTGGCATGGAAAGGGAAAAATGAGATGTAATTCTCAGGCTAGACACAGCATGAGGACTCAGAGTTAACCAAAGTACACATAGGGGTGAAAGCAAAAAAAGAAGAGTAAAAGACTCTTACTAATCATGCATTGCTTCCTGGAGAAGATGGACTTTTCTGAACTTATTAAAATGGCATTTCCTACTTTTTCTTGATTATATGCTTGATGCTTATTGTTGAAAATTTCAAAGTGGTGAAAAGTATAAAGAACATCTCTCATTGTAGAGAATTAACCATTGACATTTTTGTTGACTTCTCATTCTTTTTTCATATATGTGAAAAAAAATGTATTTGTAGTCAAAATTGGGATGATATGCAAAGGAAATTCCAAATGAGCTAAAGAGGTTTTTTGTAGGAAGAGGCAGATGAGGTTACCTAGCTACACAGCTCCAGGGATCCCTGCCCCCTGTGCTCCAGAGCAGAACATAGTGACCCTGTGAGATGGGAGAAGCCTCTCCAGACAGAGCCAGCTTGAGAAACTGAAAAACAGCATGTGTCTTGTCATATTGATCTTAAATACCACCCACACCCCACAACATGTGTAATATTGCTCACTTACAATAATATAGCCTATACATGTATATGCATATATTCAAACTTATTTAATTCTGTTTCTAAGTTTGCCTCGTTTCCAGAAAGCCAATTAAGTGATATAGACTCTATAGGATTTGTGTATTCAGGAAAGATGTAAACTGAATATGTATTCAAGCTTACATCCAGACAGAATGTGGGCGGTATGTTAATTCAAGCTTACCTGGTATCCAAATAAACCCTTAAACCCTAAGAAACTAACAAAGTCCTTTTTCAGTCTTTGACCCCGCTCCTAAATCCTTTGCATAGAAAAGGACCTGGAAATCTTGCTCAGGGCTCTGTTTTTTGGACAAGAGTCCGCCAGGCCCAGCTGGTCATAATCTTCCTTTTAAGAGAATTCTTGTGTCCCAGTCTTCAATATCATGGTCAGCAACTTTTCTCTACTGCCACAACATTTCTGGGGGCTTGTCTGGGATTGCAGCGAAGGCCAGAGATGGCAACAGTTGGTTGCCCCTCTTGGATGCCTCTGAGGAAGCCAGGAGGGCCCAGGCGAACCCCAGCCCAGAGCACCCCTGGGCCCCTTACGTTCAGAAAGAGGTTGTGGACTCCACTGGAGCCCTTCCTTAAGAAACCAGAGTCACAGAAGGGTTTAAAAGGAGACCCTGAGAATGAAACAAAAAAGCTCTGCATGCCAAATGAGAAAGTCCCCAGGGGCATATTGTAGGAAACACCTAACTGTAAGCATTAAAACTGATCAACTCCCAAGAGGACCCTAGTACTCTCAGGAAGTTTGGGGGGAAGCATTCTTCTCTAGGTCTGAAAAGAAAAGTGGGTGGCTGTGTGGGTGTGACTGTGGAGACTGACTGAGATGCAGAGACATACTTCTGCAGGGCAAGAGCGAAGTCCTAATCCATGGTTCTGTGATGACCTCATCTGGTCAAGAGCAATGAAGGCAACCTCTGGGGCTCTTCATCCGAGTTGGAGGTTTATACTGACCTGCTGTTTGGTTTTGGATAACTGCAAGTTAAAGGTTTGGTGGTAGTGAGAGAGGTTTCATGGGCTAAAGTTCCACTCCCTCGTTGGCATCCCGGTGCTTCTCACTGGAATGCATCCTGAAGAATTGGTCTAAATTTGGAAGATCTTAGTTACGGAAAAATGGATTGGTTTTTGTGATAAAGCTTGGTCTGAATATGAATTGAGTGATGGAGAAGTTTGGCCAGAAATAGACCTTTAAATTTTAATGCTGGATTGCAATTGAGCTTGTTTTGTAGACAGCAAGGGTAGACAAAAAGTCCTGTTAGAGGTTCCCTCTCACTAAGTTTGCAATAATTAACAAGCTGTAACTCAGTTCCCCCTGATATTCATTAAAGAAAGATAAGCTCCCTCCCATAGCTTACATGTCTGAAAACACAAGACTTCCCCAAAGGTTGTGAATTAATGTCATGTGAGTCCCCTTAGCTCCAGTCAAAAATCTTAAAAGCAATAAAAATAAAAAATGTGAAATGATGGAAAGCTTGGAAACAACCATACCAAAGGAGTAAGAATTATGAGTCAAATTAATGAACTTTATGTTTCTGTCTGTGTATTGTAACTCTTTTTGTGTTTGTTCATTCGTCCAGTGCCAGTATATATTTTCATAACTCTGGATGGTAATATTAAATTATGTAAAATGGTGAACTTTCATCAGGCGGGGACTCTGGGATGCCAGCTCAGTCAACTATAAAGGTGCTTCTTCATTCTTCCTAAAATAATAAGCATGGCTTCTGCATGCCAGCAAACTCCCCATAGGAGTCTCTTTTCAGGAATCAGGAAATTCTGCCTACTGCTGGTTCACATGGCCACAGAGCAGTCTCTGTATAAAACTCTGAATTCCAGTCAAACCAGCGTAAAAAAAGAGAACAGATAGATCTGAGGCCCAGAAACCTTGTATTGTGTTTCCTTAAGAAAATAAGAAAATAAACCTTAAACTTTCATTAGTGTAAACTTGGTTGTACCTATAAAAACTGTAAATAGTGATCAAGATAAAAAGAGCTCATATGCCATCAATTAAGATCAAAGAGTTCCTAGAAATGGTAAACATATAGAATTTTCTCTTCTGTTTTAATCTGTGTTTAACTCTGTGTTTAACTTTAAAATCTGCATTTAACTTTGTCAGGTTGCTTATACCTAGAAAATTAGACTTGGACTTCACCTGTTAAAAATTAAATAACAGGGAAGCGGCTGTGGCTCAATCAGTTTGGCTCCTGACTACCATATGGGAGACCCTGGGTTCACATCCTGGGGCCTCCTTGTGAAGGCTGGCTTGCCCACAGGTGCCGCAGAGTGCTGCCCAGCCCACGGGCACCACAGAGTGCTGCCTGACCAGCACATGTCACAGAGAGCTGACTCAGCAAGGTGACACAACAAAAATGGAGACAAGCAAAAATGCAGAAGAGTGCACAGTGAACAGACACAGAGAGCAGACAGCAAGCAAGCCACAAGGGGAGGAGGGGAAGAACACACAGCGAATGGACACAGAGAGCAGACAGCACGCAAAAAGCCGCAAAGGGAGGGGGGGGTGAATAAAAAATATATATATATATATAATTAAATAACGGAGAAAGATAACCTAAAAATAAATCTTTAAATGTCAATACTGTCTTGCTATTGAATTTAATGCATAAATCACAAGTGAAATTTATTTAATTGCTGAAAAAAACAGAAACTTCACAACGTTGTTACTAGTAAAATTGTTTTATTTTGCTTAGTTAATAAAGGTGCCCAAATTGATTTTAAGTGAAAACTTTTTAGAAACTAAGAGTTAAGATCATTGTGTAAATGCCTTTATATATAAAACAACAGAAAAATAATAACAGAAATTATTACAATGGAGTGAATGTAGCCTAGATTTCAGCTATTGTAATGGTAATCTTAAACTAATTTACCTTTGTTTATGGCTACTTCAAGTCTATCTTGTGCTTGTTATAGTAATGGTAATTCTAACTTAAACTTACCTTAATCATGGTTATTTTATAACTCCACTCACCTAGCCCTTAAACTTCAGCTATTGTGGAGGCAAATATAAACTGAGTTTGCCTTTTTTTATGATTACTGCAAGTCTGGCCCCACCCCTTGCCTCTGCTTATGGTTATTTCTTGACAGCTTCTGCCCCTATGGCTCAGGAAAAGCAAATTTGAGAAATCCCTGTCTCCTGTTCTACTGGTATTAGTGACTCTGCTTTCTCTCGTGGCTCCAAGTGTGCACTAAATTGCTGCCTGGTGGAATTCTTAACCTTCAAGGTTGGACATCCACTCTTCCAGTCCAGCAGCCACAAGAGTCCTGTTATCTCTGAGGACTGGGAAGTAAAAGAAACATCCTGCCTTTACTGTCAGGGTTCCTGAAAATAGAAATTCATGAGAGAAACCAGTTCACCTGAGACTTTAATAGCTTCAGTGAATATATATATTTAGTCTCACTCATCCAAAGTCTGCTAAAAGTCAAAGTAAAATATAAAGTTCTGAAGCAAAAAAAAAAAAAAAAAAAAAAAAAAAAAATTGTATTAGAGCGTTGGGGACATTTTGGTTATAAGCCAGTAATTACAAGACAAAATTCTTGTGTAAAACCACATGGTCATAGTGCAAATTAGAAAAAACAATCTGGGAAATCTTTCAAATGTTGTTTTACAGGTAAACTTGTTTTGTAGAATGAAAGTTTTAAGTAACTAAGTTGTGTTTCCATGTCAAGCTATTCATGTCTGCCTATTTGCTCAGTGTATATCTTCATGCATCAGGATGATAATATCAAATTAACAAATAATTTTTAAAAGAGCTCTATTCAAATTGTTAAAAAATTAAATATGCAGTTATCTACGTGATAAATATTCCTAGAGCCCAAATTAGTCTAAAAAAACCAAAAAAAGCCATACAGAAATCTAAATATAGCAACTCTCTTGTGCATTCAAACTAGGCCTTCAATACACTGCAGGTTGCGTCTCCATATGAGTTATTGGCTAGGTTGGTCACTGGTCCCTAAAACAATAAAGATATCTACTATATCTCTGGTTGTGCTCCTGAAGTCAATGAAAACTATGTTGCAGTTTCAAACTCTTGCAGCAGCCAACGATGGCTCATTACAGCCAAATGTATAATATATATTGCCTCCAGACTGGTAGCATTTCATAGTGCCGAAGAGCACTATGCACCAGGCTGGTGGAATACTGGAAATTACTGTCCTAGTCTCTCTCTAGGGTCAATGGTACTGTGGCTTGCTCACTGTGTAAAGGACATACCAAGTGGAGCAATGATCACCAGAGTACTGTGAGTAGAACTTAAACACAATTGGCATTATGGCCTGCTCCCATGGAGAGATAACATATGAAGTATTGCAACCTTGAAACTTAAGTCTATTAATTACAGCTCAAAGAGAAACTCATACATTGAGTAGTAAATTAATTAGCATTAACTATTGTATCTGTATCCTATTCTAGATATATGTCTGATAATTATGATGATATTTCTATTAGATCATATGCAGAAGGACATTAAACATGCTAACAGTCCAGGTAAACTTCATTTTCTGAGTAGTTAATGAACATGTCTATAAAATAAAAGAATAGCCACCTTGCCCGAGAGCAGTGAAGCCAACAGCCCTTCTAATTAAAAAAAAAAAAAAAAAGAAAAAGAAAAGCCACCAAATTAACCTGGGGGCACCTCTCACAATCTTCACCCCACACCAGGTAAAGGATGTGCTTGAGGTCAGGGCCACCAGTGGCTTACAAGTAGCCAGTTAATTAATACTAGGCTCATTACTAAAAACCCCAGAAGTGCAAATTGATGTGGGCTATGGGTGGCAGGCTCTTTGTCTCTTCAGAGGTAACCTAAACTATCTGTGACTTGTGGGTGTGGGATGATGAAAGGTTGCAGTCCTGCCCTTGGTGAGCAGGAGACAGTTTAACAATGCAAGGTCTATAAACTTTAAGTATTCAGGGGAAATGCAAAGAAAATATGCTAAAAGCTTATCGAATGTCTGAGGTCCATGCTAAAAGCTTACTAAGATGTAGAAATATATGCTAATTCAAGCCTATTGAGAACTGAAACAAAAGGACCATTTGGCCTTTCCTCTCTGTATAAAAGGGACTAAAAAATCTTGTTCAGGGCTCGGGATTCAAACAGAAAGTTCCCGAGTCCGACTGGCCGTCAATAAACCATTTTTCCTTCTCAAAATCATTCCTGAGTCCTGGCCTCTCTATACTCAAGTAATTGAACTTCTCTCAAATTCTACAACAAAATAAGGGTGCGTCAAACTCTCAACCAAGCCACCCTACTGCCAATAAAGGGCCCAAAGTCAAATTCTGAAGGGCCCCTTCTCCACGCATGCCTTAAAACTCTTAACTAGCTTAGCCAAATGGGTTTTCAAAAAAAACAGAGCCTGATAAAAACAGTAAAAAAAAAAAATTACCAGGAATTACTCAGTTAAAGCCAAAAATATAAAAAACTTTACCCTGTAGTACTGATCACTCCCACAGCTTTTGAAGTTAAAAGAATGTCCAACTTGGTGCACTAAATCCTGAGTGAAACCAGCTGCTCAAGAATGTGCCAGTTCACCAGAAGCACCTGATGAAATGTACGAATACTAGTCACTTGACGGACTGAAATACTTCTTCAAAACTAAAGTCTAAGTATTGTCTATGTCAAAGTCGGTTGTTCCTTCTAGCTCTAGCCCAAATGCCTATTGCTAAAGGAAAAACAAACCAAACATCTCTTTAAAAAAAAAACAAAAACCTTATCTCTTTTCATCTGTAGCTTAACTGAAAATAGAAATGCTTGGCAAATTATACCTAACTCTACTGTATATTACAATTTCTAGAGTTAACCAATAGCATAAAATAATTCAGGGGGAAATACTGTTTCCCATCAACTTTGAAAAAATGCAGCTTTTGCAAGCACCTAGTCTTTTCTACTTCTGTGGTCCGGTGTCCTCTTAATGAAACCATATATTCTCAAAATTCTAATTAAGTTTTATTTCTTCCGGAATCAACATCTTGCTAGCCATATAAAAAGTGCATCCAGCTTCATCCAGGATGCCAGATCCATCTTCTTCCAACTGAGATAAAATTGCAAGAAAAGTTTTACACCTTGTTAGGTAGAGCCTACTACCCCTAAGCAGCTGAGGAAGTAGCTACAGAAGAGGAAGGTCATCTCCCTTCAACACCCCTTCAAAATTAAAGGTGTAAACTCTCTGAGAAAGGAAATAAAGCAGGCTAGTAAGATAGAAAATCAATAGATGGATCTGAAACCTGGCAAGGAGTCCATGGGGACATCAATGGCCCCCGAGAGGGCTGCTGGAAAACCCTCCCCAAAATTCTGTCACTTGGAAGGGGACTTCCTCTTGAGGCCAGGAGGCACCCCAAATATTCCCCAAGAACTTTATCATTGAACCCTCTTGGAAAATTAATGGGAGAAATAAGCATTCAAAGCAGTAAAATTAATGGGAGAAATAAGCATTCAAAGCAGTAAGAGCTGGAACTCCTCCTATGATCTCATCATACTTCCCTGCTTCCTCCCCTACTAGCAGCTAGGGTATGTGCTTTATTTTATGCGGTAAAACACAGACAGCCACCCACCTCATAACTCCGAAAATAGTGATGCCAAAGCTTAACAAACTTAAGCGTGCATCAAATGAGGGAATAATATAGCCTGTACATGAATATGTGTGTATTCAAACTTATCTAATTCTGCATCCAAGTTTGCCTAGTCTCCAGAAAGCCAGTTAAGTGATATAGACTCTATAGGTTTTGTGTATTCAGGAAGGATGTAAACTGAATATGTATTCAAGTTTACTTCTAGACAGAATGTGGGCAGTATGTTAATTCAAACTTACCTGGTATTCAAACAAACCCTTAAACCCTAAGAAACTAACAAAGAAAGTCCTTTTGGTGCCAAAAGCACCACTTGATTCCTGCTCCTAAATCTTCTGCATAAAAAGGACCTGGCAATCTTGCTCAGGGCTCATTTTTTGGACGGGAGTCTGACGGTCCCAGCCGGTCATAATAAATCTTTCTTCTCAGAGAATTCTCGCATCCTGGCCTTCAAAACCATGATCACCAATTTCTCTTGCTGCCACAACAACAAAAGCAGACAAAACTGGGTTCTCCATTGCTCTCAATAAGAAGTAGTCTATCATTTAAACCTAACATACTTTTAAATATCATGAACACTTTCCAAGTTCATGATCCATTAATAAAACAAAAACTCAGCTTCTTCCAAACAAAATTGTTACGAAGCCACACAAAAAAGTTGAAGCAAAAGTCTCTCTCCAAATGGCTATGAATTGAAGGCTTTTTATAATAAAAAATCCCCATACTGAAAATGTGCAATTTATAGTTTTATTTTCTGTGGCATTAACCCTCAAAGCAGTTCCCAGGCCTTTAAAGGCTTTAGATTCTTCTAAAACTTTAATATATGAAAATAGCAAATAGTAGGTTGATAATTGCCTAAGAAAACATCAGGCAAAGTCACACTGACAAGGAACAGTTTGTTCAATGATAGAAGAGGAAGCTTCTGTTCTTGGCTACAAGCCCTGTCCTCAGACACCATGGTGATAAATGGAAAGCTTGTCAGTAAGTTTGTTGCCTCTTTGCCTTAAAATTTTAAGCAGTTTAGTAATTAGCTCCAAATTGGGAAATTAACTGGCAGTCAAAGCATTAAGGCAGGAAAACCCATTACAGCTTTTCTAAACCTTTGAAAAAAAAGGTCTGGGGAGCATTTGAATAACTGTTTTCATTAGGAGAGGTTTAGAAGAATTGATTCCTACTGGAAACATGCTGGAGGCTATTGCCTTTGCTGATGTAGGGGCTTCAAAAAACATCTCTGCACTTCAAAGCTTTATGCTTATTTTACCAGAAGCTCTAATCACCTCTGAATTCAACATCACTGCTCCTAAACACTGCGGAGTAGTGGAATAGCAGAGTGGCGACACCCAAGTCAAGAGAAAGGACACAATTCGACTTACGTCTTGCTCAGATGTCAAAGAAAGTTCTCCGTCTCTTTGGATTTTCCTATATGGTGGTGGTTTGGAGCTGCATGTACCCCAGAAAAATATATTAAAGGAAATCCATTCCTGGGCGTGTGAACCCATTGTAAGACTTTTTGATGAGGTTTCTTCAGGTAAGGTGTGGCCCGCCTCAGTCAGGCTGGGTCTTCATCCTATTACCAGAGTCTTTTGAAATTCAGAGAGATAGAGAGAAAGCCTTGGGAAGCAAGACACTGAAATTCAAGAGAACCTAGGAGAGAAGGAGGAGGTCAGGAGAGGCCACCATGTGCATTGCCATGTGACCAAGGATGACAGGCAGCCAGCTCGGGATTGCCAGTCTTTGGGAAGAAAACATCACCTTGATAATGCCTTGATTTGTACTTTTTCCTAGACTCGAAAACTGTGAGCTAATAAATTCCCATTGTTTAAACCAACCCATTGCTGGGTATTTGCTTAGACAGCCAAGGAAATTAAAATGCTATATTTCTTTAGGAACCATTTGTATTTCTTTAGGGCCCCTATTCTGTTGTGTTAAACTGTCAACATACCGCACGTTGTCATTTTTGTGGATGCTGTCATCTCCCTGAATGGCTACAGACTCTAAGAGTCATGAACCATGCCTTAAACTTAGTCGCCCACAATACCCAGCAGAAGGTCTTTGTACATACTAAGTATACAATAAATGCTAATTCGACAGTGCAGCAATGGCCTGTGTGGCTCAAGTCACACCTGAACGTGTCCCATTCCCAGCACATAGGACAGCCACACTTAGGTCATTCTGAATGAGGGCATCCTCCTAAACATCTGATTTCAATTGACATTCTCAGTGAAGATATGGGCTCCTTATCCCTGGAAATTTCCTTCCAATGAGTATTTGGGTTTCCTCATGGAGGAAGTCATTTAGAAGACAGTATATTCTTCAAACGTCAGACCAGAGTGCTTCATGAACCTAAAACAGCAATTTTTTTTTCTTTCCTGTGTTCCTTTTCACTATTGTTGAAGTCAGTCATCAGGTAATGTATATTTTTTAGTATGGTTTTCCAAAAAACACTCTTACTCTAACTTCAATGGGAAGGAATTAATGTTGCAATGTAAATAGAGACAGTTACTCTTCTAAAGTTTTTAGAGAGGAATGTTCTTATCAAGCATTCAAGGCTAAGCTTGTTCCCGAACTCCTCATTTTTCCCAACCAAGACTTCTTTCAAATAGGGCATGTCTGCAAACTGATTTAAGTTTAAACTAATTGATCCTGACAGCTTCAGGTGACCTGATTTTGAGGAATTCCAAGTTAGTATACTGGGTCATATTTATAGACAGCCTGGGGATCCCTTTTTAAACAGTGTGGCCACATGAAGTTCTAAATGGTTTCTGTGAAAAAGCTGCCAGCAAAAGGACACCTGTTAATTAAAAGGAGAATGACATGGTCTGAGGGTCTCCTTATAGAGCAAGAGAAAGAAGAGGGACTGGAGTAAAACGAGGCCACACCTGGCCATGAGTAGCTGCAAAGGCTTAGCTATTGAGGCCACGTTGAACTATTTACCACCAGATTTTCATTCAAAGGGACATTGCTGAATGGGATAGTTTGGAAATATGTGGTGGAGTTACAAGAAATAAATCTGCATTCATGAAAGTGGCAACCTTTGGGGCAATGCTGCCTCACAAGAATTGGAGATCCTTTTATTTGCAGAATATAAATTGTTTTCAACCGACTGTATTTGGTCTTTAGAAAATAATCGGCCAATTTGTTTTTACAAAAGTGTCAAAGTTTCCAAAAGAGACATCTTTCACCAGGTGAAATAGCTGCTAGTCAAGGCCATGTTGTTTATTTCAAAGACAACAGAATGAAAAGGTGCACTTAGAACTCTAAATGCAATGAGAATTGCTATTGGTCAATTGTGTTGTTGTTTCTTTAGTTCAGAGGTGGAAAGATTTCAGAGTCTCTGAGCTTCAATTGAAAAAAAATCTTCCTATTATTTTTATTTTCTCTGACCTCTAACTGAAATCTAGCATTTCCTTCACTTATGAATGTATACAATAAATACATTACAGTAGTATTAATTTCAGCAACTGGCAAAGGGATCCAAGGCACAAAAAAGGTTAAGAACCCCTGCTCTAGTTGTTATACTAGAGGCATTTTCTAGGAAGGCCTGGCCTCCTTAGAAGGCCCACTGGAGAAGGGTGGGCTGAACAGAGGACACAGGAAGTACAGTTCAGAGCTTCAGCCAGAGTGCTTGGGGTCAAGGCACAGGGAGGACAAATGGTCACCTCCTCTCTTCCACTTTCCATCTTCTATCTCTCTTTGTTCTTACTCTTCACCCCTCTCAGCAACTTACCAGAAGGCCAAGTTGGCCCAATACCTCTCTGATTGCTGCAAGAGTCTCTGAAAAGTTACCAACCAACAAGTCTGTTGAGTTCTTATTCTCTGGGCTCCCACTTGCTCTGTCCTCACTCTTTGTCCATCACCTGGAAGTTAACTGGAGGAAATGATTTGGCCACGGGAGGTAAGGAAGCCCAGTGCCTTTTTCTGTTTGTTTAGGGTATCTTAAGCATAAGCACAATTGGAAATGCTATCTGAGAGGTAAAGTGTCCTAAATAGATCCCAGCTGTGTGATTTCAGGCACCCCTGGGGCCTCTCTGAATGTCACCTTCCTCCTCACAGCCTTCAACACAGGTTTGAAGCACTGGATGGTGTCTGAGTGGGGTACTGAATGCCTTTCTTCCTTCACCATAGAGCTCCAAGGTAAAAAACAAGACTACAACTGCAAGAGCATTTAAAAACAATCATGGGAAAGGACAAATGGCTCAACCAGTTGGGCACATGCCTACCATATGGGAGGTCCCAGGTTCGGTTCCCAGTTCCTTCTAAAGAAGACCAGCAAGAAAATGAGCTGATGCAGCAGTCTGGTGCAGCGAGCTGATGCAACAAGATGACTCAACAAGACAATGCAATGAGGAGACACAACGAGAAATCACAATAAGAGACACCACAAGCAGGGAGTGGATGTGGCTCAAGTGATTGGGTGCCTCCCTCCCAAATGGGAAGTCCCAGATTCAGTTCCTGGTGCCACCTAAAAGAAAAAAGATGAACAGACACAGAGAGCAGACAGCAAGCACAAACAATTTTAAAAAGAAGAGAGAGACTCACATTGCTCTGGAAATGTAAGGCATGTTCAGTGAGAATTCTCTCATAGTCTTTCCACCATCTAGGCAGGGACCCTTCAAGCCAAGATGCTCACCCAGACTCCTCACTCCTCTCCTGGGACCCAAGCCCTCTTTTCCCAGGCAGTCCACTTTGCCTGTGATACCAATATTCCTCAATCATCAATCTGAGTCCATAAAGATTTACTGCATGCCTGGTGTGTCAGGCTCTGGAGATACCAAGGCAAATAGGTCACCACTTACATTAAAACATTCCTTTTGCTGAAAACTTTCATTAGTTCCCTATTGTCCACTTCATGCCTTGTAGTCCAGCTCTGCCTCTCCATCTGAATGTATTTCCTACCTCCCTTTGCACAATCCTTCCAGTCTTGCCAGCTTCCAAAGCACATGTCTCAGGGCCCAGAGTGCCCCTCCCCCACTGCAGCAGTTTGATATTGTTCATGAATTCCAAAAATAAATATTGGATCATGTTTGTGAACTGGTCTTTTCCCCTGGGCATATTAGATTATACTGGATTCAGAGGTTGCACTTTTACTTGATTAAATTATGAGTAAGGCTTTGATTGGGTGGCTTGGGCAGGGGCTCACAGAGAAAACCACAAGGCAAAGCAGAGAGTGGAGTTTTGAGCTGGAGCCCTGGGAAATAAACACAAAGCAGATGCTTCAGAGGCCCTGGCAAGAGAGGTGAGTCATTGTCCTGGCCTTGTGGAGAGAGCAGAGCAGCTGAACCTGGAGAGAATGAGTCCCGGGAGAGGGATGAGACTTACCCCAGCCTATAGCTGATACTGGAGAAAACTGGGACTCTGGACCCTTAAGAGGAAGAGGAAATCTGAATGCTTGCAGAATTCGGCAGTCATCCTCCTCAAACACATGGCAATAGAGTTTGGTGAGGGAAGTAACCTATGCTTTATGTCTGATAACTGTAAGCTTCTAACCTAAATAAATACCATTTAAAAAAAAAAGATTTATGTATTTATTTCTCCCCTCTCCCCCTATTATCTATGTCCATTCACTGTGCGTTCTTCTGTGTCTGCTTGCCTTCTCTGTAGGCAGCACCGGCAACCAATTCTGGGACCTTCCAGAGTGGGAGAGGTGCTCAATCTCTTGAGCCACCTCAGGTCCCTAGTCTGCTGCATCTTTAATTGTCTCGTCTGTCTTTTTGTTGTGTCATCTTTCTGTACCAGCTCTCCACACAGGCCAGCTCTCCACTTGGGCCAGGTTGGCGTGCAGGCTTCCTCGCCTTCACCTGGAGGCCATGGGAATCAAACCCTGGACCTCCCATATGGTAGACAGGAACCAATCACTTGAGCTACATTGGCTCCCCATAAATACCCTTTATAAAAGCTAACAGATTTCTGATATTTCGCATCAGCACCTCTTCAGCACCCCTCTGAAGCTAGCTCAAATTCAGGTTCCAGCTTTGGGTGTCCCTGCTGGGAACAGGGCACAGGCAGACCTTCACCCTATCTTGCTTCCAATGAGGCAGCCGCACTTGAGGAAGAGACGGAGACACCAGAGACACCTAGGGACTGGCCCAGAGTCACCTGCTGTGATGGAGAGGGGCCTAGAAGCCCCCCAGAATAATCTCTCTTCCTGAAGACAACTTGCCTCCTGTCTCCTGTGCTCTGTAGGAGACACACGGGAGGATCTATATTTACCTCCTGTCTGCACAGCTTGGCCCTTCACTGAGCCATACTGTGTCCTCCCCGTCCTCACTGACTCCTCAGGAAAGGGGGATTCCCTCATTACCCCCTTACCCTGAGACCAGCACTGGTCCCGTTGAAGGGAACAGAACAGGCTCAATAACTCAGTAGAGGCTCCAAAAATAAGTCTTTAGTTCTTCTAATCACAAGGGAGAAAAATCGATAGACTCAATGAAGTAATTTGGAAAGCACAATCACAAAGTTCCGCCATCATCCCACCACCCAGAGGTGACAACAGGGTCCCAGGAGGTGGAGGAGGTGACTTTAGACCTACTTCAAGGAGGCATCTCATTGTAACTTACATACTGTACTTCTTCCTCTCCCTTCCCTCCCAAACTCCCCCGCCCCCCGACTTTTGCAGGAGGGAGGAACTTCTCCCCCTCCCGGGGTCCAAAGACTCGGGGAGACTGAAGATGCGCTGGAGGAAAGAGAATGGGGAATCAGACACCGGAACAATTTCAGAGACGGGGCAGGAAAGGGGAGCGGGGAGGAGAGCGCGGAGGGCGGAGCCGGAGGAGGCGAGGGTGGGGATGTTGGGAGCGGGAGGAGTGGCCGCTCGCGGCCGCCGCTCCCCGCCCCTCCGCGGGGTACACTCGGACCCTCCCCTCCTCCTCCTGCTCGCGAGGTGGATCCGGCGGCCGGAGTCGGAGGCCGAGCACTGCGGCCCGTAAGTGAGCCGCCCCGGGGGCCGGGCCGGGGCGGCGAGGGGGTCCCCTCTCCAGGGTGGGGCTACCCGCAGTCTGCGGGCGGCAGCGCTGGCGCCCCCAGGACGCGGTCATTTCGGTGACTCGCTGGGCGCAGCGCCCGCGTCTCCCCTCACCCGCCCTCGCTGCCCCTAGAGGTGCTCCAGACCCCCCAACCCCAGCACCGCTCCTCTGGAACTGCTGCTGGGACCTGGGACCCGGGACCCGCTCTAAAGAGAAGGAAAAGTCAAACAGGAAAGAAAAGAATGTAGAATCAACTTTGAGGTCGGGGGTGACAGGGCTTGTCCAAACCCGCGCGCGGTCCCCCAGCCTCCTAACCCAGGGCGCCTCCTCCGTCTTTCATCCCTCCCTCGGGGCTCTGCCCACCCCCACCCCCAACTCCAGAATCGCGCGTTCCCTCTTGCTGGCTCCTCTGTCAGTCGCGGGGCTGCCACCCCCGGGTCCCTGGGAGACGCGTGTCCGCCGGGCCCCGGCTCCAAGTGGCGTCTCCAGCCCTCCGTGGGCGCTGACCGAGCCGCAGGGGCCTCCACACTCGCCCAGACTTTCCCAGCAGGGAATGCACTAGGGCTTTCGTGTTAGGTCTCCTGGATCCACAGACTGTATCCTGTGGGTCCATGGGAAAATTAAAATATCTTCCTCCTTAGGGACTTGCTTTTAAAAGTGTCTATTTTTTGTTGGTTTGACATCTTTTTTTACCTGTCGGGTTATGTTTTCTTCCAATAAAGATACTTCACGAAATTAACCTTTTTAATTCAGAAAGTATCAGGAAAAGAGAAGAGAGATAGAAAGAACTACTTGCTAAAAATACTATGCAAGTCCTGATCTTTGGAAAGTGAAGACCTGAGTCCACATTCAGACTGTTTTAGTGGGAGGTGGAAGTTTGGCGTAGCTTGTTTTCAGGCTACCCAAACAGACAATTATGGTCTCCTGCAGGCTGGAAGTTTTAATTTGCTGACATAAACCACCTTTGTTGCCTGGCATGGCTACCCTGCATTTCTCTCCCCTCTCTCTGGCCCTTCCTCGCTCTCCCAACTCTCCTACTGCAGACTTTCTCATAAAAAGCGTTTGTGAAAACAAGGCAATTGAAGAGGCTAAAATGAGCAGGACCATAAAGGAAAAACAGTCTCATTTGTTTCTAATCCTGAGGTTCTTGCTTCAACTTGACTCTGATTGGGTGGGAAAAGGTTGAGTTCATTTGTGTGGTTTTTATGTTGGTTTTCATTACGGTTGAATCAGTGTTTCCATGACAGGCCTGGTTCTCTGGGTGCTCAGGAGTTTGTTCATTTTCAAATGGGTTGGGATGGAGTCTGGAGTTTCTGGTTTTTTTTTTTAGGGATTGATCTGTGTTGATATACAAGCCTCTGCCAGCTCCCTCAACCAGCAGCCTGAGCTCAGGTGTACTTCCACGTGGCCTAAGAAGAAAAAACTTTCCTAAGGAATGAGCTGTGTGGGCAGGATTGCAGGGCATGCTGAGCTATTACTGGTTTTAAGGAAAACACATCCCAAGCAGTTTAGCTGTTCACACTTATATACTGTACAAACGATAAATGCTCTCACAACAGATGTGTCGATGAGGTCCTGAACAGCCTCTGGTTGGCAAAGCCTCACCAAAACAGGCCAAGATATTAAACTATTCAGAAGTGAAGATTTGATTTAAAAATAGATTTCATTGGAAATAAAAGAGTTTATTTTAAGAATGATGTGGTTCACTACTCTTCACTAATTGGGTTTGACAGTTCCCCATGAGTGTGAATTAAGTTTTACTATGGTCTTCAAATGCCACTGAAAAGGAAACATTGTGACTTCCATTGAGAAAGAAAGCCATTAAAGTTTGGAACTTGTTTGGTCCCTGTTGCTTAGAAAAACAATGTGCTCAGATAAAAATCTCCAGTCTGTTCCTCTTCCTGGGATTTTTAGTAGTGTACTTAATGCCCTGGAAGTCAAACATAAACATATAGTACTGTTCGGAGAGAAACCGCCTTTCTGCCAAATGTTTGGCTTTTGCCCTGCCACGTGGAGTCTTGTTCAAGTGGGTGGAGTTGTCATCACTCGGGAGGGATTTGCTGAACAGCCCTAGGGTGGGCTGCTCTGGGCCCTGGGCTTGCACTCAAGGCCGGCTCCTCTAAGGAGCAGGTGATCTGGATGATGAGATGAGGCTGCATCCCCAAATAGACCACACAAGGCAGCCAACACTCATCTGGACAGGTCAGACGAGTCAAAATACATGAAGTGTGGAACCTGCGGAGATGAAGGAGGGCAGGAATCATTAAGAAGTAAAATAACCCAAAGGAATACCATGTGGCCTTTTAAAATCCTGTACAAGAAACTGAATGACATACAGCATGCTTAGTGTATGGTGCTAAATTTAAAAAAGCAAATTACAAAATAGAAAGAACTGTGATTTCACTCTTTAAATGTACACCCAAAAAGTATTGGAAGAATATGCATGGAAATGGGTGATGGGATTATGGGTGCTTTCGATTTTCTTTGTGCTTCCCTGTATGTCTCAACTATTCTACAACAATAATAGATAATGCCATTGAGTAATAAGTACTTACATGTATTATTTTAGCTAATCCTTTTTAAAACTCTTTGAGGTAAGTACTACTATCATTTCATTATAGAAAATCAGGAACTATGAATCAGAGTGGTAACTTGTCCAAGATTGCACAGCCATAAAGTGTTAGAGTCTAGTCTTGAAAGTTCAGTGATCAAAGTCTGTGTGTTTTTAAAAAATGTGTTTTTCTTTATCCCCCACCTCCTCCACATGGTTCTCTCATCTGTCTGTTCATTGTTTGCTTGCCTCCTCCAGGAGGCACTGGGAACAGAACCTGGGACCTCCCACATGAGAGGGGAGAGCCCAATGGCCTGAGCCAAATCTGCTCTTTGCATGCTGTGGTGTCTGCTGACTTGTGGCATCTGCTTGTTGTGGCAGGGTGGCGTCTAGTTCATCTTTTTTTTAGGAAGCACTGGAACCTGAACCTGGGACCTCCCATGTGGTAGGTGGGTACCCAACTGGTTAAGCCACATCCACTTCCCAAGTCTATATTTTCCCAGCACACGTTAGGAAAGAAAATAGAAAAGGAAGAGGAAACTATTTCATTCTTTAATAAGAACTAATATTTTGATTGATTGTAAAATGTTTTTGTCCCCCCATCTTTCCCGGCTCCCACTGTTTCCCTCTCTGGAGATCCTTGGGAGTTGCTCCAGACTTAAGAGGTAGATCACCTTACTCTGGGAACCAGCTCTACCCACAAGTATATGGAATTTCACAGAGGTCTCCCATCGTTCCTGGAGTTCCAGAATCTAGAACAGTCCCAGTACAGGCAGAATTTTTAAAGTCGTTGAGGGATCTACAGGCATTATTCAGTTTGCTTAGAGGTAGATGAATAATCAAAACTGTTTAGAATCTGTTTCATTGTGGAACTATAAAGACCTTATGACCAAGAGTCTGAAAAACGTTTTGTTAATATTTTCTGGCAATTGTTTGATATGGTTACTTTTCACTTCTTTCAGCCTGAAAAAGTGCTCAGGATTGGTCAGTGGCAACAACAAACATCCTCTTTAATTTGTTTAGTAGCCCTGCATCACCAAACCTGTGGCTACTCCATATGCACTTTGCTTACTCATTATATAAAACTGAAACTTAAAAAATAAATAAAGTAGATCAGGGAAATTATCTTTTGAGCACTGCCAACACCGGGCTCTCACTGTTGTTGGCAGTGTCAGGTGAGTGTGATGGGCAGGAAGCATCCAGGCTTTTGCTTACCTGCATGTTACATGGGCTGTCAGAGTAGGTCAAGGATTTACCATGAAATGACAAAGAACAAAAGAAAAATGTATTGCTTCTTGATGCTTATTGCTGTGAAGACACAATAATAAACTCTTTTTTAGAGGCTGGCTCTGTGGGTGAGCCAATGCATTGGCAAGTGAACTTGTTCATGGAGATGGAAATGGTCAATGTGAGTGACTTGGGGTAACTCTGGGAAAAAATGCAGTGTTGGGTACCTCCATTTGTACTACCTTCATAGGCCCCCAGAGTACAACTAAAGGACCAGCCCTTCTAAAATATCTGTCCATCAAAAGACACACCTCAAGAAGGAGGCACTATCTCTTCTTCCCTCCGGAAAGAGATTTCTGGAAGGTTGATGGTTTCTGAATGATAATCAGAAACCTCTTTTGAAAAGTAATTGTAAGATAAGGAAAAGAGTCAGAGATTTCTTTCCCAAATTATACTCAGACCATTGTCCCAGCCCTTGTATCCAGTTAGCCATATGAGAAATTTCTTTCTGGTTAGAGTGCCAGAAAGAAACAGCACATGACTGTTTTTGTCTTGTGCGTGCTGTGAACCTGTTAAACCAGTGGTGCTTCCCATTTCTTACTTGGCCTTTAGGAAGCACAGAGCCAACTGTGAAGCCCACTTCTAAACATGTATTTAGGACTTTATATTTTGGATATCTAAAAACAGTGTAAGCCTTATATTTGTTACCTCATACTTTCTTCTGGTTCTAATGTCCTCATCCACTTTATATTACTTTGGGGTTTGGGGTATATATTTATTTTGTTTTCTTTTCTTTTTTACATTTTAAGGGTTGCTGCATCCTGGGCTATTTATTTATTTATTTATTTATTTATTATACCAGTATAAATTTAGAAGTTCTTTCACGAAGAATCTTGAGTAAACTTCAAAGTTTTCGTATTCCTGAAAATATCTTTATTTTGTTCTTACTCACAAATGAGAATTTGGCCAGTGCAGAATTATTTTTCCTTGGAAGGAAAGCAATACACTGTTGTCTTCTTGCATCTATTACTACTACTAAAAAGACAAAACACAAGTGATTGTCACTGCATTTATAATTTGTCTTCTCACTGGTAGCTTTTAGTATTTTCTCTAAAATGTTTACGGATTTGTCTAGGAGTGGATTTAGGGGCTTATCCTACTCAGCATTCAGTGAGCAGTTTTGATTTCCTAGCCGTGTACCTTAGGTGAGTTACCTAAAAACTCTGTCTCCTCATTTATAAAATAGAGATAATAGTATGTCCACATCAAGGATTATTGTGAGGAGATAATCATGTAGAATATTAGAACACAGTCTGGCATATAAGAAAGCATAAAATAATTGTTAGCTGTTACGGTTACTTATAATTTTAAAAAAATTCCTTTGCTTTGGATTTTACTAGTTCATATAAATGTTATTGTCTTGTTGCATATGGAAGAAAATTCTGTTGAGATTTTGATGGAAATTTTGTTCTATATATATTCTAGAAGGAGTAATATCTTTCCATTATTAGGTCTTCCCATCTATTTTAAATATCTTGTTTCTTATTTCATTTTTAAAATAAACATTTTCATAGAAACATTCCTGATTTTTGAATTTTAATCTTGTAGCCAACACACTAGCTGACTTCTTTTTTTCATTCTGTCTACAATATAGATTTTCTTGAATTTTCTGTGTAGATAATCATAGAACAGTAGTTTGTCTTTTCCATTTACTGTAACTCATGTCTTTGTCTTGTTTTCTTGTATTGGATAGAGCCTCCAACACAGTCTTAAGTAGTAGCAATGAGAGAGGGAATACTTGTCTTGTTATTTTCTTTAATGAGTATTATTAAAATTTCTTCATTAAATATGAAGTTTGCCTAAGTTTTTAATAGCTATTCTTTATTAAATTCAGGACATTCCTCTCTATTAATAGTTTTTAACAATTTATACATTTTATCATGAATATTGATTTTATGTAATGCTTTAGCCTTATGTAAATTGAGATGATCATATATTTTTCTCCCTTAATATTACAATGTTATAATGTAAAGATTGCTAAAACCTCAATTCTGATACCAACTACATATTTACAGTAACTCAATTCTGAGTCTAACTCCCTGGGGTTGGGTCAGACCCCACAGATTAAAGGCGATCCTTGACAAGATGGTCTTCAGGTACCAGTCCCATGCCAGTGATCCACTTCTAATCAACTGGCTACAAATCTGGGGGTTCCAGCTGCTCCTCAGATTCTATAATTCACTAGAACAACTCATAAAATTCACTGAAAGTGCTATGCTTATATTTATAGTTTTGTTATAGTAAAAGGATACAAACCAAAAGAAGTCAAAGGAAGAGACACATAGGACAAGGTCTGGTACGGTCTCAAAAGCAAATTTAAATGTCCTCCTTATATGGAATTAGGATGCATCACTTTCCCAACACAGCAATGTATCTCATCAGTCGTGGAACCACATTACTACTTTGAGTGTCTAGGGTTTATGTGGGGCTTCATTATGTAACCATAATTGGTGGAATCAATGCCCCAGTGCTTGAACTCAGTCTGTAACCTACCCTCCCTCCTTCTGCCCAGGTCTGGTGATATCACTGGGCTCAAAGCTCCAACCCTCTAATCACATGTTTGGTCTTCTGGTGTGGCCAGCCACCACCCTGTGGCTGCAGGTGTGACTGGCTCCACTTAGCCATCTAGTTAGCACATGAACTATCAAGTGTGATGCTGGGCCCACCATGAAGAACAAAAGACTTCCTAACACTGGAAATTCCAAAGATTTAGAGGTAACCACCCCAGGAGCCCAGCTAAGGCCATTTTTTTTTGAGGCTAAGTTCATTACTATTCAGTAAACAATACGAGAATATTTTATGATGTTGCAACATGTGTTTGTGCATATGTATGTGTATACTTTTATTCTGCAGGATATCATTTACTAGTATCTTAGGATATGTGTATTTATGTGTATGTGTGTGAGTATATATATACACACTTTGTACGATATCATTTACTTATATTTCTACTTAGATTTTTGCCTATATTCCTAAGTGAAAGTGGTCTGTAAATTTCTTTTTTCATATTGTTCTTATGTTGTTTGTTATTGTGTTTATATTAGCTCCATTAAATAAATTGTGTAGCTTTTCCCCTTTCATATATATTTTCTTAAACAGTTTGTAAGAGATAAAGACAATCTGTCTTTAAAAGTTTGGAAAAACCTTTTTGAATGTAACATTAAAAAAATAAAGACAAAAAAAAGTTTGGAAAAACTTATCTGTAAAATCATTTGAACCTTTTGCCTTAGATATGTATGCCAGGTTTTTTATTACCAGTGCAATTTCATTAATGGTTTTTGATGAATTTAGGCTATTTCTTATTGATTCCATTTTGATAATTTATGTATATTTTATATGTCTTAAAAAATTTATTTAAGTATATCACTCATACGTAAACATACATAAACAATGAGCGTATAGTAAAAGTTGTAAACTTAAAAAACAAACATGCATAACTTCATACAGGGCTCTCATACCTCACCCCACCAGCAATACTTTGCATTGTTGTGAAACATTTTTAACAAACGATGAAAGAGCATCCTCAAAATATTACTACTAACCAAAGTATCTTACATTTGGTGTATTTCCGCCCCAACCCATTCTATTGTTATTTTTAAGAAATATGTTTTTATTAATGAAGTTGTAAACTTACAGAACAATCGTGCACATGTGTAGAATTCCCATACAACAACCCTTCATCAACACATCACACTGTGGGGGAATATTTGTTACAGATTATGAGATAATATCATCATACTGTTACCACCAATCAAAGTCCATAGTATACATTTGGCACACTTTTTCTATATTTCCCATTATCAACACAGTACCTCTTTGGTATAGATGCATAAATATTACTGTCACAATGGAGTGACAGTCCATAGGTCACTCCAGTTGTAGTTTTCCCATGCTTCTCCACATTGCCACCACCCTGCAATAGTGATGTACATCTGTTCTAGCTCACAGAAGGACACTCTTGCATCTTTACCATCAACCACAATTCTTATCCACCTCTGGGTTCACTTTGTTATTCAGTTCCTAATATTATTCTCTAGCTTTCTTTCAAATGACATTTACATTCCTAGACTAACATTTTGAGCCACAATCCCATTTATAAACAGCTGTTACTTACTATAATGTGCTACCATCAACTCTACACATTTCCACACTTCTGCAGTAAAGTTAATTAAATCATCTACATTCATTAAGCACCTTCTCTTATCTCCTTCTCAGCCCTCCTCTTTTCTCCTTTAAGAATCCACTACCTGTCACCATGTCTTGAAGATGTTTTCTTACATTTCTACTAAAAGCTTTATGGTTCTTGCTTTTATATTTAGGTCTTTGATCCATTTTGAGTTAATTTTTGTATAAGGTGTGGAATAGGGGTCCTCTTTCTTTGTTTTGGCTATGGATATCCCGTTCTCCCAGCACCATTTGCTGAATGGACTGTTCTGCCCGAGCTGGGTGGTTTTGACAGCTTTGTCAAAAATCACTTCACCATAGATGTAAGGGTCTGTTTCTGAACTATCAGTTTGGTTCAGTTGGTCTATGTGTCTGTCTTTATGCCAGTACCATGTTGTTTTTACCCCTGTAGCTTGGTAATATGATTTAAAGTCTGGAAGTGAGAGTCCTCCATCTTAGCTTTTACTTTTTAAGGTATTTCTGGCTATTTAGGACCCCTTACCCTTCCAAATAAATTTGATAATTGTGTTTTCCATTTGTTTAAAAAAGGCTGTTGGAATTTTAAAAATCAGGATTACATTGAATCTGTATATCAATTTGGGTAGCATTGACATCTTAATGAGATTTAGTATTCCAATCCATGAACATGGATTGTTCTTCCAATTATTTAGGTCTTTTTAAAATTTCTTTTAACAATGCATTGTAATTTTCTGAATATAAGTGATTTACATCCTTGGTTAAGTTTATTCCTAAATATTTGATTCTTTCCGTTGCTATTGTAAATGGAACTTTTTCCCTGACTTCCTCCTCAGATTGTTCATTAGTTGGTGCTGTAAGCTGTGGAGCCTCAAGTTGCCCTCGTTGCCCTAGGGACTGATGAGCTTCTCCCAACTTGCTCCTTTGCCAGAAGTAGGGACAGAGCCACAGCCGTGTGTAATAATCCAAGTCGTGCAGACCTAGACTGTAGTTGCCCAGAGAGACTGATGAAACGTCACACCCCTTTCTTCCTTGCCTGGGGAGGGGATGGAGCTTCAGGCATGGGCAGCAATCTATGCCACGTGGGTCCAAAATGACCGCAGTTGCCCAGATAGACTTTTGACTATTCAGTCTGGGCTGGCTGAATGTACCTGTAGTTACCCAGAGAAGCTGGAGCAGGGCCTCCCAGCTTCCTCTCTGCCAGAGGTGGTGCTGAAGAGTAGGCTAGGGCTGCAGTCTGATCTGGGTGCAGAGAACCCAGTCCCTCTCATCACTCTGATTTTCATTCAACTCAGTTTTCCCTCATGCTGGGGGCAGAGTAAAAATGGCGGGCACCAGCCTCTTTTCCACTTGGACAGGGTCAAACTTTAGCTGTTCTTAGGATTAAACTTTAGAAGCCAAATTTACTTATCAGTAGCTGAAGTTGGAGGCCAACTGTCTTTTCCTCCCCTGTTTTTGGGTAACGGAGTTTCCACCTCTAGCCACAGAATAGCTCCTGAGGCAGCTTGAGCCGTCTGAGTAGGATGAACACCAACCTCCATGGCATGGCCTGTATTTTCCTAGAGAGGCTGATGCAGGTCCCCTAGCTTCCTCCCTGCTGGAAGTGGGGCTGGGGCTTAGGCTAGAGCTTCTTTCTGATAAGGTTGGATAGAAGCTGATACCTACCAGCACAGTGATTTTTAGTCTGCCCTGCTTCTCCTCACGCTGGTGGAGGAGTTAAAATGGCAGCTACCAGCCTCTTTCTGACTTGGACAGGTTCAAACTTTACCTGTTCTTAGGATTATACTTTAGCCCACCATATTTACTAATCAGTAGCTGAAGTTGGTGCCCAACTGTTTTTTCTTCCAGTTTTTGGGAAATGGAGCTTCTAATTCCAGCCACCAAGTATCTCCCGCAGTGGTTTGTGCTGCTAGTGGAGTATGGGCACCCCCCTCTGCAGCATGGAGTGTTCTATTCACAAATCTTCTCTGCAGATGAGCAGTCTCCTCTTTTCATTCTTTCAAGGATGTTGCAGGATGCTCTTCTGGTTTCCTGGAGCCCCCAAACAGGGGCTTTAGATAGCGCTGGTTGATTACTAACTGCCTTGTAGCAAGAGCTGACTCTTGGAACTCCTTACTCTGCTGCAATCTTGCTGGTTGTCTATTTGTTTTGATTATCTGTTTCATGTGCTTTCAAATTTATCAGCATAAAGTTATTCATAATTTTCTTTGGTGGTTTTCTAAAAGGATGATCTTAATTTGTGTTCCTGTTATCTTTCTTACTGTTGTTTATTTGTGCCATTTCTCTTTTCTTAATATGGAGGTCCATTTAATTAGTCTTCAAAAAAATAGCTTTTTTCCTTACCTTTTTGTTTTTCATTTATTTTTCCTCTTATCTATATTATTTTGTTTCTAGCTACTTGAGTTAACTCTCATGCTTTGTTTTTATATAAATGCATTTAAAACTATACATTTACCTTTAAATACTGCTTTAGCTGCATCTTAGAAGTTTTGAATTACCCCTTGGCCCTAATATTTTATACTTTTGTTATTTCCTTTTTAATTCATGGATTAATGTAATTTTCTAATTTGTCAACTTTTAAAAAATCTTCCCTCTTCATTTCTGGTTTGTGCAGATTTTGATTGATTTTTATTTTGTCCGTGCTTTAGATAATATATTTTTGTTCATTGTTTTGAAGTATTTGGTTTGAGAGGAGTAATGTCTTGTATCAACCCAATCTACCATATTGACTGAGGTCTTCCCTATTAAAATTTATTTTGTTATATATAAAGTAGAATATAACTAAGTAAATATATATTAACCCCTGGATATGAGGCTACACTGCTATTGGAGCAAATGTGGCAGAGATGAGGACCTGACAATACAGTGTTGGGACCCTGTAAACCTGCTGTGGTGTCTCTATCTGGACACGTGCTCCCAGGCCAGAAGAGATCTGGATTTCCCAGACACCCTGCTCCTGTCTCCAAACACTGTCCTTTAGATTCTCTATAAGTTGATGAAAAGCATCTCGTAACCAATGTGTTGAAAGGAAAAGACTTTTGTGGAAAGGTGTAGTTGCTGTTCCCCTTGGCCATGACGATGGTGTTCTCTCTCTGCTGAGCAGGCCTGTTTACCTGTGTCTAACAGTGCAGAGAAGTTTATTGAAATAATTGATTCTCAGTGTATTTGAGACTGACAGCACCTCCAGGAATGTTGATCGATATCAGTGGAGCCTGTTTTTAATATTTAAAGAAATCTATACAAAGATTTCCTCCTTATACCCTCCCAATGAGCCTTGTTCTTTTAAGAAACCAAATCAGCCATAGGCCTTGGTCCTCGCTTGTGGCCCTCACATCAGCAGATAGCCCTAATCTATGGAGTTTGGGATCACACAGATCTAGGCTTGAATCCAAACTTTGCTGCTAAGTAGATGTGTGCCCTTGGGCAAGTTACTTAACATCTCTGATGCTGTCTCCTTTTCTAAAGAACAGTAATAACAAAACCTACCTCAATAGATTGTTCTGAAGATTAAGTGAGATAACATGGAACGATATGACTGAGCGCTTGGCCTATGTCCACTCTCACAAACCTTAGTCTGCTCCAACCATTTCTGCTCCCCTGCACTATGATTCTTTCACACCATGACTGTGCTTAGAAGGTCTAATCAGAGAGACTTCTGGGGAGATGCCAAAGTCAAACCTTCTCATTTCTTATGTTTTCTTCGTATTCAATTTATATAGATTTTTCTTGGGTGAATTTTCTTAGAGGTTTTGGACTGCCATTATTATTCAGCCTCAGTACTACCTTTTAGTAGCCCCCCAGCTTGTGCTTAGACCTTTCTAGAAAATAACTATGTTGCTACTTCAGAACCATGACCCTGTTGGCCAGAAATATATCCCTGCTCTATTTGTTGATGCTCCTATCCTTCAAGGACATGAAAAGCCTTCATTTCATAATTAAAGATTATATTTAATGCAAGACCCCATTTATAGGGTGTAAATACCTGACAGGACCAGGAGGGATTGTGAAGGGCCTGAGTGATTGAGCAGTTAGTGCGGGGGGAATGGACAAAGAAGACAGAGCCAGAGGGGGCTGAAGACCTGAATGCATTCCTTGAGAATTTCTTAAGACCGAAAATCTGCTTATTTTACAACAGCCATTTATCAGGGCTCTGTGGAATCTGTCCTTGGCTAAGAGAATGTTGTGTTTTGCAAGTGTCTTATCAGAAATAATAATAACAACAATAACTGTGACTATTCTTAAGAAGAGGAAAAGAGCCTCATGAAAACAAGACATGATTAGAATTATGGATGTTCCTCCCTGTAAATGTCTGTGGCTCAGAGCACAAAAATAGCTTTTCCATTGCAGTGCTAAGCCGGGATTTGCGTGGAAGCAGCACTGGAAGTCTAATTGAAAACAGCTATAGCCCAGAGATGCAGAGAGAGGGCTGACCCGCTGGCCTCTGTTCATCCTTTTCACCCTTTTCCCAGCTCACAGTAACTCATATTCAGGGTCAATTTGGAGGTCTGAGAGGCAGTAACTGGTGCTACAAACCTTATTTTTGTTGGCCTCGGTTTAGCGTTAATACAAACATAGAGAAATCGTTTCCATCTCAAATCTTTACAACAGAGAACCTGCTCTCATGCAGCGCCGGGCCTGCTGCTCATCTGGGCTCAAAGCAGAGCCTCGTAAATTTTGTGAAAATCCTCAGTGCCTTTATGGCTCAATGGAAGGCGCCCCACTGGGGTCATTCTAAGTAGCACACTCGTGGCCAGGTGCTTCTGATTTCCAGAAAAGTTTTCTTATTTTTTTTTACAAAGGGGGGTGGGGTGGGAGGGGATCAGGTTTTCCTAAAAGTTTCAATATCCTGGGAACTGGGTGATAATGTCAGAATTCTCCAATTCCAAGATGGCTTGCCTAGATCAGTATTTTTCCTCCACAAAAAAGGAAATTGTTATTTTAAGTTTCCAATGTCTTCCTCTTTATCATTCATCTTTGTCTATAAACTCAAAGTGAGAAGGGCTCTCTACCACACGTGATGGGGTTGAACAGCTCCAAATAGCCCCTTCTTGTTGGGATCTGCCTCCTCCCCACCTACACGTTTCCCTCTCCTGCCAGATGTTCCTACTTAACTGCTCACTGCGCCCCTCGTGGGCACATGCAGGCCATATGGGCACTGGCATGGCTGCCTCACATGCCTACCGCACACACCTACCTCGGTGGCCTGCTTCTTGACTGTCCGACAGAGGGGCACCTTTTCCAGATTCTCCCGAGGCCACTGTATGGGCTACCCCAAATGCATTCCACCCCTTGGGAGACTGGCAGATTCCCACCATCTCTGACAGGTGCTGATTCCTCATGTTGGTCTATGCTCGTTGCCTCAATTCCTGTGGATCAGGGGTTCCTCTGATGCCTTCCTTCCTGGAATTTCTCTACCTGTCTTGCTTCTGACTCATTGCCTTGTTTGGACTTGACTTACCCATACTCCTGGGACCCTGACCTCACTACATTTAGGAGTTTCGCCACCACCACCCCTTCTTAATATACATGGTTCATACATCAAGCCCCCTCTTCCTGCGCAGCTGCTCTTTTTGAGACTCATACTCATTATAGTTGGTCCTGATTCTAAGGCTGACATCACTCTCTGGTCCCATCAAGTCATCATGGAGAATGATGAGGGTGATGTTGGGTTTTGCAAAGTTTTGGGGAAATGACTCCATGCCCTGCCTGTGAAAAACCATCTCTTCTCCCCTTTTATATTTTAGACTTTAAAGAGAAGTGTGTGGGGACAGCAGCCATCAGGTTTAACCCTTGTTTCTTCCTTGCATCCTGTCACACCACCTATACAGTTTCCCTGCCTCGGGCCTCCCTCCCTCCACCTGCCTTCCCTCATAGAGCTTCCCTTCTACAATGCTGATCTGATCCCATCTGTCCTCTCCTTAATTGTTTTTCTCTGAATCCTGTTTGCTTTTAGGATAAAATCAAAGTCAGTATGGTGTTGGAGGGTTTTTGTGGCCTTACTGACTGTTTTGGTTAGCTAAAGGCTGCCAAGGCAATATGCCATAAATGGGTTGACTTTTACAATGGGGATTTATTAACTTGGAAGCTTGTAGTTCTGAGGTTGAGAAAAATGTCCACATCAAAGCATCACGGGAAGCTCTCTCCTAGAGGGCATGGCTCCTGGCAATCCTGGACTCCTGTCACATGGCAGAGCACAATGGCAGTGTCTGTCTGTCTCTGTCTTCTCCAGGCTCCATTGCTTTCAGTTTCTGGCTGCTCCTGTACCTTTCTCTCTCCCAGCCTCCATTAATTTCAGCTTCAGGTTTCTGGGACTTTGATTTTCTCAGCATCTGGGGGTTTCTTTCTGTCTCTGTATTCATCCAGTTAATAAAGGATTCCACTAAGAGGATTAAGACCCACCCTGGGCTATACCTTACTGAAGTAATCTAAACTAAAGGTCCACCTGTAATAGGTTCATACCCAGAAATGGGTTAATTTAAGAGCATAATTTTCTGTGATCCACGAAAGACTCAAACTACCACACTGACCTATCTGCCTCTTTCTCTGCATTACTTTCATTAGCTCCTGATTCTGGCCATGCATATCCAGCTGCAGAATCAGGCTCTCTCCTGCCTTCCTGTCTTTGTGTACCCATTCACTTCTCGCCACTCTATTCTGTTGACCAAGTCAATATCAGTCTTCAAGAGTCAGCTCAGCAGCCGTGTCTTCCTGAAGGTCTCAAACTACCAGAACCAACAGCTACATTCCCCCATCACAACTACGGCCACTATGGCATCTCTGTACCACCCGTATAAGTTAGGCCTCTGGGCTTTGAGTCCTCACAGCATCCTGCATTTGGTTTTATCACATTTGTGTGGCATTTGAGAATTGTCCTTACTATTAATAATTCAGAACGCCTTGAGGTAAAGGTCTGGGGCTCTTTTTTTTTACCTGTACTTGTGTGCAGTACAGTGTTAAATGGCCTGAGTTATCATTGTTGAGTGAATGTGTGTATGCATGAAAGGAATTATTATACACACATACATGTGCATGCACGTGGAGATGGGCTCCCATACCAGGGTCATAGATGCCTATGGGAAGCTGGCTTCAGATCTTACTGATAATATTTACAAAGCACATAGCAGGTACCCTGGTTAGTAAAATAAAAAAAATGACTACACACACACACACACATCTGTGGAAAATTTACTCCAAAATCCATCAAGAAAAGAGGCATGTTTCCTCACTTCCTTTTACTGCAGTAGAAAGAATGTGAGGCTGGAAAATAGAAAATTAGAATTCATGGTCATCTTCTGCCTAGGAAACAGCTGTGTTACATGAGTGAGTCATTTTACATCTCTGAGCCTCTGTTTCTTCATCTGTCCAATGAGGTGTTAGAAAAGATGGTATTTTATGCCTATTGAACATTCTAGATTCAGTCTTTATTAAGTGGCTTAAAGTTACATGAGTAACTGCTTTCTAAAAAGTGGAGTGAATTCAGTACTCTGTCCTTTTGGGCCTCATCATGGAGCATGCTCAGGACAAGCCCTCAGCACCGGGCAGAACAGCAAAACTGAAACCAAGAGATGGACGAAAGTTTGCCTAGCTCTGGTCTGTAAAGCAAACATAGGGCTGGGGGCATGGCCAGGATGACGCACCCTGAGCTGGGTGGGTATTGCAGTCAGTGTCCCAGGCAGTCTGTAGTCAAAATTGGTCAGAGGTAACGAGGAAACCAGTGTGGAAGGAGGCTGGGCAGTATGCTCCCAGGGCAGGCACTTTTTCAGGGACAGCAGGTCTTTGTGCCATGATCTCAAAAGCCTGTGGGAAGACCCAGTGCAGCTTGTCAATGCCAGCTGTCTTCAGGTATCTGAAGTGCTGGTAGGTGAAAAGTTTTCAGTCTTTGTCTTTGACCCCCCAGATCATGGGTGGAGGTCATGGGGAGGTTAATTTGGCATTAATAGGAGGGAGAAGAGTTTATGATAATGAGATGAATTCACTTATAAAGAAAGGAGGTCTCCAGTCACTGGAAGACATTATACAGCAGCTGGATGATTCCTCATCGGGATGTTGTATTGGAGATTTCTGAATTTTGAAGGCTGGACTAAATGATTTTTAAGTGTTTTTTTTTTTTTTTCAATTCCAAGAGAGCCTTTGCTTCTCATGTCCTCACCAAATGTTGTCCAGGCAAACACTTCCAGATCTCATAGTCCTTCCTTTTCTGGCATGATCTCTGTACACCCTGCTGTCCTGGTGATCAGCCATTGGGAACTCTTTAGTCTTTGAATGTCCCTTGAAGTATAGCTCTTGAGATTGGCCCTCCAAGCCACCTCCCTGGTCTTGATGGTACGTTCCTGTTGATGAGGCCTAAGATGCATCTCTTTTTCCCTCTCCTATTGTAGAGTGCTGTTCAGACCCAGTTGTTTCACTCCACATCCCTGGGCCTCTTCATGTGAATTGCTGTTAAGACAGGCTTCCTCCCAGCTGCGTTGGTTCGGTGGAGTTTTTGAACCAATACTTTGATCTTTAGCCTCACTCATTACTGGGTTTCATTTTATTAGCATGGGGGTTCTGATTTTTGATTCTGGCACTTGGTTTAACCCTTTTTTATCTCGGCTTCATTTCTTACTTCCATCAAGTTAAGGATAAAAGGGCACAGGACCGAAGCCTGTTGTCCACAGCTGGAGGCCCCAGTCTGTGCAAGGCGGTGCCTCCCTCAGGCCTGGCTGTCCATCCAGCTCTGAATGTACTTGCCATGCACCAGCCTGCTCTTGTTTCTGCAGGTCGTCTAGGAGTGTTTGCACCTTATTGAACACTCACCAATATCTTTTCGGCAGCAATTCCTGGCCTCTCACAAAGGAGTTTGAGGTTGGTTTGGCATGATTTGCTAAATGCATGTTGGCAACTTATCATCTGCCCTCTGTTCTTTCTAATTGTTCGTGTTATTTTCTTAATAACCTGTTCTGGAACGGTTCTGGGGATCAGAATTAGGTTTTCCTGTTTCCTCAGTTCTTCCTTTTCCCCTTCGTGAAAGTTAGAACAGCACCTGTCTGTGTCTGGTTTTCTGGTGATTCTGCTGTCATTTGTGGACCCTCAAAGCTGGTCCACAATTGCAATTCAAGTTCTTAGGTGACTTGCTGGGGATGAAGTCATCTGGTCCTGGAAACTTGAACTCCTGTAAATCCATTAATGTTCCTTTCTTCTCTTCTTTTTAACCTTTGATGGTTCAGTTCTCTCTCCCTCTCTTTTCATTTTAAAAACAATTTGTTGTGTATCATTTATACTCGGTTCTCTTTTAATTATGTTTGTACTCACTTCCCTTTTGAGGTCTGCTCTTTTTGGTACAGAAAGCCTAAGTATAAAGAGAGTCGGTGAACTGGGCGTCTTTAGGGACATTACACAAGTTTTCTGGGTTCGGGTGTATTCATTCCTCCTCTCTCTTCTTGCTCTGAGCTGAGCTGTGGAGGCAGCAGCAGTGAGCCCCGACTTCTGCTGAATGTGCCCGTGCCTCCTCAAGGGAGGGACAGACTTCATTTCCTTCTCCAGTTTTCTCAGCTGAGGCTGAGCGTCAGATGCCTCTGGGGTAAATCTTCTGACCCAGGCACTGACTCTCAGACTCAGGGGGGACACTTTCTATCCTAGAAACTTCCATGGCATTGTACCCTTGCCTTCTTGAGAGCCTCACACTTTACCACAAATGTTTGCTTTCTTGCTCTTTCATGTTTCTTTTCCCTTCTCATTTTCCTTTTTCGTCCCTTCTTTCTCAATTCTCTGTGTCCGCTGAATACTGCAACACTTCCACTTGTGCAGTGTTTTTCTTGCCAAATTCTTAGCTCTCCTGGTATCCCGGTGAGCAGGAATGTGGGTGGCTTGTGAGCCCTATTGTGCCTGTGAGGAAAAATGCCCAGAGGGGTTAAGTGATAGGCTTAACTGACTGGCAGAGCCAGATGTAGGATTCCTTACTCTTCCCAGCCTGGAGATCACACTGTGTTTGCAACTAGCACTGGAACCATGAAGAACATCCAGTTTTTCTCTGTGTGTGGTCGTTGTACCAAAAGAATCTACCCCAAAACCAAACCAGACCTCTGGAAACTTATAGACCACACTGAAATAAACTAACAAGAGTAACAAGAAAAGAACTTAGAGAATGCCTCATAGTTTTCAAAGAAACTTTCAAGTGCCTCACCTCATACCATGCTCCCCACAGCCCCTTGAGATGGATGGGAGAGCCCATGTGGGGGTGAAGGTCAAGGGCAAGGATGCAGTCCAGGCTGCGGTGGCTGGAGGAGGCCCTGAGCAGATGCGCTGGCTCCTTGTCCACAGAGCTTCCACTTGACTGTCCAGGAAAACTGGGAGCCAGGCCGGGATGGTGGGGCAGGCTCTGGCCTTCAACCTGAGGTCAGGTTCCAGCTGGCTGGGCCAGTTGGGAGAATATAAATCCAGATGGGAGGGAAGAGTGTCAGGTTGAGGAGTCGGTTATTAAGATGTGGGCGAGGTGGGCAGTGGCACTGTAGGATCTGGAAGGTGCTCTCCCTGGGGACTTAGAAAGGTGGAGGGGACCTCCACCTGCAGTTAGTGGAGCGGGACCTCCACTAACGAATGTGGGTCTTGTTATTGTTTGTTATGGTTACAGGGTATTTGACCATTTATTCATCAGCAAGTATAAGTAAGCATCAGTCAGTCTATAGCATATTTATAGTTTTTCTTATGAAGACCTTTCATATATACCTCATAAATTTGTCCTTATTCATGCACATAACCAAACTATGGGAATACATAGAATTAGCCTCATCTTATTGATTAGGAAACTGGTGATTGATCTGCTCAAAGCCCGACAGTCAGAAGCTGAGCCATCTCCAAACTCCTTTATTGGTAGTTGTAGCTGCTGTGTACATGTGCAACAGTTCCTGGTCTTCAAAGTGTATGCCTGGAGGAGAGAGAACACCCTCAGAGCTATTGCTCAAGGTTTCACTTTATTTCCAGAGGCTGGAAAACTTAAAGGCAGAATTGAAATTCAACTTGAGCCCCTTTTGTTAACCTCCAAGTGGGCATTTCCATGATTGACGTTGACGCTTTCAATAAACCATGAACAACACATCTTTTTGGACTTGGAATTTTTAAATAGTTTTCTTTCTTTTTTGTTGTGTCATCTTGCTACGTCAGATCTCCGTGTGTGCGGTGCCACTCCTGGGTGAGCTGCACTTCTTTCACATGGGGTGGCTCTCCTTGCAGGGTGCGTACCTGCACGTGGGGCACCCCTACATGGGGCGCCCCTGCATGGCACAGCACTCCTTACTTGTGGCAGCACTGTGCATGGGCCAGCTCACCACACGGGCCAGGAGGCCTTGGGGATTGAACCCTGGACCCTCCATATGGTTGACGGACTCTATCAGTTGAGCCATGTCCGCTTCCCTTTAATAGATTAAAAAAAAATTTTTTTTTAAAGATACATGGATCGTACAAAATGTTACATTAAAAAATATAAGAGGATCCCGTATATCCCTACTCCCCACCCCCCACCCCCAAACTTGTTTTTGCTTTGGTTCATCCTGACCTGTGTCAGGTACCCCAATTATGTAACTAAGTGGGGCAGTGTGGCCGGCAGAATAGTCTGGGCTATGGATTGGGGCTTCCTTAGTAGAGTGGTTATGGATGAGGAGGCCAGGGTGGGCCCTCCTGCAGCGAAGGGAGACCACCGCCCCCCAACTCCCAGGGGCTCCACTATGGAATTCAGCTCACAGTGCAAGTCCTCTTCCCCACCCCATCTCTGTGCCATGACCAAGGGTCATGCGCCCCCACTCTGTCCCTGTCCTGATGGCTCCACTGTCCCCGAGTCCTGGAAGTTGGGCCGAACAAGCTGAGTGAGGCCCCTTCTGGAGAGACCTCATCCTTTGGCTCGGACTGCTGCCCTGTACACCCTCCCTGAAACTGGCCTCTTCACTCCAGGTGGTGGAGCCTGTGATGCCCCTCTTTGAGGGAGATTCTAATTTCCTGGGAAGCCCAGGCCTGGCAGTGAATGTTTCCCTGTTAAAAATGACCTGCTGCTGCCTCTCCACTTTCCAGCCAGAAGCAGCTGCTCTCCTGTACTTTCCTTGGCATGGTTCTTGCCGTGCAGGAAGCATGGTGAAAGCTCCGGGATGAGTCAGAACCTGGCTTTAGCAGCAGGTGCATTTTCCACTGGCTTTTTCATCAAACGTTTATTGGGCTCCAGCCCCTCAGGCCTGTACCCGGGCAGCAGATTCAGACATAAATAGGAGCTAGGCCATCCCTGTTCTGAGGTTTATCCCCGGCTCTGTTGAAAGAGCTGTGACAGTGTAAATACAAAGTGCTGTCGGGAGCTGCGTCCTGGACCCTGGCTCTTACTCGCTGTGGGAGTCAGTGACCCTGTGCTTTGTTTCTGCTGGACTCTCCCGGCCCCTGCATCTGCTTTGGGAGCCATGCCCTTTGATCCCAAGGCTGTTCTGCCCACTGCTCCCTTTATCCATTGCTGCACAACAACCACTTCAAAACATAGAGGCTAAAACAACACCAGTGTAGTATTTTTTTTTTAAAGACTTCTCTCCCCTTCCCTCCCCACCCCGGTTGTCTGTTCTCTGTGTCTATTTGCTGCATCTTCTTTGTCCGCTACTGTTGTCGTCAGCGGCATGGGAATCTGTCTCTTTTTGTTAGGTCATATTGTTGTGTCAGCTCTCTGTGTGTGCGGCATCATTCTTGGGCAGGCTGTACTTTCTTTCGCCCTGGGCTGCTCTCCCTATGGGGTGCACTCCTTGCGCGGGGCTCCCCTACGCGGGGGACACCCCTGCGTGGCAGGGCACTCCTTGAGCGCATCAGCACTGCGCATGGGCCAGCTCCACACGGGTCACGGAGGCCCGGGGTTTGAACCATGGACCCCCCATGTGGTAGACGGACGCCCTAACCACTGGGCCAAGTCCGCCGCCCAATAGTATTGTGTCTCTCTGTTCTGAGGCTTGCTTAGGCTCGGCTTCGTGGTTCTTGCTCGGGGTCCGTCATGCTGTAGTGAAATAGCAGTTGGACTGGAATCATCTGGATGGCCACGGTGTTGTCTTTGTGTGGCTCCTCCGTACAGCTTCTCTGTCCAGCAGAGTGGCCTGGGCTTCTGCCCTGGTGGCTCAGGGCTCCCACAGGCAGGAACCAAAGCTTCTGGGCCAGGTAAGGGCTCTGCCCAGAATTGTCATGGTGCCACTTCTCTCGTATTGTAGTTGTCAAAGAAGTCACAGAGCCCCCCCAGGTTTGAGGGTAGGGAAACACGTTTTGATGGGGGAGGGTCAAGGTGCCATTTCAGAAGAGCCTGTGGGATGGGAGATACTGTTGCCGCCATCCTCAGAAAACCTGTAGCCTGAAGCGTAATGGCTGAAGTCTTAAAAGAGTTTAGGCAGGAGGGGTCTTCAGTGAGGCACACACTTCTCTGTGGACCCCTTTTTAGGAGAATTCATCCACATAGAGTGTTAGAGTTTGAAGGGATCTTAGAAACCCCTTGCTAGCAGTGACTTGTTTAACCTAAAAGACCAGATGGAATCAGAGGAAGACAAAACTCCCTCCTGCCCTTCCACATGCCTCCCAGCTCGCAGGCTGGTCAGATAGCTGTGGGGGCCTGTCCAGAGGGTCCTCTGTGTGCCGTGAGCAGGAGTCTGAAAGTCCAGCAGAGAGAAAGAGCGTGTGGGAGGAAGGGTAGAACCCTGGGTCGTGTCCCGTGGAGACCTGCCAGACCGTGGAGGCTGGCCACACACCCTGGTCTGCTCTGTTGGGCCCGTCCAGAGCTCCTGAGCCTCGGTGAGGGGCGTGACCTTGGCCTTGGAGCAGGCTCCTGAGGAGGCCAGGGGCAACTCATTGAAGTGGAAACTCAGAGTCAGAGTGAAGGTCAGTCTGCTGTGGGCTCAGCCCAGGTTGAGACTTAGCGATCTGTAAATTTTAATGTAGGTGATGCCCCCTGCTGAGAATATTGGTTGGCAAATCCATTTGTACCCACTTAAGTGTTTCTAATCAGACTTTGCTTTAGGTGTGAAATTCTTCATTAAAGCCTTTGGTGGCCTTTAAAATGCGGTAAAATTTGCACGTATGTTTGCGAGCACTCCCTGGTGACTGAGAGACATGAAAGTTATTATCATTATTATTATTTTTAAAAATCCCTCCTCTTTTCCCCCCTCCCCAGTTGTCTGCTCTCTGTGTCCATTCGCTGTGTGTTCTTCTGTGTCCGCTTCTATCCTTATCAGCAGCACCAGGAATCTGTGTCTCTTTTTCGTTGCATCATCTGGTTGCGTCAGCTCTCCGTATGGGTAGCGCCATTCTTAGGCAGGCTGCACTTTCTTTTGCACTGGGCGGCTCTCCTTACAGGGCGCACTCCTTGTGCGTGGGGCTCCCCTATGCGGGGGACACCCCTGCGTGGCACGGCACTCCTTGCGCGTGTCAGCACTGCGCATGGGCCAGCTCCACACGGGTCAAGGAGGCCCAGGGTTTGAACCGTGGAGCTCCCATGTGGTAGGCGGATGCCCTATCCATTGGGCCAAGTCTGCTTCCCCCAAATAATTTCTCTTTAGCTCTTGGGCAGGCACACAGCAGCCCTGATTACCTCTGAAGTTGGCGCTGAGGTTCGTGGCCCAGTCTGGGCAGTCAGAGGAGAAATCTGTCATCAGCATGTACGAAACTGAATTTTGTGTTGCTTGTTGGGTGAATAAAGCCAGGCGGGAGAAATTCCCTGTGCTAGTGATAACCAACAAAATCTGAGTCGGGATGTGGTTGCTAATGCCTGCTGTGCCTCCCCATGTCTTTACCAAGTGGATGCCCCTGTCCCCACGAAGCCTTCCCTGCTCCTAAACCTGGGGCGCCGTGCTCTCCCTTTCTAACCTCTCAGCGTGGTAGCCTGGGAGGCTGAGCACATTTTGCCTTTCCTTTGTTGGTGGTTTTCTCTGGTCTTTCCCACCAGTTTATAAGTCCCCAGTTCTGACTGCCCCCAAACATCTGTATTTCCATATGTCACTGTATTAATTGTGCAGGAGAACCCTAAAAGGTAACCATTAGGACTGAGGGAATGGGCCTAGGGAGTTAAAGTAACTTGCTCCATGTCACACAGCTAAGTCAGGGGCCGAGCTGGGAGTCAACCACAAGCCTCTCTAACTTCTAAGCCTTCTTTTCTCACCACACGGCATGAGCAGCAGGTCTGCCTCATCTCTGTGATCTCCACGTTGCTTCCCCAGAACCCAGGTGGGAGAGTGTCTTACGTAGGAAGTCCTTGTTTAGTGCTCACTGAATGAGCCGGGGATGTGGGCTCCAAGAATTTATACCAGAACATTTGGCAGATATTTCCCAAAGCCCGGCTTCCAAGGGTGGAGATCCGGGGTGACTCTTCGGGTGACCATTTAATCTGAGAGCAGCGTGTTTAGTGTCCGGGAAAAAATTGCATTTTAGAATATTAAATGTCCTTTCTGGGACATCTAGCTATGTGCCCCATGGTAATTAAGAGAAATTACATGACTAATTTTCATAGCTAAGTGGTTGAGTTTTAGTTATCCTCCACTAAGTATTTATGTCTGTGCCCTCTTTATAGCACTTTAAATTTCCAGAACTTTCTGCTGGTCTCCTCGGGCCTGCAAGGGAGAGGGGAGAAAGGATTAGTGTATTTCAAAGTGTGTGATCTGAGTCAAGCCTCCCTCAGTTAACTGTATCCCACAATCATTTTCATAGTTTTCTTTTGAGAATTCAGAATCAAAATTCAGAGGCCACCATCTGAGTAACCCCAGGACCCTGTACCCCAGCCCAGCCCTGGGGCCTGTGTGGGATAATGTGTGGGATAATGCCCTTTCTCATCTCTCTTGTGTGCTCTGCTTGTTCCACTCAAGAACCCATGGGAACATAAATACCAGAAGGCGGCCCTGAAAGCAGGCCTTGTTTGCAGGCCCTTGCCTGAAGGACGGCTTGCTTGTCTGCCTCCCGCCCCGGCCAGGAGTGGGCTGGATTTTTTGGAGAGTGGGAAGCTCTGGGGACTTCTTTGTGCTGCTCCTGAGACCAAAGGTAGATAGGGTACAAGAAGCAAAAGCTGGTCCAGCCGGGAAACAGCGTAGTGCCCTGGGGCACAGCGGTGGAGGAAACTCCAGGAACAGTAGGGGGTGGGGACACGGGGAAGGCCCGTGGTCCTGCACCCACGCTGGAGGAGCGGGCCACACGCTCCGCTCCCTCTCCTTCCAGACTGGCAGCCTGGCCTCATCCCCACCCACTGCTGAAATTGTCCCTACTGCTGCCACCCAAAGCGCTCCCCCTGCCCCTGTGAGGGAACTCTTTCCAGCCCTGGGCCCCTGTATTGACTGGTTTTATACTGTAGCCTCCCCAGGTGTGTGCTCTTCTCCTTTACATTTCCTCCTCCTCTATCAGATCTCAGCCTTGGGCCCCGCAGCCTTGGCCATTCTCTCCTGCAGTCAGCTCTCACTTAACCCTGAAAGACTCCCAATTTGACATCTGTAGCCCCCGGTTTTCTCTCAGGATGCTGTCTCTTATTTCCAGCCTCTTGCTTGATGTTTCCACTCGGACGTACCTCAAACCTGACAGTGTGTCTAACACCAGCCCCTCTTCCTGCTTTTCCTACCTATGACTCAAGTTCTAAGTACCAAACTTGCCCTTTTCCTTTTTTTTTTTAAAGGATTTATTTATTTATTTCTCTCCCCTTCCACTCCCCCTCCCCCCAGTTGTCTGCTCTCTGTGTTCATTCGCTGTGTGTTCTTCTGTGACAGCTTCCATCCTTCCCAGCGGCACCGGGAATCTGTGTTTCTTTTTGTTGCATCATCTTGTTGTGTCAGCTCTCCGTGTGTGTGGCACCATTCCTGGGCAGGCTGCACTTTCTTTCACGCTGGGTGGCTCTCCTTACGGGGCGCACTCCTTGCGCGTGGGGTTCCCGTACACGTGGGACACCCCTGTGTGGCACGGCACTCCTTGCGTGCATCAGCACTGCACATGGGCCAGCTCCACAGGGGTCAAGGAGGCCGGGGGTTTGAACCGAGGACCTCCCATGTGGTAGGCAGACGCCCTATCCATTGGGCCAAGTCCACTTCCCTTTCTTTGTTTTTTAGATCTCATTTCGTTTTCAAACTCGATTAGTTCTTTTAAGAAGCATTATTCCTTTGGCTGCTCTTTTTCTTATGCTGATTTCTGACCTGGCAGCCAGTGTGGTATAGTGCAAGGGCCTGAGATTTAATCAGAAAAGGGATTTGATTTTAACAGCACTATTTTCTGGTTGTACCACCTCAGGCAGATCATTGGACCTAAGCCTCTGGTTCATTGTCTCCTCTCAGCTCACTCTCACTCTCACTTTCACATAGAGCTGGGTTTCTCAGGCATTCTGGACCAGGTAATTCTTTGCTTTGGGGCCATCCTGTGCATGTTAGGGTGTTCAGCAGCATTGCTGGCCTTTACCCACTAGATGCCGTAGCAGCTCCCACTTGCAGTTGTAACAACCCAAAGCGTCTCCAGACATTGCCACATGCCCCCGGGGTGTTAAACCACATACCACTGGTATGGAGTGATGCTGAGTCTTGGTTTGTAGGTGACAAGCATGGTCCTAGGTTTTTTAGGTTTTAATCATTCAGTCCATCAGCCAGACTTGGAAGAGCCTACCCTGCTTTATTAGTCTTTTTCCCTGATTACTTTTGGCATCTCCACGTGCTGTGCTGACTTTTGATTAAGTACCTTTCATTTCACAACTCAATTCTGCATACATTGGGCTTGCATCCTCATTTTTTCTTGCTGGAGAATTCCAGCAGGGGTTAGGCTCAAGGGACCAAGATAGACCCCATGATCAGATCTGGAGGACAGGGCAGGCAGGTCTTGAGCTATGGAGACTAGAGACACAGTTCTGGAAAAGGATTTGTTACAAGCTGACCTGGTGCTAAAGCAAACTCCAGAATCTGGACTCTAATTTCCTCCTGACTAGAGAAAGTGAATGTTCTATGGTCTGGTGCAGGGGGAGAGAGGGAGGTAGAGGAAGAGAGAGGAAAAATAACATATATTGGTTACTTATTATGAGACAGTTTACATTTGAGGTAGATAATGTTATCATCTTACAGATGAGGACACTGAGGCTCAGGGACCTCCACTGAGCAAATTGCTGTAGCATCTATGACAGTGACATGAATATGGCATGGGTACTCCATAAAGATGTCACGATAATAAGAATAGACTTCTGAACTCAGAGTGTCTGCCCAGCTCCAAATCCCTTCTTTGGGCATGTAAAGACTATCTCCTGGGGCTAGCCAGTTTGGACTGGTATCTGTTCATAATGTTCTCTAAATTTAGGACAGGAGCAGGTTATTAAAACAAGGCTAGGAAAATAGCCAGGACCCAAATTCATCTTGAAACTTGAAGGTTAAATGCTGCATGCAAGGAGCGGGCTTGGGAAATTGAGTTGGAACCAGCATTGGAAGGAATGGGTAGGTTTTGCTGTGGTTTAATATTTTACAAATGGTATTTCCTGTCACATAGCTGAACTAAATGCCACACATGTTTGTGTTTAAACATTATGGGCTGCAGAACATATGTGCTAATACTGTGTATGGTACATGCAGCCTGCAGGCACTTCTGTGATTTAAGATGAGGCTGTGCTCTGGGAATTTTTCACGTTACTTAGGATTTTGTGTTGTTTCATGATTACTTTTTCCTTCAGATTTTCACTTTCCCATTTAAAGGGATAAACTCGATAGGAATGCTACTTTAAACACTTTGATAGCAAACCACACCTTGAAGAAAATTCTTTTTGAGTACATTTGTGCACACCAGGCCTGACGTTGGCTTTGTTTCTAGAATGTATGTCTTGGAATAGCAGTGAGGGTACCGGAACTGAAGACCTCCCACCATTTCAAAACACCAAGGAGACTTGGCAAACGCAGCTCCCGCCTAACTGAGATGTTGCTGTTGAGGAGTCTTGGCGTTGGGGAGAGTGGGAATTCTTCATTAGGGGACCAGCCGATGGAACCGCACCAACTCCGACAGTAAGACATTCCTTCCCAAGACTGCGCAGCAGTGTCGCAGAGCAGGACAGGCAAGGCATAAAGGACTACATTCAGCCCTCTCTGCTGGGCGAGTTTCCCAGCAAAGGCGTGGGCATTGCTGGGGGGCCAGATGTGTTCACAAAGTCTGAGTAGGAGTCAACCCAACCGTTCGGTCAGGGCTGATACCAAGAGACTACTGAGCGGTGTTGGTGATGTGTTCCTGAGCTTTGCTGAATGCCTGTCAGCCTCAGTGCTCCCCAACATCTGGCAGGTACGGAGAAGCTGGACACTAGCAACCATATCACCGGGTATTTTTCTTCACAGACATATGCTGAAGTGGGAACAGACTTCAGCTACAAATAACCTGGAATGCTGATTCAACAACTAAATGCATCTAACCTGGTTTTGAAAAGCAATCTGCAGGAAAAGGTAGAATTTTATGTTTTATTTGAATATCTGAAGAAAAGCAAAGGAAAGCTGCAAAAGACAGAGCAGTAGACCTTTGAAAATAGAGTTGGCGGGGGGGGGGGGGGGGGGGGAGAGGGGGGGCATGGGAAGGAAGAACTGTGCCAGGGAGTTACTTGAAGTTTGGGGAATTAAGACAGTATATCTAATTGCCGCTAGAAGAGAGGGTGACACCTGAACTTATTTGCTAAACAGCAGTTCTGAAAGATTTTTAATCATTAAGAGTAGGATGGCCCATTGATGCAGTCAGGAAGGGACAGGAAATGAGACAGGTGGAGTTGTGGAAGCTGTTCTCAACAACATATCAAGCTGTTGTTGTTCTATAGAAACCTTTGGGGAAAATGAATTTGAGAGTTTACCTTTCCCACAGCCTGACGTCCAGGTATGGGGGGCAGATATAGACTCTTAAAGGACAGCAGCATCCTTCAGGTTTAGAAAGGTCCTGGCTTCTATCCGGGCGCTGTCTTCTTACTGAAGGGTGGGCTGCAGGAAAGTACCAGGCAGTGGCATTTAGGAGACCTGACTCCAGCAAGTCATCAGATCTCTCTGCAATTCTGGGGTGGTTGATGTTACTGAGCGTGGGCTTTGGGATCTAACAGGCTTGGGTCACAGTCCAGGCTCTGCTTCATACTGCCTGAGTGACTTTAGGCAAGTGACCTAAGCTCTCTGAGCCTCATTTTTCTATTTTGCAAAATGATGGTAGTAGAGTGGCCTCACAGGTTTCTGTAGATTAGAGAAGATCACGCACATTCAGCCCTCAGCATACCATGAGCACATACAAAATATAATGAATATTTGTTATTTATAACATACTTCTAATTTCTTTTTCTTTTGTTTTAATTAGAGAAGTAGGTTTACAGAACAATCATGCAAAAAGTGCAGATTCCTATATACCATCCTATTATTAATACCTTGTATTATTGCGGAACATTTGTTATATTGGATGAGAGCACATTTTTATAGTTGTCCTATTAATTATAGTCCATTGTTTAACTTAGGGTTCACTGTTTGTATAGTGTACTTCCATGGATTTATTTATTTTTATTCTTTTACCATATATACAACCTAACCTTTGCCCTTTTAATAATATTCAGACATATATTTGGTGCTGTTAATTATGTTCACAGTGTTGTGCTACCATCACTACCATTCATTACCAAAATATTGCCATCATTTCAAATAGGAATCCTGTGAATTTTAAGCCTTAACTTCCCATTCCCTATCCCTACCCTATTCCCTGGTAACTTCTCTTCTGAATCTATGAGTTTCCTTACTCTGCTTATTTCATATCAGTGAGCCCATGCAATATTTGTCCTTTTGTCTCTGGCTTATTTCATTCTACATGATGTCTTCAAGGTTCATCTATGTTGTCACATGTATAAGAGCTTCCATTGTATGTATATAACACATTTTGTTTATTCATCTGTTGATGGACACTTGGGTTGCTTCCATCTTTTGGCAGTTGTAATGCTGCTATGAATATCAGTATGCAAATAGCTGTTCGAATCCTGCTTTCAACTCTTTAGCTGCCAAACCGTCTTCCACAGTGGCTGCACCATTTTACATTGCCACAATCAATGAATGAGTGTTCCTCTTTCTCCATATTCTCTTCAAGTCTTGTAATTTTCTGTTTTTTAAAAATAGTAGCCATTCAAATGAGTGTGAAATGGCATATCGTTGTAGTTTGGATATGCATTTCCCTGATGGCTAATGATGTTGAGCATCTTTTCATGGCCTTTCTGGCCATTTGTATATCTTCTTTGGAGAAATTTCTATTCATCTTTTGCCCATTTTTTTTTTTTTTAAGATTTATTTATTATTTCTCTCCCCTGCCCCCCTATCCCGGTTGTCTGTTCTCTGTGTCTATTTGCTGCATCGTCTTTGTCTGCTTCTGTTCTTGTCAGCGGCATGGGAATCTGTGTTTCTTTTTGTTGCATCATATTGTGTCAGCTCTCCGTGTGTGCGGCACCATTCCTGGGCAGGCTGCACTTTCTTTTGCACTGGGCGGCTCTCCTTACGGGGCGCACTCCTTGCGCGTGGGACTCCCCTACGTGGGGGACACCCCTGCATGGCACGGCACTCCTTGCGTGCATCAGCACTGCACATGGGCCAGCTCCACACGGGTCAAGGAGGCCCGGGGTTTGAACCACGGACCTCCCATGTGGTAGACGGACACCCTAACCACTGGGCCAAGTCTGCCGCCTTTTGCCCATTTTTTAATTGGGTTGTTTGTCTTTTTGTTGCTAAGTTGAAGGATATCTTTATATATTCTGGATTGTAAACCTTTATCGGATACATGGTTTCCAAATACTTTCTCCCATTATGTAGGTTGTCATTTTACTTTCATGATAAAATGCTTTGAGACTCAAAAGTTTTTAATTTTAATGAGGTCCCATTTGTCTTTTTGTTGTTGTTGTTTGAGGTGCCTGGGCCAAGGATTGAACTGAGACCTTGTATGTGGGAAGCTGCTGCTCAACCACTGACTACATTGGCTCCCCTGAGTTAGTTTTTTTCATTTGTTTGCTTGTTGTTTGTTTGTTTGTTTTTTAGGAAGCACCAGGGACTGAATCTAGGACCTCCCATGTGGGAAGCAGGTGCTCAATAGCTTGAGACACATATGCTCCCCAATCTGTTTTTTTTATATCTCCCTTCCCTTTGTGGCTTTTTGTGTGCTGTCTGCTCTCTGTGTCCATTTGCTGTACGTTCTTCTGTGTCTGTATTTATTTTATTTCCCCTCCCCCTTTGCGGCTTGCTTGCTTGTTTTTGCTCTCTGTGTCCATTTGCTGTGCGCTCTTCCTGTGTTTTTGCTTGTCTTCCTTCTTTTTGTTGCGTCACCTTGCTGAGTCGGCACTCCGCAGCGCTTGTGGGCTGGGCGGCGCTCTGCAGCGTGCAGGTGAGCCTGCCTTCACAAGGAGGCCTCAGGACAGAACCCAGGGCCTCCCATATGGTAGATGGGAGCCCAACTGATTGAGCCACAGCTGCTTCCTCCCAATCTATTTTTGTTTTAACTGCTTTTGCTTTGGGTATAAATTCTAAGAAACTATTGCCTAATACAGGGTCCTGAAGATGCTTCCCACATTTTCTTCTAGGAGTTTGATGGTTCTGACTCTTATACTTAAGTCTTTGCTCCATTTTGAGTTCAGTTTTGTATATGGTATGAGGTAGAGGGTCCTCCTTTGTTTTGCAAATGGAGATCCAGTTTTCCTAGCACCATTTGTTGAAGAGACTATTCTTTCCAAATTATTTGCCCCCTTGTCAAAAATTAGTGAACCATAAATGTGAGGGTTGATTTCTGAGTTTTGATTTGATTCCATTCGTCTATATGTTTGTCCTTGTGCCAGTACCATGTTATTTTGATTATTGTGACTTTGTAATAGGTTTTAAGATTGAGAAATGTGAGTCCTCCAACTTCATTCTTCCTTTTTCAAGATGGCTTTAGCTGTTTGAGGCCCCTTACCCTTCCATAGAAATTTGATGATTTGTTTTTCTATTTTTGCAAAGAAGGTTGTTGGGATTTTGTGTGGGATTGCATTTAATCCATAAATTGCTTTGGATAGTGTATTTGTCAGTCAAAGGGGTGCTGATGCAAAGCACCAGAAATTTTGGTTGGCTTTTATAATGGGTGTATAGGTAAGGTAAAAGCTTACAGTTAAAAGGCTCTAAAGAGTCCAGCCCAAGGTTGCTTTCTCACCAGAGTCAGTTGCCACATTTTGAAGCAAGATGGTGGGTGATCTCTGCCTGGTCTCTCCTTCCTTCTTCCCATAAGGCTCTGTGGACCTATCTCCTTCCAGTCTCAGCTGTAGGCTGGCAGAGGGCTTGTCTCTCTTCCTGGGGTTTTAGCTGTTTGAACCTTCTCCTGAAATGACCAGATTCTTTCCTCTTCTATCTGTGGAGCTCTCTCTCTTCCTGTGTATCTTCTTCTGTGAGTGCCCATTTATATCAGCCCACTGAGGGGGTGGATACTCAATCCTGAGTCACGCCCTACAGATGTGGCCAAATCAAAGCCCTCATCTTTTTGTTTGTTTTGTTTTCAGATACCGGGGCTGGGGACTGAACCCAGGACCTAATATGTGGGAAGCCAGCACCACATGGGCTTCCCTGAGTTGTTTTTTTTCCATTGTTTTGCTTGTTGATTATTTTTCAGTTTTTTCAGGAGGCACTGGGAACTGAACCTGGATCTCCCATGTGGGAAGCGGGCGCTCAACTGCTTGAGCCACATCTGCTCCCCAAAGCCCTAATGTTAATGTAATTTAATCAAAGACATCTCAGCTGAATCTAATTCAAAGGGTATCACAGCCAGAGGAACACACCAGTTTACAAACATAATCTTTTTCTTTTTGGGGATTCATAAATAATATACAACTGCCACAGATAGGAGTAACAATCCTTGGATAGGATTTAGTCTTCAAATCCATGAACACAGAATGTTCTCCCATTTATTTAGGTCTTCTTTGGCTTCTTTTAGCAATGTTTGGTGATTTTCTGCGTACATGTCTTTTATATCATTGGTTAGATTTATTCCTAAATATTTGATTCTTTTAGTTGCTATTTTATTTTTAATTTTTTAAAGATTTATTTTTATTTATTTCTCTCCCCTTCCCCCCCATTGTCTGTTCTCTGGGTCCATTTGCTGTGTGTTCTTCTTTGTCCATCTGCATTCTTGTCATGTGGCACCAGAAACTGAGTCGCTTTTTTTGTTGTGTCATCTTGCTGCATCAGCTTTCCATGTGTGTGACACCACTCCTGGGCGGGTTGCACTTTTTTGCATGGGGCAGCTCTCCTTGCAGCAGCACACTCCTTGCATGTGGGGCGCCCCTATGCGGGGGACACTCCTGCATGGCATCACGCTCCTTGCATGTGGCAGCACTGTGCATGGGCCAGCTCACCACACAGGTCAGGAGGCCTGGGTTACGAACCCTGGACCCTCCATATGGTAGGAGAATGCTCTAACTGTTGAGCCACAACTGCTTCCCTTTTAGTTTCTATTTTAAATGAACCTTTTTCTTTTCCTTCTTCCAATTGTTCATTGTTTGTGTGTAGAAACATTACTGACTTTGGGATATTGATCTTGTACCCCATCACTTTGCTGAAATCATTTATCAGCTTTAGGAGCTTTGTTGTGGCTTTTTCGGGATTTTCTGTATATAGGGTCATGACTTCAGCAAATTAAGAAAGTTTTACTTCTTTCTTTCTAATTTGGATGCTTTTTAGTTTTTTTTTTTTCTTGCCTAATTGCTCTGGTAAGAATTTCCAGTACATTGTTCAATAACAGCGGTCTCAGTGGGTGGCCTTGTCTTTTTCTGATCTTAGAGGGAAAGCTTTCAGTCTTTCAACATTGAGTAGAATGTTTGCTGTAGGTTTTTCATATATACCCTTTAGTGTGCTGAGGTAGTTACCTTCTATTCCTTGTGTTGTAAGTGTTTTTATGAAGAAAGGGTGTTGAATTTTGTCAAATGCCTTTTCTGCATCAATTGAGATGATTGTGTTGTATTTTTTTTTCCTTCATTCTGTTAATGTGGTGTATTAATTGATTTTTTATGTTGAACCAACCCTGCACACCTGGGATAATTCCTACTTGATCAAGGTGTATAATTCATTTAATATGATGTTGGATTTAGTTTGCTAGTATTTTGTTGAGGATTTTTGCATCTATATTCATAAGAGATATTGGTCTGTAGTTTTCTTTTTTTTTTAAAGATTTATTTATTTATTTAATTCCCCCCTCCTCCAGTTGTCTGTTCTCTGTGTCTATTTGCTGCGTCTTGTTTCTTTGTCTGCTTCTGTTGTCGTCAGTGGCACGGAAAGTGTGGGCGGCGCCATTCCTGGGCAGGCTGCATTTTCCTTCGCGCTGGGCGCCTCTCCTTACAGGGCGCACTCCTTGCGTGTGGGGCTCCCCTATGAGGGGGACACCCCTGAGTGGCAGGGCACGCCTTGCGCGCATCAGCATTGTGCATGGGCCAGCTCCACACGGGTCAAGGAGGCCTGGGGTTTGAATCGCGGATCTCCCATATGGTAGACGGACACCCTATCCACTGGGCCAAGTCCGCTTCCCCCTGTAGTTTTCTTTTCTTGTGGTATCTTTATCTGCCTTTTGTATGATGGTGATGTTGGGCTCGTAGAATGAGTTAGGGAGTGTTCCCACCTCTTTAATTTTTGTAAGAGTTTATGTAGAATTGTACTTAATTCTTGTTGGAATGTTTGGAGGAATTCTCCTGTGAAGCCATCTGTGGCTTTCCTTTGTTGGAGGTTCTTGATTACCGATTCAATTTCTTTACTAGTAATAGGTTTGTTGAGATCTTCTATTTTCTTCTTGAGTCTCAATATAAGTAGTTTGTGTGTTTCTAAGACTTTGTTGATTTCATCTAGGTTATCTAAATTATTGGCATACATTTGTTCCTAGTATCCTCTTATACTCCTTTTTCTTTCAGTGGGGCTGGTAGTAATGTCCCTTTTTTAATTTCTGATTTTTGTTAATTGTATCCTCTTTCTTTTTGTCTTTGTTATTCTAGCTAAAGGTTTGCCATTTTATTGATTTTTTCAACACAATTTTTGGTTGTGTTGATTTTCTATATTAAATTTTTTTCCTGTTTCATTTATCTCTACCCTAATCTTTGTTAGTTCCTTCCTTCTTCTTGCTTTGGGTTTAATTTGCTCCTCTTTTTCTAGTTCTTCCAGTTTTGAGATTATGCCTCTGAGGAAATCTTTCTTTTTTGTTGGAAGCATTTTAGAGCTATGAATTTGCTTCTTGGCACTGCCTTTGCAGCATCCCATCAATTTTGCTATGTTTTATTTTCATTTTAATTGCTTCAAGATATTTCCTAATATCCTGTGTGATGTCTTTTTTAACCCATTGATTGTTTACAAGTGTGTTGTTTAATTTCCACTATTTTCAAATTTTCCATTTTCCCTTTATTATTGATTTCTAGCTTCATTGTGTTGTGGTTGGTGAAGATACATTGTATGATTTATTGAGGCTTGTTTTATGACTTAACATGTGGTCTGTCCTGGAGAAAGATCCATGTCCACTTGAGAAGAATGTGTATTCTCTTGTTGGGTGAAGTGTTTTATATATATGTGTTTTATATATATGTTTTATATATAAGTCTAGTTGATTTAGATTATTGTTCAAGTCTTGTGTTTCCTTATTGATCTTCTGACTAGATTCTATCCAGTATTGAAAGTGGTATGTTCAAGTCTCCTACTATTAATGTAGAATCATCAGTTTCTCCTGTATTTGCTTTATTTATTTTGGAACTCTGCTCTTAGGTGCATATATATATATTTATAATTGTTACATCTTTTTTAAAAAAATTTTTAAAAATTTATTGAAATATGTCATACATAAACATATATAAACAATAATTGTATAATAGTTGTGAACTTACAAAACAAACATATATAACAGCAATCAAACATATATAACATCTCACCCTACCACCAATAACTTGCATTATTTTTAAACTTTTTAAACTAATGATTAAAGAGCATTGTCAAAATATTACTACTAAAAAAAGTATTTTTCCCCTAACCAATCCGATTATTATTATCTTTATATCATGTATGTAGAAGTTTTAATTAGCTTTACTGTAAAATTGTGGAAATGTATAGAGTGGATGGTAACACACAGTGAGTAACAGCTAGTTTATAAATGGGGATGTGACTAAAAATGATAGTCTAGTTATGTAAATGCCAATTGACAGAATGCTTGAGAATAATCTAGGAACTGGATAGCACAGTAAACCAAGAGGTGGATGAGAATTGTGGTTGATGGTACAGATGCAAGAATATCCTTTGTTAGCTAGTACAAATGTATGTCATTACTGCAGGATGTTGGAAATGTGGAGGAGCATGAGAAAAATACAGCTGGAGTGACCTATGGACTGTGGTTAGTAGTAATATTACATCTTCTTATAGAATTGACCCCTTTATCAGTATGTAATGACTGTCTTTGTCCTTTGTAACCAATTTTTGACTCAAAGTCTATTTTATCTGATATTTGATATTAATAAAGTAACTCCAGATGCCTTTTGGTTACTATTTGCATGGTAAATTTTTTCCATCTTTTCACTTTCAATCTACTTGTATTTTTAAATTCTAGGTGAGTCTCTTGCAGACAGCATATAGTTATATAGTTTTGTTATGCATTTAATTTAATTTAATTAATTAATTAATTTTATTTTATTTTTTAAAAAAGATTTATTTATTTATTTATTTAATTCCCCCTCTGCCCCGGTTGTCTGTTCTCTGTGTCTATTTGCTGCATCTTGTTTCTTTGTCCGCTTCTGTTGTCGTCAGCGGCACGGGAAGTGTGGGCAGCGCCATTCCTGGGCAGGCTGCACTTTCTTTGGCGCTGGGCGGCTCTCCTTACGGGGTGCACTCCTTGCGCGTGGGGCTCCCTTACGCAGGGGACACCCCTGCGTGGCAGGACACTACTTGTGCGCATCAGCACTGCGCATGGGCCAGCTCCACACGGGTCAAGGAGGCCCGGGGTTTGAACCGCGGTCCTCCCATGTGGTAGACGGACGCTCTAACCACTGGGCCAAGTCCGTCTCCCTTTATTTATTTTTTTAAAGATTTATTTATTTATTTAATTCCCCCCCTCCCCCGGTTGTCTGTTCTCTGTGTCTATTTGCTGCGTCTTGTTTCTTTGTCCACTTCTGTTGTCGTCAGCGGCACAGGAAGTGTGGGCGGCGCCATTCCTGGGCAGGCTGCACTTTCTTTCGCACTGGGCGGCTCTCCTTACAGGGCGCACTCCTTGTGCGTGGGGCTCCCCTACGCGGGGGACACCCTTGCGTGTCATGGCACTCCTTGCGCACATCAGCACTGCGCATGGGCCAGCTCCACACGGGTCAAGGAGGCCCGGGGTTTGCACTGCGTACCTCCCATGTGGTAGACAGACGGCCTAACCACTGGGCCAAGTCCGTTTCCCATTGTTATGCATTTTAAATCCATTTTGCCAATCTCTGCCTTTTGACTGGAGAGTTTAATCCATAAACATTAAAGTCATCATTGATAATACAAGCCTTTCTTACTGCCATTTTGCTATTTAGCCATTGTCTTTTTTTTTTTTTCAAGAATCCACATGTTTATATAAATTTATCTTATATTTAAAAGGCAGTAATACTATTTCTGTGCTTATTTCTTCTTTTTCTCATAATATACAGCAGGTAAGAAGATCTTGACCAGGTTGCTCTGAACCCCATGGAAGTAAATGTTCTGGCAGACTTGGGTCTGCTGATGGGGACTTGGCTGCGTGGAGGCAGTGCTGTTACTAGGCCTAGTCCCTCTGTACCACTCAGTGGTTAGTAGGCAGTGGTGAGGTACAGAGTAAAACACAGGTAGCCCTCAAGGAGGAAGCTCAGTATCATGACAAACCTCAGCATGAAGACAATCTTTGGGAAGGTCAGGAGCAGGTACTGAACAAGAAGGATGATGTCAGCAACCTTGGAGTGTCCAAGGTCATTGATTTAAGTCTCCAACAAGAACAGCAACTGGACTAGAAACACAGTGCTCATACTGGCCATGCTGGCAGCCAAGGCTGTCAACATCAAGAGGTAGATGAGAAAGTATCTGGCATTCCAGGCGCCAATGCACTGTTCACCCAAATACAGTGATGGTCAAAATGGTGCAACACACTCATCACACACACTACGGTGCTTGGATTGTGCTAGTTTCCTTGATCACAAGTGGGGCCCCTCATATTTTTCAGAAACCTTACTTCATCGAATTTATACATTTGAAGAGGCAATTATTCATTTCCTTTAGATTACACAACTTAAGGGAAAGGAACCCAACACACACACACATACACACACACTCAAACAAACAACAGACCAAACCAAAACAAAACAAAACAACCAGGTTTACAAACAGCAGCAGATAGGGCAGAAAAAGGTAATGCAAGGAGAACTTCAGCTCTTGATAGTAGCCAAATATTTCCCAGGTATACTGGGTATAAACCATCCTTTGGAAGATGAGGTACAGGATAATGAAGGTGTGGTTTCATGTTTGGAAGAGGTAATAGAGCAATCTTTGCATAGCTCTCGGAAGGCATTCTGGAATTATACAGTTCTCATGATTGGGTAACTTTTAGCAGGCAATTCTGGCATTTCTTCTCCTAGTAGTCATGGAGAATTCAAACGGCATCTCCTCTTGTGCTCCTGTGTGCGCCTGGCACCACATGCAGCTCCCAGAGCTACAGGAGACATAGTTCCTCCAGGAGGCTGGATGTGGTGTCAGGCTCTGCCACCCGCCGGCCACACTGCACCAGCACCTCCACCTCCACCCTTTGTATGTCTTATATCTTTTTTGTTCCTTGGTTTTTCTCTTAATGTCTACTTTTATATTTATTCAATTTTTGTGTTGTACCATACTGAGAGCCTTCTCTTTTCCATCTGGATATATTTCTCGAATATTTTCCTTGTGGTTACCATGGGGTTAAAATTTAACATCCTAAATATATAACAATCATATTTGACCTCTTACCAACTTGACTTCAGTATTATAAACGTATACTCTTCCTATACCATTCCATCCCTCCCCAGATTTTCATGCTTGATGGCGTCCTAGAGGTGTCTTAGGATATTTTTGCTTTTTATAATCCTTTTTTCTTTCTGCTCCTCAACCTGACTCATTTCAAGTGTCTTGTCTTCGAGTTCACTGAAACTTTCTTCTGCCAACTCCAGTGTGCTCTTGAAACCCTCCTGGGAATTCTTTATTTCCTTTATTGTGGTCTTCAACTCCAGTAGTTCTGTTTGGTTCCTTTTTAAAATTTCTCTCTCTTTACTAAGATTCTCATATTGCTCATTCTTTATTTTCCTGATATCCTTTAGTTCTTCCTCTGTATTTTCCTTCATCTCCTTGAGCATTTTTCAGATCACTTTTTAAAAAGTCTTAGTTTCGTATGTCCACATTCTGGTCATTTTTGTTGGTGTTTTCTGGATTTTTATCCTCTTTGGATGGACCATTATTTCCTATTTCTTTGTCTTGTACTCTTTTGTTGCCCACTGTACATTTTAATATTTTAAAATGTTAACTCTGGGATTTATTCCCTGCAATGTCTACTTCACAATTCATGGTTTTTAAACCAGCTGGTGATAAGACATATTTTCTTAAGCTTCAGCCCTCCTGTCAGGAAGGTGTACCCAAGGCAAATGAGGTAAGCAGGGTCCTTACTGTCTTTTCTGGGCTTGTTTCTTGTCCTGGGCTTGTGCTTGTTAATTGTTTTGGAGTTCCCTGCTTATAGGAGTTTGAATACCTCCTCTGTTTTGCAGGAAACAGACTTCCCTCTCCTGGGTATTTAAGGAAGGCAAACATTTGTTCCAAACTCTCTGTCTCTATAATTTCTTATACTCCTTTCATTGTCTAAGCTGCTTTCACCTGGAGGGCAAATTCTGGGAGGGGGGATATATCAGTAAGGAGTTTCCCAAGTTAGTCTTTCCCAGCTGAAACAGGCCAGGAGTCCACAAAGTGGGCACAGACTAGTTCTAAATTGCCTTAGGGAAGATATCTGGAAGTGTGCCAAGAGCTTCTTCAATGGCTTCCCAAAGTTGAGCTTTTTTGACCTGCCGGGCAAATGCAGCCCTTTAACTAACTGACCTCTGCAGCCCTGAGGAAGCATGGCATCTTTAAGTCTCTTCCACTGCTGCATTTATTTGGGGACAGGTTGGAACAATGGCTGTTCTCTGAGTCAGGCCCCCAGCAATCTGTAATTGCTAATCAAAAGCTGTGATCAGTGATCAGTTGTGCCCCTCCCTGGTCTTGGAAAAGATGATTTTTATGTCCTTTTCTGTCACCAGCAAGCTAGCCAGAGGCTGGGCGCTATGATTGCCTGCTGAGAGAGTGGGGGATGGACTCTAGTAACTGCCTCACAGAGAGCAGTTCCTATTCTTTACCATAATTTGCCAGCCTTTTCCTCCTGTTGTTCCCTGGATGTTGTACTAGTGTTCTGCTAGCCTCTGGAGTTTTAAAATAGTTGTTTTGGACAGTTCCTGCCTGTTTAATAGTTGTTCTGATGGAAGGACTGAATCCTGGAGTTTCCTACTCCTCCGTTTTGGCATAATCCAAGGTTCTAATTTCTAACTCCCAATTTCAGTGATTCTTTCAACTGGTGTATATATTAACAACAAAATAACTTCTAAAACTTAACAACAAAAAGAATGCCTCTAATTTCTTTCTAACTCCAAAATTCAATGATTCTTTGAACTGGGAAGAGCATATAGAGATTTACTTTATGGAAAAGTGAAAAAAGTGACTTGAAAATTTTTATCCTCAAATTATTTTTGATTCAGACCATTTTCCACACCAGCAGTTCTTAGTTATAAGGGGTAATTTGCAGTAATATTTAAAATGTTGATATTTGTGAAAATTTTACTTTTAATAACAATAGTAAATTCGTGTAAATAACTATTCTCTGTAATACTCTTACACGAATAATTTTTTAAACTTTTATTGTGATAACATAAATATGTTTCCCACTTTAACCACTTTCAAGAATACTATTCATTGGTGTTAATTACATTCACAATATTGTACCACCCTCATTACCATACAAATTTTTCCATCACCACAAACAGCACCTCTGTCCCAGTTAAGTATTAACTCTCTATTGCCTACCCCATTCCCCACTCCTGATACCTTGAAATCTTTTTTTTTTTTTTTCACATGGGCTCTCCTCGTGGAGTGCACTCCTTGTGCAGTGCACTCCTTGTGCGTGGGGCTCCCCTACGCAGGGGACATCCCTGTGTGGCGTGGCACTCCTTGTGTGCATCAGCACTGTGCATGGGCCTGCTCATCACATGGGCCAGGTGACCCTGGGTTTGAACCCTGGACCTTCTATATGGTAAGCAGACGCTCTATCAGTTGAGCCACATCCACTTCCCGTACCTTGAAATCTTAAAACTTAAATTTATTTTGGCAGATAAGTTGACTAATTCATTGATTCAACAGGAATTATTTATTATTTTAAAAGCTGTGGGTTATAGAATAATCATACATAAAACAGAGGATTCTCATATATCATCCTATTAGTAACACATTGCAATGGTATGGAACATTTGTTACCGTTAATGACAGCACATTTTTATAAATTGTACTGTTAGCTATAATCCATGATTTAACTGTGAGGTACAGTTCCACAGTTTTTATTTTAAATTTTAATTTTATTACCATATATACAATCTAACATTTTCCTTTTTAACCACACTCAGATATATATTTCAGTTCTGTTAATTATGTTCACAGGGCTACCATTACTACCATTCAATACCAAAACTAATATACTTTGTCTTTATGAATTTGCATATTCTCATTATTTCATATAAGTGAGATCATACAATATTTGTCCTTTGTGCCTGGCTTATTTCACACTCAGCATGGTGTCTTCAAGATTCATCCATGTTGTAGCATATATCAGATCATCATTCTTTTTTATGACTGAATTATATTCCATTGCATGTGTGTGTGTGTGTTTGTGTGTGTGTGTGTGTCTACACCACATATTGTTTATCCATTCACCTGTTGATGGAAACTTGATTTGCTTCCCCCTTTTGGCTATCATGAATAATGTGTTATGAACACTTGTGTAAAGATACCTACTGAGTCCCTACATTTAAGTCTTTGGAGTATATACCTAGAAGTGGGATCACTGGTAATATGGTAATTCTTTACTTAACTTTCTGAGGAATGGCCAAACTGTTTTCCACAGAAGCAGTACCACTTTACATTCCCACCAGCGATGCATGAGGGTTTTTTTCCTGCATCTTTGTCAAATCTTGTTATTTTCTGTTTTTCTAATTATAGTCACCCTAGGTGGTGTGAAGTGGAATCTCATTGTGGTATTGGTTTGCGTTGTCCTGATGTCTAATGTTGTTGAGCATCTTTTCATGTGTTTATATATCTTTTTTTGAAAACTGTCTATTCAAGTTTATGGCCAATTTCTTTATTGGGCTGTTTATCATTTGTTGTTGAGTTTTAAGAATTCTTTATATATTCTGGATATTAAATTCTTATCACAGACATGGTTTCCAAATATATTCTCCCATTCTGTAGGTTTTCTTTTTCATTTTCTTTTATTTTTTTTCTTTTTTGAGGTACTAGGGCAAGGGATTGAACCCGGGACCTCGTATATGGGAAGCCGGTACTCAACCACTGAGCCACATCAGCTCCCCATCTTTTCATTTTCCTCATAATATACTTTGATGCACAAAAGCTTTAAATTTTGATGAGGTCCAATTTATTTATTGTCCCTTTTGTTGCTTATGTTTTTAGTGTCATATCTAAGAATCCATTGCTGGATCCAAGATAATGAAGATATTTCCCTATATTTTCTTCTAAGAGTTTTATACTTTTAGTTCTTATATTTAGATCTTTGATCCACTCTGAGTTAAATTTTTATATGGTATGAGGTATGGGTCCACTTTCATTGTCTTGAATGTGGATATTCAGTGTTCCTTGTACCCTTTATTGACGATACTATTCTTCACCCATTGAATAGACTTGGCAACATTGTCAAAAATTAATTGGCCATAGATGTCTGTCTGTGTCCTGTACAAGGCTGTTTTGATTAGTGTAGCTTTGTAATAAGTTTTGAAATCAGGAAGTGCTTGAGTCCTCCAACTTTGGTCTTTTACAGGACGGTAGAATTGATATCTTAGCAATATATAGTCTTCTAACCCAGGAACACAAAAGTCTTTCCATTTATTTAGGTCTTCTGTAATTTCTTTCTGCAGTGTTTGTTATTTTCCATACTTTGATTCTTTTAGTTGCTATTTTAAATGGAATTGTTAATTTCCTTTTTGTTCATTGCTGTATGTTCACTGCTGTATGAACACTCATTTTTGTATGTTGGTCTTTTACCCTACACTTTGCTGAATTTGTTTATTACTTCTAGTAGCTTTCCGGTAATTTCTTTGGGATTTTCTACATATAGGATCAAGTCTTCTGCAAATAGGGAAAAGTTTTGTTTCTTCCTTTCCCGTCTGGATGCTTTTTATTTCTATTTCTTGCCTAATTGTTTAGCTAGACCTTCCCGTACACAATGAGAAATAACAGTGGTGACAGTGGGCATCCTTGCTTTGTTTCTGAAATCCTTCAGTGTTTTACCATTGAGTGTGAGCTTAGCTATGAATTTTCCATATATATACTTGTCATGTTGAGTTAGTTTCCTTCTATTTCTAGTTTTTTAAGTGTTTTATTAAAAAAACAGTTACTGAATTTTGTCAAATGCCTTTTCTGTGTCAATTGAGATGATAATGTGTTTTTTTCCTTTATTCTTTTGATTTGGTTATTACATTAATTGATTTTTCTGTGTCAGATCACCCTTGTGTTCCTAGAATAAATGCCATTTGGTCATAGTATATAATCCTTAAATAATGTGCTGTTGGATTGGTTTGCTAGTATTTGTTAAGGATTTTGCATCTATATTCACAATGGATGTTTATGTATAATTTTCTTTTCTTGTGGTACCTTTATCTATCTTTGGTATGAGCATGACTCTGGCCTCATATAGTGAGTTAGGGAATGTTCCCATTTCTCCAGTTTTTTGGAAGAGTTTGAGCAGAATTGGTGTTAATTCTTCTTTGAAGGCTTGGTAAAATTTAATAATGAAGCTATCTGGTCCTGAATTTTTCTTTGTTGGGAGGTTTTGATTATTGAGTCATTCATTCCCCCACATCCCTCCCCCCCCCCCTTTTTTAAGGAGGTATCAGGGATTGAACCCAGGACCTCATATATGGGAAGCAGGTGCTCAGCCACTGAGCTACCTACTTCCCCTCTTAACTTTTTATAGATTTGTTGAAGTCTTCTGTTTCTTCTTGTGTCATTTTAGGTAAATTGAGTATATCTTAGAATTTATGTCATCTAGGTTATCTAATTTCTTGACATATAATTGATCATAGCACCCTGTTATAATCCAGTTTATTTCTGTGGAGTCTGTAATGTCCCCCTTTCAGTTCTAATTTTCATTATTTGTATCCTCTCTCTCTCTTTGTCAATCTAGCTAAAGGTTTGTCAATTTTATTGATTTTTTTCAAAGAATCATATTTTGGTTTTATTGCTTCTCTCAATTGTTTTTCAATTCTCTATTTCATTTATCTCTTTTCTAATCTATTTCCTTCCTTTTGCTCACTTTGGGTATAGCTTATTATTCTTTTTCTAGCTCCTCTGGGTGTGAGTTTAGATATCTGATTTGAGATCTTTCTTGTTTTTTCTTTTTTAATGTAAGCATTAACAGCTATAAATTTCCCTTTGGGCACTGCCTTTGCTGCGTTCTGTAAGTTTTGGGTATGTTGTGTTTTCACTTCCATTCATATCAAGATATTTCCCAATTTCCTTTCTTCTTTGACCCATTGGTTTTTTGAGTGTACTGTTTAGTTTCCACATATCTGTGAATTTTCCATTTCTCCCTGTTATTGATTTCTAGCCTTATTCAACTGTGGTTGAAGAAGATACTTTGTATGATTTCATTCTTTTTAAATTTATTGAGACTTGGTTGTGGCCTAACATGTGGTCTATACTAAGAATGACCCCAATGCAGTAGAGAAAAAGGCATATTCTGCTATTGTGGGATGAAACACTCTGTCTATGTCTATTCTGTCTAGGTGGTTTATAGTCTTGTTCAAGTCTTCTGTTTACATATCAGTTTACAGTCTAGATGTTTTATCCTTCATTGAATGTGGTGATAAGAAGTTTCCTACTATTAATGTAGAACCATCTATTTTTTTCTCCAAATCTGTTAATGTTTGCTTCGTACATTTTGGTGTTCCGCTGTTAGGTGCATATATATTTATAGTTTTTATATCTTCTTGTTGAATTGAAGCTTGTATTACTTGCTTGTCCCTTATACATTTTTGACTTAAAGTCTAATCTGATATTAGCTCCCTTTTGGTTACTGTTTGCATGGAATATTTTTCCATCCTTTCACTTTCAGTATTCTTGTGTCTTTGAATTTTTGGTGAATTTCTCATAAACAGCATATAGATAGGCCATCCTTTTGAAAAATTTTTATTTATTCCCCTCCCCCCTCCTTGTGGCTTGCTTGCTGTCTGCTCTCTGTGTCTGCACACTCCTCTGCATTTTTGCTTGTCTCCCTTTTTGTTGCATTTCCTTGCTGAGCCGGCTCTCATGGCGCCTGCGGCCTGGTGGCCCTCTGTGGTGCTGGGGCTGGTGGCTCTCCTCAGTGTGTGGGTGAGCCTGCCTTCACAAGGAGACCCTGGGACACAAACCCAGGGCCTCCAACACGGTAGACCGGAGCCCAGCTGATTGAGCCACAACCACTTGCCTAGGTCATCCTCTTTAAAAAATCCATTCTGTCTATTTCTGCCCTTTGGAAAGTTTAATCTATTCACTTCTTTTCTCCTTCCTTCCTTCCCTCCTTCCTTCCTTCCTTCCCTTCTTCCTTCCTTCCTCTTTCCTTCCTTCCTCTTTCCTTCCTCCCTTCTCTTCCTCTCTTCCCTCCCTTCCCTCCCTTCCTTTTTCCCTCCCTTCCTGCCAATTGAACCTGGGACAATGTATGTGGGAAGCCTGTGCATACATCCTGAGCCACACCAGCTCCCCCAAATTGGTTTTTTTGTTTCTTTGCTTTTAGGAGGTACTGGAGATCAAACCCAGGACCTTGTGTGTGGGAATCAGGTGTTCAGCCACTTGAGGTGCATCTGCTCCCCAGTCCATTCACATTTAAAGTAACTACTGATAGTCAGGATTTTCTTCTGCCATTTTGCTGTTTAATTTTTGTAGGTCTTATACCATTTTTGTCCCTGAATACTTCCACTACTGTCTACTTTGAGTTTAGTCGATCCTTTGTAGTGAACCACTTCGAGTCCCTTATTTTCTTCTGTGATTACTTTTCATATATTTTCTTTATGGTGACCATGGGGCTTAAATTTTAACATCCTAGATCTTCAGTAGTTGATACCAACCTAACTCGAATGGCATCCACAAAAAACCCTATGTGCCTCCACATTTATTCTTGTCATAAATTACATCTTTATACATTGTGCCCCAAATCATTGTTTAATCATATTTCATGTAAGAAGTAAAAATTGGAGTTACAAACCAAAAATACAACATTCCCAGCATTTATAATTACCCATGTGGTTGTCTTTACCAGAGATCTTTATGCAGTAGTGATCTACTCTGAAGATCTGTCTTTACTATTGGTTACAGAGCAGTTCTAATGGTGACAAGCCCTTTATGTTTTTGTTAATCTGGGAGTGTTGAAATCTCTCCCTCATTTTGAAGGACAGTTTCACTATGTATTGAATTCTTAGTTAGCAATTATTTTCTTTCAGCACTTTAAATATGTCATCCCACTCCCTTCTGCCTCCATAGTTTGTGATGAGAAATTGGCATTTAATCTTCTGAGGCTCCCTTGTACATGACACACTGCTTCTCTTGTACAGTTGTCAGGATTCTCTTTTTTTTCCTTTGGTATTTCAGTTTGATTATAGTATGTTTGGGTTTGGATCTCTGAGTGTATTCTGTTTTGAGTTTGCTGAGCTTCTTATATTGAGTATATTCACGTTTTTCATTAAATTTGGGAAGTTTTCAGCGTTTATTTCTTCAAATAGTCTTTCTTCCTTTTCCTCACTTTCTTCTCATTCTGGAACTCCCATAATGCATCTGTTGGTCTGCTTGATACTATCCAGCAGGTCTCTTAGGCTCTGTTCACTTTTCTTCATTATTTTTTCTTTCTGCTCCTCAGACCTGATAATTTCAATTTTCTTATCTTCACATTTCTTGGCTCTTTCTTCTACCAGCTCTGGTTTGCTGTTGAATCCTCTAGGGAATTCATTTTGTTTCAGTTATTGCTCTATCTCTATTTGGTTCCCTTCTAATTTCTATCTTTATTGAAATTCTCATTTTGTTTATATATAATTTTCCCTGATATCCTTTAGTTCTTGTGTTTTCCTTTAGCTCTTTGAGCATATTTAAAACCATTTTCAAAAAAATCTTTTGCCTAGTATCTGCAAAGTTTGGTTTCTTCATTGAAGGTTTCTGATGTTTCATCTTTCTCTTTTGGATGGATCCTCATTTTCTCTTTCTGTGTATGTCTTGTTATCTTTTGTACATTTTACTCTTTTAATATATTAACTCTTTAATTTAGTCTGTGAAGTGTCTTTTTCTTAGGTTTGCATCTGACTTGTGATATGACAGAGATTTCCCTGAATGCCAGGAGCTAACAAAAACAAACATGCAAAAAACACCTTTTATAGTCTTTGCAGATTGGCTGGTGCACTCCTTTAGAGCTTAGTCCTCCTAACAATGAACCTGAAAATCAGTCCAAGACAAAAGTGTAGGGTACTCTTCAGTCTTTTCTGAGCATGCGTCTTATTCTAGGCATGTATTCATTATCTTGAGAATTATGTTTACATGGATCTGCATACTCCTTCTTCTCCGTATGAAATAATTTTTCCTGTTGGTCTTCATTACTCTGTTGTATGTCTTAAAGTTGGCAATCCATTGCCCCGCTGGCACTGAAATTTGATTGTTTCCTACACTGATTTAGCTGTCTGCAAGCTGCTTCTGTGTGCAGGGCAATTTCTGTAATGGCAAATTTGATATGAGTGTCCTGGTTCAGTCTTTAGGCTGCCTCCAGACATATTGGCACAGATATATATGTACCCCCACTATACTCATAGGGTGTTACTCTGTTCCCCCCAGAACCTGGACCAAGCTTCTGCAATGATAGTGCAAATTGGCCACACACTAAGTTGGGGGAGGGGGAGGTGAGAGGGCCAGCAATGGAACTATGAGGTTTTCCTACCATTTTAAGTTGTCACTTTCTTAGTTTGGTACTCACCCAGTTACTGGATCTCATTAACTCTTTTCTCAAGCACCAAGAAAGATGATTCTGCCAGTTTTTGCTAGTTTTTGTGGCGGGGGGGGGGGGGGGGGATGGAACCCTGGAGTGTCATATTCTGCCAATTTGATGATTGAAAGAATTGATTTCATAAGTGGAGTAAAGGAGTGGAGTGCAGAAATTGTGTGTACATGCAGCCTTTCTCATTTTTCTGTTGCATGGTGCCTTCCTGTTGCTGACCCACCTTTTAGAATGGTGGAGAGAATGAATTATTTTAGGACTTTCCCTAAATATTTTGGGGGGTTGTTGAAATCTTGGTATAGCCAATACATTGTGCTTGGCTTCTGAATGCTATCTGTCCATGTGTGTTGATGTAAAAAGTTGAAACCCCCTATTTACCTATATACTTATTATTCCCAGTGTCGTAAGGGGGACTAAGACTATTCAAACCTCAGAAATTGTTTTCTAGACATTTCCATCATAATACTCTTTCCTTTTCTACCTTTGCCTCATTTATAGACTTGGTGTCTTGCCCTATCTCTAAATTTTACCTGGAGTTGTCTTCCAAGGTTTGTAGAATAATCCAGATGGACTGAAAACATGATTCTGAAAGAAAGGATTGGGGCATGCAGGGTGATGGAATCTGCAGCTGAGGGAAAAGTCACAGGAATCTTTGCTTCAGAGGAAGGCAGGTGGGGACTTGGCATTAGGAGTGCTGAATTCCCAGCTCTTCATTGTTTTCCAGACCTTGGGGAAGGTATCTGCATGCTCTGTCCTTTCTGGATTGTTGTGAAGTTTAAGTGAGATTGTTTTAGTGTGCTAAAGGCTGCCCATGCAATATACTCGAAATGAGTTGGCTTCTATAATGGGAATTTATTAAGTTTAAAGCTTACAGTTCTGAGGCCATGGAAGTATCCAAATCAAGGCATCATCAACAGAAGCTGCCTCACCAAGTGCAGCTTTGGGCAATCAGGCACATGACCAGGCATAAAGGGCTCTGCCTTCTCCTCCAGGATTACTTTCCTTTCCAAGCTCAGTTGTGGACAACCGCACACGTGGCTAGTCTCTCCCCTTTCCTCTGGGCCTCGTCTCTTTCCACTTCTTGTGGGCTTCTTTCCATGCATCTGTGCTCTGTTGATTCCAGCCTCAAGCCTCCAGGACCTCTCTTTTAGCTTCTCTCAAGGTTTCTCTGTCTCTGCCGTTTTTCTCTCTATGTCTCTGCATGTTCCTTCAATTTATAAAGGACTCCAGTGAAAGGATTAAGACCCACCCTGGGTCATGCCCTACTGAGGTGATCTTATCAAAAGGAAGATCCCTTATCTGAATCTAATCAAAAGGTCCCATTTACAATAAGAATGTACAGGAATGGATTAGCTCTAAGGGCATGATCTTCTTGAGTTCACCCAGCTTCAAACTGTCACAGGGATGTTGCCTGTCAAAGGGCTCTGTAAATGGTGAAGATGCTGGGTCCACTGGGAGGTGCAGGGAAAAAAGGTTAAATAGATGCTAATGTTTGAATATTTTTGGATTTCAATGTTTGAAGAGAGGGGTGAAGTTAGAGATGACTGAAGGAAGATGCATCTAAACTTCTCAAGTCTGAGCTTTCTCATCCCTCCCAAAGACCAAAAAGACTTGTGGGAGACCAAAGCTCTGGACAGGGCATGACCCCCCTTCCCCCCAGGAGAGGAGGCATGTTAGGTGGGAAGGAGAGTTTTAGTTGATGGAATTGGTTTTAGTTGTTGACTTTGAGCCTATGGCTGGTGGAGGCTTTGAAATCAGGATAAAGGGATGAGGTCATGCAAATGGAGGGGGCAAAAGGGATAAGAGAAATGCAAGTGAGTGTAAAAAGGATTGAAAAGGAAAAGCAAAAAGAGGAATAGAGAAGCGAAGAAAGGAGGGGCACAGTGGGACAAACCTCAGGAAACAAACTCACTCCTAACTACAGGGGTTAGACCCTCAGCTGCACACTTGAGAACAGTCTCTAAAGCCTGCCTTTTTTTTTTTTAATGAGTATACTCTTGTATTCGTCATGTGCAGTTAGTTTTTAATTTGTATGTTTGGTTAAGCACTTTGCTATTTAGTAAGAAAACTTGTCCTGAAAATATATCAGGATATGATGCTCATTTTAATTTACCAAACCATATTCCAAGCTTTGTAATTATTCCCACATTATTACATCCTTAGACATTACTGTTCAAACCACCTGCCTTTTAAACAGGAACAAAGGTTTGGATTCCTGTTGGGTGCAATACAGAATTCTGTTTGGCTGAATTAAATTCTCTTTATATTTGCTGAATGCCTTCTCAGGAAGTCTCCTACATAGGAGTGGGAAGTGTGGTTTGCACAGATTTGGGATTCAAGGTAGGAAATCATTTGTAAGGTGTGTGTGGTGGTTTGAAGCTGTACATTCCCCAGAAAGGCATGCTCTTAAATTTAATCCTTTCCTCTGGGTTTGGACTCATTATAAGTAGCATGTTTTGAGGAGCTACTTCAGTTAGGTGTGACCCTCCTCAGTCTGGATGGGTCTTAATCTTTTTACTGAAGTCTTTTTTAAACAGAATGAATACAGAGAGAGAGAGACAGAGAGACAGAGAGGGAAAAAGTCATAGAAGCAAGAAGTGGAAACACTGAACACCAGAAGAGAAGGGAGAGACCAGCAAACACCACCATGTGGCCGAGGAGCCAAGGATTGCCAGCAGCCAGTCTTCAGGAAGAAAGCATCACCTTATGATGCCTTGATTTGGACATTTTTCATGGCCGCAAACTGTAAGCTAGTAAATTCCCATTGTTAAAAGCCAGCCCTTTTCATGGTGTCTGCTTTGAGCAGCCAAGCAAACTAAGATAGTATGCTTTAAAAAAGTTCAGGGCTTCATTACAAAGTAATGGGATTGATTTCATTGTCCTGCTTAAGGAAATTACTTTGTCTTGCAAAAAAGGAAAATCTCTTAAGAAATCAATATCACTTCCAAATTTGAAGCTACCAAGGTAAAATTGATGATGCAAAATGTTTTGTATGAATCAGAAAAGGATTCAGTCTGAAGCTGAATTTTTCCCTTGGTCCTCATTTTCTTTTTTTAATAAACCTACCTAATGTAAATATTTTCAAGAGCTCTTACCCTGTATGAGGAGTTATTTTGGCTGTCCTTAAGGAGGGCTGGATGGGGGTGGGTCCAGAAATATTGCTACTGATTTCCTGTGTTGAAACACAGTCCTTCCCACTCTGAGGGGAAAGTACTTCATCGCACCTCCAGACTATGACAGTAAATACCTTCCAGAAATGCAATGTAATGTAATTGCAGTGATAGTAAAATGCCTTCCAGAAAGAACCAGAGAGCTGCTGCTCTGCAGTGTGTTTTCATGCCCTCAGGAACATATGGAAGTAACAAATGACAACATTGAGTGCACCCTGTCACCAGTGCCAGCGGAGCCCCAGACCCTCTTTCTCTTTGTTTTGGCTCTATTTCAAGCTTGAATGATTGCATTTGCGGAACTCCATTATCAACAAGAAAAGGTGAGAATGTGGGCTGAAGGTAGATGTATGCCTTTCCCATAGGCATAATTTTAGCAGTTTTGCATTTCACATCAGTGGATCTCATGCAGTTTTTCTTTCTGTCACATTGGTAGTTTGACTAAAATTCCCAGCACTATGGCCCATCTACTTAGTGGCAACATTGTTTCTCCTTTTGAAAAAAATTCTCAGTTGGAATGTTACCATCTTAGAATTGTTTTAAGAGTTGGAAAAGACTTCAGAGATCATTTTAGTCTAATCACATGTTTACACAGTTGGAACTGGAGCCTAGAAAGGCTATACTCAAAAGCTAGTGAGTAGAGGCAGTGCCCAGTATTGGGGTTACCCACCCCTCCAGGTCAGTGCTGCGATCCCTGCACCTCATAGCCTCTGGGGTAATTAGAATGATTTAAAAAATGTATAGTGCATTAGATTGTGCTGAAGTGACCTGTGTTCAAGTCCTGATTCTTTACATGCCTAGGAATATACCCATGAGAGATAACCATGCAAAAACTTACCTCTCAGTGCTCATAAGAGCTTTATTCACAATAGCCAAAAAGTGGAACAACGCAAACCTCTATCTTCTGATGAATGGATGAATAAAATGTAGTATAGCCACACAATGGAATATTATTTAGCCATAAAAGGGAATGAAGTTCTGATTCATGTTACAACATGGATGACCCTTGAAAACATTATACTAAGTGAAAGATACTAGTCACAAAAGGTCACACATTGTATGATTCCATATATATGAAATGTCCAGAGTAATCAAATCTATAGAGACAAAGTAGTTCAGTTGTTGTCAAGGCCTGGGCAAGATACCAATAAAAAATTACAATCCATACCAAGAAACAAAAAAATATGACCCAGTTAAAGGAAAAGATAAGCCTCCAGATGACATAAAGGAGTTGAGACAACTAATCATAGATATTCAAACAAATCTCCTTAATAAATTCAATGAGATGGCTAAAGAGATTAAGGATATTAAAAAGACATTGGATGAGCACAAAGAATAATTTGAAAGCATACAGAGAAAAATAGCAGATCTTATGGGCACAAAAGGCACAATAATTGAAATTAAAAATATACTGGAGGGTGGTAAGCGGCTGTGGCTCAATCAAATGAGCTCCCACCTAGCATATGGGAGGCCCTCAGTTCATGTCCTGGGGCCTCCTTGTGAAGGCAGGCTTACCTGCATTCTGTGGAGTGCTGCCTGGCCTGCAGACACACTAGAGAGCCAACTCAGCAAAAACAAACAAACAAACAAAAAACCTGACACAACAAAAAGAGGGAGACAAGTGAGAACACAGAAGAGCCCACAGCTAGTGGACACAGAGAGCAGACAACAAGCAAGCAGTAAGGGAGGTGGGGAAATAAAATAAATAATAAATACAGACACAGAAGAATGTACAGCAAATGGACACAGAGAGCAGACAGCATACAAAAAGTTGCAAGGGGAGATAAAAAATACACTGGAGGCATATAATAGCAGATTTGAGTAGACAGAAGAAAGGATTGGTAAGCTTGAAGAAATGGCTTTCAAAAGTGAACATACAAAAGAACAGATGAAGAAAAGAATGGAAAGAATTGACAAGTCTCAGGGAAGTAAACAACAGCAAGGGATATGCAAACATACATGTCATGAATGTCCCAGAAGGAGAAGAGAATGGAAAAGCAGCAGAAGGAATAGTTGAAGAAATACTGGTAGAAAATTTCTCGACCCTATTTAAGGACATAGATATCCATATCCAAGAAGCTCAACATACTCCCATCTGAATAAATCCGAATAGACCAATTCCAAGACACATACTCATCAGAATGTCAAATGCCAAAGACAAAGAAAGAATTTGAATGCAACAAGAGAAAAGCAATGCATAACTTATAAAGGATACCCAATAAGATTCAGTGCCATTTTCTCATCAGAAACCATGGAGGCAAGAAGGCAGTGGTATGACACATTTAAGAAATTGCAAGAGAAAAATTTCCAGCCAAGAATCTTATATATCCAGCAAGATTAACTTTTGAAAATGAGGATGAGATTAGAATATTCACAGATAAACAGAAACTGAGAGAGATTGTAACCAAGAGACTGGCTTTGCAGGAAATACTAAACAGTGTGCTACAGTCTGAAAAGAAAAGACAGGAGAGAGAGGCTTGGAAGAGAGTCTAGAAATGAGGAAGATTATATCAGTATAAGTAACTAAAAGTCTCAAAAGAGTGTGAAAATAAATACGACAGATAAAACCTAAAGGTCAAAATGGATGAAATAAGAACTGCCTTTACAGTAATAACATTGAATGTTAATGAATTAAACTCCCCAATCAAAACACACAGACAGGCAGAATGGTTAAGAAAATATGAGCCACCTATATGCTGTTTGCAAGAGAATCACTTTAGACCCAAGGGTACCAATAGATTGAAAATGAAAGCCTGGAAAAATATATTCCATGCATCCAGTCCTCCTCTTATAAAAAACAACAACTGGAGTACCTATACTTATATATCAGATGGAATAGACTTTAAAAGACAGTAGTAATGTGCAATCTGAGGAGAAAGTCAGGAAAAAGAAAATTCTATTTACAATAGTTACTAAAAGAATCAAATATTTAGAAATAAACTTAACCAATGACATAAAACTTGTATTCAGAAAACTACAACTCATTGTTACAAGAAATAAAAAAAAGACTTAAATAACTGGAAGAACATTCCATGCTCATGGATTGGAAGACTAAATCTCATTAAGATGATGTTAGTTCTACCCTAATTGATATACAGATTCAATGCAATCCTGATAAAAATTCTACCAGCATTTGTTAAATAAATGGAAAACATGATTATCAAGTTTATTTGGAAGGGTAAGATGTCCCAAATAGCCAGAAACATCTGAAAAGGAAAAGTGAATTTGGAGGACACTAACTTTTGGACTTTAAATCATCTTACCTAGCTACAGTGGTAAAAACAGCATGGTGCTGGCATAAAGACAGACACATAGACCCATGGAACCAAACTGATGGTTAAGAAACAGACCCTCACATCTGTGGTCAAGTGATATTTGACAAGCCTGTCAGACCCACCCAGCTCAGGCAGAACAGTCCATTCAACAAATGTGCTGAGAGAACAGGATATCCATAGTCAAAAGAAGGAAAGAGGATCCCTATCTCATACCTTATACAAAAATGAACTCAAAATGTATAAAAAACCTAAGTATAAAAGCAAGAACCATAAAGCTTCTAGAAGAAAATGTAGGAAACCATCTTCAAGACCTGGTAGTAGGTGGTGGATTCTTAAAGGAGATAAGAGGAGGACTGAAAAGGACTACTGATGTTTAATGTATATAGAAGTTTTAATTAACTTTATTGTGAAAGATGTATAGAGTTGATGGTAACACATTATAGTAATAGCTGGTTTATAAATGGAAATGTGACTGAAAAGGGTAGCCTAGGGATGTAAATGCCAACTGAAAGAAAGAGAATAATCTAGGGACTGAATAATATAGTAAACCTAGAGGTGGATGAGAATTGTGGTTGATGGCACAGATGCAAGAGTGTCCTTTTTGAGCTAGAGCAGATGTACATCACTATTTCAGGATCGTGGGAATTTGAAGCATGGGAAAAATACAACTGAAATGACCAATGGACTGTGATTAACAGTAATAATGTAATATTTTTAAAATTTATTTTATTTTTTAATCTTTCTTTTTTTTGTAATAATGTAATATTCATTCACATAAGCCAAAGATGTACTGTGTTGATGATGGTGGCGTATGGAAAAAGTGTGCCAAATACATGCTATGGACCTGGTAAATCTGATGATATTATCTCATAATCTGTAACAAATTTACACCACAGTGTGGTTTGTTGATAGAGGGGTGTTGTATGGGAATCCTGCACACCTGCATAATTGTTTTATAAGTTTACAACTTTTGTTTTAAAAAGTATATTTAAAAAATAATGATAGCATGGCTTGGGGGAAAATACACCAACTATAAGATAAGTACTATAGTTAGTAGTAAGATTTTGACAATATTCTTTCATAATTTGTAACAAATGTACACAACAATGCATGGTATTGGTAGTGGGTTGATTTATGGGATCTCTGTATGATGTTATGCATGTTTGCTTTTTAAGTTCACAACTTTTACTATACATTTATTATTTATATATGTTCATATATAAATGATAGAAAATAATAATAATAATAATGGGGTGGGCTGGGGAAAATACTCTAAATGTAAGATACTTTGGTTGGTAGGAATATTTAAGGATGTTCTTTAATTATTAGTTAAAATTGTTTTACAACAATGCAAGGTTTTGTTGGTAGAGTGAGGTATGATGTCCCTGTATGATGTTATGTATGTTTGTTTTGTAAATTTACAACTATTACCCTACATCATTGTTGATGTATGTTTATGTATGTGTGACATACTTCAATAAATTTAAAAAAATGTAAATAGAAGAAAGAACTAATAAAGATAAAAGCATATCAATGAAAATGGATATAGAAAAGTAATAAAATCAGTAAAAAAAAAAAAAAAAAAAGATGTCTAAGAATAGCAACTCCACAGAGACCAAAAGTGGATTACAGGTTACTAGGGAATAGATGGGGTGGGGAAAGAGGGAGTATATGTTTGGTTGGTATGTGTGAAAATAAATAAAAAAATTGGAGTTCATCTCAAAAATTAAAAAAAAAAAGTGCTACAGTTCTTAAGCATTACTTTGAAATCAACCAGTAAATCTGGATGCTTTTACATCTGAGTATTTCTCAAAACTAAAGACCTCCTAATGACTCGACTTTTTTCTTTCCTTTTATTTTCCTATTCTCTCTTTCTCCTTTAACAGAGACAACATATCTGTTGACAAGACCACAATCTGATCCCAAAGATGTGCTCCACAAACCCAGGCAATTGGGTCACATTTGATGATGACTCTGCTTTTCAATCTTCTCAAAAGTCAAAGAACTTCCCTCTAGAGAATCAAAGTGCCTGTAGACCAAATGGTCTGAAGCTGAACCTTTCTGGTAACAAGGAATTCCCCAGTGGCTCTTCCTCTACCAGCAGCACCCCTCTCTCCTCCCCCATTGTGGATTTTTACCTCAGTCCAGGACCTCCAAGCAACTCTCCTCTTTCCACACCTACCAAAGACTTTCCTGGTATTCCTGGAATCCCCAAATCAGGGACTCACGTGCTTTATCCTATCCTGGAATCATCTTCAAACAGTTCATTCACCATACCAGAGGCAGCTTCCTCCTTATCACCTACTAAACCAGCCTGTTTATCCCATGCTTCCTTGCCCAGTGACCCCTCATGTATACATCCTGCTCCCAAAATGGGTGTTCCAAATGAAATTAGCCCTCATCAGGCTGAAAGCATAGGGTTCCAAAGTGATGCTCCCCACTTTCAGTATTTTCGGGAGGACTGTACCTTTTCAAGTCCATTTTGGAAAGATGAAGGCAGTGCCTCCCAGGTCACCTTTGATCATCCAGGAAGCAGAAAGACATTTCCAGCAAGAGACAAGGAGATGGCAACTGATCAGAAAAGTCTAAATCAGTGTTCACTCAACTATATCTGTGAGAAACTTGAACACCTCCAGTCAGCTGAGAATCAAGACTCATTTGGCAATTTGTCTATGCATTGTCCCTATGCTGAAGACACTGCCTCTTCCTTTGTGCCTCACACGCTCTTCAGGAGTCAGCCAAAAGCTGGGTGGTCTTTCATGCTGAGAATTCCTGAGAAGAAGAACATGATGTCTTCCCGGCAATGGGGACCAATTTTTCTCAAAGTCTTACCTGGAGGAATTTTGCAAATGTATTATGAGAAAGGATTAGAAAAACCATTTAAAGAGCTGCAGCTTGATCCACATTGCCAGCTTTCTGAACCCAAAGTTGAGAACTTTAGTGTGGCAGGAAAAATCCATACTGTGAAGATTGAGCATGTGTCTTACACAGAAAAAAGGAAATACCATCCCAAGACGGAAGTTGTTCATGAACCAGACATAGAACAGATGCTGAAGTTGGGGTCCACAGAGTACCATGACTTCCTTGACTTTCTGACTACTGTGGAGGAGGAACTGCTGAAGCTGCCAGCTGTTTCAAAACAAAGAAGAAACTATGAGGAACAAGAAATTTCCTTGGAAGTTGTGGACAACTTTTGGGGTAAAATCACTAAAGAAGGAAAATTGGTTGAAAGTGCTGTGATAACTCAAATCTCTTGCCTCTGCTTTGTGAATGGGAACACAGAATGCTTTTTAACCTTGAATGACCTTGAGCTGCAGAAGCGGGATGAACGCTATTTTGAAAAAGACCCAGAAAAGAAAGGGATTGATATTCTTGTCTACCATTTTCATAAGTGTGTGAAACCAGAAGAATTTGAACAATCAAGAATCATTAAGTTTGTTCCTCTGGATGCCTGCCGGTTTGAGCTGATGCGTTTCAAGACTTTGCATAACGGGGAAGATCTTCCCTTTTCTGTGAAGTCTGTAGTGGTTGTCCAAGGGGCGTATGTGGAGCTTCAGGCCTTTGTCACTATGGCCCCATTGGCTCAGAGACCTTCCCACGCTGCTTCCTTGAAGTCCTGTGATGACATAATGATACACTTTCCCGTCCCATCACAGTGGATCAAGACCCTCTGGACTATGAACCTCCAGAGACAGAAGTCCCTGAAAGCCAAAATGAACCGCCGGGCCTGTCTGGGGAGTTTACACGAACCTGAATCGGAACCTGTCATACAGGTCACTGTGGGGTCAGCAAAATACGAGAGTGCCTACCGGGCTGTGGTGTGGAAGATAGACCGGCTTCCTGATAAAAATTCAAGTAAATATTCAACACCCTGTATTCGTTTTCATGTGAAATACCTTATAGGCTTTTACCCTTCTCCTTGGCTGAAATATTTTGGTCATCTGAGGCCATGCTTACCACCCAATGCTACACAGCTGGGTGAGAGGCATGAGAGGTAGAACATTTAGTCAAACAGCTGGTTTATTTTTTCCTCTGATGTCTGTTTCCACTAGATAAGTTTAATCTTTTTTTTTTTTTTTTTTTTTTTATAATCATAAAAACACCATTGTAGGCTAGAATTTTATAGTGGATGGTGGCCCTGAGGTTAAATTTGTAGACATGCATTTGTAGACATTTGTTGACATCAACCTCAAATATTAAAAATGTTGCTAACATATCTTAGCCTTTTAAGATCTGCTACCCATGAATTTACCTGAACTTTTTTTGTATTCTCAGCCAGTGCCAGTTTCTTCTTTGGTTTTGCTTGCTGCTTGTAGAAATACAACAGCCTTTCATTTTTACTAAATGTTACTTCCCTGGCTGAAATTACTAATTTGAACATTTCAACTAGTTGTTTTAGAGTTATGTAGACACAGCCTAAATGTTAAAAATTTAGTTAATCTTTTTAATTTTGTAAACACTAGAAATTCAGAACTTTTAAGAAGGTTCTAGTGCCATATCGATTTTAGAATACAGAGTCAGTAGTGGGGGTAATACAATGGAGTGAAAAAGCACATTTTGAAACTAGGTCTGCTCCCTGTTTCAGTGGAGTTATTTCCAGCAGAACATGGGGCTCTGGAGCTAAATTCTAGGCAGGTTTGAGAGACCTAAGTTGTACTCATTCATTCATTCAACCAAACCCTTTTTGAGTACTTACTGTGTACTGAGAGCCACTTCAGTTGCTGAGAGTAAAGATGAATAAGATCTGATCCCTGCTTCCACGTAGCTTGCTTCTGTATATGGTAAGTCTTCCAGAAAATCCAAGCTCATCTTTGAGTTCTCTAGGCTGTGGCTTTCAGAGAGTATTTATATTTGGAGTTGCCCTATAGCAGCACTTTCTCAAACCTAATTGCATGTATAGAATAGCCTGGGAGCTTTGAAATAATGTTGTTTTATTCTTTTTTTTTTAAATATACTTTTTTTAAATTTAAAAAGATACTTAGTTTATATAAATATTACATTAAAAAATATAGGGGATTCTCAAATGCCCCACTCCCTACCCCTCCCACATTTTCCCACATTAACAATATCCTTCATTAGTGTAGTACGTTTGTTATAATTGATGAGCACATTTTGGAGCATTGCCACTAAGTGGGGATTATAGTTTACATTATAGTTTACACTCTCTCCTGTACAATTTTGTAAGTTATGGCAAGATATATACTGGCTTGTATCTGTCATTGCAATGTCATTCAGGACAATTCCCAAGTCCTGAAAATGTCCCCATATTACATCTGTTTTTCCCTCTCCCTCCCCTCAGAACCTCTAGTGGCCACTGCCTCCACATCAATGATAAAAGCTCTTCCATTGCTAGAATCACAATAAGTCTATACTGGAATACTAGTAATTCTACTATAGTCCATCATTCATCCCCAATCTTGAGGATTCTGGGATGGTGATGTCTACTTTACCTCTAATAGAGAGGGAGCTTAGATCCCATGGGGCAGATGGATGGGTCTATCTTGCTTGAAGTTACAGATTCTGTTCCTTGAAATGGTCATTGTCCATCATCATCTTCTTGTTAGTTGTCCTGGGTGAGCCCAATGAAACTGGAGAGTAGGTGTTGCAACTCTGTTGAGATTCAGGGCCCAGCTGGCACATGGACAGCCCAAAGACTTAAGTCTCTTGGACATACGCTTATCAACTTCTGTTTGAACTATATAGTTCTGTTTGAACTTATAGTTCAAATAGAAGGAGCAGAAGAGCCATGCGGAGGGAAACCACACCTGAGTCCAGCTCTGTCACACTGGGGAGAATAAATTATCAAGTAGGGCTCATTGGCAGGGCACCAAACTCCTGAGCTGTCTGCCCTGCCTGTAGTGTCTGGATGTCTGTGCTATTTGAGGCAATATTTACTGTGGCAGTCAAAGAGATCCTGCTGAGACTTGCATAAGCTTAACCTCTGGGATGACCTCCCAACTCACTTTGAAATCTCTTAGTCATATAAACTCATTTGTCTTTACCTTTTCCCCCTTTTTGTCAACGTGTTTTTTCAGTTGCATTGCTATGAAATAATGGTTATATTCAGGGTCCACTCCATACCAGTTAAATCAGAATCTCTGCATGTGGGGCGCAGACATCAATGCTTTTTTAAAGTTCCCAGGTGAATCTGATGTGTAGCCAGGGTGGAGGAGCACTGCTCTGTAGGCTTTGCAGGGTCCGAGACTGGAAGAACAGGCTCTAGACTCTAGAGGACTTGAGGGTGCAGCAAGGAGCTGAGCATCCCAGGAGGCTGGGGACCACCTTAGAGCTTAGAGCTTGTTGGCTTAAGCATCTGTTAACTGGTTGTAGCTGGAGCTCTGGGCAGGGTCCAGCAGGTGGGGACACAGGCCTGCTGGGCCCCTGTGCAGGAGCGAAGCCCAGGCCCTGCAGCCCTCCCCTGTGTCCCACACCCTTTATTAATGCCAAGTCCCTTATCCACCGCACGCTCGGTCTCATTCCCACATTAGTTACAGTCCTGTTGCTATGACTGCGTGGAGGAGAAGTGGGTGCAATGGCAGTGGTGTAGCACTGCCACTGTAGATGACCTCGAACAGCTCCTTTTGGTCAATTCCAGTGTGCTGGTGTGCGTGTGGGGCTTCCGTGTTAAAATCCTTAGGGGGAAATGTGTACCGCCTTTTGTATGTAAATTTGCTGGGGAAGATCATGCTCTGATTATCTTCACCTCAGAGAAACAAGTTTTGGGGTTTTGAGAACAAGGTTCCAAATGATCTCTTCTAAACGGTATGTGCTGTTATTTGGTTATAAAAATCAGAGTGTTGCCTTTTATTCTAAAGACTAAATAAAAAGGGGAAGGCAGGCTGGCAGGAAGGCCTGCTATCACCTCTGGATCTCCTGACTGGAGTCACGTGAGTACTTGACTCCAGTTGTTTTCCTTTGGTCCTAGGACCCAACCGAAAGGTCGACATAGTTTGCCCATAGATTTGCAGTAATCATTATGCCCCTGAGAGAGGAGGACACAGGGCTCAGCCTGCTGGCTTGTCTAGGTGGGTTAAGAAGGGGAGGAGGACAGGCTCCCAAAAGAGCTATTCTTGCTTCGCTCTCAGAGGCCAGAAGGAAAGAAACACCCTGGCTGGACCTGGCCAGGGATCGAAAGCATTTCCTGAACTGAGAACCCATGCAAAGCATTTTTTTCTAATTTTCTAAGTGGAACAGCCTATAAAGGCTCTTATGAAAATGACACTGCATTTTCCCAGTTAGTGGTGTAGTTAATTGAGTCAATCAATAAGAATTTGTTGGGAAGAGGGCTCACTCATTCATTCAATTAATAAACTTCCACTAAGTTTCCTCTAGGTACAAGCTCTGTGCTGGGTGTTTGGGAGATGCAGAAACAAATATGATTGCTTCTCTCCGTAAATGTAACAGCCTGGCAGGTCCAACAGATGCGGAAGGAACTATCCAAGTGCACTGTGATTTCTTTCCCAAGCTTGAGATTCCAGAGGGAATTTGGAGAAAGAAGGGATAAACTGCCTGGGGGTTTTAGGGTAGGCTTTGCTGAAGAGGTGATGGTTAAGCTTGGCCTGGGAGAATGAGCAGGATACCAGGGGTAGCGGCAGCAGGAACATAGGCGTGTAGGTGGGGGAGCTTCCTAAGTCTGGGGTTAAGGGGGTGGCAGGAGAAGGGGCCAGCATGCACAGGGCCTTGTGAGCTGGGCAGTGGGGTGTGGACACTTTTATCCGTGGTCAACAAAGCATCAGGAGGGTTTTCAGGAATGACCATGACATAACCACACCTTGCTTTGAAAGGAAGGCAAGGAGTGGAGGAAAGATCCAGGAGCGGATGATAGATCCGGGGGTAGTGGTGGGAGGTGAGAGGTGCTGAGCAAGGGCAGTGGCGGTGGGAGCACTGGGGCGGGGAGGTGAGCAGTGGGGACGAGAGTTCAGAGTACGTGCCCCTGAGACAATGAGGGACTCTCTGGGGCTGAGGGGGAAAGGGAGGAGAACTCTGGCTTTGGTGAATAGGTGGGTGGTGGTGCCATTAGTCGAGTAAAGCCGGGATCCTCTCATCAGTGGTCCTGTTACAGTCTCGGTCTTGTTTCTCTACCCTGGCTGCATGTTAGAACCCCCTGGGGAACTTTAAAACATACCCATCCACTGCCTGAGGCCCAGGTATAGGCTCTTCTGCACAGCCAGGTTACCAACGACTCGCTTCCTGACTCTGCCTGCTTTAGGCATCCCTGTGTCTCTCAGAGCCCTATTACACACACAAACACACACACACACTGTATTAGACTTAATGAATTATTTACTAGCCCTTGAGCTCACTGAGAGCAATGACAAGAATGGACACTCCCAGAGAGGCAGGCGGGACGAGATTTTGGACTTAAGGAATTCTTCTGGAAGGCTGTCGTAGCGCCAGGCCCACACAAGGTTTATACAAGCCTTTGGAGTCAGTTTTGCAGCCAGGATCAGAGCTTTTTTGTTGAGATCAGGTCTGTACTCAAAGAGGTCAAGGGAGGGAGACAGTGGGGGAGGTGTCTGGAGCCCGAAGAATAGGCTAGTCTCCCAGGCAACTCTGAGCTTGGCTACTGAAGGACCCTTCTGGGATCTGTGGCCCTGTCAACGAGGTTTCTCTATGATGGAAGTCGGGGAAGGTAATTCAGAAAGCAGGAGGGTGCTCTGGGCAGGCTGCTGCCCAATTTGCCCCTTAGGAAGAGGTACAGATGAGTAAGTTTGGGACAGAGAGTAAATCTTAGTCTTCCAGCAATGCTTCTCAAACTTTAATATGCCCATGAATCACGTAGATTCGGAGGTGGGGCCCGAGGAACTGGTTCTAATGAGTGCCAAGTGCTGGTGCTGCTGCTGGCCAGTGGACCTGAGAACAACGGCAGGTCCTGGAACACACCTTTGTCCTATGTGAGTTTTGAATCATCAGTTGTGTGTGTTGAGAGCTGTATTAGTTAGCCAAAAGGGGTACTGATGCAAAGTAGCAGAACTCTGTTGGCTTTTTGGAAGGGTATTTATTTGGGGTAGAAGCTTATAGTCACAAGGCCCTAAAGAGTCCAACTCATGGTACTGTAGGAGATACTTTCCCACCCAGAGTCATTGGCTGCAAGGTGGTAGGCGATCTCTGCAATGGTTCAGCCTTCCTTCTTCCTTTTTTTTTTTTTTTTTTTTCTCTGTAGCCCTCAGGAGTGTTGGTATTTATTTTGAGGAGCCACATTTTTTTTTTTTTTTTAAAGATTTATTTATTTAATTTCCCCCCCTCCCCTGGTTGTCTGTTCTTGGTGTCTATTTGCTGCGTCTTGTTTCTTTGTCCGCTTCTGTTGTCGTCAGCGGCACGGGAAGTGTGGGCGGCGCCATTCCTGGGCAGGCTGCTCTTTCCTTTCACGCTGGGCGGCTTTCCTCATGGGCGCACTCCTTGCGCGTGGGCTCCCCCACGTGAGGGACACCCTTGCGTGGCACGGCACTCCTTGCGCGCATCAGCACTGCGCATGGCCAGCTCCACACGGGTCAAGGAGGCCCGGGGTTTGAACCGCGGTCCTCCCATATGGTAGACGGATGCCCTAACCACTGGGCCAAAGTCCGTTTCCCTTCCTTCTTCCTTTTAACTCTCTGTGGTTCCAGCTTCTGATCTCAGCGCTAGGCTGACAAGAGCCTTGACTCTCCCCAGGGCTCATTTCCTTCCGGGCTCAGCTGCTCTGGTCTCTTTGCAAGGTCAGCTGTAGATATCTGGCTCATCTCTCTTCCCGGGGGCTGCAAGATCCTTTCTGTATCTTCTCTGGGTAACTACCGTGTGAGCGTCTGTTTTATCAGCCCACCAAGGGGGTGTGTACTCAATGCCCTAATGACTTGGTCGAATCAAAATCCTAATCTTAACATAATTTAATCAGAGACATCTCAACTGAATCTATCATAGTTAACGGGCATCATACCCAGAGGAACAGACCAATTTACACACATAGTCAGTATCTCTTATTTGGAATTCACAAGTAATATCGAACTCCCACAAGAGCAAATGACTTTAAAAAGACAAAAATCTTTTGAAAGTTGCCATTTTCAAGCTAGTATTTGAAAAACCTACTCTATCAGAAAAAAATGTTTGAAAAGTGGAAACTGGCAAAATAGGTAAGCTAGTCTATTATGCATTAATTATTATTATTATTATTTTGCCTTTGCTCTTGGGGATTTGTGAGATCAGGACTGATCTTTCATCTTGGCAAAATCACTTCCATGTAATTTCAGGGGAGACGGGAAAGGTTGGCCCCTTAAGTCCCTCTTGTAACCAAATAACAATGCCAAGTCTTTCTTTTTAAGATAAAGGCAGAACTGGGGCACACAGCTCCTAGACTTCATTCATACAAAGGTGCGACTTTTCCAGAGCTCAGGCTTTGTTAGGGAGGGAGGGGTGAAGGAAAGAAGGTTGAGAGAAGGAGAGATACAGGCCTCAGGGTATCGGTTGCTCTCTCCCCTTCCTTTTGCGTCAAATTCCTATCATTCATTTTCTTCAACTCTCAACAGTTAAGTTTCAAATGTGAAGTATTCAGGTTCAAGAAGGACTGGCTATCAACTAGATCTAAGTAGATTTTGTAATTTGCATTCTCATTCGTAAGAAAACAAAAAGTTAGGTTGAGAGAATGACAAGTACCAAAGCCAGAGAGTGCCCTCTCGTGGTTGGCACCAGGATAAATAATATGATTTCCTTCTCAGCCCATTTATTCATGAATTCAACAAATGAGCCACCAGTGTGCATGACATTGTGCCAGGTGCAGACATGGAAAATGGAAAAATTTGCCAGAAAACTGGAAAGGAAAAATGTTGTCCTTTATCTTTTACCAGGTTTGCTGTTGTTGTTTTGTTTTTTAGAAAAGCTGGCAGATTTTTCTCTCTCTCTCTTTTTTTTTTTTTTTTTTTTTTTTGAGGACTAGGTGTTCAATTCTTGGGTAAGAATTTACATTGCAAAACAGTTTTTTGGGGGCAACAAAGTGAGGATTTCAAATGAGATAATATTCAATATTATTTTCAGCTCTAAGTGTATAGAATTCACAGCAAACTTGTGGTAATTAAATAATTTGGATTAATAATTGAATGGTACTTTGCAAAATAATAATACTATATGTCCAGCACATCTCTAGTCCTGTGTTAGCACTGCTCCAGTACTCCATGAGTCGCAACTGGTTTAATCCTCATAACCCTGTAAGGCTCCCATTGCTATTATCATCAACCCCATTTTCAGATGGGGAAGCAGAAGCCCAGAAAGATCAAGTAAGCTTCCTAGGACTATATAGCTATTAAGTGGCAGAACAGAGATTGAACCCTGGGCAGTCTGTGTGTAGTGCCCTAAAAGAATTCAATGCCTGAATTGAAAGCCAACCTCCAGCTCCGGCTGCCACCAGAGGCCAGATTTCTTCACTCTATCGCTAGAGCCCCTACACATTAAAAAAAGAAAGACTGCCTGGATTAAGTCTGAATGAACATACTGTATTCTTGCTGCAGACAGAAGGCTAGAAAGAGTAATGAATTGTGGAGTCTCCTCTGGGTACACGTGTGTGAATAAAATTTGTCACCTGCCTGCCATGATGTGGGTGGCTTAGAGCCCCTCAGAGGCCACTGTTGTCCTGCCCTCCGTGTAAGTGGTATAAATGGCTAATGAGCATCTGCTGGTTAATTGATGACTTCTCAAGGCCCTTTATAGACTTAGAATTCTATTAGTTTCTGTACAGGAAACAGATTGTAAGATATGAAAGGTAATTTATCTTTTAAGAATGTAGTGAAATCCTTTAAAATCTTGTTTTTGTGCCTAAAGCTATACTCTCATGTAAATGTTCTTCCTGAGCTATGTCAGTGGTATGGTAATATAATCTGACCTTTGAAATTACTGTCATCTGATACATTTATTTAAGTAAAGATAACAGCCCCATTGGCTAAGTAGATGCTCTGAACAATTCATCTTGTTCAGAGTCATGGAACATTTACAAACTTTGCAAACTTAACACCAAGGATTACGTTGGAAAGATGTTTACTCCCTTATAACACACAAATATACAAACTGATGTACACACACATACTTGTTGACTTGACTCCACTTAAAATCTTTGAGTATATCTTATATCCCTGGGCCTAGCACAAAATCTGGGTGGCATAGCATAGATGTTCAGTAAATGGCAAATTGAATCAAATAAAAAACAAATATTAGATTGAAAAATTGACAATTTGCCCACTTCTGCACTTTACATCTGTTCCAGTCAAAGCTTTTAAGGAAGGTGGGTGAGAATTATAGTATTAAAAAATAATCTATTCTACTTGAAAAAAGAATTCCTGGCCTGGAATATTTTCTGAGACATAATAAAATTTCACCAAGTTGAAACTTTAAAAAATCCTAATTTTAAGTAATGTGACCTAATTTGGGCTGAAGTGAACCTTTTCAGAGTCTATTAATAAATAGAATGATAAGAAGATGAAAAACTTAAGAATTATTATAAGACCTTATTCTGTCTAACAGAAAGAGGTTTTGTAAAGGTTCTCAGCACATTGTAGCAAAATATTTAGGTTTAATATGAATGTTATCCTTATCTTTTAACTAAAGAAGACCTAATAATACTTCTGATTGAAAACATTTTAGGAGTTAATGTATGCAATATATATCAATAAAGTTATACTTATTTTAAAGCTAGTTCTTAAAAAGCACAGATGGATTTCTTTCTGGTTAGCTCAAAATTGGAAAATTTGAAAGTATTTGTTTAAATGGCATTCATGCTAATGGATTTACTTAGAGAGATGAGGTCTTTTGTATTCAAGAGAAATGTTCAATAACCATTGAAATACTTTGACCATTTGCTTTTTTTTCCTTCAAGATTTCGATCATCCCCATTGTCTGTCATACAAACTGGAACTTGGATCAGATCAAGAAATACCCTCTGATTGGTATCCATTTGCTACTGTTAAGTTTGTCATGCTTGATACCTGTGCCTCAAGGACAGAGGTCAGGTCCCTGGGTGTGGAGAGTGATGTCCAGCCACAGAAACATGTTCACCAGCGAGCTTGCTACAACATCCAGGTACATCCCACACCTCCTTTGGTTCATGTTGGGGCTTCAAGAGCTGTGCTCATTGGCTTTAAATATTTACTTTGCTTTCTTAGGTGGCCATGTGTATGTTGATATTTGACCTAAAGAAGAGTCCAGCCATCCAAACTTTATGACCAGTGGTGAGCTTAGTTCTTCCCTTCAGTTTTAGAGGGGATCCTGAGCCCATAGTGCCACGTGCTCAGTATTTAGCTCTCAATGAAAAACAGCATTAAAAAGAAATTCACATTTTAAATTTGAATTGTGAATTCCAAATTGGAAGCATATTTATAGTGAAATTGTGATGTTAGACTAGCACTCCACAAAATATGTCCCATGTGACGATCCAAGTAGAAAATAAGTTAGGGGATGCTGTACACTAAGGTCATGGTAAACGAAGACTCTGAAAAGTCCTGAAATAAAGAAACCTATGAAGCTTACACGCTGCTTGAATCTCAACTATGATTAATGCCATCCTGATTTTCTGCTTGTTTATTCTTATTAAAATAGTGTGATTATATAAAACATCATTACCTAACCAGTGATCTTATCATACGGAAATGGAAGGGAGGTTTTTTGCCTTTATTTGGACCATCTGATTAGAAGTCTGTATGGTTGGACCCAATGATTTGTTTCTCTTGGTAAAATTAATGGTGGGTAGATGCTGTCCTGTGCAGCTTCTTCAGGACCTAAGGACTTTTTCTCTCAGCTGCTGAGAGAGCTGCTGTCTGACATCCCTCATGGTTTTCAGTGACTGTGGATGCAAGGGTCTAAAGGCCCCGTTGCCTCAACTTGGGATAGCCCTGGGATTGATTGAGGCCTTTACTGTGATTATCTTAGAGCCCAACTTCTCCCCCTGCTCATTCTACTTCCTTCCTGTCCCTTTCTTTCCCCCTCTGGTGTTGACCCCCTAGCATTCCCAGTAAATTCCTGCCCACAAATCTTCATCTCAGAAGCAGCTTCTTTGGGAATCTGATCTGTAACACTAGGTGTATGAGTAGTGCATGCAAATGAAGTGGGGGCCAAGTGCATACGGAGACTTCTTTTATACCCATTTTCCTATTCACAGGATGTGCCAATTTCATCATTTAGTAGAGGACAGCTCAGAATTATATAACAAAGCATATTTAGCTTCAAGGCCATGTACTAACTGATCTTCACCAGCTGGTGGCAGTGTCAAAATGATATTCGTATATTTCATATATATCTGTTGAGCAACTTCTAAATGCCAGACACTGCTCTAGAATCGGGGGACACAGCAGTGAACACGAGACAAGATCCCTGCCCTCGTGGAGCTGATCTTCTAGTGGGTGGAAACAAGAAACAGTAGTAAACCCATAAATAATGTGAATTCCAATAGTGACAAATTCTGAGACTACTGTAGGGTAACGAGCTAGAGGGCGATGGGGGGCTTCCTTATCCAGAGTGGTCAGGGAGGTCCCCTGCGGAGGTGACATTTGACCTGATACGCAAAACAGGAGGGGCAGCAGATGGGTCAGTCCAGCAGTTTACTGGTCTGTGTTCTGGCTAATTAGAGAGTTAATTTTGGGTAAGTTATAAATCTTGGGTGGCCCCAAGACTGGATACAAGATTGTTCAGGGTACAATCGAACACATCTTTAGAGAGATTTGCAGTTGTTTTATCAATATTTGTGCTTTATGTACATTTTATGAGAACCATGTCAGACGGGGAAGAGATGAGGATTTCAGTCTTCTTCCAGAGCCAACCGTGGAGGGAAGGATTTGTGTAGTTCCAGTCTTAACCTAAGACAAAAAAATAGGACTTTATAGGTGGTATTGCCGGGTTGCTTGTTAATGTTGTCTATGTTCTGGTTTTGAACAACAGGTTGAAATAGAAAAGAAATGGATTAAAATTGACGGAGAAGACCCAGACAAAGCTGGTGACTGCTTAACTCAATAGAAGTAGCAAGAGCAAATGAAGACGACCACTTTTCAAGTATTTAATTCACAGAAACCACAGTTCTGCTACTACACAGTGGAAATGACTTCTGAGTAGAGGGCTTAGCATGGTTCCAATGGTTGCATTTAGAGAAGTTTTGACCTGAAACTGAGCAGTCTGTATTTTATGCTTTTGGTATCTTTATGCCCTGGGGGTTTGGTCTAGAATGTATCTAAATTTGTGTGATGTTTTTGCTTCCTGTCGACACCCAAAGGCACTGTTATTTGACGTGTGACCCAGCAGCCAGTTTGGCTAATGGGTTTTTGATTTTTGATTACTCAGTGGCAGGTTGTTTTGCACTCTGAATTACCTACGTGCCATATTTATTACCCCTCAGGCTCAATTTCTTCTTGCTTTGTTAGCACCTGTACCAGACGGTGAGGCAATCAAAGGAGACATAAACCAAGCTTAATTTTCCCTTTTGCTCATCTCCGAAACATGGCTAAGTATAGAATGATGTTGAAACCACAGGCTAAACTGGAGATTTGGAAGTGTCAGTGATTTTGAATTGCCACATTGCTAAATAATCATTGGCCATATTTAGTGCCTTTCTTTCCCCCACTGTATTATTTTCAAAATGTCTTCGTATTCTGGTGTGTGCTGCAAAGAAGCTCTTTCTGTTTTTGGTATGATTCACTAAGACACATTATCTTTTCTTTGGAGGAATTCCTTTCAAAATGGAATCCCAGTTTTGGACACTAGTTAAAATATTTAAATACATTAAGTATAAACTTTTAAAGTTCATGAATATTCTTTCTCTGAAGTAGTGATTTTAAAAATGTTTTTGATACAGTGTTATTTGTAAATAACATGAACCTTTATCAGGTAGAAATCCAAATCACTTTATGATTATTTTATGCTGGTTCTATCATGCTATTTTATGGTAGTTCTGCTTAATTTAGAGTATTTTTTTAACAGATGAGCAAAGTGAAGACAATAGATTTTTCTACCTTGATTTCTAAGAGGCAACATTTCTCGTCTTCAAAGCCAGGCAAATGAGTATGATAGTTTGGCTTCTAATAAAAAGACAATGACATTAGCAGTTATAATTCTGTTTGTAATTTCTTTTTAGTATGAACAGTGAAAGGTCAGAATTTTCAAATTCCTGAAGTCTCTAGGTATTTTTAGTCTGAAAAACAAGTCTTCCCTGTGGTATTTAAGAATCTTCAATTTATGTTGAATCTTAAATATGATGAGGAGGTATTTTTCTCTATTTACCAAATCTCACTTGAGTCAGAACTGATGTAATGATCTTCTAGACAACATTTATTTGTTGAGAGTTTATTTCATGTTTTATTTAATATTGTGTTGCATTCGTTTTAGCCTTTTTTTTTTTAAAGATTAAAACAAACTTTCCTGATGGTCTGTATCAATCAGCACATTCCCCCCCCCACCCCGCCAGATGGCTCCCTTGTCCATTTGCTGTTATTTGTGCTCGTTGTTTTTTTTCTTTCTTGCTATCTGCTGGTTGTCGGTTTTTTCTTTAGGAGGCACCTGGAGCCTAATCTGGGGTGGCCCGTGTAGAAGGTGGGACCTCAACTGCTTGAGCCACATCTGCTCCCCAATCAGCAGATTTTATTGCTTTCATTATTTTATTGTAAAGGCAAAGAATGCAAAAATGGACCATTAAAATGAACTGTTACTGCTTTTTCAATTCTACTTGATGCATTGCTTATAATGTCATCATATGCTTGAGACTCGCTGTTGACGTAAATGAGGGCAAATCTGTGAGTGTGTGTCATTTTTAAAAACTCCTCCATTTTTCCTTTTCATCTTGTGTGAGCATGCTCCGGAGATTCTTCAGTCAGCTTGGAACAAATATGCAGGCGGGTGACCCAGCACTGTGGGTGCCAGGCAAATTAGCTGCGTTAATTACTGCCGTTCCTTTCTAGCTTTGTTTTATGGCATCCTACCCACAAAGAACTTGGAATCTGATTCAGATGAACATAATGAATATTTACACCACAAAATAAATTCAGCAAAGGGTTCAATTAATTGCCCCTCATGTTTCACAGGTTGATGAGTACCTGTGGGCACCTCACTGCTGGGGTTGTTTACTCCCTAGCCTTTAGGGGCCATCTCAAGATTCAGTGTTGAAAATATAGTAACATAAGACTGACTAAAACCCAAATTGAGTTTCTGCAGCAAGGCAAAGGTTGATAGCATTAACAGCGGGGTGCCACAGCATAATTGTTAATTTGCACATCTATTAGGATCCTTAAATATTCATTACTGATTGTTAAATTAACTTTCTGCCTAGAGAAGAGAGGCTTTTTAATACAATTCTTCTGACCTAAGAGATGGCAGGAGGTCAAATGTGATTAGGGAGCTCTAGGTAAAAAATCAGGGAGGGTCCCTTTAGTCCTACAAATTCGGAAGTGGAATCTCCTCTGCCAGAAAGTAAGTGATCTTCAAATCACCCCTGCTTTGAAAGGAGGGAAGGGGGGGAAGGGAGGAAGGGAGAGAGTGAACGAGGAACCGCTGCTTTTCTAGCATTTGAATGTCGGTAATTTAGATCATCTCTTTATGAGCTTGACAGGATTGGCCTGCTGGTTTACACAGTGGCAGACTCTCAGGTTGTTGATCAGTTCTGGACTAGTTGATCTGGTCTAACTGTTTTGGTCTGGTTGCCTTACCAGCCAAAGAATCATATTAACTGTGCAAATGAATTCATGGGTTGATAGTTACTTGATCAGTTGTGCAGATCTGAGAATTTTAAGGACATTACTTTTTCTGTGGGAATCGAAACAGTTTATCTCTGAGAAAAGGTGTGAAAAAAAGATAACTTCCCAGCACATAAGTGAAGGCTAAGACAGTTCGTAGTTTTAGTTCCTTTAATTCTGGAGCTGTACCTGGGATTACAGTCCTTTTTCTTATAAATTCTGTTAGATGGCCTTCCTTAACAATGACTAAGTATTATTATGTTTTACTCAAAATATGATTTTATGTCATGTCAATACAAATATAAAACAGATTAAGCCTTAATAATCATGTAACAAAATATTTTGTAGATTGCGTATTGATTTTTCTAGAATTAAAGATGTATTTCAAATGATTCTTGCTGTGTTATGGACTTATATCTTTTTTTTGTAAAGTCTGAGATTTTTTTTTTTTTAGATGTGAAATCAATTTCAATAACCTTAAACAATTGACTCTCTGTCAGGCATATGTACACTGCTTCACTATTATAGAGTCAGTGAATGTGGCATCTTGGTATGCCCTGGAAAAACAAAAACACCACCAAACTACAATTTGATGTTAAAGGGTGTTTTTAAAATGGTATTATCATGACTCATTCAGGTATAAAATGAACATGTGTCCAAGATTTTATCTAATTCATTAACTAATGAGGAAACCGGTGAGATGTTATAATGGTTCAAAGCAGAATTTAAAGAGCAGAGACATAGATAAGAAATGAGGAATTCTGAAGTTAATTTACAAATGGCTGCAAAACGGGCCTATCCATGGGGCGATAATCAAGTCCCCTTTACCCCCATACAATTAATTTATATTTCTATGGACAAGGATCAGGTGCTGTTTTACCAGTTTTCTGCCATTCACAGAGTAGTAAAATAGCTCAAAGATAATGAAAGGTATTGAAAGCCCAGATGAGTGAGTGAGCTGAGATACCCGCTGATCAAAGTCTTTCAAAATTTTGCCTGACCATGAAGACTGACTTTGTCTGCAGGTGACAAAGAGTTCTAAGGAATTTTCAAACTCTGGTGACTTGTATTGCAATACTGTAGAAATAACGTACATTTAAAAGCACAATTTTTAAAGTTGGAAAACTATTTTTCCACAATTGAACTCAATATAGTTTAGGTAAGGTGTATGTATGGAGGAGGAGGCAGATTAGATATGAAGGTAAATCAACTCTGATAAAAAACCACCAACCTACAAAAGCTCGCCCCCCCATCTGCTTTTATAAGAAAGCTGCTTTGTGTTGAAATTCATTTTTTATTTAGCTGTCAAAATTAAGAAAAAACGGCATTAGGACTTGGAGGCCAGATCTAGCCAGGGCTAGAATTAACAAGGCATTAACAAGACTTGGCTCTAGTTCTTCAGAGGATTCAGGGGCATAAACTCACCATATTTGTAGCAAAATCCCTCAAATTCCCATCAATCATTTATTTCCGATTTTGTCTCAATTTCACGCTAGACTGACCATTGTGTAGACACACAATGATCCCACTCGATTTTCTTGTGTCTCTCTTCCCCTTCCCAGCCGCTGCAGCTTCTCTACTCTGAGGACCTTTTGTGCCAATCCCTAGGGCCCTACAGTACAGGGCTGTGTTTTGGGGTGAGCCAAATGCAGTTGCCAATGTGCAGTCACTCTTCATGGCAATTTCATGTGACTTACCCTAATTACCTTCATATTCTTCTGGTTTATATGAATGAAGGATTTTTCTTATGTTAATTGTATTAATAGATTCCTGCTTAGAAATGGCATTGAAATATGAGTTCACCTGTAATTTTAAAAACAAGACAATTCAGCTAGTGGAATTGCAAAACATACCTCAGGTAAAGGCTGTGGTTAAAATTTTGCCTTTAGAATCATGTTTCATCTGTGAGGAAAAGGAAACCATTTAGATTAATTGCCCTGTATTTTAAAAGATGAAAGTTCATTTCTGTGAGACTTCCTAGGGGAAATATTTGGAGGAATGCAAATCACCATCACACTTCGGAGTTTGCTACTTTCCCCTCATCTTCCCATCATGTACCTGCTCCAGCACCATCTCCCAAACCTTGGGGGAGAGGTTGTCTTATTTAAATAATGTGCTTGTTACGTGCTGTCATTTTCTGGAGATGCCAATTTTGTGCTGCCCAGAATTGTGAAATCCATGAAATGTAATTAGCAGTACATTCTTGAAACAGAAGAGGGCAGTCATAGGCAACCGGCTGCTACCCAGAGTTAGGAACATCAGCATTTGAATTTGGTGGTGCTTGTATTGTGATTAATAAAAGATCTTGGGGTCATTCTGTAAAGCATATGAAGGCATTGTGAATCCAGTGGAGTCTAATTAAAATTAATGCAGTAAATACTTTAACATATTCTTAATGCCTGGTCTAAAAATGCTGTTGATTACAGTTTTACACATCCCAAAAATTTAAATAGGATGCTTATCTCTAAACATTTCTAACTACTAAAGAGACAGAAAAATAGTGCCTTCCTTCTCAGCAGATTTCAAAGAAACATTTTCTAATGGAAGTTAATATACTTTAAATCTGCTTATTTTAAGAAATTTGTAAACTAGTGTAATTCATCCACCTTCTTGGGCTTCTCAGCTTTCAGTTGCAGGTATGAAAGTTGATGTGGTCCCTAAAAAGCTCCAGCCCAAGATTGTACTTTCAGATTTTTAGGTAAGAACAAACAAATATGTGCTTAAAGAAGAAGATTCTGAGGAAGCGGACTTGGCCCAGTGGATAGGGCATCTGCGTACCACATGGGAGGTCTGCAGTTCAAACCCTGGGCCTCCTTGACCCGTGTGCAGCTGGCCCATGTGTAGTGCTTAGGTATGCAAGGAGTGCCGTGCCACACAGGGGTGTCCCCCGCGTAGGGGAGCCCCACACGCAAGGAGTGCACCCCGTAAGGAGAGCCGCCCAGCACGAAAGAAAGTGCAGCCTGCCCAAGAATGGCCCACACACACAGAGAGCTGACACAACAAGATGATGCAACAAAGAGAAACACAGATTCCCGGTACCCCTGATAGGGATAGAAGTGGTCACAGAACACACAGAGAATGAACACAGAGAGCAGACAGTTGGGGAGGGGGGCCTTCCCCTTTTTCGTCTTCAGAAAGTCATAATGAGCATTTGTCCTTTCAAGATCTTTCTCTCAGAAATCTTTCTGGTGAATATGGCCTTTCTTTTATAAAGCCTATTAGAACAATGTTTTTCCAAAAATTGTATAGCGCCCTGTATGTAAGTCTGTGAGTATTCTCAAAAACACGAGACATTCCCAAACGTGTCCTCCACAGTCAAGTACAGAAGGCTTGCTAAGACATTGAGTTTCACAGTTTATCACTTTGAGTCACCTAAAAATGCAATCTGTTAAAAAAAAATTTTAACATATATTTTAAAAAATGCAATCTGACCATTGCTCCAGTTAATCATCTTCCTGATTATTCTAATGTTTATTGAGTACATATTAAGGGCCTACATTGTTCTAGGTACTGAGGATAAGCGAACATAAAAACATTTATTCCTGTTCTTGTAAAGGATATTTAACAGTTATGGAAGACAGATAATGAACAGATATATATCAAGTTGTGATCATTGCTATGCAGAAAAATAAAGCAGGGTAAAGTGACAAATAGTAGCAGAAGAATGCTGAGACAGGTTGGCCGGTGAAGACCTCTGATACGATGGCATTCTAGAAGACCTGAAAGACATGAGGAAGCAGACACCCAGATCCCTGAGGGAAGACATGTCCAATGGAGAGGGAACTGCTTGTGCAAAGGTATTGAGAGTGGAGTGTGTTTGGCATGTCAGAGGAACACCATAGAGGGCAGATGACAGCTGGGTGGTGGGAACAGAGTGTGGGTGAGGGATAGGAGACTGGGGCCTGGGGGATGAGAAAGATTTGAGGGTAGGCACATAATTTTGAGCTGTGTCTGGCCACAATAAGGACTTGGATTTTTATTCTGCATGAGATAAGAGCCTCTGGAAGGTTTTGAGCAGAGGAGTAACGTGAATTGAATTACCCATTAATATAACTCTATGGATATGGGGGCGGGGGGCGGGGAGGAAGGCAGAGGTAGAGAGAGCAGTTAGGGAACTATTGCAGTAACCCAGGAGAGAAGTGGTGGTGGCTTCGAGTGGCAAGGAGAGATGGGAATAGTTGGACTCAGAACATATTTGAAATATAGCACTAACAGTGTGTGATGATGGAATGGATGTGGAATGAGAGGGAAAGAGGGGAACCAAAGATGATGCCAAGATTTTTTATTTCAGCAACTAAAGAATGGAGCTATCTTTTATGGAGAAGGGAAAGACTGTTATAGGAGCAGGTTTGGGGACAAAAGATCAGGAATTCAGGTTTAGAAGTGTAACTCTGAGATGCTTATTAGACATCCAAGGGCAAGAAGCAAGTGGATATGCAAGGCTAGTAGATAGGGAAGAGCAGTGGGCTAGAGATGTGACTTTGAGAGATATCAGCATTTAAAGCTGTGGAACGTGATGAGATCTCCTGGTAATGAATATAAAGAATTGATGTGGTCTGAGAACTGAGTGCTTGGGCTCTCTCAAGTTTTGCCATCAGGAAGAAGAGGGCAGTCATGTAAAGGAGACTGAGGAAGAGTGGGTGGGGTAGAAGAAATAAGAGAAAGGTATTCCAGAGGTCAAGTGAAAAAAGGAGTAATTAGCCATCTCAGATGCTGATATTAGGGTACATAAGATGGGCACCGAGAATTGCCCACTAAATTTTGCAATATGGGAATCAATGGTGACCTTGTCAGAAATAGTGTCAGTGGAGTAATGGTAATGGAAACCAACTCAGGTAAATGTGGAGAAAGTGAATAGTTGGCTCTTTTGAATTTTGTTTTAAATGTGAATGTTGGGAGAGTAGCTGGTGGGAATAAGATTTTTTCAACAACACCGGTAGCAGTTTGGTATTGTTTATGAATTCCAAAAATAGATATTGGATTATGTTTGTAAACTGGTCTGTCCCTCTGGGCATGATTAATTATGATTAGGGCTTTGATTGGACCATGTCAGTAGGATGTTGAGTCCCTCCCCATTGGTAGGTGGGGAATCACAGAGAAAAGACATGGTGGAGGACAGAGTTTGGAATTTTTGAATGCTAGAGCCCCAGGAAGTAAATACACAGTGAAGCATATATGTGAGGAAAGAGAGAAGGCTCCATTAGACATGGCAGAGGCCCTGGGAAGAGAGATGAGTTGTTCACCTGATAGTTTATAGTTGGCTTTGTAGAGAGCAGCTGAGCCCAGAGAGCCCAGTGGGAGGACTGAGACTTATCCCAGCCTACAGCTGATATCAGAAGAAGCTGCGACCATGGAACCTTAAGAGGAAGAGGAAGCCTGAACCCTTGCAGACATCAGCAGTCATCTTGCTCCAACTTGTGGCAACAGACTTTGGTGATGGAAGTAACTTATGTTTTATGGCCTGTAACTGTAAGCTTCTACCCCAAATAAATACCTTTTATAAAAGCCAACAGATTTCTGGTATTTTGCATCAACACCCTTCTAGCTGACTAATAAACATCCTTAAGACAGAAGTAATTCATCTTGGTTTTTGCTAGTGTCTCTTTCTTCTTTATTTCTTTTTATCCTATTGATGGCAACTCTTGCTGACATTTCCTTTCTCTTTCTCATTGTGAATGCTTATGGAAAATGGTTCCTTGTCATCTTTCAGCCCCATGTCATCTGAGTCTTGCGTTGTTTCTAGTATAGGTACTCTGGATGTGCTAGCTTGCTTTTATTCAGAGTTGTCCTTAACTATATGTGAGTGTTGAAGGAATTACATTTTTTTCAATCACCTCTTTTGCTCCCCTGGGTCAATGTCATTTCATGTTGGTATAGAGACCCCACTTTGAACATTGTTATGAAATTCAGAATAATTATGAACTAGTTTCTGATTTTACAACAATATTGTAGAGGCCTGAAAATTCTTTCAAGTTTCTGCTAGATAGAAAAAGCACAACTATTCATTCAATAGTTTTATATCTACCTAACTGTTGGAACTTTGATTCTTGGCTATAGTAAGGTTGTAAAATAATAATCTATGTAAATAATTGCCCAGTAACTATTAAGTGAATTTTAATAAAATAAAAATAGCTACAAAAGGCACAATTTAAGCAACTGCTAAATCATAAGACTTAAAGAACCAGTTAAAATAGAGAAATAAACTTCAATTTTAAAGCTGTTACTAACCAAAGACAGCAAATATTTCAAGTATAAAGTAACCAAACAAAAATATTACATTTTGCAAATCACACTCTATTTCATGCTTTTAACTTTAATGACACAGATAAAAACTCCAAATGATAATTTAGGATGACAGAATTGAAGTAAGTTCTATTTCTTCATCTTTATAATCATTGCTTAATTTTGAATCTATAGTTTAAACCCAAAATATGTAATTCCAAAAGCATTGGAGACATGACTGCACCTGAAGCAAGTTGAAATAATTCTGGTCCAGGATGAACTTATTCCCAAAATGAGTCCATGTTTCTGAGTCCATATGGATCCAGGGTTCAACTATATAACTGGGAGTTCTCCAAATTAACATACATGTGGAATGCAAAATCAAAACATCCTAATATGAAACTTGCATGTGCTCCATTAGAACTCAGTAATAATTACAGCAATTGTTTAGAAATGTATGTCAATAAAAAAATTGAGGGGTGGGTGGGAGTTTTATGTGGACATTGTTTAGAATAATAAAAAGCAGGCTGACTTCCAATCTGTTTCATTATTGTATTTACATTCTCTACTGATAATGTGCCCTGTTACTGCTTGCGCCAGGGCTGGCTACCTCCTTCACCCCATCCTTGATGCACCACTGGATGGTGGATGGTGGATATGTCTGCTGTTGTTCCAACAGAGAAAGGAAATTGGTGATGGAGAGAGAGAGAGGGAGGGAGGGAGAGAGAACCGCTAGGTTCATATCTCTGAGTAGATGAAAGGTTGTGGGATCCAAGGCACTGGCAGAGCTGACAGATAAGGGCACAAACTGTTCACCCATTTGCAGCAGAAGGGAAGACAGAGTTTGTCAGTACAGATGCAGTTGTGTCTATTTATCAAAGTTATTATTTCTTATTTTCTTTTCCAGAAATGAAATTGGATTCAGAGACTTTGCACCACCTACAGACACAGGGTCCTAGTTCTTTAAGGACCCTATATGATTTCAGTTTTATGTTCTTGAATACCTAGGTCCTGTCTTCCAATTTGTATGCTGTTTGCTGTATTGATACTTGAATATCAATTATTCTAACCCAAACAGGGACATGCTTGTAATTCTGGAACTGAGATTAATACCCCCCTCTAATGGTTAAAGTAATTCTGATTCAGGAAACACAATTGTGAACATTCTAGAATTTAAAGTCTCTTTTTCTGCCACTCACAGATCTGTAGCCTCTCAGAGCAGTGCTAGTTGCAGTGCTTGTCCTTTTTCTGTAGGGTTTTATTTTGATATTTTCACACTACTCAGAGACAATTCCACCCAAAGGTCCTCAAGTACCATGAAAAGGACAAGGAAAGAGCATCTTTGAAGAGTAGCATTGTTAAATGCCAATAGCCTGCCTCTCCAGTGGATAATTTTGAGACATTCTGAAACACTTTTCAAAGGCTTTGCTAAGTACTCATTGTGGAAAAGGACAGATTCTATATTAAACTCACACTGGGATCGGAGATGGCCTTGGGTAAAATGGAGAACTAGACAGAAGCACTCTTTTTTATTGCCTTTCTCTCATCAGTGGATGCTTCATCCCCTGCCCCTCTACTTCCTCAGGCTCTTGGGGGCCTCCCTCTTTCTTCCCTTTAGTCTGATAAGATTGAGTCCCAGGAAAGGACCTGCCTCGTGATTGAGATCTTGGTGTTCTTCCCCTCGGGTGTTGCGGCTTCCACTTGTTCTTCTATACGCTGCAGACTTCTAACTGCTTCTCTGCCTCCGGCGTGGCTTCTTCCCACCCACCCTCCACTCTGCAGCCAGCATGCAATGCTGGGTCTGACACTTGCTCACCAGCCAGCCTTGGCTCTTGCCACCGCTCGCCCAGTTGTCTGTCCTCTGGCCAATCTCAGCTGCTCTCATTTCCTCAAACCTACCATGTCCTCTCTCACATCCCCAGCTTTGACTTAGGCAGGGCTCTGCCTAGAACCTCCTCCTTGTCCCCCTCCCTTTGTCTCTTACTCATTCCACAGATCTCAGTGTGGGGTCCCACTTCAGGAATGCTTCCTTGACGCCCCTCTTTCAGGTTAGGCCCCTCATAAGTAATTTTTAGTTTCATTACTAACATTACTATTGCAATTGCTCCTTTATTTTCTTTATTCTTCCTCCCCCATCGGGGATTTTGATTGGGATATCTCTGCCCACAGTGATTTCCCTTTTTCTGAGAAAAGGCCCGTATACAGGGGTGGTGGTAAGTGATGGTAGTACCAGTGTTAGTGCTATGGTACTGACCCTTTGACCAGAGCTTATGACTTCTGTGTTGAATAAAAAATATTAAATGAATGAATAAATGATAGTATGAACCAATGCACTACTTCTTTCAAGATAGCTGCATTTTTTTCTACAAATACACTAGAATTCCAATTTATAGGAGTTTAACAATAAATTCAAATCAATAACATTTAATGACCACCTGCCATATATGAGGTACTATGCTAGAAACTCAGGGGGCATATAAAGATGAATAATACACAGTTTCTGCCCTCAAGAAATTTAAAATCCATCATGTTTAATATGATTACAAATCTACTTTTCTCTTAATAAACACACACATATATCTTAAAGGGACTGAAAAGATTAAAATGTTTGCTTTAAAATTTGACTTTTGAAAGCTGTTGAATGTGGAGAGGATGAACCCTCAGCTTTTTAGGGGCTGTGCTAGATGCTTATTACATTTTCACATTTAATGCCTAACAACAGGTAAAGTAAGGTGAATGTTATTTCAATTGTGAAATGAAAATATCTGTCTGTTTTTAAAAGTTTCTTGGAACCATTATGTAGGCGGAGAAAGGCTTTTCCCCCTATATTTGAAACATTACAGGGGCTTAATTTCTCTTGACCTGTCCCTGTGAGGATAAAATGTAGCCACTAAAGAAAAACACTCAGATAAGCTCATCTCAAGTAAACAAGCATTTGTTAGCAACTTCTTATGTGGCCAGGATAATGTCAGGTGCTATAATTTAGGGAATAAGTAGAATGGTACGAATCAAAATTTACCTAAATTTATGGGACCATGATATTGCCCATTCCCAAAACCAAAACAAAACAATTATAAACCAACCAACCAACCAACAAAACCTGGTAGATTCTCAATAAATAAGATACAATCTAAATAAATAAATCCGTAGTAAACAACTGGAGCTTTACCTGGCTTAGTGCTTTAGGAGATCTTTGGTTACCTTCTCCTGCATGTCTTGAGGTTCCCTTAACCAAACTTATCATGCATTTACCATTTTTTCCCCATCTCTCTCAAGTAAAAGATGGAAATGGCACATTGTAACGATTAACTGTTGTTCTCAGGAAATTCCTACCCAGGTCTGTGTGGATCATTTTCAGAAAGATAGCTTCCACATTATTGCAACCCAGGTATATGTAATGCTTGTAGTTCCTCCTGAGAACTGTTTGCCCAAAAATGGTGCTGGCATGATTTTAAAAACTGCTGCCAAGGAGAGGAAACTGGCTGCCAAAGCTGTTTCCAATACCTCCCCCATTTGAAGCACATCAGTAGTGGGTAAGGTGAGAGGTCCTCAAGGTCTCCTGGAATATTGACATTTTTCCTCTCATTGTTTATTTTAAAAGAATTAAAAATTTAGGTCCACTTCTAGAGAAGAGAGCTTCCATTGTTACCTTCAAACAGCTTTTTGAGGACTAATTTACATAAAATAAAATTTCCGTGTTTTAAGCGTACTAAGCAATAGTCTTAGTATATTTACAGAATTGTGTGGCCATCATGATAATCAACTTTAGAGCTTTGCCATCACCCCCAAAAGGTCCCTCATACCCATTTTCAATTGCTCCTTGTTCCCACTCCAACCCCCAGGCAACCACTAATCTAATTCCTATCTCTCTATTCTTTCTTATTTTTGCTTTCTTATTTTTGGATATTTCATATATGTGGAATCATATAATACATGGCTTTTTGTGTCTGCCTTCTTCCATTTACTATAATGCTTTTGAGATTCACCCATATTTATCCTTCCATGTATCCCTACTTCATTACTTTTTATTGTTGACTAATATTCTATTGTATGAATATGCCACATTCAATTTATCCACTCATCAGTTGGTGGACATTTGGGTTTTTCCACTTTTTAACTGTTACCAATGGTGCTGTTTTGAACATTTGAAGTATTTGTGTGGACACGTGTTCATTTCTCTTGGTAAATACCTAAAAGTAGAATTGCTGAGTCATGTGGTACATTTATATTAAACTTCTCATGAAACAGCTGACCAGTCTTTTAAAGTAGCTGTATATTCCCCTAGCACTCCAGTTCTTCACATCTTGGCCAATACTTGTTACTGCCTATCTTTTCCTTATTATTTTCTCTGTTCTTCTCTTTTCTTTTTCTTGTCTTCCTGTTGGTTATGTGTACCTTTTTAAAGAATTCCATTTTTGATTTATCTAGTGTTTTTGAGTGTTATCTCTGTCTCTTTTTTTAAAGATTTCTTTCTCCCCCCTTATTAAAACTCCCATGAAAATATGTGAAATGCAGCAATGGGGCAAACCATATTTGAAGTTCTCCTGTATACTTTTGTGAGGTAATTATAATCAGCACCTGTCATATTTATACAATGTATACATCTTTTGAATATGAAAACATTTTGGAATAGGCAAAAATGTGGTCATTAACAGTGTTCCCCTGTGTGACTGGTTCACCAGTTAGCCCTATCGTGTCACATGGTCACCTGAATGGAAATCTTGTTGTGGGGGGGACGGACCCATCATGGTGGAACAGTATCTGATGTTCTAATAATGCAAGTTGATTTTGAAGTTGTATCAGAAAATGGAAAATGTTGAAAAAGTGCAGAGTATAAATAAAGCAGAACTACCAATGCTGTAACCATTTCAAAGTTACAGGGTGAGGCGCCGATTATCTGGATTTTCATTTCCTGGAAGATGTGAAGGATGACACAGAGGCAGAGAAACACAATACTGCTGGGTTTGTGCACTGGTTGCAAAACATTTAGAAACTAATTATGAATATTTGCTGCCTTGAGCCATGTGCTCCTAGACAAGCTTGTATTTTTCATTACAGATAAACATATTATTTAGAGTATGCAGTTATTGAAACATCCTGCATGTGACTGTAAAATTTAATATGTAAAAGATAATGGTCTGTCTCTAAAGTATTGTTTTTTAAATATATTCTTATCCAAAAAAAGAACTTTACAGAAATGGCCTTTTCTCACAATAAGCAAAGTGAAATTATTTCTTTACTTTTTCTAATAGAATCACTGATAACTCCATGCAAAGGTAATGAGACATATAGAGAATATAAAGAAATTATTCTGATTATTAAAATTTGGCTAAGTTTTGCAAAGCTGGTGTTGATTACCACTGCTATATGAAATATATATTATGAACCTCTAAACGAAGTAGGAGAAAAGAAAATCTTATGCTCCAAACTGTGATGGGCAGTTGGGGAAGAGTTTTATGCTTTGGCACAGGTGTAATTTCAAAGAACTACTTACTTAAAGAAGGACCAAAGCTCAGCATTCCTTTTTCATTCTTTATGTACTAACATAAAAAATTGTCTATGTCAAATGGCCTCACTGAGGCTTTGGGATCTTGAAATTTCAATTTTAACATCCAAAGTGCTTTGTGTATGCAACACACTTCCCCTTTGAGTTTGAAAAATTGACAAAAGAAATGGGACCATTACATGAGTATGATAGTCTGCTTGTTTCATGAAAATCTTGAGTCAACACTGTCAAATATCAGTCTATAATGATTCCTTTAAGACTTTTCAAATGCTCTTGTGACTGATGAGGGTGCTCAAAAAAACTTTAAATACAGAAATTACAATGAGGGAACACCAAGCGTCCTCTAGTTACTGTCTGTGGTAGGGGACAGACCTAGCGCAGCCTGCTGCCTCTCTCTGGGATCCACAAATACATCCTGTGCTCAGGAGCAGAGGTGTCAGCTCTGTAGGAGATGAAACACCAACCCCTGGTAGATAAGGGGGCTGCAGGTGCATTCCTTTCCCTATTGTCCTGAGCATATGAAAATAGTTGCTGGAGATTGTCTGATTAAGGTGGGCATGTGCTATTGCATCCAGCTCATGCCCCTGTTGTATATCTGTTCCTGGCAGGGAGGGAGCTGGAATTTTCCACTATGGCACACATACCCCAGAGAGGGGGTGCTGTGTGGAGAACATCTCCCTGTGTCTGCTGTGGATTGAGACCCACTGGCTGTGGGGAACTGGCACTCATTAGTGAAGCTGACTTTCCTAGTTCTTCTCTGTGTGTAAAATGTTGTTTCACCCAGTGCTGTGTGAGTTGTGCTTCTTTGGTGACCCTGACACTTGTACTGGAATGACTTGACATCTCTTTGGTGTCTCCCTCTTTCTGACTGACCCAGTCCAATCAGGGAATGATCCCTGTATTAGTTATCTAAAGTTGCTTAATATATTGCCTTAAAATTTAACTACTTAAAATGACAAATATTTATTATTTTGCACAGTTTCTGAGGAGCAGCAATTAGAGAGCTGTTTGGAGGGTGGTTCTGGATCAAGGATGTAGTCAGGCTGTCAGTTAGGGCTACAATCATCTGACAGCTCGACTAGGGAGGGATCCACTTCCAAAACCACTCACATGATTTTTTGTAGACTTCAGATTATTGCTGGCTTTGGACTGCAGTCCTCAGTTCCTTGCCATGTGGGACTGTCCATAGACTACTTAAATGTCCTCAGGACAAGACAGCTGATCTTGATCATGTCCCTGAGCAAGTGTATCAAGACAGCCCAAGAAAGAAGCAACAACCGTTTATTTATAACCTAATTTTGTAAGTGATAGTATGTACAAACAAACCATGATACAATATGGAAGGGGTCTGTAGAAGACTGTGACTACCAGGAGGTGGGGCTCATTGGGGGCCATCCTGGAAGCTGGCTGCCCCAGGTTCAGCAACTTGAATTCACCTGGACCTTAAGCGTACCTTCTGTAATGAGTATTGTCTATTTTGGGGAAGAAATTACAGCTAAGCATATACTGCTGCCCATTCAGGCAGACCCCAAAGGACAAGGGGGAAATTGCTGGCATTTCTTTGCCAAAGTTGCATAATTTCTCTGTACCCTGAGTATACTAAGTATACTAAATAATAGTGCAACTGTTAGCTATACTTTTCATGGGTACCAAGGTTCAAATTTAATTTAGAAAGTAGGGGTGTATATATACAATGTAGGTATGTAATATACAATGAAGTAAAATAAAACAGGATGCTATCACAGAAACTTAAGTGATTATCAGTGCTATGCATTTAAGTATGAAGTTTTAAAATCTGCCAATGAAAAAGATGGGAAACAAGAGATCTTTCAGCTGTCTTGTATCCCAGCTTGATTAATTTAAATGGTTTTATAATATGAGCAGGAATTGGTGAGTGCTTTTAACTTTTCTATTTTGGGTGAAAGATAAGTCACTGAATATTCCTGGTAGTAAACTGCCAGGCAGAGATACAACCATTAAAAATTACTCTATAAAATTCTTGGCTTTTTAAAAAAAAATTTCAGGTCATTTTCAATTTAGAAAAGTCTTCGAGGGAAACGGACTTTGGCCCAGTGGTTAGGGCGTCCGTCTACCACATGGGAGGTCCGTGGTTCAAGCCCCGGGCCTCCTTGTCCCATGTGGAGCTGGCCCATGCGCAGTGCTGATGCGTGCAAGGAGTGCCTTGCCACGCAAGGGTGTCCCCTGCGTGGGGGAGCCCCACGCGCAAGGAGTGCGCCCGTGAGGAAAGCCGCCCAGCGTGAAAAGAAAGAGCAGCCTGCCCAGGAATGGCGCCGCCCACACTTCCCGTGCGGCTGACGACAACAGAAGCGGACAAAGAAACAAGACGCAGCAAAAAGACACAGAAAACAGACAACCGGGAGAGGGGAGGGGAATTAAATAAATAAAAATAAAATCTTAAAAAAAAAAAAAGTCTTCGAAAGGGCTTCATATAAATCAGCTGTTTTAAACTCACAACCCATAAGGTACCTGATCTAGGCAAAACAAGTACAGAGTTGTGTAAATTACACTTACATGCACAAATAAATAGACAATTTTAAACCTAGTAGGGTTTTTAATCATCAAATAATTTGGCTCTCTCATTAGACCCATTTGCTCTTTAAAGGCAGGGTAGTGACAGTAGATGGCTTTCCCCCTTTTTAACCCTCCACGTTATCTGTGCTCAGGTCTAGGTAAGGTAAGCCCCTAAAAGTACCTGCCCTGCCCTTCAAGGGAAGGAGGGAATTATTGCAGTTCTAGAGATGGTACTTTTTGCCTGAGGAAGACAAGGAGCCAGGGAGATTTTGGCAGGGTTGACTTTATTTTGGCAGTGGTTTCCACCTTGGCCACATATTTGAATCCCTTAGGGAGTCTTAAAAAAGCTGAAGCCCAGGGTGCATCACAAACTAATTAAATTAGAGTCTTAGGATAAGATTCAGGCACTGAACTATTTTTGTTTTTTTTTTTAGCTTCCCAGGGGATTTCAATATTCGGTCTAGGTGAAACGGTCTCATTTTAGTGCCTATCTGAATCACCTGGAAAGTATGTTAAACTTACAGCACTCTGGGCCCCACTCTACGAGTTTCTGGGTCTAGGTCTGGGGTGGGACCTGATAATTTGCATTTTTAACAGGTTCCCAGATCTTGTTGATTCTGGTCCTCTGACTACATGTTGAGAACTATTATCTTCGAAGAGCGTGGCTCTACTTATATTTTTAAATGGAGTCCATCTGGGTGCGGGGTGGAGAGGAAGGAATGAAAATTGGCAGAGAGGATGATGTCATTAGTGTTCCCTCTTATGCTCCTTCAAGGCACTCCATCACGTCTCCCTTTTTTCTTAGCCTTAATTTGACAGACTGAGGAGATAAATGCCCTGAAAGGTGATGAGATCGGCTCAAAATTGGTTGACACCCGATTTAACCATCCGTTTCAGCTGGACTCTTCTCTCACTCAGGCCAACCTCTTCCCCGCGCTGGCACCTAGTCTCACCTGGAGCCTGCTCAATCGCGCCCCGCCCCCGGCATCCTTCTGCGGCTGCGCGGCAGGCGCCCCGGGCGTTTAAAACGCGCTCAAATGCGTGGCCCCCGCGGCGTCTGCGTGCCACGGAGGCGTGAGCGGCGAGGCGCAGAAGCCGCCGTCATGGCCTACGTCAACCCCGTGGTAAGGCTGCTCCTGGCTTCTTGGCCTGTCTTCTGTGTAGAGGAAGCGCCCTGGGCCTCCAGAATCTCGACTTGGACAAGCAGACCACAGCACACCGTTTCCTTCCCCTCGGTCCCTCTAATACTTAAGGAGTCCTCTCCCTGTGGCTCTTTTACACATCCTAGGGCCGTGGTTGGTCCAGGTGGGAAGTTAGCCTGGCCCACCGGAAGAACAAGTGTTCCTCCTGTCCCTGTCACCTTTCACCCAAAATGAGGTTGTCTAGGGTGGGCTGCTTAGAAAGTGGTAGCAGTGGGACTGGCCCCTCTGAATTTCCTGTGTCTGGAAAATTCCCAAGTTCAGTTGTACTCTTTATTCTAATTCTTCATTTTAGTGTGAGCATTGATTCCAAGCTATATTATTTACTAATGTGAAATAAGATAATGTGATATTTGTTAACTATTTTTAGTGTCCTCTCCCCAGATTTTCCTCTTCCTTTAGCACAGGAGTACTTAACCTTTTTTGTTCCACAACCCCTTTTCCAGTCAGGTGAAAAGCACAGATGCCTTATAAGTCCACATTATACTGTGTATTTAATAAATGTATCACGCCCACACCAACATGTCCCCATAAGAATACTTTTTTTTAAAAAAAATTTCAGTTCAAGCGCACAGACCCCTTGTTAAGAACCCCTGCTAGCATTTTAATGCTTACATGTACAATTTGAAATAAAAGTAAACACACTGACCTCCTACCTGTAATGGCTATCTAAACCTCACAGTGAGAATTTTACAGGGTAAATGGCACTTGTGAGAGCTTCCATCAATCTTAAACCCTACCCCCAACCCCAACCCCCGAAAAAAAAAAATCAACGATTCACCTCCATTTTCAGTTCATCAAAACAGCTTTCACATTTTGGAAAAGGCAGTGTGTTTGTTCACACCTGTATTTTATGGGTTCTGTGAATGTGTGAATGCATATGCTACCATGTAACAGTCCACTTTTAGCGACATGTTTTAATGTGTACCAGTTTCTAATGTTAATGTGTTTTAAGATAAAATACTCTTGAATGTAAGTTTACCATGAATACCATTTTACCTGAGGGTGAACTACAAGAAGAGTGTGTGTGTGTTATTTTAACGATTTATTTTATTTATTTATTTCTCCCCGCCCTAGTTGTCTGTTCTCTGTGTCCATTCGCTGTGTGTTTTTCCTGACCTATACATAGTTCTAGTAAAGACACCAGCTGGGGAAAGCAATATAAAGTTTAACTGTAGTCTCAGAAGAGAAAATATGTTCAATACCTATTTTGCTTTTGAAAAATTGTGTTCTAATGTGTTCTTTTTGACTATTGCTGTTACACTCTGAGGGCAGATCTTAAAGATGTTTTAGTCTAGCTTTAAGTGTGATCATTTTAGCTGGGACTAACAGTGCAGCAACAATTTAGTTTGCTTTCATCAGAGTAAACTGTTCTTAGAAGAAGCAACTAATCTAGGGACACAGTCTTAATGGATATGCTAGTGAATAATGTATTATTTAAAAGTTACTGATTGGCATATTCATAGATAATACCCTTGATATTTAGAAGGATTAGTTAAAAAAACCTACCTACTGTTGGTGTGAACAGGAATATCTAGAGTATTTATCGGATAGCATGAAGAAACAGTCCTAGAATGCAACAGTTTCATTGTGGCCTGATCAAGCAATTTGAAATAAGATCAACTGTTACTTTTTTGCCATTTAACAACTTTCATTTGGTCAGTATTGTCAGCTCACTCAGCATTGTCACATTTGGGCCAGAGAGGGTGGAACACAATTTACATGAACTTAAAAGACTTGAATTTATTTTACAGACTCATTGTTGTAGCTCTCTAACCAATGTCTAATACGGTAGAAATCTGCTTAATATTATTGTCATGGCATTTTCTTCCTCCTAGGAAGCATTTTAGATTGTTAATGTTATTACGTGATGTGCAGATTGTGGAAGGGTAAGGTTAGTTCAGGTCCTTTTTAGTTTCTGATAGGAAATCCATTTGATACTTATACTTTTCAGTGATTCAGAGTATTTTTTTGGAACTATATACATAAGTAATAGTAAGTGGGCTTTGTTTATTCTATTGTAAGTGCTTGTCCCAACCTTATGGTTTGGAATTTATTTACATCTGTGGAAATAATAGTGTGAACCCTAAGAAAGCTCTTTTGGCCTTTTTGAGAAAAAGGTAAATTGAAAACAGAAGGTTTATTTCCTGCTGCCTTAAATTAATTTCCCTTTTAAAAAGGAGTTGGAGAGGTTAAATATTGATGCAAAAACCAACTAACATAATAGCCCCTACATCCTTGAGATTCATCTCTCATATTTTATCATAGTGTTGTAATTCACCCTTGCAGATAGGCCAAGACTAGGGATCTGAAGCTAACACAATTTAGAGGAAGCTCAGATGATACTGGGAGTAGGAGGTACTTAGTAAAAATCCTTATGGTGATTTTTCTTTAAACTATAAAATTAGTGTACACTGCATGTCTGAAGTCTAAATACATTCAAACTTGAGAACTTAAACCTTTTACAATTGCTTTATATAGCCTAAACTCTACAGATCTGTAATTGAAGATGTAATTGAAGGAGTACGGGATCTATTTGCTGAAGAAGGTATAGAGGAACAAGTCTTGAAAGACTTGAAACAGGTTTGTAGACAATACAAGTTTCTCTCCCTGTCTTTTTGTTTCTAGCTTAAAAACTGATAAGTATAATTCTAACCCCCTTCATTGTGCTTACCCATTCATTGTGCCATCAGCTGATAATTTAATTTAACATGCTTTATTAAAAAAACCCCTGAAATAAATACCCTAATTTTTAAAAATTTTTAAAATCAAACATTTTTCTTTTTTTTTCTCTGCAGCTCTGGGAAACCAAGGTCTTGCAGTCTAAAGCAACAGAAGACTTTTTCAGAAATAGTGTCCATTCACCTCTGTTCACCCTTCAGTTGCCACACAGCTTGCACCAAACATTGCAAACATCAACAGGTTGGATACAATTAGTAAATTAGGATTATGTGGATTTACTGAACACATTAATTTGGTGGTGTTTTTATAACTAGACAGGATAATATTTTTAAAGTGAAAAGTCTTGTCTTCCAGTCATTATCATTAAAATCACCTCGTAACTATTGATAAAAAAATTGTGTTCCTCGAACTAGTTGTTTTTTTATATAAAATTTCATAAAGGGTAATAAAGTCTTACTTTAGAGAAACAAATTGTATAGTTTGTGGGCTATTGGGAACACCCATTGGTTAAATCAAAGAATTGGTTTATTTAAGGAGTAATCCAGCTGCCATTGCTGAAGTAGCAGAGGGAAAGATGGGTGCTTGTATGGCTGTGCATTCCTTCTCTTTTGTTTTCTGTATGTTTTATAAATTTGTTATTGCATTGGAAGCAAAAGATGTGTTGACAAGAATATGAAGATTATTTAGGCTTCTTCACTGTTTTGGCTATCTCAAATGATGGCTAGAAATTGACCATGTGCATTTTATCTTTGTGAACTTGAACCTAGATCTCTGCTTTTAAAGGAAATATTTGTCCATTTTATGCACATATTTTTAAACAACGTGACTGATAAAATATTAAACTGATAGTGTTCTAGGTTTCAAGGCTTTATCCTTTTCTCTGCTTATTATAATCTGACACTCTAGTGTGTGTTGTGTGTATATAATGTGTACATACACAAATAGTTTTTGTTGGGTTTAACTGAGATTCAGTGGATTAATGTCTGCAAGAAGTGGAGGTAAGATTTTTGGATTAATTTGTCTGTAATAGCTAGACTTTCATTGTATGCTTGGGTAAATCCACATGAAATTACTTGGGCCAAGGTGAAGAGAAAATAAGAGACACTAACATCCTTACCATTTAATTGTACAGCTTATTAAAAAAATTAATAATGAATATTGTTTACTAAATAACAAATTTTATCTAATACAGTGCAAATAAAGTATAACTTGTTCTGTAAGAGTTAGCCATGACAGTTTTAACTATGAAGTTGACATACTGAAACATTTTTCATCAGTGGTTGGGCTTTCGGCTAATGCTTTCATTTTTAACTTTATTATTTTATCAGTATATCCATTTTATTTTCTTGTTTAAATAATATCCTTTTGAACTTTTTCTCCATTTTATTTATTAAAGGACCTTATTTTTTTTGTAACTGATACATACATGAAGGAGGAAAATACTTGACTCTTTTATCCAAAGGATAGTTAGCACTTATTAGTGCAGTACTTGATTTTGCCGGAAGATGGTACTGTTGCCAGTGATTTAAATCACAAGTCTATTAGCTGATTTTCAATCAGTACCCTAGTCTGTGTCCTAGAATTTAGAATAATAAAAATAATTACATTTTAACAAGACAGTTTTCCTCCTTATTCTCTTCTATATCATTTATAATGAAGTAGTTCAAGAAGGACATGCAGCCTTTAAAAGTGCATGATAGGCCTTGTTTCTGTCCCTCTTATTTTGAAGGTACAGCACAATTAGATTCTTGAAGTAAATAGCCTCATAAAATTGAAGTACTTCTTAATTATATCTCCTCATTGTGTGCTTTTAAAGCCTGATTAAAATAACCTAAACTAACTTATGTCTTCAACCTTTTTACCTCCTTTGATAACAAATTCAAATTCAATGTATAATGGAAATAAGGTATTTGTATTTGTCCCACCTTGAAAATTTGTTTGCCCTATCATATTTCCTTTGACCGTATTATCCATTTATTTAGTAACTTTCTATATCTTTAAGTCTCAACTTTTTTGGTCTTAGGATTCTTTTACACCCTTAAAAATTGGTCTCTCATTTATGTGGACTATAAGTATTTACCATATTACAAATTAAAAGTGAGAAATTTTTAAATGCTGGTTTAGTAAATAATTTAAAAATCAGATTAATTTTAACATGTTTTTAATGAAAAATAACTTTTTTCAAAACAAAAAGTATTTAGTGAGAAGAATGACATTGCTCTATTTGCCAATCTTGTTAATATCTGGCTTAATGTAAGACAGCTGGATATGTTGTTCTGGTTAAAATATGTGAAGAAATTCTAACCTCAGATGTGTAATGGGAAAAAGGAGGAATCAAAAACTTTTTTAGATAATTTAATACTATAGCAGAACCCAACAAGGCTAGGTAGGGTGGAATCCAAAACCATATTAATGAACTTTTTGTAATGTTACATTAAAACCTATTGGTTTCTTTTACACTTTGAATGGTTCTTTAATCCATGTGTAATTTTGTAACATGCATTTAGTTATTTGGAAAGCATTAGTTCAATGAGTTATGCAGTTAACATATTGTTCATTATACAAGATTTTAAAAATCACATTTATTAATAGCACCTTGAATCTCATTAGAAAAGAGTTTGTCTTAGAAAGTGGTCAGCTTATTGTAGTAGATATAAACATAACTAAATTCTAATGTTTGCTCGAAAACTTGAATTTTAATCATTGGCAAATAAATACTGTTGTTCTCCTTGAAGTGATGGACACACTTAGTTCATTTTTGAAAAAAATGTCTGCTGAATACCCAAATTTGAATAATAGTTTCTGTCAGTTATTCTTTCAAGTAAATATGGTGTTTCATGGAAAGAGAGGACAGATCAGCTCCCAGCTTAACACCACAAGTGCTTTTCCTTATATTTGGTGTGCTGTAGAAGTGCTTTGTTCCCATTTCATTGTGCAGAATATTAAAAAAAATGTACTTGAGGTTTGAAATTTTGTAAAATTAATTCTTACTATCACATCAAGGATAGTAAGTGAGTCTGTTTTGATTTTTTTTCCTTTTTAACTGCAATTCAGTGGCAGTGGAGAACACAATGACTACAGTGCTACTGCCTTAGCATGCTTAGGTACCTACAGTTTCGCATCATCAGTGCAAATGTCAAAATAGTGAAAAGGTATATATGATTTTGGTATAATGAAAATAGTTTTGACCTCTAAACACCCTGGAAATATCTTGGGGACCCTCAGGGATTTGTATAGTACACTTTGAGAATTGCTCTTCTATAATTAGGGTGTTTATGTATAATTTATAATCCACTTTTGAGAAGGATGGGGCTTTAATTCCCTCAGAATAGTAGTTTATACCAGGACAGTCCTGACAAACTGGATTTCAAATTGACTTCTGTTATTTGGGCTTCATGTCCACTGATCTTTTTAATGAAACACTCTTAGTCATTGTGGAAGGAAAGGAAGGGCAGAACAAAAACACTAAAAAGCTTGTGTGGCTTTCATTTTTGAGCATTAAAACTAAAGCTGTAGGTTTGTACAATGTGTCTAGTTGTACTTAAACTTAGATTTGGTGAAAAATTCAGCATATTGTTCTTTAGGAAACTTGAGGGATAGAATAATCTGTTTGGTCATTGGGAGACATCCATATACTAATGATTACAAAGAAATTGCCTCTAGGCCATTTGCTCTGCTCCTCTTGAATCATGTGACTTGGATTTGGAATGGATCAAAGCAGGGTCAAGAATTGTGAAACTTACCTGCCATAATGTATCAAAGAATTTTGGATGGTGGGTAGAGAAAAATACACTTAAAAATTTGATTATTGTTATGCCATATTCTTATGAATTTCTTAAATTATACCTGTGGATTAAGTTTTTTCTTGTATTATAAAACATTGAAATTTTAAAGCTAATGTTTCTAGAATATGTACATGAAATCTAATATTCTGGCACTTACAGTTTTAGTAAAAACATAAATTCAGTTATCTTAGTTATTAAAACCATCTTGAATATTTTCAAAGAATGTGTTGCAGACACATTTAATGGTGTTTGTAACTTGTGAACTTATATAAAAGGAGTTTATAACTTGTGACTTTAATGTCAAAATTAAGTAGGAGCTGAGTGAAACTTCACTATAAAAAATTCAGTGCTTTTATTCTGAGGGGTGTAAAGGAAATTTTAAAATGTTCTTATAGCTCTATTTGTTAAATATAGAGCATTTAGCTTCAGAATTTATTGCAAGTTATTTAAAAGAGAAGGATTGTTGCTATTTTTCCTCAAGAAGCTCATTTAATTGCTTCAGACAGTGTATTAACAGATTTTTGTTTCCTCTCAGGCTGTGGCTTAAGCTGTACAGCTTAAGCTTTGCTCACTCCAGCTAATTAAGACTAATACCATTGTGTTCTTGCCACTCCAGTTCTTTCTAATTTAACCTTTCTAAAAGAATGCCTGTTAATAAGCAAAGCCACAGATGAACAGAGGATAAAAATAATTCTGTGCTTCATTAACCATCAGTCTCTGCAGCCTCACTTCTATTGTTTTAACGTGGAAAGAATGGTTAGCTTAAAAAATGTTTGTTCTTCTGAGCTAATGCTTATAATGGAGCATTGGAAACATTTCCTTGATGCAGTATATGAAAAACAGGCCATAATAAACATTACATTTAATGCATAAACATGCTGAAAATTTCTTGTTTTATAAAGAAAAGGCAAAATGACGTAAGTTCAGCTAAGTAAAATGAACCTTGAGCATTTAAAAACTATGGTTACATTGATCACCTGAGATCTTCTGTTGTGGTTACTTTGTTCTTTAAACTTGTTTTTTAATGATATATTGCATTTACAACCTTTCAGATGATGGGATAGTTAGAATAAAAAATTGATAGAAGATGGAAAAGATAGGGAATTGCAAATACCATGCAGGTTGAGTTGTTTTGACAATTTGTTCTTTCATATTTTTCTTAGGCTTATCTGTTTCAAGCAAAGTCTTCAGGAGATTGTTTTTATTCTTTTTTGCCTAAAACCTGTTTACCTGTTCTTACTTACTTGGCCAAAGTGACTTTTCCTGAGGTTAATAATTGAAATTTATTTTGAACCTATAAAATTTAGAATGGATCTCTAAAGGGTTGGTTACATATGTCTGCTCAATAGTATAGTCTCTTGGAAATGTGCTGCTTTAAAAAATATCTCCCCATTGACAAGTTTTCATAGAGATTTTGTTCTACATTGACTTACTGAAGACAACCTAGGTTTTTTGTTATGAATTTCTAAAGTACTGGATTATGATAGTTTTGGTACTTAAATTAATTTGGTTGTAAAATCTTTAAAGTTGAAAAATATAATATTGTTTTACCTCACTTGGAATCAGGAAGCTTTCAGTTTATTATGGTCAAACATGTTAATGATGAAAAAAAAATTTTTTTTAAAGCTGTACTTTGCAATTTTATTAAATTGGTAAATTCTGGGGTGCTGATATGGTTCAAGTGGTTGAATGCCTGCTTCTCACGTGGGAGGTCCTGGGTTGAGTTCCCAGTGCCTCCTAGAAAAAACAAAAGCAGGCAGAACAACAAAAAAAACCAGTGCAGGGGAGTCGATGTGGCTGAGTGGTTGATCACTGGCTTCCCACATATGAGGTCCCAGGTTCAATACCTGGCCCCTGGTAAACCCTCCCCCCCCCAAAAAGGTAAATTTTAATGAACATGTAATTTTTTTTTTTTAATTGTTTTATGCAGCATCTTTAGTTATTCCTGGTAGGACTGTTCCCCGTCTCAACACAGCAGAACTGGTATGTAATTTATTTAAAATACATTTTAAAAGATATGCCCCACTTTTAGCGAATGGTGGAAGAATGCTGAGCATAGATATAATTAGTAATCTTGAAAGGGAAAAGATGTGGTGAAGAAAGGGGAGACAGGAATAGCTTCTATAACATAGATATGGCAAAAACTCGGGACTTCTGGAATTGGCTTTTTTTTTTTTTTTTTTTTTTAAACCAACTTTTCCTATCTTCTAGTGTTTTGTTACCGTGTCCCCAGACCAAAGCTACAAGGTTAGGACAGTTTTGAAGTTACTGACGATATAAACAGTTTTAATGCCCTGTATAATGTATATACCGAGTGGATCTTAAATAAATAATTTTGAGATAGTATTGTTTCTGATTTTTTAAATTTCAGAGTTGAACCACATTATAGAATTTTTTTCTTTTATTTATGTGAAATGAAATGTTTTGGTCATTTTCTACCTTTGTGAAGTAGAGTGTAGAGTATAGATTTTTTTTTCCCTTAGGATTTGGGGACAGGAAATAAAATTATAACTTGTACGTAGAAAATTGAGTGACTTTTCAGGTGAGGAAGAATATCATTTTTTCTCTTTCCTTTTTTCCTGTGTTATTGAATGTTTTTTTATCCACTAACTGCTTTTCATTTTCTTTCAGCCCATGGGCTACCTTTCCTAAGGTAAAAGGTTTAGTGGACTATTTATTCCCGTTTCTTCATTAAAAACAAACACACATTTCCCTTACCAGGATTTAGAGAAGAATGGTATTGTTTTTGATAGAAAACAATAAACAAATATCTGTTTTTTAAATCTATGGAAATGTATTTTTTCCTGATTATAGAAATAACAAATACTTGTAAAAAGTAAAAAACGAAACAGCAGAAATTTATAAGTGAAAGAGTTCTGCAGTCTTACACTCCAAAGTTAATTGTTTTAACTGTTTGCTGGTATATCCATCTAGATTTCTTTTATGAAAGTTATATTAATTTCAAGGGTAATAGTAAGGGTAGGATCACTCTCTGTACTGTTTCTGCAGTTTCTTTTTAATTTAATAATATAGACGAACCCTTTTCAATGCCAGTAAATACAGAGTGACCTTGGTGGATGTACCATGGTTTAACCAGTCTTTTATTGATGGACATTTAAATTATTGCCACATTTTTCCAATATAGAACTCCAGTGAATATATTTATCCATATGTCTTTGTATACTTGTGTGATAATCAGAATAAATTCCTAGCAGTAGAATTTCTGAGTTGAAGTCATGCATGTTTCAATTTTGGTAGGTTTCGCAAAATTGCCTTCCAAAAGGATTGTACGAATATACACACACACAAGCAGTAGTTTAAAAGAACTGATTTTTTCCCCCCACATCTCTCCAACATTGGAGACATTTAAATTTGCTGATCTGATAGGCAAAAATTTTGTCTTTAGACTTAGTTTTAAAACTCTAGGGTTTAATTATCCCCAAATCAAAATTAAGCACTGTTTTTTTATTTACAATTAAAATAACCGTAAGTGGTGGAGCGGTTGTAGCTCAGCAATTGAGTGCCTGCTTCACATGTTCAAGGCTCTGGGTTCAATTTCTGGTACCTCCTAAAAACAACAACAACAAAAATCATAAGTGATTCACTGACAGACTAGGGGATCCTTATAAACTAGGAATACTTGTATTTGACACCTTGAATTAGTGGCCAAGGCAAAGCTATACAGTGGGAAAGTTTTATGATTTATAAATTAATGTGCATACTATTTGTTAAGACTTACTGGCTTCGTTGCTAATAGCTGTAGAACAGAATTCCTCTTGATCCTCAATGGGGTGAATCAAATACTATTTAAATAACTCAGCCTTAATGAACTTGTCAAACTGTTGTCCTACTGTCTTGAATCAGATTTTTTGACCCCCATGAAATCAGGGAAATAAAGATATAAGTTCCAAGTCCTTTTCTAACTTTCTTCTATAAATGTTTTCTATCCAGGGCACCTCAAATTCCAGTGCAAACTTTACTTTTCCTTCCAGTATTGGTTATCATATTCATGTACCAGCAGGTGCAACGCTGCAGACTGCATCTGGTGAGAGTATGTTCTAAGAATATTTTGTTTTTAGCATTGGCATTACTGGTACTAAGTTTCAAAATTTGGTGAGCTCTATATACTAGATTTATAGGAATTATTAAACATATTTACAAAGTAGTAATAGATGATGGTTATTATTTTTATGGAGGCACCTCTCACAAAGATACTATATGAGGCCTATCCTGTATTTCATTCCCAGTTCTTTCCCAATATTGAATAAGATGCTTTATATATATTTTCTTTTAATTCAAGCCAGTTATCTGCATTTTAACAAACACAAAATAAACTAACATGTCTGGGTATCTCTTAGCCCTAATCAAGGAAAACTAAATCAGATCAAATTGATCAACTTTACCTCCTTCCTTACTGGAGATTGTATGATGTAATAGAACACAGAAAAGTTTGAAATCTAACTACCCTCTGCCTTTCAGAGCACTGTTCCTTGATTTGAAAGAAGATAATACCTATTATTTAAGGAAAATACCTAATTTTTGATACTCAAAAATAAATTATTTTTTCTCCTTCTTAGTATTATTTTAAGGAAAGAGGGAGAAGGAATTTCATAACCTTTGAAATTAATGAACTTTTTTTAGGATAGCCTTATCTTGTGTGGTATCTTAAATATATGAACTTTACTATATTATTATGTTTGCCAAAATCCCATTTGGGCTGGTAACACTTTATCAAACAATGGAAGAGGTCCATGGATTAAATATAACCTATATTTATTGCAAAGTATGCCAAATAAGCAATAGTGGAAAGAGGCCAGATTTAAACATTTTTAATTAAAAAAAAATAAGAATACATAGTCATTATAGAAAATACAAAAGGTCTTAAGAATAAAAATTTCTAGAGATAATCACTGGTAACATATTGTTAAGTCCTAGCCTTTTGTGCCTGAGATTTATTTATTTATTTTTTTAAGAAGGATTTTGTTATACTTACAGTTTTGCTTTCTTCTTTTAAAGGTCACCTTTATAAAATCAATGTACCAATTATGGTGACACAGACTTCTGGAAGAGCAAGTAGTCTTCAGCATCCAGTTCAGCAAATATTTCAGCAGCTTGGGCAGCCTTCAATAATACAGACCCATGTTCCACAGTTGAACCCATCTTCTATTCATGCAACTACTGAAAAATCACAGGGACTGGAAGCTGTACTCCAACAACCAACAATTCTGCATTCTGGGACAGTAGATAGGAAACACTTAGAAAATGCCACCAGTGATATATTTGTACTTCCTGAAAATGAGCATAAAGTCATGTCCAATGCTTTGAGTCCGCAGGAAAGCTCTCAGTGTATCAGTCTTCCAGATGTTGTATTTGTTCCACCGGTCTCTCAGACAGATTCTAATTTGGAGCCAGTGCTCAAGGTTTCAGCTAGCATGACTCAAAATCTGCATGGTGGGCTCTTCCCCACAGGCCTTCAGGGAGCACTACACCAGCACATGTCTGATGTTCAGCCTCTTAAAAATAGGATGTATAGATGTGATTCTGTGAAGCAGCCAAGAAATATACAAGAGTCCAGGAGTCTGCTTATCTCAGAGAAGGTAGTTCTTTGCTCAACTGGTGTTATTAGGGGACAGGCAATGGCCAGTGATTAGACCTGCTGAGGTGTGGGTTTTTTTTTTGTTTCTTTGTTTTTTAGTTGTAAGGTTATTCAGAACTATGTTTTGTTTTGTTTGTTTGTTTTTTTTTCTCTAGGTGGTAAGTCTGTTTTCCCTCTGCTTTACATTGTGAGAATTGTTTTTTGCCTGCAGGTAAAATTTAAGATCTAGAAATACATCCAATCATTAAATGAATATTATGATGTGATTTCATTGTCATACTTAATATATAAAAGAAGTCCAAAGTGTTTTTTTCTTATTCTACCTAATTTTCCTAAACTTGTATGTGAAAGTTTTCCCTACATGAGAAATTATTTTGCCAGTAGGTATTGTTTCCCTGTCTAATAAAATACTAATTCTAATTGATATTAAGTTATTTGGAATACAAACCACTAAAAAAATAGCTCCTAATTAACTCTGCTCACTGAAAATAGGTCAGAAATTAATTGCCAAAGAATTCATTGTGATGGCAGAAAAATTCATAGAGAATTGTGGATCCTAAAATAAAAAAAAAAACTTGCATTATCTGTTTTCCAAATGTAAAATGTAAAATATGACTTCATTTATATAATTTTGATACCTGACAAAGGTATCAATTTCATTTATATAATTTTGATACCTGACAAACTAGCTAATGGCTTAGTTATTCTCTAGAATCATTGTACAAATATGTAGCAGTGGATAGTTATGTGCCATCTTACTATTTGTTTTAAGAATGTTTTAAATTTTCTAATCAGAAGAGGAAGGGTGGGATAGGGTACACTGAAGGGCAATGCACAGAGAAAATGACTGTCAAACCATTCTGTTTTAGAATGTTTCAGATGTTTGAGGAAACCTCTTCAAGATTGTTTGCAAGTCTGTTTTTGTTCTGGTATAAAATACTAAGACTTCAGTTTTCATTTTGAGTGTTTTTCAGGATAATTTCCATATAATATATAAAATTTTAAAAATCAATGTGGGCTGAACTCACAATTATGAAACACTTGGTTTTGAGGTAAAAATAACTGTAAATTTAGAATAAGTGTTAGTTTTGAGTACTCATTACTTTTGGAGGCATTCTCTCCCTAGTTTCTATATGAGCTTTGAAGACTTTTGGTGTGATGAATCAAGGACTTATTCTCTTACCCATTAGATGTCACCTTGTACTTTGTTCTGATAAGGGGAAGAGTGGTTAGGGGGAATTATTGAAAGATTATTTAGGAAAGTACTACTGGGAGTAGTGATTGAGAGCATGAGATTTGAAGCCACTGTAGGTTGAGATTACAGATTCACCATTTATAAGCAAACCAGATAATGTTGTTCTCTGAAATTTAGTTATAGTCTATATACTGGGCATAATTTTTGGTATTATGTGAGATGATGAACATAGAGTATTTAACAGTTTCTGACATCATAGTAAGGTTTAGATTAGTTATGCCATGTGGTCTTGTGATATATTGGGCAACCTTCTGTATAACTTGTCTTAAAGTAGATCAATATCTAAAACATAAAAGCCAAACATAAAAGTTATTTACTTTATAAAATGCTTCTTTATTAATTTAATTTACTGTATGATACTTTTGAGAATTGAATCCTATCCCCCACAAAACGCATAATGAGGTCCCAACCTATAGCCCTGTCGATGTGAACCTATTTATAAATAGGACCTTTGAAGATGTTATTGGTTAAGGTGTGTCCAAACTGAATGAGAGTGGGCCTTGATCCAATATGGCTTAAGGAAAGGAAACTGGACACAGAGAAAGCCACAAGGAGAAGATGCTGGAAGTCACTATAACCCCAGAAGATGGAGAAGACTCTGCCACATGTACTGCCATGTGCATTGCCATGGACAGAAAAGCCAAGGACCTGAAGATTGATAGCCTGCCCAGAATGCCACAGTCATTGGGGAGGAAGTGTTGCCTTGCTGATGCCTTGATTTAGAGTTTTCCTGGCCTCAAAACCGTGAGACATAAATTCCTGTTTTAAACCAGGCTATTGTGTAGTATTTGTTTTAGCAGACAGGAAACTAAAACAGATGCCTACAAGATGGTTCACAATCTGATAAAGTTTATGCTGATAAAATTTATAAGAATCATTTCAGAAATTCTATTGCTTAAAGCAAATTACAAATAGCTATACTTGTTTAATTTTCCTCACTAGACTCCCAGAGAGCTTAAAGATTGATACAGGTTTAAAAACTAAGGATCTGTGTCGGTTTAACGCTGTTTTATAAAATATGTTCTTGGCAATTTTTGATGTGCTCTGATTTTAAAGTGCATATTACTGTATTAACTTTTTCATTCTAGGGATTTTGTTTTCTAACCTTAAAATTCCAGAGAATTGAAACTCTAAAAAGTAAGAGGAGGAGGAGATAAATCAGTATAGGCATGTATCCTCTTTCATTCCTTTCTATCCCTTACCTGCTCACACTACCATCCTCATTACCCTGTTTCCAAATGTTGTCACGTCTACTGCCTTAGCTTTTGGTTACCTTATGTTTCTGACTTTGTCATCTCATCATCTTTGTGAGCTTTTATCTGTCCCTGATGTTTTCTCAGGTTTTATCCTGAGCCCACTTCTGTTCTTTCTTCATGTCTTCCCTGAGCAATCTCATGGTTTTAACTACCACCTATTTGTTGATGACTACATTTCCAACCTTTTACTCCCTCCGGTTTCATTTCTATGTGTACTGTCTTCCAGAAGTCTTCACTTGAATGTTTCAATTCATTGTTCCTCATCAGAGATGCTGCATGGTACCACTACCCATTAGTCTCCCAAGTTAAGGAACATAATTATATTTTGGCTTTTTCTTCTCCTTTATTCTCCTATCAGTCAATCATGAGCTTTTTTTTTTTTAAATTTTTTTATTTTTTATTGACTTTGTAATAATATTACATAAAAATATATATGTGAGGTCCCATTCAACCCCACCCCCCCACCCCCCCTCTCCCCCCCCCCAACAACACTCGTTCCCATCATCATGACACATCCATTGGATTTGGTAAGTACATCTTTGGGCACCTCTGCACCTCATATACATTGGTTCACATCATGGCCCATACTCTCCTCTATTCCATCAAGTGGGCCCTGTGAGGATTTACAATGTCCGGTGATTACCTCTGAAGCACCATCCAGGGCAGCTCCATGTCCCGAAGACGCCTCCACCTCTCATCTCTTCCTGCCTTTCCCCATACCCTTTGTCCATTATGTCCACTTTTCCCAATCCAATGCCACCTCTTCTATGTGGACATTGGATTGGTTGTGTCCATTGCACCTCTATGTCAAGAGGAGGGTCAGATTCCACCTGGATGCTGGATGCAATCCTCCCGTTTTCAGTTGTAATCACTCTAGGCTCCATGGAATCATGAGCTTTTGAGAAAAATTTTTTAAAGGTTTATTTATTTATGTTTCTTCCCCCCCTCCCCCCCACCCCAGTTATCTGTTCTCTGTGTCTATTTGCTGCGTCGTCGTCTTTGTCCTCTTCTGTTGTTGTCAGCTGCACGGGAATCTGTGTTTCTTTTTGTTGTATCATCTTCTTGTGTCAGCTCTCTGTGTGAGCGGCACCATTCCTGGGCAGGCTGCACTTTCTTTCGCGCTGGGCGGCTCTCCTTATGGGGCGCACTCCTTGCGCGTGGGACCCCCCCTACACGGGGGACACCCCTGCGTGGCATGGCACTCCTTGCACACATTAGCACTGCGCATGGGCCAGCTCCACACAGGTCAAGGAGGCCCGGGGTTTGAACCGTGGACCTCCCTGTGGTAGACCGATGCCCTAACCATTGGGCCAAGTCCGCTGCCAGCTTTTGAAATTTTAAAACCTTTAAATATTTCTGGAATCTGTCCCCTTTTTCTTTTTCTTTTTTTTAAACTTTTGTGCTTTATTATTATTTTTTAAAGATTTATTTTTATTTCTCTCCCCTTCCCCCCCCAACCCCCAATTGTCTGTTCTCTGTGTCCATTTGCTGTGTGTTCTTGTTTTTTCTTTTTGTCCGCTTCTGTTGTCAGTGGCACGGGAATCTGTGTTTCTTTTTGTTGCGTCATCTTGCTGCGTCAACTCTGTGTGTGCAGTGCCATTCCTGGGTAGGCTGCACTTTCTTTCGCGCTGGGTGGCTCTCCTTACAGGGCATACTCCTTGCACGTGGGGCTCCCCTACGTGGGGGGCACCCCTGCGTGGCACGGCACTCCTTGCGCGCATCAGCACTGCACATGGGCCAGCTCCACATGGGTCAAGGAGGCCCGAGGTTTGAACCGCGGACCTCCCATGTGGTAGATGGATGCCCTAACCACTGGGCCAAGTCCGCTTCCCCCTCTGTTGCTTCTTAGTGCTCCTCTCCCAATCCATTCATCTTAGACGTTAAAGGTTTAGGCTTCAGGGGTCAACATTATTTTGAATCCTTTCTTTATGCCTTAATGAATATGTGACTTGGACAAGTTACTCAATTTCTTCATAAAATAAGATAAGGATACCTAGCAGAGTTGTGGTGGGAGAATCAAGTGAGATAATGTGAGGTGCTCAGCAGCATATTGCCTGACACATAGTAAGTGCTCAGTTCTTTTTAATTCATATCTGTCTTCCTTATGGCTTCCAGAGATCTACCTAAATGCAGCCTGACCATGTGCTTCCCCTCCTTAAAACATCACTGTCCATCACTTATAGGATAAAGCTCAAACTCCTTAACATGGCATTGACCTCCCATGTTCTTTCTCTGCTAAAATTTCTTATTTAATCTTTTTCATTTCCTGCATAGTACTCTATTGGGAACACTGAAGTATGCGGATTCTCTGTTTTAATCTTGTTTCCTACCTCTCTTGTTATCTCCTGTGCCTGGTTCCTAAATTTCCTCCCCACCATCCTTTTCCTTAGTTTATTTCTACTTAGCCATTTATTACCACCACCAGAAATCTTTTTCATTACATCACTACCTACCTTCTCCCCCAGCCATTATTAGGGTGGCTGTATCTTTTCTGTGTTGTCATAGCACCCTAAGAAAGTATTTGTCATAATGTTGTTAAGGTACATTAAAATGTACTGAGAGCATTAAGAGGTATGCTTTAATCATCTTTGTATAACAGTATCTAAAAATATATACACACTTATGCATACTTCAGTTTTTAAAGATCAGGAACAATGCCTAGCTTATTTGGCTCAGTGGTTCACACCCTGCCTGAATATTAGAATCATAGGAGAATTTAAAAACAAATAGTAATGCTCAGGTCTGCCCTAAGGATCTGGATTTCATTTGTCTGGGGTGGGGCCCATCAGCAGTTTTCTTTTTTCTTTCTTTAATAAACCTTCAACTTCTCTAATAGACATAAAATGTAGATTTTCATATACCGCCCTAATACTGTACATTTGGAGTGTTTGTATTTGGTGCATTTGGTGCATGGATGTGGAACTAAAAATTTTTTAAGAATTACACTTTTGATTATAGTCCCCAGTTTGAGAATTCACTGTGTAATATACTCCCATGGATTTTTAAAAACTTTTTATTCTGTTATCATATATACAATCTAACACTTCCTCTTTTAGCCATGCTCAGATATGTATCTATTTCAGTGCTGCAAATTATGTTTACAATGTTCTACTGTCACTACCATCCATTACCAAAACATTTCTGTTGTTCCAAATAGGACCCCAATGCATTTTAAACTTTAACTTCTCATTTCCTATCTCCACCCTGTCCCCTGGTAAGCTTTGTTCAAGATTCTGACTCTGAGTTTGCTTATTCTAATGATTTCAAATCAGGGATATTATATAGTGTTTGTCCTTTTGTGTCTGACTAATTTCTCTCAACATGATGTCTGCAAAGTTCATCCATGTTGTGTGTACCTCATTCCTTTTTATGGCTGAAAAATTCATTTATATATATGTATATACCATGATTTATTTATCCATTCATTGGTTGATGGACACTTGGGTTGCTTCCATCTTTTGGCAATTGTGAATACTGTCACTATGAATATTGGTGTGCAAATATCTGAGCCCCTGCTTTCAATTATTTTGTGTATATACCTAGTAGTAGGATTGCTAGGTAATATGGTAGTTCTATTCTTAGCTTTCTAAGGAACCACTAAACTGTCTTCCACGACTGTGCCATTTTACATTCCCACCAACAATGAAACATATTCCTCTTTCTTTTTGTTTGTTTATTTTTAGGAGGTACCAGAGATTGAACCCAGGACCTCATATATGGGAAGCAGGCACTCAACCACCAAGCAACATCTGCTCCCCAATGAAAGTTGGTTTTTTCATTTGTTTTTAGGAGGTACTGGGGATCGAACCCAGGACCTTATACATGGGAAGCATGCACACAGCCACTTGAGCCACATCCACTCCCCAGTGTTCCCATTTCTCTGCGTCCTCTCCAATATATTTTTAAAAAGTTTATTATTTTTTTATCCCCCTGCCATGGCTTTTTTTTTTGCTTGCTGTCTGCTCTCTTTGTCCATTCGCTGTGTGTTCTTCTATGTATGTATTTCCTCTCCCCTTGTGGCTTGCTTGTTGTCTGCTTTCTGTGTCCATTCGCTGCGTGCTCTTTTTTTTTTTTTTTTGCTTGTCTCCCTTTTTGTTGCATCACCTTGCTTAGTCAGCTCTCCGCGGCACTGGTGGGCTGGGCGGCACTCTGTAGTGCTGACAGGTGAGCCTGCCTTCACAAGGAGGCCTTGGGACGCGAACCCTGGGCCTCCCATACGTAGATGGGAGCCCGACTAGTTGAGCCACAGTCGCTTCCCTCTCCAGTACTTTTTGTTTTCTGTTTTTAAAATAGCCATTCTAATGGGTGTGAAGTGGTTTCTCATGATGATTTTGATTTGCGTTTCCCTGATGTTGTGCATCATTTCATGGGCTTTCTTGCCATTTGTATATCTTCTTTGGAGAAATTTCTATTCAAGTCTTTTGCCCATTTTTAAACTGGATTATTTGTCTTTTTGTTAATTTGAAGGATTTCTTTATATAGTTTGGACATTAAGCCTTTATTGGATATGCGTTATCCTGGTTTTAGTCTTTTGTGGACCCTGGAAAATCCTACCCATTCCTGTCCTTGTAAATCCATTGCGAATAGGGCCTTTGATTAGATTGATTAGACTCCTTTAATGGAGTCTTATATAAACTGAGGAGAGGGGAGAGGAAAAGCTGCCATTTTTTCCTGCCATGTGAGAGAGGACTCTAAGATTGCTTGCAGCTGCAGGAAGACAGAAAAGCCCCAAGAGGCTAAGAGAGAGGCCGGAGGCTAGGATTAGTGGTGTAGCTGAAGCAGTGAGGCTTAGGAAGTGAAAGGGGAGAGGGGAGCCATATGTGTGATGACCTACATCTGAGCTCTGGGAGAATGTTAGGCTGGAGGAGAAGGCAGAGGCCAGCAACCATTTTGCCTTACCATTTGGCAGGAGTCCAGGCTTTAGGATTGCCGGCAGCTGACCTTTGGTGATACATCATCTCTGATGATGCCTTGATTTGGACATTTTCACAGCCTCAGAACTGTAAGCTTTTACCTTAATAAATTCCCATTATAAAAGCCTACCTGGTATTTTGCATTGGCAGCCTTCAACAAACTAAAACATGGTTTTCAAATATTTTTTCCCATTTTGTGTATGTTGTCTTTTTACTTTCATGCTAAAGTGCTTTGAGATGTGAAGTTTTTTTTTTATCTTGATGAGGTCCCATTTATCTATTTTTTCTTTTGTTGCTTGTTCTTTGGGTGTAAAGTCTAAGAAACTGTTGCCTAACACAAGGTCCTGAAGTCATCATCAGTTTTTAAGAGCTTCTGAGGTGATTGTAATGTGTAGCCAGGGTTAAGAACCACTAGTTTAAAATCAATGTATGAATGAAAAATGAATTGGATGAGGGCATAAGAGAATAATAATTACAAATGAGATTTAAATTTTTTCTTCTGAATCCATTCTGATATTCTTCTCAAAGATAAAATGTCACATCAGTGATTCTTAATGATCGCTATTTTTTGTGTGTTCACTATATGACATCCCTAAATTCATAGTGGTAAATCAGAGAGTCTAAAACCAGATATGTGATATTTCTTTCTTTATAAGAAGACCAGTTTAGCAATTATTTTCTAGTGTGTCAAAATATTAAGTGTATATTTCATGCCAAATAAAGGATGAGTGGAATGGGATGCTACTTTATGTGGTCAGGTACAGGTAGGCACAGGTACTGTACATGGCCATTTTTACCATGTTATGAGTAGATATCTAGACTAGTTTCCTGTTAACAATGAGAAGTATACCCTGGCATTATTTGACATAGTTTAGGTTTAAAAATGTCAAAACTAAGTTTCAGGTATCTCCTTATATATTTATTCCCATATACAGGTGTGAAGTGCTGTCAGTCCTGACTTGCCATGAAAAAATGTGGCTCTTTCATTAAGGAGGGGAAAGTTCAAATTGAAAAGGTTGGAAGTTGGAATTGATGAACAAAGACTTATCTTTGAGCATCCTATGCATTTGCCTCTTGTACTACCCAGCAAAAGAAGCCCTCTACAACTGGGGAGACCTTAGTGAAACTGATAATCATGAAAGTCATTAGCTGTTTATGATTTAGAGCAAAGAAAGAAAATTGAAGCACTGCCTCTGTCAGATAACATCATTTTCACTAGAACTACTGACATTTCTTCATATTTGGCAGGAGTTCATAGAGGAATTAGCAGCCATGTGACTTTCTTTAAACTTTCAGCAGGATGAACATTCCAGTGTTTCTCAATGTTGCTAGCCTCTGATTTTAATCACTATTTGCATACTGACACCATCAAAGAATTCCTATTTTATGAATCCCATCCCCTTTTTTTGAAACTGGAGAGGCTGACATCCTTCAAATAATGAAAGTTTCTTTGCTTAGCAACATTTTGATAGTCTATTCTGATGGAGATCCTGAGATGCTTGGCAACACACAGTTTTGCTGCTTCAGTAAAGAAATCATTGCTGTCTGTTGCAGCACATTGGCATGCATTAGTGTTGTGATAGTTTGAAATTATGTTGTGAATCCCAAAAACAAAAAATTGTTTGAACTAACCTATTCCTATGGGTGCAATACCCTTTGAATCCATTAAATTCAGTTAAAGGGCATTTGGTTAGATTGCTTTGTGTTATCACTTGAGGGCTTTTGATTGGACTATGTCAGTGGGGCATGATTCATGTTGAGACTCCGCCCTCTTGCTGGGCCAGATATAAAGGGAGGCACAGACTCAGATAGAGAAGAAAAAGGGAGCCAACATATTTGTTTCAGTGTGAGAGAGCATTGCTTAAGCACAGATCCTGGAAGTGGCTGGGCTCATAGAGCAGCTCAAAAGGAGACCAGACATGCAATATGCCTGAAAGCTTACAACTGAATTTGGGAAGAAAGTGGAACAGCAGAAACTGATATAAGAGGCTTGGAAAGAGACAAGCCAGTTGCCATTAGCTGAGCTCAAACCTTTGCAGAGATTGGCACCCATCTTGCTTGAACACATGGCAGCTGACTTTGGTGAGAAGGTGTTGCTAATGGTGCCTTGAGTTGGACTTTTCATGGCCTTGGAACTGTAATTTTTTACACCCAAATAAATCTCCTTTAGTAAAGCCAACCCATTTCTGGTACTTTGCATCGGGAGCCCTTTGGCAAACTAAAACAAGTGCTAAGACTTGGCTAGTAATTTTCAAAGTCTAATCTGCTGCTTTGAAGCTCACATTAGAGCCAAGGTTTTGAATTATCTTTTCCAAGGTGTTTGTAAAAAGTGGGCAAAATGTGAAATTATTCTTCATGCAGAATTTTCCTGGCTTCCCAAAGGGCAAGACTTGAAACTCTTGACTGATTCTTTTTTTAAATTTATTTTTAATCATTTATTTATTTATTTCTCTCCCCTCCTCCCCTGCCCCAGTTGACTGTTCTCTGTGTCCATTTGCTGCATGTTCTTCTTTTTGTCCGCTTCTGTTGTTATCAGTGGCACGGGAATTTGTGTCTCTTTGTGGTTTGCGTCATTTGCCGCATCAGCACTCTGTGTGTGTGGCACCCATTCCTGGGCAGGCTGAACTTCTTTCGTGCTGGGTGGCTCTCCTTACGGGGTACACTCTTTGTGCGTGGGACTCTTCTACGTGGGGGACAGCCCTGCGTGGCATGGCACTCCTTGCGCACATCAGCACTACGCATAGGCCAGCTCCACACGGGTCAAGGAGGCCCGAGGTTTGAACCACGGACCTCCCATGTGGTAGGCGGATGCTCTATCCACTGGGCCAAGTCCACTTCCCTTGACTGATTCTTGTGGGAAATATTTATTCTTGAGAGAGAATGAAAACCCCTGATAACAATTTGACCTGGAGGAAGTCATTGATCTATGTGTGAGATGTTAGTCCATGTGAAAGGCTTAAAACTTTATGTTTGTGATCCTGCAATATTCACTATAGCTGTTGCCGCAAAACTGCTGGCTAGTTTAGTCAAATTGCTCTCTTGGAAGAAATGGGAATCAGATAGTCATGTGACCTTTTCAATGCTTGGTGGAAGCGCTTCTGAAGAAGGAAGTTGAGAATGACAAAACTCCTGCAGTTACTAATACTAAATTTAGGATTGTAATCTTTTCCAGCATAACGACCTCACCAATTTATATAAAAGAAGATGACGTTACATGAATTCAATGAGAAGAGTCCTGGAATCTTTACTATTCCTTTATAAGCTTATACACATCTCACAACATGCCATGAGAGCTCAGATTCATTTTGCAACAAAATGTGGGTTATGTTTTTCAGTATTTGTTGCTATTACCATAAAAAGCCAATTTCAACTTGTTATTCAGTCCTAGGGCTAACCTTCTATAACATAAGAAATTTGAAGTATAGTTTACATACAGTAAAATTAACCTTTTTTTTTAGATGTCCAGTTTTTAGGTATATAGTATGATGTTGGATAAGCATACTTTTGATAACCACTGCTACAACTTACTCCCCTTGTAGTCAATACTCTCCTTCCAGTCCTCAATCCCTGGTAAGTACAGATCTATTTTCTTTCCCTATAGTTTTCTGTTTTCCAGAATGTTGCATAAATAAAATCATACATTATGTAGCTTTAGCACAATATATTTTAGATACATTCATGTTCTTGGGTGTAGTAATATATTCCATTATATGGATGTACCACAGTTTTTTGTTTTTGTTTTTAAATTTTTATCCATTCACCATTTGGACATTCAGGTTGCTTTCAGTTTTTGACATTTGTAAATAAAGCCTCTAAAAACATTTGTGTACAAGTTTTAAAAGAAGTGTGGAATTGCTAGGTTATATTAAATAGGTATGCTTCTTTTTATAGGAAACTGCAAAACTCATTTCCAAAGTGGCTTTACTGTTTTTCATTTCTACTGTCTGTGTGTGAGAGTTGTAGTTGCTTTACATCCTTGTTACTTAAGCTTGTTACTTAAAACTATCTTTTGGAAAGAAGTTTGTTATTTTTATTGAATTCTGGCTTTTTTCTTCCTTTGGATTTCTGTTTCTTGTGTCTTTTTTTTTTTTTTTTTTAAGATTTATTTTATTTATCCCTTCCCTCTGTTGTCTGCTTTCTGTGTCCATTTGCTGTGTGTTCTTCTGTGTCTGCTTGTATTCTCATTAGGTGCCTCCAGGAATCAATCCTGAGACCTCCCAGAGTGGGAGAGAGGCAATTAATTTCCTGCGCCACTCAGCTTTCCTGTTCTCCTACGTCATTTTATTTTCTCTCCTGTTTGTCTCCTGTTGCATCATCTTGTAGCTCCAGCTCTCCGTGTCAGCTGGCACTCTTGCGTGTGGCGGCTTTCCCGTGAAGGGCGGCATTCCCGTGCAGTGCGGCACTCCTGTGCTGGGCTGCATTCCAGCGTGGGCTGGCACTCTGCACTGGACAGTGTGCTGTATGGACCAGCTTGCCCTCACCAGGAGGCCCTGGACATCGAACCCTGGACCTCCTATATGGTAGATGAGAGCCCAGTTGGTTGAGCCACATCCGTTTCCCTGTTTCTTGTGTCTTATCTAATCACAAGTTGGAAAGATTTTGTCATGTTTTCTTTAAGAAATCTTATGGTTCTAGGTTTTATATTTATGTTGATTAATTTTGGGCTAATGTTTATATACTGCTAGGTTAGGATCAAGTTCATGTTTTTGCAAATAGATGTCCTTTGTTTCAGCATCATTTGTTGATAAGACTACCCTATCTTCATTGATTTTCTTGTCACCTTTCAAGAAAATTGACCAAGTATGTGTTGGTTTATTTCTGAACTTTCACTTTGTTCCACTTATCTATCACTAGTACCACATTGTCTTGATTTGGGTACTTTTATAGTAAGTCTGGAAATTAAGGAGTATGAATTTTTCAACTTTGATTTAAAAAAAAAAATTGTTTTTGCTATTGATTCCTTTGTTTTTCCATAAAAAACAGCTTATCAATTTCTACAGAACTGAGACTTTGATTTGCATTGAATTTAAAATCAATATGGGAAGAATTGACATCTTTGCAATATTGAGTATTCCAATACATGGTCATGTTGCATCATTCATTTTAATTATTTTTGATTTTTTAAATGTTTTAGCATGTACGTATTGCACATATCTTGTTAGACTTTTACCTAAGTATTTCATGGTTTTGGGTGCTATTGTAAGTGGCACTGTCTTAAAATGTCAATTTCCAGTTCATTGCTGGTATAGACATGCAATTGATTTTTGTAAATTGAATTTATTTCCTGCAACCTTGCTAAAGCCACTTGTTAGTTTTATTTGTGTTTTTTTTTGTTTTTTTTTGTTTTGATAGACTCCTTGGGGGGGGGGTGTATGTATGTGTGTTTGCATTTTGCTTATTGTCTGTGAACAGAAACAGTTAACTTCCTCCTTACCAATCAGTATTTTTTTCCTTGCCTTATTGCACTCGGTAGCAGTTTGATATGGTTATGAACTCCAAAAGTAGATATTGGATTATGTTTGTAATCTGGTCTATACCTGGGTGTGATTAAATTATGATTAAGGCTTTGATTGGGCCATGTCAGTAGTTCCCACCCCTTGGGGATAAAAGGCATGGCAGATAAAAGGCATGGCAAAAGACAGAGTTGGAGGGTTCTTAATGTTGGAGTTTGATGCTGAAGTCTTAAGATGGAGCCCCAGGGAGACAGACAGAGCTGCTTGCCTAATAGTCTAGAGCTGACCTTGTGGAGAGAGGCAAAGCCTAGAGATCCTCATAGTCTACAGTTGACCTTGTAGAGAAAACAAAGGAGCTGAGCCCAGAGGAACCCAGGAAGCCTGAACCCTTGCAGACGTCGGCAGCCATCTTGCTCCAACACATGAAAATAGACTTTGGTGAGAGAAGTAACTTATGCTTTATGACCTGGTATCTGTAAGCTCCTACCCCAAATAAATACCCTTTATAAAAACCATCCAATTTCTGGCATTTTGCATCAGCATCTCTTTGACTGACTAATACACACTGGTTAGGATGTCAATACAAAGGTAAGTATGAGTGGGGAGAGCAGACATCTTATTCCTCATCTTAGAGTAAAGCATTCAGTCTTCATCCGTAAGTACTATGTTTGTTAGCTGTAGGGTTTTTTGTTTTTGTTTTTTGCTAGCTGTAGGTTGTTGTTGGTTTTTTTTTTTTGCAGCTCCCCTTTATTAGGTTTCCTTTAACCTAATTTTCTGAGGGTTTTGATCATGAGTTGATACTGAATTTTTCAAATCCTTTTTTTTTTTTTTACGTCTTTTGAAACCAAATGGTTTTCCTCTTTAATATGTTCATATGAAATGTGTTGACTTTCACATGTTGAACTTTCAAATGCATTCCCAGGATAAACATCATTTAATCATGATGTATTATCCTTTTTATATGTTGTTGGGTTCTATTTAGAGAAATCTTGAAGATTTTTGCCTCTATGTTTATGAAGAATATTGTACTTTTTCATTTGCTGGTATTGGGTGTCAGGGTATTGCTGTCTTCATAAAGTGAATTGAAGTATTTGTACATCTGTGTTCTGGATGAGTTTATGCAGTCATCAAGGCACAGAATTTTTTCTTTGTGGGACAGTTTTAAAGTATGAATTAAATTTCTTTACTAGGTATAGGACTACTCAGGTTATTTGTTTCTTTTTGAGTAGTTTCTTTCAAGGAATTTTTCTATTTTATCTAAGTTATCAAATATATTGAAGTAAATGTCCTAATATTTCCTTATCCAATTAATGTCTATAATTTCCCTCTCTTTAATCCCTAATGTTTGTTGTCTTTTTTTTTCTCTCTGCTAATCTGGCTAGAGTTTTATAAATTCTGTTGATTTTCTAAGAGCCAAATTTTGTTTCATTGGTTTTCTTTTCTGTCCTCAGTTTTGTTAATTTCTATATTATTTCCTTCTTTCTGTTTGTTTTGGGCTTAACTTGCTCTTTTCCAGTTTCTTAATTTGGAATCTTAGGCCATCAATATGAGACTGTTCTTTTGTAATGTAATCATTTAATGCTATAAACTTCCCCCTAGACACTGCTTTAGCTGAATCTCACAAATTTTAATATAGTGTATTTTATTTGCATTGAATTAAAATTATTTTCTAATTTTCCTGTGACTTTTGGGTATTTAGAAGTGTGTTGTTTAATTTCCATATATTTGGGGAATTTTCCAGGTTTTTCTGTTATAATTTCACTGTAGTCAGAGAACATGCTTTGTATGTTTTAAATTTGCCAAGGTTTGCTTTATGGCCCAGAATATGGTCCCTCTTGGTAAATATTCTAAGTGCACTCGAAAAGACAGTGTTGGGTGGACTATTTGATAAATGTCTATTTGGTCAAGTTGTTGATTGTATTGTTCAGATCTTTTATATCCTTATTGGACTTCAGTCTTTTGTTCATTACTGAAAGTCTCTAGTGGTGGATGTTTGTTCTTTCAATCTTTCACATTTTGCTTCATATATTTTTGAAGTTGTATAGATAGGTGTGTAAACATTTAGGATTGTCTTCTTGAATTGACACCTTTATTATTATGTTCTTAATCTGTGGTAATATTCTTCTGAAGTTTACTTTTTCTGCTGTGTAGTCATTCTAGCTTTATTTTGGTTGTGTTTGCATGGTGCATCTTTTTTCTATTCTTTTACTTATCTATGTCATATGGTTGGGTCTTGCTTTTTAAATCCAATCTGATAATCTCTATCTTTTAATTGGGGTACTTAGATTATTTGTATTTAATGTAGTTATTTAAAAACTTGTTAATTATTTTCTGTTGTTGCTTTTTCCTTTTTTTTTTTTCCTGCCTGCTTTTGGTTCTTTCCTTGGCTGTGTTGTGTTCTACTGAAAACCTCTTCAAATAAATTCTTCATTTCTGATAGCATGACTTTTGTTTCTAGAATTTCTATTTACTCTTATATATAGTTTTGATCTCTTCACTGAAATTCCCCATTTCTTCATGCATGTTGTCCCCCTTTTCCACCAGATCCTTCTACATATTAATCATAGTCTGAGGGTTCTAACATTTGAGTTTGAGTCTGTTGATTACTTTGTTTCTTGATGGCTGGTTGATCTTATTATTATTTTTTTTCTTTCCACTTTTTTATTTTTAATGGAGGGCCAGATGTCTTATATAAAAAAGAGAGACTGTGGTAAATATTATTTACATCATAGGGAGATGTCTGTATGTCTTCTCTTTCTGAGGATTGTCCTTCCTTAGATTTCAGGCTAGTTGGCTTCCCTGTTATCCGAGATCTCTGGGTATAAGAAAAGGTGTGATTTTGTGTTATATCCAGTTTTGCTAGTTGTTAGAATGGTAGTGATGTTCTTCCAGCTTTTTACATCATAGGCAGCAGTGAAACCCCTGAGATTTTTTTATAATTTGAACAGAATTAAAGTTATTTTGTATTTACAATTGGACTTATTTACTTTGAGAATATGATCATTAATTTTTGCTTAAGTGTGATATTCCTTATGTTCTATCTGTGAGGGAAATTTTTTTCCAATATAGTAAAAACTAATAGCATATAAAATTACCTATAAAATTACCTATTTATAGCTTATCAATTTGTATTTTTCTATGTAGGATTATTTGGGGACACTTTGGGAATTCATTGTATAGAATATGATTTGAGTATGAGTCCTGGAAAGACAGTGGATCAAAATAAATTGAAAATGCTCAGACATTCAGATGCAAAAATTGTATCCTTTTCTTTTTTTTTTTTGAGGTAAAATTCACATCGCATACAATTAACCATTTAAAGCAAACAATTCAGTGGCATTTAGTATATTTAGTGTTGTGTAACCATCACCACTATCTACATCTAGAATGTTTTCATCACCCCAACAGGAAACCCCATACTCATAAAGCATCCCCATTCCGCTCTACCTTCCCCTTTATAACTAGCAATCTGTATTCTGTCTCTATGGATATACCTATTCTAGATATTTAATATAATTAGAGTCATATAACGTGACCTTTTGTGTCTGACTTCTTTCACTTTGCATGTTTTCGAGGTTCATCCAAGTTGAGGCATATATCAGTACTTCATTCCTTTTATGGCTGAATAATATTCCATTATATGTGTGTGTATATGTGTGTGTGTGTGTATACACCAAAATTTATTCACTCATGGGCCTTTGGGTGTTTCCACCTTTTGGTATTGTGTACAAGTATTATTTGAGTACCTGTTTTTATTTATTTTGGATATATACATAGGAATAGAATTACTGGGTCATATTATAAATTCTGTGTTAAACTTTTTGAAGAACTGCCAAACTGTTTTTCAAAGTGGCTGAACCATTTTGCATTCCTACCAGCTAGGTATAGGTAAAAGTTTCTCCACATCCTTCTGCCAATGCTTGTCCCGCCCCCCCCCTTTTTTTATTATAGCCATCCCAGTAGATGTGAAGTAGAACCTCATTTTGCTTTTGATTTGCATTTCCCTAATGGCTAATAATATTGAACATCTTTTCATGTGCTTTTCAGTTACTTGTTAATCTTTGGAGAGATGCCCACATCACTTGCCCATTTTTTAATTAGGTTGTCTTGTTAAGTTGTAAGAGTTCATTATATATTCTAGATACTAAGCAGATATATTATTTGAAAATATTTTTTCTTCCATTCTGTAAGTTGTCTTCATGTTCTTTACACTATCCCTTGAAGCACAAATGTTTTTAATTTTGATGAAGTCCAATTCATCTATATTTTGTTGATTAAGCTTTTCATAAACATCCATATTTAAGAATCCATTGCCAAACACAAGGTCAAGAATATATATCCTTATGTGTTCTTCTAAGAGTCTCATGGTTTTAGCTTATATTAATAAGTTGTTTATTCATTTGAGTTAATTTTTGTATGTGGTATGAAGTAGGGGTTGGTCTAATGTTCTTTGCATATGGAAATCTAGTTATCCCAGCACAATTTGTTGAAGAGACTATTCTTTTTCCATTACATATACTTAGCATCCTTGTTAAAAATCAGTTGGCCAAAGATGTATGGGTTTATTTCTGGACTCTCAATTCTCTTCCATTGGTCTATGTCTATCCTTATGCGAGGACCATACTGTTCTTTTTTTTTTTTTTTCCAGATGTATTTATTTATTTCTCCTCCCCTTCTTCTCCCCCCACAGTCTGTTCTCTGTGTCTATTTGCTGAATGTTCTTCTTTGTCCACTTCTGTTGTTGTCAGCGGCATGGGAATCTGTGTTTCTTTTTTTTGTTGTGTCATCTTGTTGTGTCAGCTCTCTGTGTGTGGCACCATTCTTGGGCAGGCTTCACTTTCTTTCACGCTGGGCGGCTCTTATTACGGGGTGCACTCCTTGCTCATGGGCTCCCCTACACTGGGTCACCTCTGCGTGGCATGGCACTCCTTGCGCGCATCAGCACTGTGCATGCACCAGCTCCACATGGGTCAAGGAGGCCCAGAGTTTGAACCATGGACCTTCCACATGGTAGGCGGATGCCCTGTCCATTGGGCCAAGTCCGCTTCTCTTTTGTTTTGGTATTATTTTTTTTTAGGTACACAGACTGGGGATTGAACCTGGGACTTCATCTAAATAAATTCAAAACTCTAAGCTTCATTCCAGGCCTAGCGAATCAGAATCTGGATTTTTTTTTTTCTTTAAGATAGCAGGACCAGGGATTGAACCTGGGACCTTGTATAAAGAAATTCAGAGCCATACTGTTTTGATTTCTGAACAAAGTTTATCTTTTGATGCACTAAGATGTGTTTTACTGTATTAAGCATCACCTGTGTCTCACAAACTTAGAAGGAACATAAAGAGAGGGCCTCTCTTAAGACCTTTGGAAAGATTCTTGGGCCCTGATGGGGGTCTTCATTTGTTTCTTGACCCTGTAGGCTCCCAAGACTTCTCAGGCTGACATGATGAGTATACTTTGAGTACTCAAAAGCTGTCCTTTCAGAAGTGGATGTGGCTCAAGTGGTTGGGTACCTGCCTGCCACATGGGAGGTCCCAGGTTTGGTTCCTGGTGTCTCCTAAAGAAGTCGAGCAGACACAGCAAGCAGACAGATGAGGAAGCCATCCTTTCCATTTCCTTCAGCTACATCTCTCTAACTTATCCTTAAAGCTAAACTAACTTGTATCAACCTTAATAAGAGCTTACAAAACAACCAGTGATACCATATATTCCTATTATTGCAACTGGTGCTTTTAATAAGTTTTTAAGGGGTCTGTGACTTCACTAAAATGGCTAAGAATTGATGTAGATTCTATAATCTTATTTAAAATATTCCTGTTCTTAAAAGGTTTGCAGTTTTGTTGATTTTTATCCTGCCTATGACAAAGCACTTGGGAGGTAGTATTGCCTGGTACTTAAGACTGTAGTTTGAGAAATCAAACTTGGGTTTGAATTTTGCTTCACCCTTTCAAGTTGTGACCTTTTAAAGCTACAGTGCTTTATGTCATAGAATGTTGTTACTAGGCTGATAGTTAAAATGCCTGTAAATATTTAGCAGATGTTCATTTGTTTGCTGTACTCTATGGTCCCAGGTGATTGCTGAATTTCCTTAATAATTTTTATCCACTGAGCATGATGTTATTTGTGCTTTCTACTTCATTGAGTTATTTAAAATCAAAGTAGTTAAGCACTAACAGGAATTACATAATTCTGGTACTATAAATTCAAGTGGTATATACAGAAATTGGTACCTGAAAGCAGTGAACTCATTTGCGCTCTCTATGTGATCGTAAGTAGGTTTAATTTTATTTATACTTTAAAAAATTATATTATGTAGGAGTGCTAAAATTCAAAATTTGGAGGGAACATCTTATAGGGCAGGGATATATTTTAAGTGACCACTTTTAGAATGTTTGATATAAAGAAACTTTAAATTCTATGTGATTCAGTGTTTTCCTATTTCATAGCTTGTTAGACTTGAACATTGTTTTAGTTTCCTAGTACTAAAACAAATACCACACAATGAATGACTTAACAGCAGGAAATTATTGGCTCATGGTTTCAGAGGTTAGAAGGTTTACTTTCTTCTGGATTGGTATCTTCTGGCTGGTCAGCAATCTTTGGAATCCTTTGATTTTTGGTCACATGATAATGCACGTGGCAGCATTTTTTCCTTTCTCTTCCAGGTTTTGTTATCTTCCAGCTTCTTTCTTCTCTTGTGGATTCTTTCTCTGTGATCAACTCCCTTTGCTTATAAGGACTTCAGCCATCTTGATTAAGAACCCCATCATTCAGTTTGGGCACACCTTAACTAATAACATTTTCAAAGGAGCAGGGATTGGGACTTGAACATGCCTTTTTGGAGGATAGGATTAATTCCCCAACAAATTTTATTGAATTTATTTCTCTTTTAGGATTCTAATTCTCAGATGGATTTAAGAATTCAGTCAACTGATGATGATATTGGTGAAATAATTCAAATAGATGGAACTGGAGATACATCTTCCAAAGAAGAAATAGGAAGTACAAAAAATGTAGATGAGAATGAATTTCTAGGAATTATTGATGCAGAAGATCTGAAGGTACTTGAAGAAGAAGGTGACAGTCTATCAAATGAAGATTCAACTGTCAATAGCAGTGATAATGAAGACCCTCCAACAGATATCGTGGAAGAGGTGAGGATCACTTTTGAGCCTGGACTTTTAAAAGTTAAATTATATTTGTAGTTTGGAGCCAAGAGGAATACAATTAAGATTAACATTGTCTTTAGTATTTAAAAATAAAACTTATTTATATGTTAGAATTTATACTTTTAAACTATAATTAAAACCAGTATTAATCAGAAATTGTTGGTCTTAAGTAGAGATAGTTGGAGGTTTAGTAGTTGGAACTGGGGGTTAAAAAAAAAAAAAGGCAGCCAGAATAGAAGGAAATACAGAATCTGTTCTAATCGTATTAAATGTGGTAAATCTGGATCGAATGTGGTAATCAAGAAGTGTGCAAGTAGTATTAGCTATCATTTATGGTGGCTTTAGTGTGTGCCAGGTACCATGCTAAGTCTTAGCTGCCTTATGCTTTTAATATTCCCAGTGTCCTTATTTTATAGATGAGAAAGTTGCGATAAGGAAAGTTTCAGTAACTTGCCCAAGTTCAGTCATGTAGCCATTAAGTGGCCAAGCTGGGATTCAAACCTAGGCTGTTCGACTCTAAAACTCAGTTTCTAAGTATAATACTACTGTCTTTCCAAGTTTATTTTTCCCCTTAACTTTTAATTTTGAAATACTTTTAACCTTATAGGACAATTACAAAACTAATACCCTGTATGGAATTGCCAGGTTTTTTTTTCTTTAAAGATTTATTTATTTATTTATCCGCCGCCCCCCCCCCCCAATTTTCTGCTCTGTGTGTCCATTTGCTCTTTGTTCTTCTGTGTCTGCTTGTATTCTCATCAGGTGGCAGTGGGGATCTGTGTCTCTTTTTCTTGCATCATCTTGCTTCGTCAGCTCTGTGTGTGTGTGGCACCACTCCTGGGCAGGCTGTGGTTTCATGTGGGGCAGCTCTCATTGTGCAGGGGCCACTACTTGCACAGGGGGCACCCTCATGTAGGGGCATCCCTGTGTGGTCCAGCACTTGTTGCGCTCAGCAGCACTGTGTGTGGACCAGCTCACCATATGAGCCAGGAGGCTCTGGGTATCAAACCTTTGACCTCCTATATGGTAGGCAGACACTCTATCTGTTCAGCCACATCTACTTCCCTCCAGGTTCTTTTACTTCTGTATGTGTTGTTCTCCTTAAAAAATTCAAAGCAGGAACTTCCAGGAAGATGGCATTGAAATAGGTAGGCAGGGCTCAATTTTCTTACAAAAACAATGGAGGAAGGGCAGAAACCTGTCTGAGGGACCTGCTTTGGTGCACTGAAGGTCAGGAGAATGCTGTGTACCCCCAGGTGAGCGAGGAACAGAGAGACAAAGAAGCCAAAATGAAAGCCATGAGTTACTAACCTCTGTGACTGGATTTGGTACCCATCCTCCACCTTCAGGGTGAGCAGCCTGGGTAAAACCTGTGGCTCACTGCAGCTGAGAGGGGAACAGACATCTTCCACCTTGGGAAAGGGAGGGTGTGGCAGAGGGCAGAGAGTGGTTTTTCTTCAGTGAATTTGGCCAGCAGAGCCTGCTTTGAATCTCAGCTCTGGCTAGACCAGAATCATGGGCAAGTCAACCTCTGTGGAAGGATTTGCTGATGATCACCATCTGCTGGCTGGCTGGGAAACTGCAAGGAGAAATCACTTTTAGGCATCTCTTGTCCCAAATTCTGGAGGGCAGATCTGTGCCCCATTAGTGAGCCCCTGGCCCTATTTTGATAACTTAGGCTAGGCAATTTTAAAGACTTGGAATAAGTTGAACCAAAAATTAAAGAAGAAATATGAAACAAAATCGCTAGGCAACAGAGAGAAATTGACCATCAGAGTAAGTTCATCAATATATTCAGATGCCTAGACATTAGCAAAAAATTATAAACCATACTGAGAAGCGGGCAGATATTCCTCAACCAAAGGAACAAACCAAAAATCCTGATGAATACATAAGATTTAAGACAACTAATCAAAGATGATCCCATAGATCTCCTAAATCAATTCAAGGAGTTGAAGGAAAATATGACTAAAGAAATAAAAGATATCAAGAAGACACTGGGTGAACATAAAGAACATTTTGAAAGACTGCAAAAGAAAGTTATAGCTTATAGGAATGAAAGACACAATGGATGAGATTAAAATTACATTAGATGCATACCATATAAAGCAGATTTGAATTGGTGGGGGATAGAATTAGTGAAATCAAGGAAAGAACATCTAAACTTGAAAAGACAGGAGAACAGAAAGAAAGAAGAATGGAAAAATGGAACAGTTTCAGGGAATTGCATGATAATGCACAAACATACATGTTATTGGAGTCCCAGAAGGGGAAGAGAACAGAAAAGGGGGCAGAAAGGATATTTGAGATAATAATGCCTGAAAATGTTCCAACCCTTATGAAAGACATATAGGACAAGAAGGACAATTCACCCCAAACAGAATAATCCAAATAGACCTACTCTAAGACACCTATTCAGAATGACAACTACCAGCGATAAACAGAGGAAAGCAGCAAGAGAAAAGCAATGCATCATATACAAGGGGACCTCTGTAAGACTGTCAATTTCTCATCAAAAAACAATGGAAGTGAGGAGAAGGTGATATGATGTATTTAAGGTACTGAAAGAGAAAAACTGCCAGCTAAGAATTCTTATTCCAGCAAAACTGTCCTTCAAAAATGAAAGTGAGTTTAAATCTTCAGACAAAAACAGAGCATATTACCAAAAGACCAGATTTACGAGAGATACTTAAGGGGGTGCTGCAGCCCAAAAGGAAAAATCAAGGGTGAGAGACTTGGAGAATAGTATAGAAATGAAGATTATTAGTAAAGGTAACTTAGTGGGTAAAGACAGTACTAAGATATGACAATGGAATGCCATAGGAGAAAATGGAAGAAAGAAGTAATGCCTTCACAGTAATAACATTGACTGTTAATGAATGAATTTTCCAATCAAAAGACAGAATGACAGATTGGATAAAAAAAAAAAAAGTCATCAATATACTGCCTGCAAAAGACTCACCTCAGATGTAAGAATACAGCCAGGTTAAAAATGAAAGGGTGGGGGAGTGGATGTAGCTAAGTGGTTGAGTGCCTGCTTCCCATGCACAAGGTCGGTGTTCAATTCTCGTACCTCCTTAAAAAAATAACCAAGGACATAAAGAACCTATATTCAGAAAACTATAAAACATATAAAAGAAACTGAAGAAGAACTAAATAAATGTAAGGACATTCTGTGTTCATGGACTAGAAGACCAAATATTGTTAAAATGTCAGTACTACCCAAATTGATTTACAGATTTAATGCAATCCCAATAAAAATCACAACAGCCTTTTAAAAAAAAGTGAAAGGGTGGAAAAAGATATTCCACAGATAGTAATCAAAAAAGATCTGGAGTAGTGATACTAATATCAGACAAAAAAATTTAACAGGCAAAACCATTATAAGGGGTGAGAAAGGTCACTGTATATTAATAAAAGGGGCAGTTTAACCAAGAAGAAATAAGTATTTATGCACCTAATCTGGGCATCCCAAGATACATGAGGCATACACTGGGAAAACTGAAGAGAGAAATAGATATCTCTACAATAATAATTGAAGACTTAAATAGACCATTGGATGGAACATCTGGACAGAAGATAAATAAGCAATCAGAGCTAGAATAATATAAATGAACTAGTCCCAACAGATATTTATAGTGCATTCTACTCCAAATCAGCAGACTATACATTCTTCTCAAGTGCTCATGGATCCTTCTCCAGGATAGACCATATGTTGGGTCACAAGACAGGTTTCACTAAATGTAAAAAGACTGAAATTAGAGAAAACTCTTTCTCTGATCATAATGGAATAAAGCTGTAAATCAGTAAGGGATGGAAAAAGGGAAATTTGCAAATGTAAGGAGATTAAACTACATACTCTTAAATAATCAGTGGCTCAAAGAAGAAATTGCAAGAGAAATCAATAAATATCTAGAATGAAAATAAGAATACAACATATTAGAACCAATGGGCTTCAGCAAAAGCAGTAAAAAAAATTCCATTTACAATAGCAACTAAAAGAATAAAATATTTAGGAATAAACTTAACCAAGGACATAAAAGACCTGTATTCAGAAAACTACAAACATTGCTAAAAGAAACAAAAGAAGATCTAAATAAATTCAAGGATATAACACGTTCATGGACTGGAAGACTAAATATACTTAAGATGTCAATTCTGCCCAAACTGATTTACAGGTTCCTCACAATCCCATTAAAAAATCCTAATAGCCTCTTTTTTTTGGGCAGAAATGGAAAAGCCAATTATCAAATTTATTTGGAAGGGGTAAGGGGCCCCGAATATCCAAAAAATGTCTTAAAAAAAAAAAAAAAAAAAGCTGGAGGACTCACTTCCTGACTTTAAGGCATATCACTTAGCTACAGTGGTAAAAAGAGCATGGTACTGGCATAAAGATAGACAGATTGACCAATGGAACCACACTGAAAACTCAGAAATAGACCCTCATATTTATAGTCAAGTGATACTTCACAAGGCTGTCAAACCCACCCAGCTGTGCCAGAATAGGCTATTCAACAAATGGTACTGGGAGAACTGGATATCCATATCCCAAATGAAGAGGACCCCTGTCTCACACATTATACAAACATTAGCTCAAAATGGTTCAAAGACCTAAATATAAAAGCTAGATACTTAAAGATTCTAGAAGAAAATGTAGGGAACCATCTTCAAGACCTTGTGGTAGGCAGTAGTTTCTTAAACCTCTTAAGCACAAGCAACAAAAGAAAAAATAGATAAATTGGACCTCCTCAAAATTCAAAAGACTTAGGTAAGGAAGTAAAAAGGCAGCCTACTCAATGAAAGAAAATATTTGGAAACCATATATCTGGCAAGGTTTTGATACCTATGTTATGTAAACAAATCATACAACTCAACGATAAAGACAAGCCACTCAATTTAAAAATGGGCAAAAGACTTGAATCGACATTACTTCAAAGAGGAAATACAAATGGCCAAAAAGCATATGAAAAAATGTAAAATGTTCAATATCACTAGCTATTAGGAAAATGCAGATCAAAACTACAATGAAATACCACTTTCATACCTTACAGAATGGCCATCATTAAAAAAAAAAGCTGCCAGTGCTGAAGAGGATGTCGAGAAATAGGAACATTTCTTCGCTATTAGTGGAAATGCAGAATGGTTCAGGCTCTGTGAAAGAGTTTGGCAGTTCCTCAAGAAGCTGAATATAGAACTGCCGTATGATCCAGCAATCCCATTACTAGGAATATATTCAGAAGAACTGAAAGCAAGGATATGAACTGTCATTTTGCACACCAATATTCATAGCAGCACTATTCACAATTGCTAAAATATGGAAACAACCCAAGTGTTCATCAACTGATGAATGGTTAAAATGTGGTATACATGTACAATGGAATACTATTCAGCTATAAGAAGAATTGGGACATGTATGACGACATGAATGAACGTAGAGGATATGTTGAATAAAATAAGCCAAATGTAAGATGTGGGATAAAGTTGGTAGTAATATTTTGATGATGCTCTTTCATAATTTGTTACAAGTGTTTCACAACTATGCAAGGTGTTTGTGGTGAGGCGATATATGGGAGCCCTGTTATGACGATATACCTATTTGTTTTGATTTGTGAATTCACAAATTTTACTATACACTTATTGTTTATGTATGTTTCATGGATGAATGATATACTTCAATAAAATTCTATTTTAAAAATTCATAGCACCATGAAATTCCTTAATGTGTTCATTTTTCATCCTTAGGACCCTTTAAATTCTGGAGATGATGTTAGTGAGCAGGATGTGCCAGACCTGTTTGACACGGATAATGTAATTGTCTGTCAGTATGAAAAGGTACTGTATTCACCTCTTTGAATAAAAATAGACTCTTTTCACTTTGGATTGGTAATTGCTTTTATAGTACTCAGGTATGTAAATTGATGGTGAGATGTTCACAGATAAATGAGTCTTGAAACGGCTATTTGATTTTATAAGTTAAGGGTGTATTTTATGTCAAGCATTATACTGTGTGGTCTCAGTAATACCAAAAAAGTGACCATCCTTGTTTTGAGGTGACAATCTTAACTGAAAAAAAGATGTTACTCTTATATGAAAGAATAGATTGGTAGGCAAATTGAATGCTAAAATATGTGACAGGTAAATCAAATGGTAAAATGTAGCATATATATAAATTGAACACTGAGTAGAGGGTAAATCCAATGGTAATATATGTGGCACAGATAATAAGTCCTAAAAGTGGCTGGGAAATGCAAGAAATCATTTGTAGTCAGAGTAGTCCACAAATTCTTCATGGGTGATGTGGCACTTTGAAATGGGCCTTGAATGATTTGTAGGATATAGATAAGTATGGAGAGTAGGCATTCAGAGTAGAATAGCCTGATAAAAAGGCAGAGAACTGAGTGGGTGTAGTCTGTGCAAAGGACAGAGAAGAGCTCTGCCTTGAATCAAGTGTTTTGTTTTTTTTGGGGTAGGGTAGGAATTCCCTGAATGCTGGTGAGAGAAATCCAAATGTGATCTGCTGGACATTATCCTTCTGAGCAGGTTATTGAGCAAATTGTAACTGGTTTTAAAACTGGCAGTGTTTGGTGATTTGGAAGAGACAGATGGTAAGAAAAGTAGGGGTAGTACAGACAGGATGTAACAGGAACCCAGACTAAGGATGGCAGTGTAGAACAATGAGGAGTCAGAGAGTATGACAGAAGAATCAGTGGGACTTGGTGATTAGTTGCATAGAGTTGAAAGTGTTTCTCACGTTTCAAGCCTAGAGATTAAGTTAGTAGCAGTTTAACTTTAGCAGCTAAAAATTAACACTATTTCTTTCTTTCGTTTAAAAAAACAAAAACAAAAACTGCCCCTGTGACTGTGTAATAAAAAATGGACTTTTGTCCTTAATTCATGCATACTTACATTTTTGGTTAATCCCCCTTCCCCATCACAATCTGAATATTCTCAGGATAAACAAAGAATAATACTCTGAATTGTGTAACAGTTTTATAGAATCCTTTATCCTTTTCTCTAAAAAAAAAAAGGCATATCACTTTCTTGCCTATTACATTTTATACAGATAGAAAGGGCAGTTAGATGCTGGTGTAAGAAAAAATTAGGCAATAGAAAAGGGACCATTCTTGTTTGAAATTTATTTTAGTTTCTTACTAACAGTGTATGACCTTCTATGAAGAAAACATTATAGGGCACTTAATTATATAAGCATTTCATAGAGTCACAAAAATTTTGTAGACTATTAAGGTTATGGTATCTTTTGTTGTGCTATATTGTGGTAGATAGTTCATAATTGATTACATAGTGCTTTGTATTTTTCAAAGTGTTTTCTGATACATCACCTTTTGTCACAACAACCTTGTGGAAGTATATAGGAGCAAGATATATATATATATATATATATATATATATATATATATATATATATAGTGGTTACAAATCTAGTTGTCTGAGAGTACTCTAATTAGAAAATATTTTAAGAATAGTATTAAAAAATTAATGGAAACCAGGGCAGTGGGGAACCATTTAAATGTTTTTAAAAGGGGGTGATGAAATCAGAAGATAGATACAAAGGGAATGCATCTAAAAAGTCAAAGGGAGAACACTCTTACAGTCAATTTTTATAAAAGAAAAACTTTCCAATTCTGACCACTTGTTGACTTATATCAAGTAGTATTGAAACCAAACTCAAGTAAATTGAGAGATTTTTTTTCAATAGTCTTTTAGAGCTTTACTACTTAGTAGCATCAGTTCCACTGAGGGATTGTTAGAGAATGTAGAATCTTGAGTCCCATCCCATTTTGACAAGACCCCCAGGTGATTTGTATGCACATTAAAGTCTAAGAAGCACTTCTTTTCTTTAAAAAACATATATCATTTGCCTTTTACCAGCATGTGGAATTTAAAATTTATAGGATAACAATTGGAATATTTTGAAAATATTTGTAAGTACAATGGAAAAAGGCCAATGAAGGCCCCTGATCTACATGTTATTCCAGAGGCCTAGAAAATGCCTAAGATAAATAAAGGATTAAAAGGATATCATGGGGAAGATTAATGGTAAAACAACTTTTTTACTATTGATGGGAGTGTTCTGTGCTATAAATAGGGCACTGGACAGTGGGATATGAAAATATTTGAATATGCTGTATCTTAGTTTAACAGTTTAGGAACCTTTTGCTTTATTGCTTGCTTTGTCCTTTAGATGCTAGTGCAATGATTAATTGCTAAGTGCATGTGTAGCACAGTTATTTTTAACAGATATATTTTCGTTTTTTTTGAGTAGTTTGGACTCATTTTGAAAAAATCAAAACACTATGAAAAGCTATACAATGAAAAGTCTGTTTCCCATTTACCCTTCCTATTTAGTACCTCCCTGTTTCTGCCTGAGTATAACTAATTAACTAATTAATTTCTTAATATATTTATAAAGCTTCTTTTTTTTAAAGATTTATTTTTATTTACTTCTCTCCCCTTCTCCTCCCCCGCTCCACCCCAGTTGTCTGTTCTCTGTGTCCGTTCGCTGTGTATTCTTCTGTGTCCACTTCTATTCTTGTCAGCGGCACCAGGAATCTGTGTCTCTTTTTGTTGCATCATCTTGCTTCGTCAGCTCTCTGTGTTTGTGGCTGCCACTCCTGGACAGGCTGAACTTTCTTTCGCTCTGGGTAGCTCTCGTTACGGGCCACACTCCTTGAGCATGGGGCTCCGCTACACGGGGGACACCTCTGTGTGGCACCGCCCTCCTCGCGTGCATCAGCACTGTGCGTGGGCCAGCTCCACACGGGTCAGGAAGCCCTGGTTTTGAACTGTGGACCTCCCATGTCATAGGCGGATGCTCTAACCATTGAGCCAAGTCCACTTCCCTATAGAGCTTATTTTAATACAAGCACAAAAGGTAGCACAGTCAATGTATTCTTCACATTGCCTTTTTTCTCTTAGTGATATATTTTGGAAATCTTTTTATATATGGAGATTTTCTTTGTATTAATATTTTTACAGATGTATAATAGTCATTGTAGGATATATTAAAATTTATTTAACCAGTTCCCTGTTGATGACTATTGGAGTTATTTTTCAGTCTTTTGTTACTGAAATCACAAGAATTTGACAGGGGCTATTGAAGACAGTGACTGTGAACCAGGAACTAAATTCCTCAAGTAATGAGGGGAAACAGGGTCCTGCAACAATGAAGAGGAGTAGAAGATACAGTTTGGTGATATGGGATCAAATCAAAACTGGCTATTTTTAGGGAGGAATAGGGCAAATGATCTGAAGTAGCAATGGAAAAGTGAAGAGGATACCAGTTCCAATAGTACAAGGAGTGAGAGAGCTCCCTGTTTCTTAAGTTTATTAAGGATAGTTCATTCTAGCTTTATTTCTTGTTGAGGTAAATGGAATCTTCAGTTATATCTTCTAACTGTTCCTAATATATATGAAGGCTCTTAATTTTTGTATATTAATTTTGTATCATTGTTGAATACTATTTAGTAACTTTTCATTGATTATCTTGGATTTTTCAGATGCATAGTGATCACATCTGCAAATTTATTTCACCCTTTCTGATATTGTATGCATTTACTTTTCTCTTGTCTGTTTGTATTGGCTGGTATTTTTATTGGCTATAACTCTAGAATGTTTGTTAAGAAGCTAGAAATAGTGGGGATCATTGTCTATGTCTTGACTTCAGTGAGAATGCTTGTAGGATTTTCAGCATTAAGCATGTTGCTGGCTTTTGGGACAGTGTAGGGTATATGTGTGGAGAGAGAGCGAGAGACAGAGACATGGTCTGTGATTCTTATGTAGAGATTTAAAAAGTAAAATGCATGAGCTTTATCAAATTCTTTTTCATATTATTGGAGATAATCAAATAATTTGTCTTAAATCTAGTAAAATGATTTTTATATTAATAAATTTCTGATATTGAACCATTGTTGCATTTCTAGAATAAATATTGTTACTTAATAAAGCTATCTATATGAGGATTTGTTTTTGTTTTTCTAATTCTAGTCGGATTTCATCACTGGTGCTAACTAAGTTCAGGATTCTTTTGTCACTGTTGCGTGCCTGGTTTTTTAAGACCTCTGTAAGTGAAAATTTGGGAGTCAAATTCAGAGAAATAATTTCTTGTTATTAGGACATTTTTTTCCTATACAAATAGGTGTTTGTTTTTTTTTTTTAAGATTTATTTATTTATTTCTCCCCCTTCCCTCTATTGTCTGCTCTCTGTGTGTTCTCCTGTGTCTGCTTGTATTGTCATTAGGTGGCTCTGGGAACACAATCCTGGGACCTTCCAGAGTGGGAGAGAGGTGATCATTCTCTTGTGTCACCTCAGCTTCCTGGTTTTGCTAAGTCTCTTATTGTCTCTCCTCTGTGCCTGTTTTTGTTGTGTCATCTTGCTGCATCAGCGCTTTGTGTTGGCTGGCATGCCTGCGCCGGGCGGCACTCTTTGTGGACCAGCTTGCCTTCACTGGTTATCAAACCCGGACTTCCTTTATGGTAGACAGGAACCCAGTTGCTTGAGCCACATCTGCTTCCTGATAAATAGGGTTTTAAACTTTGTTTTATTTTATGCTTCACAAAATGCATTTAATAGTCATATGCTGGATTTGACCATTTTTAGTCAACAACTAGGTTTAATTTTTCTTCTGATTATATATTATTTCCAAGGCTTTTTTTTTTTTTTTAAGATTTTTATTTATTTCTCTCCCCCTCTCCCCCCAACTCCCCTGTTGTCTGCTCTCTCTGTCCATTTGCTGTGCGCTCTTCTGTTACAGGTTCTATCCTGATCAGGGGCACCAGGAATCTGTGTTTCCTTTTGTTGCATCATCTTGCTGTGTCAGCTCTCCGTGTGTGCAGCGCCATTCCTGGGCAGGTTGCACTTTCTTTCACGCTCGGTGGTTCTCCTTATGGGGCGCACTCCTTGCGTGTGGGGCTCCCCTATGTGGGGGACACCTCTGCGTGGCATGGCACTCCTTGCGCGCATCAGCACTGTGCATGGGCCGGCTCCACACGGGTCATGGAGGCCCTGGGTTTGAACCGTGAACCTCCCGTGTGGTAGGTCGACGCCTTATCCATTGGGCCAAGTCCGATTCCCTCCAAGGCTTTTAAATAGTCTTGTGGTTTACCCATAGGTAGCAATGATTTTATGATTTCTCTTTAATGGTAAAATCCTTATCAGTCATTGGATTGATAATCTCTCCCCAAACCATATGACAGAAGGTCCTGGGGAGTTTATAAATAGCAGGATATTTAAGACAGTTTCTCTGGATTTTTAGTCTACACTGGTAAATCTTAAGGTGGGTGGAATTTCCTATTTTTAAAATTTTGTCTGTGTCTAAGCTAATTTACTGAATCCTAAGAATAGCAGCAGAATCTGCTAGATTATAAACTGTATCTTTTGACTTTGCTCAGTGCCTTACAGACATACCTCATTTTATTGTGCTTTGCTTCATTGCTCTTCACAGATATTGTGTTATTTTTTTACAAGTTGAAGGTTTGTGGCAACCCTGCAATGGAGCAAGTCTGTTGGCACCATTTTTCCAACAGCATGTGCTTACTTAGTGTGTGTCTGTCACATTTTGGTAATTCTCACAATATTTCAAACTTTTTCATTAGTACATCTGTTATGGTGATCTGTGATCTGGGATGTTACTATTGTAATTGTTTTGGGGCACCATGAACTGTACCTATGTAAGATGGTGAACTTACTTGATAAATGATGTGTGTGCTTTTTTTTTTTCTTTTCATTAAAAAATTTTTTAAGACACTTAGATTACATTTATGCAATAGAATATATAGGGGATTCCCATATGCCCTGTTCCCCATACCTCCCACATTTTCCCACATTGGCAACATCTTTCATTAGTGTGGTACATTGATTGCAATTGATAAACACATTTTGGAACATTGCCAGTAAGCATGGATTATAGTTTACATTGTAGTCTATACTCTTCCACTCAATTCTGTAGGTTATGGCAAGTTATGTAATGGCCTGTGGCCTGTATCTGCTATTGTAATATCATTCAGGACAATTCCCAATTCCCAAAAATGCCCCCATTTACACCCATTTTTTCCCTCTCTTCCCTCAGAACCTCCAGTGGCCACTGCCTCCACATCAATGACATTCTTCCATTTTTAGAATCACAATAAGTCTATAGTAGAATACTAGTAAGACTACTTTAGTCCCTAGTTCATTCCCTAGTCCTGAGGATTCTGGGATGATGATACTTACTCCACCTTTAGTTGAGGGGGATGGGGCTTCAATCTCATATGGCTGATGGATAGGACTCTCTTACTTGCAGTTGCAGACACACTCAGTTCCTTGGTATGTTGGTTATCCATCATCTCCACCTTGTTAGTTGTCATGGGTGAGTCTAATGAACTGGAGAGTAGGTGTTGCAACCTGTTGAGATTCAGGACACAGCTGGCACATGAACAACCTCAAGATTTAAGTCTCTTGGACATATACCTACTAACTTTTGTACAAATTATATGTTCAAGTAGAAGGACAGAAGAGCCATGTGTAGGGAAACCACATATGAGTCCAACTCTGTCATACTGGGCAGCATAAATTCCAAAGTAGGGCCCACTAGCAAAAGACCAAACTCCTGAGCTCTCTGCCCTGACTATAGTGGCAGGATGTTTTCCAGAGCCCTCAGGAGCCCCACTATTTGGGGTACTATCTATTTTGTCTGTCAATGAGATCCTGCTGCGACATGCATAAGTGTTACCTCTGAAGTGACCTCCCGACTCACTTTGAAGTCTCTTAGCTATGTGAACTCATTTGTCTTTACCTTTTCCCCCTTTTGGTCAAGGTCTCCCTCCCCCACCCCAAGTTGCATTGATTGTTGGTACTTTGTAGTGATCCCTTGGTGTCAGGGAGGCTCATTCCCGGGATTCACGTCCCATGCTGGGGGTAAGTTATTGCGTTTATATACTGAGTTTGGCTTAGAGAGAGGCCACATTTGAGCAATAAGGAGGCTCCCAGTAGGTAACTCTTAGGCACCCTATAACACCGGCCTATTTCAATTTCAAGAGCAAAGGCTCATAAGCATAGACATCAATATCAAGGGCCCATCATTTGGATGTTTGTGCTCTGATTGCTCCACTGACCAGCTGTTCCCCTGTCTCTTCTCCCTCTCCTTGGGCTTCCGTATTCCATAAGGTGCAACAATATTGAAATTATGCCTATTAAAAATAATAATGAATAAACAAAAAAGATACACAAAAACAGAAAAAAATAAAAAAGGAATTAGACCTATAATGGCTTCTATTTGTTCAAGTGAAAGGAAGAGTCACGTCTCTCACTTTAAATCAAAAGTTAGAAATGATTAAACTTAGTGAGGAAGGCATGTTGAAAGCAGAGACAGGCTGAAAGTTAGGCCTCTTACACCACTTTGCCATGTTGTGAATGCAAAGGAAAAGTTCTTGAAGGAAATTAAAAGTGATACTCCAGCGGAAGTGGATGTGGCTCAAGCAGTTGGACACCTGCTTCCCACATGGGAGGTCCTGGGTTTGTTTCCCGGTGCCTCCTAAAGAAGACAAGCTGATGCAGTGAGTGGGCACTGTGAGCAGACACATGAAGGAGCCATCTTCAGGGGAGGGGTTAAATGATACTTTAGTGAGCACATGAATGATGAGAAAGTGAAACAGCTTTATTGCTGATATGGAGAAAGTTTTATTGATAGTTGATCAAACCAGCCATGACATTTCCTTAAGCCAAAGCCTAATTCTGGGCAAGACCCTAACTCTCTTCAGTTTTATGAAGGCTGAGAGAGAAGTAAGGAAACTGTAGAAGAAAAGTTTGAAACTAGCAGAGGTTGGTTCATGAGGTTTAAGAAAAGATGCCTTTTCCATAGCATCAAAGTGCAAGATGAAGTAGCAAGTGCTGATATAGTAGCTGGAGCAAGTTATCCAGAAAATCTAGGTAAGATAATTGATAAAAGTGGCTATACTAAACCATAGATTTTCCATCTAGACAAAACAGCCTTCTTTTGGAAGAAGATGCTACTTTTCATAGCTAGAGAGGAGAAGTCAATGCCTCGCTTCAAAGCTTCCGAGGACAGGCTGACTCTCTTGTTAGAGGCTACTGCAGTTGGTGACTTTCAGTTGAAACCAATGCTTATTTACCATTCCAGAAATCCTGGGACCTTTACATATTACATTAAATCTACTCTGCCCATTTTCTATAAACAGAACATCAAAGCCTGGATGACAGCACATCTGTTTACATGTAGGAAGTAAAAATATTAACATTAATGGGAATTTGGAAGAAGTTGATACCAACCCTCATGTATAACTTTGAGGAGTTTAAGATTTCAGTGGCAGAAGTGACTGCAGATGTGGTAGAAATAGCAAGAGAACTAGAGTTAGAAATGGAGCCTGAAGATGACTGAATTGCTGCAATCTCATGAGACAACTTGAATAGATGAGGAGTTTCTTTTTATGATGAGCAAAGAATATGGTTTTCTTGAGGTGGTACCTACTCCTGGTGAAAATGCTGTATTATTTTTTTCTTATTATTGAGTTTTTTTTCCTACTCAATTTATTCATTTTTAAAAAAATATTACATTAAAAAAATATGAGGTCCCCATTCACCCCCACCGCCCCCACCCCACCACTCCCCCCACAATAACACTCTCCCCCATCATCATGACACATCCATTGCATCTGGTGAGTACGTCTCTGGGCATTGCTGCACCCCATGGCCTGTGGTCCACACCATAGCCCACACTCTCCTACGTTCCATCCAGTGGGCCATGGGAGGACATACAATGTCCGGCAGTTGTCCCTGGAGCACCACCCAGGACAACTCCAAGTCCCGAAAATGCTGTATTATTGAAATGAAAACAAATAATTTAGAGTATTATATAAAATTAATTGATAAAGGCAGCAGCAGGGTTTGAGAGGATTGACTCCAATTTTGAAAGCATTTAACCCACAGTAGAACTTCTGTCGAACAGCATACATGCTCAGAGAAATATCCCATGAAAGGAAGAGTGAGTTGATATGGCAAACTTCATTGTTGCATTATTTTAAGAAATTACCAGAGCCACATCAACCTTTAGCAACCACAACCCTGATGTTTCAGCAGCCATCAACTTGAAGTAAGGTCTTCTGTCAGCAAAAAGATTGACTTGCTGTAAGCTCAGATGATGGTTAGTATTTTTTAGCAATAAAGTATTTTAAAATTTATTTAAAATTAATTTTTTAGATCAATGTTATGTTGCTCAATTAACACAAGATAATAAGTTCAATAATCTCCTTTAATCAGCAGTTACACTTTCCCCTTATTTTTGTTCATTCCTCAATCTTGGGGGATTTAGGATGATGTCCACTCTGCTTCAGGCTGAGAAGTGACGTAACTATTATGGGGCACAGGATTGGCATTGTTCTCCTTGCAGTTGAAGATACTGCCTGCTTTGGGCATGGGGTTGGTCCATCATCATTTTTTGTTAGTTGTCCAGGGCAGGCCTGAAGAAATGGAGAGTGGGACTTGGCCATGTATCTGCTGGGTTTCAGGGTTCCACTGGCATAGAAAAATCCAAAGTCTTTAAGTCCTGAGAAATATGCTTAACAGGTAAATTGAAAATTATAGGTTCAAATAGAAGAAGTAGACAAATCATAATTAGGGGATTTATAAGTGAGTATAAGTATGTTATATTGGGGAAATAGCTTTTCCTATATTCCCAGACAGAGCCCACTGAGGGGTGGTGTTCATTTCATGTGGCCATGTGGCTTGCCTATGGTGTCTGGCCTTCCCTAGGGCCCTCAGGAGCACTTTTGTTTGAGGCTTTGTTTACTGTGGTAGTTTGTGAAGTTTGGCTGAGATCTGTATAAGCATAACCTCTAGCATGACCTTCCGATTGACTTAGAAATTTCTCAGCCATCAAAACAATTTTATTTAATTTTCCCCCATTTGGATTAAGGTCTTTCTCCAGATGCATAGCTGATTAAACACTTGATAATAATCTCTCTGTGCCAAGGACGCTTATCCCTGGGAGTCATATCTCACTCAGGGAGAAAGTAGTGAGTTTATTTGCAGAGTTTGGCTTAGAGAGAGGCCACACTTGGATAACAAGGAGGTTTTCAGTAGGTGACTCTTAGGCATTAAAATAATTAGGCTTAGTTTCATTATAACAGGAATAAGGTTCATAAATGCAAGCACTAAGATCGAGGGCTAGTAAAGTATTTTTAAAATAAGGTATGTATACTGTCTTTTTTAGATATAATGCTGTTGCATGCTTAATAGACCACAGTATAGTATAAACATAACTTTTATATGTACTGGGAAACCAAAAAACATATGCAACTCACAGTACGGTGATATTTGCTTTACTGTGGTGGTCTAGAACTGAATACACAATATCTCTCCGGTATGCCTGTATTGTGACTTTCTTCTTTGTAATGAAACACCACTTTATTTAAGATAATAGTAACAACATCTGTCCCTGTTTATTTCTTTGCAGATATATTGTTTTCCTTGTTCTTGAACAATCCATGCTTGCTCCTCCCTAGGACCTTTGAGCTTCTTTTCTATTTGCCTGGATGTTATTGAGTCAATATCTACCTGGCCTTATCCCTCATTTTTTTCAAGTCTTTGCTCAAACGTCTCCTCATAATTCAGGCACACACTGACTATCCAATATAAAATTGCAAGGCCACTTCTGTATTTTTGACCCTTCTTTTTTCCTAGTCTGTTTTTTTCATAGCACCTTTAGTATTCTATATAATTTACTCATTTGCCTTCCCACTCCTTATAAAAGTGTAAACTCTTCAAAGGCACCTATTTTATCTGCTTTATATACATACATCATTTATATATGTGTGTATGTGTAGTATATGTAATATATATATTTTAAACTGATATGTCTCCAGTACCTAAAACATTATCTGACACATAGGTGCTCAAATATTTGTTGAGTGAATGAACAATCTATCTTTAGATGATCTTTTAAAGAACTTACACTTAGGGAATGAATAATCCCATGTGATATCACAAATGATCCTTTAACTTGTAAAATTAATCAGTTAGACCATTGTTCTCTTTTCAGATTCATCGAAGCAAGAACAAGTGGAAATTCTATTTGAAAGATGGTGTTATGTGTTTTGGAGGGAGAGACTATGTATTTGCAAAAGCCATCGGTGATGCAGAGTGGTAAATCTTATGAGCTCAGTATATCAACACATCACATCAGTGGGACTATATTACATGCTGTGAAACTTATTTTTATTTTAAATATAGTCCAATAGAGAGCTGCTCAAATTTTTAGTTCACTGTATAGAATTTAATAAATATAATTGAGATGTGGATACCAATGTACATTTTTATCTTTCTTTTGTTTATTGTTATAGCGTTTTTTACCCTCATCTACACCATTACAAAATATAGATGCATTGGGTATGATGGAGCATGGAGAAATGTTACATTTCTTTCTTCTTGAAGTAAAATTTAAATCAGACTTCACTTTTCCTTCAATGTTAAGTCAGTATTATCAGTTATTAGATTGGGGTTTGGTGTTCCTCCCATCTCTCCTCAAAGGAGAGAAGAAAGGTGGTGGAGAGTCTTCTAAGTAGCAAGATATTCAGGAAGGGTTATCTGTGTTTTCAGTCTATGCTGGTTACTGATGATAATGCTGATTGTGAAAGCCTGGATGGTCCCTTGGAGGCAGATGGCTATGCTGATCCTATATTGTTTTTGATTAACTTGGAATTCTTTGCTGAAGCTAGGATCCCTAAAGCCCACCTCCATGGGCTTTTGTGACAAAGGCATTCCTTTTCAAATCCTGCTCCTTCTTGGGGAATTGTGAGGGAGTGGGTTAGGTTCTGTTCTACATCTTGAAATGTCAGCCTTCTGTTCTCTTCCTAATCCAGGGAAAAAAGTTCCTACTTTTTTCTCTTTTACTTGAAATGGAAAATCCCTCTGAAAACTTTTTCTCCTTCAAAGGCACAGTCCATTTTCCTTTTTCCCTAACAGTATCCTTTTATTGAGTTTAGGTCTTCTGAAACAAAAATCAAGAAGAGATGTTCTTTTCAGGAAACCTATGCTTTGGCCAGGCAGTCTCATTTGAGACTTAGTGTTTGTCCCTGAAATATATCCCCTTTAGAGCTGAGGAGTGTACTTTCTTCTCTTCTTCTTTTTGGTCACTCTGCATATTTGTTGTAGGCAAATGTTATTGTCAACTAAGGGCTGAATTTGTTGACCTGGGTGCACTCACTTAGGAAATGAATTTTAATGGTTTGATTCAAGTGCCTGGGAGAGGCAGTAATAGCTGTTTCTGAAATTCCTTTCTTCCTTCCATTTTGAATATTAAAATCTGCTCACTTTAATTCAGTGTATTTTTATGGCATTATAAAAACTATTATATTGGTCCCTTTTATTTTGAACAGTTTATGATTGTGAAAAGTCATGGTTGTCCGACTTGTGTCTCTGCATGCCCTCATGCCTCTGATCTTTTAAAAATACAAAACAATCCCTTTATTCTCTTAATTTTTTTCTAAAAAATAATCAAAGGTAGACTTAAAACATAGCCCAATAATTGTCCTTGTATGCTAAACGATGCTAATTTTGGTGTTGACTGAAGAGAGAACTAAGATTCCCAAATTACTTTGATCTTGGTGTCCTTTCATCAGTATCTAATAATGCTAGAAAGAAATCCTAATTCTTGAGAAGCTGTCTAGAGACCTGGCTTTGATATCATGCTACTTTTACTCTTAGGAACCTCTTCATGACCAAGCAAAACTTTCCTTGCTGCATTTTATGACAAAAAAAAGGTAGGTTTCTAAGTTCTATAAAGAAAAGAACTTGGCAGGTGTTATCCCACATCCTTTTATAGTGAGGGCAAAGCTTTCTCCTTGAGGTTCCTGTTTGCCCAGTGTTAAATAACATTTGTGAAAAATATTAAATTTCTAATTCCTATGCCAGTACACTTTGAGAATTTCTCAAAGTCTTCTCAGCTTCACACACTACAGTGCTTTCTTTCATGTTTTCCATCTCTCCCTGCAGGCCAGGATCTTGCTGAGCTTTAGTCTCTCAGGGAATGATCACCTGACCTTGCCTGGGATACCTCCTTTACCTATTTTATTCCATGTGCAGAACACCTAGGTCAGTGTTATATGTAAATAATAATCTGTACAGCTCAGACTTCATAAGACACCAAGACTCCAGTTCTGAGTCACTCATTTTTAGTAGTTTAAATTGTGTAGGAAAACTAACTTGAGTGGATAGCAACAGTTAATTGGGGTGTTGAGGAGGAGAATTTAGTAGGGGATTTTATTATGACTCATATTAGGAGTTTAATATGCTGTTTTTCATGTAAATATATTCTTCTTTATATCCAAGCTAACTTTGTGATTTATAAATCACATTTTTAAAAAGCTAAATTATAAGCAGAAAGCCCATGGTAGTAACTTAGGAAAAAAGAAAGTATTTTTAATAAAAATATTGCACATTTTGAAGAATATATTTCTAATTATGAACACATATATTGAAACTTTTGTGACAGATTCCTGATTTACATGTGGACTTAATGCATTTTTGAGGAGCCTAAAACCAGGATCTTTAGAGCAGATATTATGAGTAGAAGACAAAATCAATGACATTAAAAATATTTTGTAAGTTTATATGAGTTACTCTAGATTAACCTTTTTTAGTCACTTTATAACCTACAAGTGACACTATTAAACATGGTAAAAGAAAAATACAAAATCAAAATATAAATTTCTTAAGCATTTGATGTGTTATGTATGATTATACAGAATATGAATACAAATACTGTCTATGGGGCCACCGCGTAAAGGTAATGCTTCTTTTTCTTTTTCTTTTTAAGGATTTATTTATTCTCCACCTCCCCCCCCCCCCCATTGTTTTGCGTTTGCTCTTTTCTGTGTCCAGTTGCTGTGTGTTCTTCTGTGTCTGCTTGCCTTCTCTTTAGGAGGCACTGGGAACCGATCCTGGAACCTTCCAGAGTGGGAGACAGGTGTTCAATCTTTTGTGCCATCTCAGCTCCCTGGTCCTACTGCATCTCCTATTGTCTCTCCTCTGTCTCTTTTTTTGTTGCATCATCTTGCTGTGCCAGCACTCCTGTGCAGGCCAGCTCTCTGCATGGGCCAGCTGACTTCACCAGGAGGCCCTGGGAACTGAACCCTGGACCTCTTATATGGTAGATGGGAGCCCAATTGCTTGAGCCACATATGCTTCCTAAGGGTAATACTTCTTAACAAAGACTCTTATATTTCAGTTACACAAGTGTATCAGCTAAAAAAAAAAAATCATTAAACATCTATTATATGTAAGACACTAGAATAGATACAGTGGGAGAATCAAAATATTAAGAGATGCAGCTATCACTAAATACATTTATAATATAGTTAAGTGAAGTGAGATGTACACATAGAGATAATTACTAATATCCAGCTGTGTAGGGTAAAAGACAAATGAGTGATACAGATGATAAATGCTAAAGGAGTCCAAAGAGACCAGTAGAAATTACATATTTATTATTTATGCCCAACTTTATTTCCCAAAAGGACTAGAGGATTGCCTATAGTGGTTAGGAAGGGCTTGCTAAAGAAAGTCAACCTGTAGCTGGGGCCTTAAAGGATGCAGGAAGGATGATAGTAGGGTAGGTGTTCCAGGTGGTAAGAACGGCATAGGCACAAGTATAGAGATGCCTAGAGCATGGGTGGGGAAAAGTTAGTGGAACAGTTTGTTTCACGTAGAAAAACAGGAGATAAAATGAGCAGATTTGAGGATGGGTTCTGGAGCTCTTTGAATGTTAGGCTTGGAGCTAAAACTTAGGTTTATAGGTATCGAAGAGCTACTCAGGACTTTTGTGCAGGTATATAATGAGGTGAAATGGGATTTTAGGAACATTAATCAGTAGTGATGGGCATGAGCATGTGAACATGGAAACTATTGGACATGGAGAAAAATTAGGGAGATATGAGAGTAGTCTAGGGTTTTGGGGGAAAATAGCTTCAGAACTGATGTGGAGGACAATTCAAAGGGAAAACTGGTGGGTCAAAGGGTACTGGAATGAGAATGAGAGCGGTCAATAAAATGACTCCTATAAAAACGTAGAAAGCTAAAATATAGAAAATAAAGATCAGTATTTGTGCTAAAGGTCATGAAAGATATTTTCATATATATACATCAGCACTTTGGGCTCAAGAGTACATACTTTAATTTCTCTGAGAATAGATCTTCTGTTTCCTTTGACTTGCTTTTTTGTTAGTTTTGGTTCTGGGATTTAGAATGAAAAAGTTTATTTTGTATTTATACAGCAATTTAGTTAATTATAATTCTGTTGTATCTTAGGGAAATTCTTGAACACTAGCTTATGAGGGAGAAGACTGACCGCATCTGAATAATGACAAGTAACTGGTTATGGAGTAGAAACGTTGGAAATTCAGAGGAGAGATTTTGTAAAATTTATAATCTCATCTATTTTGAGTAGTTTGCACAATGGCATAAGGATTAAAAGCAGACTGGATATGTAGAGAATCTAGTTATGGCTCTTTATTTTTTTATGTCTTAATTTTTTTAAATGTTAAATTAAAAAAACATGAGGTCCCCCTACACCCCCCCCCCACTCCCCTCACTACACTCCTCCCATAACAACCCCTCCATCATCATGGGACATCTACTGCACTTGGTGAACACATCTCTGGGAACTTTTGCCCCACATAGTCAATGGCCCATATTATAGTTCATATTCTCTCCCAGTCCACCCAGTGGGCCATGGGAGGACATACAATGTCAGTTTTGGCTCTTTATACACACAGTGAATAATATATATATATAAATGGAATGATTCCATTTATATGAGTTATTAGAATAGAAAAAGCTATTCTATGGGGAAAATAATTAGAACCAAAGGGGTGCTAATGAAAAATACCAGAAATTGGTTGGTTTTTATATAGGGTATTTATTTGGGGTAGGAGCTTACAGATACCAGGCCATAAGCATAAGTTACTTCCCTCACCAATGTCTATTTTCATGTGTTGGAGCAAGATGGCTGCCGACAGTTGTGAGGGTTCAGGCTTCCTGGGTTCCTCCCTTCCAGGGTCTTGCTTCTATCTAGGTTCAGGTTCCCAAGGCCTGCTTCTTCCTGGGCTCAGGGTTTCTCTCTTTCTGGGGCTTGTTTCTCTTTCCTCTGAGAGCTTACTTCTTGGGGCTCCAGCTTAAGGCTTCAGCATCAAACTCCAACATCAAAAACCCTTGCATCAAAAGCTCCAACTCTGTCCTTTGCCATGGCTTTTATCTGTGAGTCCCCACCTACTAAGGGGTGGGGACTCAATGGTTGATGTGGCTCATCAAATCCTTAATTGTAACTCAATCATGCCCAGTAATAGACCAGATTACCAACATAGTCCAATATCCATTTTTGGAATTCATAACTATATCAAAATGCCACACTCTACCCTCTGAATTCCAAAAAGACATTACAATACTCAAATAAATCTTAAATCAGTAATATTGCAAGTACTAAGTCATACCACAATCAATTTAAAGAAATAGTTTGTCTTGGGCAAAATCTCCTCTGCTATAGACCTCTGAAACTTACAAAACAATTTACGTGTTTCCAATACGCAAATGGACAAAGGATAAACATTTTCATTACAATAAGGAGAAATTAGGAGGGAAACATGAGTCGTGGGTCCTCTACAGTTCAGTAAACCTGCAGGGCATCCTCCATTCGATTTCAGTTTGACAGTCATTCTTAAGATGATGGTTTCTTCTTCTTGGTGCCTTGTGGGAACCCACTCTTTCCACATGCTTGCCCAAGCGCTATTTTCTTGGTCCCACCCTCATCAAGCATCTGGGTGTCGACCAAGCTCCAGACCTCACCCTCCAAGAGTGTTGGGGTGATTGCCACACCTTACCCAATCTTTGGGTTAGAGTCTTAAATCCCCTAGTATAGTGATGTGAAGATAACATTCCCCCTAACTCTGGGCAAACAGGCTCAACCCACTCAGAACAATGAGTTGACACCTGGTCTTCCCTAACCTTTGGCATACAGGCTCAACCCTCTCAGAGCAATGAGTTGACCACCTGGCCTTCCCTAATTCATAGGGGACAGTTCCACCCCTCTCAGACCTGTGGGGTGCTGACCTTAACTGCCCTAAACCTTGGGGAATGTGCTCCACCCTCTCTCTACCCTGGGGCAGCAAAATTCTCCCAGAACATCCGACAGGAACATCCACCCTCTTCAACTGCTGAGGCAAACTCACCCTCTCTTTATACATGAGTGGGGTTCCTCTCTTGGTCCAAGGTGATGTTCTAATGCCAGATCTCTGCTTCCATGGTTTTCCTCTTAGAGCTGTTTCTCCTTCAGTCTCTCCTTTCCACGTCCCTTTTAGTCCAAGCTGGCAGTGGTTTTGTTCATATAGGTCTCTCAAAACGTCTGTTGGTTTAGCATGCAGGAAGCAGGGGTGCAAGCCATCAGCCAGCAAGACTTTCCACAAGTCTTTCTGAGATAACTGCATCTTCAATCCTGATTTACAAGTGCCAAGTTTAATTAAGTTCCTCTATTGGGGCACTTTCCTCTGGGAGCTTGATTTACACAGGTTTGGAATTTCCAGAATTAGTTTCTGTTTTCTTTGTGCCTGACAGTTCAGTCCTCTATAAGCTGCAGGCAGAAGCCAAGCCGCATTCTACAGGTTTACTTTTGAAATTTCTTCAGCTGAATGCCCAGGCTTGCCAATTTCAAATTCCTCCTTCCATAAAACACCAGGAGTTAATCTTGCTAAGTTCTCTGCAACTTTAAAACATGGATTGCCTTTCCTCCAGTTTCCAATAATAGTTTCATCATTTACTTCTAAAGGCATCATACAAAGTCTCTTTAGCGTCCATATTGCTATCAACAGTTTCTTAAAAGCAATCTAGGTCTTTTCCATCAAGCATCTCAAAATTCCTCCAAAAAATACCCCTTACCCATTAATAAAACTGTTCGAGCATTTCGGTAATTGCAAAAGCACTTCCCCACTCCTCGGTACCAAATTCTGTATTAGTCAGTCAAAGTGGGGCTGATGCAAAATACCAGAAATTGGTTGGTTTTTATATAGGGTATTTATTTGGGGTAGGAACTTATAGATACCAGACCATAAGCATAAGCTACTTCCCTCACCAAAGTCTAATTTCATGTGTTGGAGCAAGATGGCTACTGATGTCTGCTAAGGGTTCGGGCTTCCTGGATTCCTTCCTTCCAGGGACTTGCTTCTCTCTAGGTTCAGGGTTCTCAGAATCTATTTCTTCCTGGGCTCAGGGTTTCTCTCTTCCTGGGGCTTGTTTCTCTTTCCTCTGTGAGCTTACTCCCTGGGATTCCAGCTTAAGGCTTCAGCATCAAACTCTAACATCAAAAACCCTTACATCAAAAACTCCAACTCTGTCCTTTGCCATGCCTTTTTTTCTGTGAGTCCCCACCCACCAAGGGGCGGGGACTCAACGCCCTAACAACGTGGCCCAATCAAAGCCCTAATCATAACTCAATCATGCCCAGTAATAAACCAGATTACCAACATAGTCCAGTATCTATTTTTGGAATTCATAACTACATCAAAATGCTACAGATGGATAGAGATAAATAATGAATAGATGGTTAGATATATAATAAAGTCAATATAGTAAAATTGTTGGATCTAAGTGGTGAGTATATGGGTGTTCACTACACAATTCTTTAAACCTTTTTGTAACTTTGGAAATGTTCATAATGGGGAAAACTTAAGGAACTTTTAACACAAAACTGTGGATACTATGTTTTACCAATATGGGAGGCAGTAAAACACAGTTATGAAGAGGCTGGGGTCCTAAATCATAGAATCTTGAGTTTGAATCCTATTAGTTGAATGTTTTATTAATTTTGAGAACTTGGGCAAATTATAAAAGGTTTTCCTTTTCTATAAAATGTGAATATTTCTACATTACAGAGTTTTGTGAAGATTAACTGCATTGTTACAGTATTTACTGAGATATTTGGCATATAATGAACTTTCAATACATTATTAAAAAAATTCAAAGCAGCATACAAAAAACATTAACACCATGTCATTGTTCATTAAGTGTAAATTCTAATAAACCACCTTCTATCAAATATCGTATGTTTTCCTATACCTCCCAAAGGATAAAAATGATGAAAGTTAGAGTATTTTTAAATATATATTTTAAATTTAAATAGATGGAAACCAAGAAAGAAAGCACTCTTTTTTTTCTTATGGATTTCATTAACTGCAATTGAATTCAGTACCATTTGTTGCATACCATTGTCAAGGTCCTGAACTATGAGGCAGGGAAACAAAACTGACTGAGACATCATGGTCCCTACCCACAAAGAGCTTACAATCTACAATTTAGTGTTCCATTGCTCTTTAGAGGTTAAACACTGAACTAAGCAAATAATAGGTTAAAGTATACTTTTAGATGCTCACCTTACCTTATACTTTAAATAAATATAATCTAGACAGGGGATATATTAAAGGCTTTAAAATAGCGCTATACAATAGCACTTTCTGTGGTGATGATGAAAACATTCTGCATATGCACTGTCCAAAAACAGTAACTGCTAATCATATGTGAAGCATTCGAAATGTGACTTCTACAACAGAGACTACATTTAAACTTTTATTTTGATTAAATTTAGTTATATGTAGCTAGTGACTACCAGATTGGATGGTGCATCTGTAGAGTATGTTTCTTAAATTATCTGAGAAGGACTAGGTTTTTAAAAAGATTTTCCTCTCTGTTCTGGACTAATTTTGTAAAGTGCAATAAATATACAACAAAAATGAGAAATCATGCATGAAAAATTCCACTTGAATTTTTAAATTAGGTTCAACAGACAAAATTCTGTCAAATGTGTTATAAAAGTTTCATATACTTTCAACTTATGTATTTTTTTGACAATTTTCAGACATCAATCCATGGACCACAATTAGAGCTAGACAGAGGTCCCTTTTTACTCAGTGTGCCTAAGAATATATAATTTCCTAAAACCAATTCTTTATGTTAAAATTACTGGTATGGTACAATAATACAATTAGTGATAACAGTTAACACTCTTTGCTGCAAGTCTTGTCTAGGACAGCTGTATATTGACAGTGGAATGTGGACAACTTCAAAGTGGACTGGGAAGGCTTGATTGATCCAGTGAAGTTCTTGCAGTTGGAATTATAAGCTGAAAAATCCTTCCTTCTGTAATGCTCAGCCCGATGTTTACAGCAGCCAAATTTGCTCAAAAACAGAAAGAAATCCCTTCGGAATGCCTTTGTGAAAATTGCGTACAGAAATGGATTGGCACAAGAATTGACAGGATAAAAAAGAACCAGTAAAACTTTAGAGTTCGTTATTGTGATAAGGGGCACTTTGAAGGCAGCTGAGATGGCAAAAAAAGAGATAGGTGCCATGCAGGTGAAATCAGTGAAGATGAGGATTGCCATTTTCTTAGCAATCTTTGTGTCTTTGTTGGTAGCCATCAGGTCTGGATTTTGAACTGAAAAATAAATTTTAATGTAGCAAGCACAAATGATGATGAAGGCCACCACATTGAATATCAGGATGGTTAGTATGTAGACTTGTGAGAGAGTGGTTTCCACATCCATGGGGAGGCAAATGCTGACCTTCATGTAATTGCTGACACCCACAAGGGGCAACACAGCAATTAGAGTAGAAAAGAACCACCCTCCAAGCATAATTGGAATGGCGTGTCTTAATCGCAGCTTTTGGTCAAGCTGAATAGCATAAGTGATGGTGTGCCATCTTTCTACTGTGATGACTGTGAGGGTGTAGACAGAAAGTTCACTTGCAAATACGGTGAAAAAGCCAGCGGCACTACACCCACTCCCTGTTTGCCAATCTATGGCATAATTATGGTACTGGCCTTTGGTTTGAGAATCAACTGAGGCAATGAGCAGTAGATAGAGCCCCATGCAAAAATCCGCAAAGGAGAGATTGCACATGAGAAAACGGGGCACTGTCAGTTTATGACGACTGGTCAGGAGAACAAATAGGACAGTCATGTTTCCCATGATGGCTAGGATATTAATCAGCCAAATGAGGACCCTAAGGAAATCATAGCCCATAATATCTTCACAGGGATTAAAAGCATCTGGTTCAGGAGCACATTGGAGAGTCTTAGGTGAGCAGAAACCATAGTCATAATCCCAGCCACTCAGCTCACTCTCACCAAAGATGACAGAATAACTGTAAGAATAATATTTTGGTTCAAGGTAAATTTAAGATATTTTCTATGATTCTATTAAAAAAATTCAAGAAGCATTCTTAGTGCTCTTTTTTTTTAAAGACTTAAGAAAAGGAAACAAAGCCACAATAGCCTCAGCCTTAAATTTATTTGTTAAATTATCTGAGGACTAAATTGATATAGGAGTTCCTTAAAAAGGAAACAAAAACTCATTTAGACTCTTAAAAATAGATTTTACACATTGATACAAAGACTTAATGAAGCTGTTTACAGAGGAGGATTTTCTTTGGAAAACAAATTTAGAGACACAATATATGCTTGCTAAATCCAAAAGAATTCTTTCTAGGGATTTTCTTAGCTATTCATCTCATTTAGTTGCCAACCAAACTGCTATCAAGCTGTTTGTCTATAGTGGAACACAAATGGAATTATAAGACAAGCATTGTTGAAAATCATCAGCTACTGGTAGACTTGCTTGCATTTAAGACTCTGGGTAATCAAACAGTCCACTTGAGAAATAGAAACCATGGATAGATTACTAGAAACCTAGGAGCAGAGGAAGAAGCTCCATAGTAAGAGACAATGGGAAGAAATAGTGAAAATAGTTATTTATGAGAGGTATGAGGCAGGACAGGGTGGATTGAAGAGGGACCCCATCCCTAGTGAAGGAAAAGTCTGTTCCCTGCCACTCCCTTACCCTCCTAACCCTACTGCTCTTTTCTGAGTTAAGTTTTCCATCTTCTCCTAAAAGTCTATTCCATTAATTTTCTTCCTACCATCCTTCCTCCATTCTTAGCTCTCTTCAGTTCATTCTGTATATTCTTTTTAGAATGACCTTTCCTAAGCACAAGTATGTTAGTTTTACTTAACCAACTCAAATCTTTCCTAGGTTCTCATTGGTTGTGGGATAAAAATCCAGACTCCTTTTGATGACCTCTTGGGTCTTCCTTGGTCTAGCCTGTGCCTACCTAGTCTCTAAGAAGAAGGAGAGCTATACAATTATGACTGGTATCTGGGAACCAGACTGGGTTCCAGTCCTGGCTCATCTGCCTGCAGGCTGTATAAACCTGGGATGGTTACTCAGCATCTCTGTACCTTGAGTTCTGCATTTGCCAAATAGGGTAATAATCATACTTCCCCTGTAAGTTTGTGGTGAGGATTAAATGCATAGATAGGTGTGGACTGTTTAGAATAATTCCTGACACATATTAAGTCATTGATAAATATTAGGGATTCTTACTGCTATCGCTTGCACATTGCCTGTGCAACCTTCCCTTTAGTCACTTCAAATGACTTGGGCTCTCTGAATAAGCTCTACAGTTTTACCTTTATATGTGCTGTTTATTCTGCTTTGAATGTCCTTCCTCCCTCAGATCTGTGGTAAATTACTCATCCTTAAAGACAAACTCCACTGTGAAGTTTTTCTTGATTCTACTCCTTTAGAACCCCTCTTCTGGACCAGGGTTGCACTTAGTACTACTGCAGTTATCAACCTGTACTTAAATTATGTGATGACTTCTTTAATAGTCTATTGTCTCTCTTCTTGAATAGTCTATTAGCTTCTTGAAGGTAGGGGACTGGGCTTTATTCATTTCTGAAATCCCAGTGCTTCTCACAGTTTTTGGCTCCCTGTGTCCATTCAGGAAATGTGGAATGAATAAATTTAAGCCAGGTGATAAGGATGCCCCTGGCTCTGAGAGGTCTTGAAAGGAGAAACAAAGGATTCAGCATGATGCATGTAAACTCAACACATTTTCTCTTGCCTACAGTCTGCTAACCCAATCTTCAAAGCTGGAGAAATGGGCATAATTTTCCTGTCAAGAACATTACAGATATGTATTTCACCTTAGGGTTCTTCACACATTAAAAGAGTATTTTCTTCGGCTCTTAAAACTTACCTCCTCATGTTCTATATTAGGAAGTGAACCTAATATATTTAGTGAATGATGTAATATACTTGACCAATAAAATTACTGAAGTGTAAGAATACAGATTAAAAAAAGAAAGAATGAAATCTATGATCTGGAACTCCAAAAAGACTGTAGAATATTTTAGAGACCAATCTGGAACTTGGAAAGGGCTGTTCCTATGTGCTGAAATTGTATAAGAACCTTATCAGTCTTATTCTTAAGTATCTTTATAAGTAGCACATTCGTTTGTTCTTATCCCATGGATATTAATATAATTACATATTTTCTATCTTTAAAAAGTTAAGATGGTTATAAAGAACTATTAAAGAAAATAGGTATAATGGGCTGAGTTGTATTCCCCGAAAGATATGTCTACCTGATTTGGAATAAGGGGTTTTATAGATATGATTGAGGTAAGGATCTTGAGATGAGATCATACTAGATTAGGGTTGGCTGTAAATCCAGTGACCAGTGTTCTTATAAGAAACAGAAGAGAAGAACACACAGACATAGGGAAGCCAATGAAGATGAAGGCAGAGATTGGAGCGATGTGTCTACAAGCTAGGGAACACCAAGGACTGCTGGAACCATCACAAGCTAGGAGAGAAGCATGGAACTGATTTTCTCTCAGACCCTCCAGAAGGAACCAACCTTGCTGACACCTTGATTTTAGACTTCTGGCCTCCAGAACTGGCAGGGAATAAATTTCTGTTGTTTTAAGCCACCAAATTAGTGGTAGTTTTTTATGGCAGCCCTAGGAAACTAAATCAATAGGTCATTTATTTCTTAGGATCAGAAAAGTTCTTTAAAGTCTAACTCATTGAACCACTAATTTTATTGGTAAGAAAACCAAAATTAAAGGAGATATGTGACTGGCCCAAGGTCCCTGGGAGGAGTGGGGAAGAGGTGGCAGTACTAGGCCTTCCTATCCAGCCTTTCCTCTCCTTCACTATCTCTCATTGCTTTTCAAAACATGATCCTTGGACCATTCCAGCAGAATTGCTCAGAGTGCTTATTAAAAGGCAGATTTAAACCCTGAATCAAAATCTCTAAGGACAGAACTCAGGAATCTGTTTTTTAAGCAAGTTCCCTGGATGACTCTTAATGCAAAATAATAGCCTTTATTAAATCAGGTGAAAACTTCCCAATTATTGCAGCCTCAATTTCATTTTCCTTCTTTTTCCTTATCAGAACTAGTTCAGCTGTTACATTTATTTAAAACTTCTGAAAGCTCTGCCATGATTTCTGAATAAATTCAAATCAACAACCCCCTCCCAGGACTTTACCCTTTCTTTTTTTGTCCTATTGGGCATTTGTCTAGCAATTTTTCTCCTTAGCAATCTGTCTTCAGACCAAATACCCACTTCTTACTACTTACATTTATGTCCTGGAATGATTCCTGAGGGCAGCATCATGATATCGACAGAACCCAGCTTGGAGCTGTCTTTAGCAACGTAGGCTATGATGGAGAGTGTGAATGGAATTGCATGGGCTTAGCAATGTTGAATTAATGGAAGGAGAAGCTGGAGCACTGCTGCCTTGGCACAATGAAGAAAGAAAGGAGAAAGATGGGAATTTCAGGAGGACAATGAGGCCAGAGATAGCAGTGAGGACTGGGGAGAGTAGGTAAGGCTTAGGGGAACTCAAGAATAGCAATCTGATGGCAAGTGGGAGGTAGGAGATTTATCATAAAAAATGTTTCCTAACAGGCATGCTCTTTTTACTTAGAGTATATATTAATTTCAGGTAGTTTGGAGATGCTGTTGGAGATTAGCACACTTAAAGCAGTGTTAGCATAGCAAGCTCAGGCTCATTTGGGAAGGTGTGGGGCAGAGGACAATGAGGATTACTAAGAGTGGGCCAAAGCCCTCTTCTCCCATACCACCACTTGATGCCACCACTAAATGTACCGAGAAATGGTTTTCTGTTGATGAAACTAAGACCATGTAGTTGAAAGAGTGGAAAAGATGAGGGAAAGGAACACTGGGGGACAGATGGTATTGACCAAAATGAAAGGAAAAGGAGACAGAGCATATTACTGTCTATCCTAGGGGTTCACCTTCTTTCATAACTCCCCTAGCCCTCACAGTTCTGAAAGCCAAATGATATTTCTGCTGTTCCTTACAGAAGAGGAAAAAGTCACAGAAAGGATATGCTGTTGTACAGGGATATTCAGTGTTACAGGAATGTTAGTGCCAAGGATTCCACTTCAGTTCTGAGGAACCAGAGAGCTCAGTTCTTCTACTACACCACCCTGCTACCTCTATTTAACTTGGAGTTAGAAAGGAAAAAGAGAAGAGGAAAAAAAAGATGTAGAAGAGGGAATAGAGATTGGCAGAGTATCTTAGTAGTGCAATGATTGCCTGAAGGACACATAGGGGTGAATAAAAGTTTTCTAAATCTTGGTAAGTGTGGCAAGGGGACACTGGGGATTATATTTTGAGGCATCCTTTTTCACATTTGGTGGTAAGTAGAAATGCCAAGGCAGTCAGCTTTTATGGCAGGAAAAATAATAAAAGTCAGTCCATAGAATAGAATTGTAGCTCCTATCCAGTGTTTGTTAGTAATAGCACCAGAATAATTTTAAACTCAGGCGCATAGTGGTCAAGATAGCTTAGGTCTTCTGGAAGCTGTATCTGCAATAAATTAATTCAGTAGTCTTCGTGGAATGTTAACTAGTGAAAATTTCTGCAAATAAAGCTATCATTTAGACTGGCCCTTAGTGACATCATAATGCTGGGAAATAAATTTTAATTTTTGAGGCAAGTTTAAATCTAATTGCAGAATAAACACTGAGATACATTTTTAAGAGTTTTTGTTTACCCGTTGAAGGAGATACCTGATTGACTGGATGACATTTGCAAAGAAAAATTCCCATTTTCAAACTATTAAAAAATACTTTGCAAACATTCCCCCAACCAAGATTTTTTCTCTTATCAAAAGAAAATCATTGGCACTGATAATAATAAGGTATACACAGAACAAGATACGGCTTCCTGAGTTTCTTTGCATGCAAATACTTACAATGTTTCATTATTTAGTTTCCTTGCTGTGCTTTCACATTGTTTGGAAAAGTTTTCAAAAATGGAAAATGAAAAATTCTGCCTAAAAGAGAAGAGGTGGGAAAAAAAGCAGTTAGCTTTTAGTCTTTAAACTAAACCTGATCATGTCTATTTATGCTTTGTTCATCCAAATTCTTTACCTATTACAACGGCATCCTGCTCTGTACCATTGTCCTAACTGAAATGCTTCCTGGGGAGAGAGTAAAGGCTTCTGAATTGTCATTACAATGCTTCCAGCTTAGATAAAATGCTTCTGAATGCTAAGTGTTTTGTGTAGGCTCTAAGGATGAAAAAACTGAAATTTGTCATATTGAATCATAGAGTTTTTTCAATGCTCATTAAAAGCTACCTTTACAGTATAGCAAGTTTGCTCCTCACTACTCTCCTGTCCATTGGCCTTGATTCTAAAATAACCATTCTGAATTCATGGCTTTGAATTTTAACTGGCAGGCTCTTTGGTGAGGATTTGGAAATTCTGACCCTATCATTATGATTGTGAATTTTAGGCTTTTTTTTTCTTATGTGAAAAAATATGTGTGGGTGCTATTTCTCTATTCCTCTAAGCAGATTATCCCATGGAATAGAGGGAAATGTCAAGATAATAAAAGAACTCCTGTACGTACATTCCAAAGATGAAACAAAGGGAGGTTCAAAGGAAAGGAGAGCAGACTCTGAAACCCTCAACATTTACTAGGGAGGAAGGAGAAATGAGGCAATTCAAACTGGACATTTTTTTTTTTAAGATTTATTTTATTTATTTTTCCCAGCCCCTTTCCCCCCGGCCCCCCCCCCCCCCATTGTCTGCTTTCTGTGTCCATTCACTGTATGTTCTTCTGTGTCTGCTTGTATTCTCATTAGGTGGCTCCAGAAACCGATCCTGGGACCTTCTGGAGTGGGGGAGAGGCAATCATTCTCTTGTGCCACTTCAGCTCTCCGATCTGGTGCACCTCTTATCACCTATCCTCTGTCTCTCTTTTTGGACCTTGCTAAGCTAGCTGCCTGCATGGACCAGCACTCCTGCGCAGGGAAGCACTCCTGTGTGGGGCAGTACTTTGCGCAGGCCAGCACTCTGCATGGGCCAGCTTGCCACATGGGCCTGCTTGCCTTTACCAGGAGGCCTTGGGCATCCAAACTTGGGCCTCCTATATGGTAGACGGGAGCCCAATTGCTTGAGCCACATCCGTTTCCCTCAAATTGGACATTTTAATATATTATTCTCCAATATTAATGAGATAATTCTTTGTAGGAGTAACTTTCTACAAAAGCAGGAAGGTGGAGAATATATCAGGATTATTTGACCTACCGGACTCACTTTCAAAATTTAATCTGCTTTTATTTTAGGTCAGGAGTGTAAATCCTCAAACTTGGATGAAATAGCACAGTGTATGTGTGTGTATGCATGTGTGTGTTTGATGCTGGCTCTGAATCTGACATGTAGAGATATTTATTGAGTGTGAGCAAATCTATATGTAACCAGAAATGTGTTATTGACCTTCAGAAAATACCCTATCTTTGCTGAAATTTTAATCACAGATACCAAGGAGGCCTTTGGGTCCATCTGCCCAGGCAGCTGTGTGCTTTATTTGGGCCCAGCAGTTTCAGGGCAGAGGGGTGACTCAGAATTTACACAGATATTCCACCGGCCCAGCTTCAGGCTGTCCATCCTTACAAGCACCCAAGGCTTTGAGCTTTGGGGATACATAGGGAATTAGTTAATGTTTGTAATTAAAATCAAGATACCCTCCATGTGACTACATATCTTTGTTGCTCTGAACAGGCCCACAATGACATAATTCCCTCTCCCTGCCTTTTTTTCTACCTAGAGGCAGTCCCTTTCATCTTTTGGAATAAAAAGCCCCTAAACTAAACTTTTTACATGCCAGTAATTTCAGAAGGGATGTGACCTCTTTGCCATGAAAGCAGAGGCATCCAGAATTAGTAGTACCATAAACCAGCATCTCTACCAGTCTCCTAATTATTCTATCACCAGCTTTGCTCACCTCTAATCCATCCTCTATCCTGCTTCCAGAATGATATTTTATACAAGAAAATCTGAGTAATTGTATTATTCAGCCAAAGGGGTGCTGATGCAAAATACCAGAAATTGGTTAGTTTTTATAAAGGGTATTTATTTGGAGTAGGAGATTACAGATACCAGGACATAAAGCATAAGTTACTTCCCTCACCAAAGTCTATTTGGAGCAAGATGGCTGCCGACGTCTGCAAGGGTTCAGGCTTCCTGGGTTCCTATGTTTCTGGGGCTTGCTTTACTCTGGCTTCAAGGTTCCTTCCTTCCTGGGGCTGGCTTCTCTTTCCTCTGGGTGCTGACTTCCTTTGTCTTCAGCATCAAATTCTAACATCAGAAATCTGTGCATCAAAACTTCAGCTCTGTCCACCAAGGGATGGGGACTGGATAGGGACTCCATGTCCTAATGATAACTCAATCATGCCCAGGTACAGATCAGATTACAAATGTAATCCAATATTTCCTTTGGAATTCATCAATTATATTAAACTGCTATAGTAATCTTCCTTTAAATTCTTCAGTGGCTGCCCATTCTCTAAACTCCTTGGCCTGACTCTATAGTCCACCTCTCCCTGCTTCCCCTCTTGACTCCTCTTTTTCCATGTACCCGTAAGTATTCTTGTTCCAGTTTTCCTGAACTAATGCCATCCTACTGTTTCTCACCTTTGTTCCTTCACATAAGCCATTTTATCTTCTTAGAATGCTTTTCCCCACAGTCCTCTACCAACTCCTACCTGTTCTTGAAGACTCAGCCTAAGTCACCTCCCTCAGGAACCCTTCTGTAAACCCTATATTTAGAAGCTCCTCCTCTGTGCTCCCACAGCACTGTGTCCTCAGCTACACGCTAACATTCTCTGTATTGTACTTAAATAATGGTTTTCTTGTTGCCTCCCCCCACTCCACCCCAAAGCTGTCCAGGACTCCAGAGTGTTGGTGTGAGTTCTCACTCACTTGATATCTTCAGGTTTTAGCACAGTGTTCGGAACATGGTGAGTGCCCAGTTAGCATTCCCTGAAGCTCAGTTTTAGGGCTTAATGATGCATAGCTCTCCCATCACAGTGAGTATTTTTTCAGCAGCTCAGAAACCTTCAGGTAGAGCTACACATACTGATACAAGGCACAAAATAGGTGTGCAATACATGGTAGATAATTAATTATAAGTAGGTTGATTCCAAACAAAGCAGAATTCCAGTGTCATTCTCTTGGTGCCTTGTCTAATAGAATCAACAGGGATTGAGAATTTCTTTTAGAATGAATAATAACCCTTTAGGGCAGTGTTTTTCCTCTACTGACTGGTAGCCCATTAGTAGGTCATGAAAACAAGAGAGGATTAAGGGTAGCAGACTTGGCCCAATGGATAGGGCGTCTGCCTACCACATGGGAGGTCCGTGGTTCAAACCCCAGGCCTCCTTGACCTGTGTGCAGCTGGCCCATGGGCAGTGCTGATGCGCGCAAGGAGTGCTGTGCCACGCAGGGGTGTCCCCTGCGTAAGGGAGCCCCTCAGGCAAGGAGTGTGTGCCCTGTAAGGAGAGCCACCCAGCGCAAAAGAAAGTGCAGCCTGCCCAGGAATGGCGCCACACACACCGAGAGCTGACGCAAGAAGATGACGCAACAAAAAGAAACACAGATTCTGGGTGCTGCTGATAAGGATAGGAGCCGTCACAGAACAACACACAACGAATGGACACAGAAAGCAGACAACTGGGGCGGGGGGAAGGGGAGAGAAAGAAAAATAAATCTAAAAAAGAAAGAGGATTAAGATAGGCATAAAAAACAAATATGATATAGAATAGGGTAAAATAGACAAGAAAACATCAGAGTGTATTACCTATGAGTTAAGTATCACTTTGTTTTGTTTCATTTACATATGTTACATGTGTATTGGGTTGCAATGTAAAAAAGGTACTTCTTACTATGCATCTCAGTCAAAAAAAGTCTGTAAAACACTGCTGTAAGGAAAGAATGAAGCCCTGCCACTGTGCCATTTCATTCTGGATTGAAGTGAATCAGTAAGACGTCTTTCTCTGGAGACAAACCAGGCAGGAGCTTATGACCTTTCTCTTCCCAAACAAAAATAGTCCTTTGGGAGCTGGGATCCTATTTTGAAATGGAAGATGCTCTTCTACTGGGAGAGAAATAGCTTAAAAAAATAAAAAAACTTTTGCAGTATTTGTGTCCATTTCTTATTAGAGATTAAGACATTGGGTCAATTTTACCCTCCTGAGCCTACTCCCCTCACTTCATTAAAATGACACTGCTGATAAGGATTAGAACTAATTGATCTTTGAGGTACCAGTTTTGTACTCCATTTTGCAATTGCTAAAATTCCTTAGTCCAGAAGTGGCAACAGAGGTCTTCTGCTGCAGAGTCAGTCGACAATTTGGCAGCAGTTTCCAGGACGTAACAGGGTGTTTCATTTTCTTGTGTATCCCCATGGCCTAGAAGGCAGGGAGCCATTGACCAGTTGGCTATTTTGAAATCTGAGTTTCTGACACAGCTTGGAAGGTTTTACCTTTTGTTTTTTACTTACTCTTTTGCTGGCAAGTTTCTAAAAGCACAGCAGTGACTGGGGTAAGTCAACGTGGCTTCCAGGAGGTTGGTAAATTTTTCTCTTGATGGCAATTTTTTAAGAGAATAGGATGATGTGGCAATTAGCGTCTGAATGGACTCCAGTCCATAGCTAGGCAGGGTCTGCAGCTTGGTGGAAGAAATATCCCTGAATAAAAAAAGGGGAGAAAGGCTTTTTGCTTATTTCTTTTCTATAGTTGATTCATAGGATGAAGCCTTCCCTCAAAAATAGTATAATTCTAGGTTCTGAGGAACCCTCCCATTTTGCTCCATCTTGCTTTTCCTTTAATTCTCCATTTCATTTACTCCCACTAAGACCTGAATTCAAAGAAGCTATGCCATGGTGTTTTTCTCACATGCAACCTATTATGCTTTCAAGGTTGACTAAAACTCCTTGTACTTGTCATACATTCATTAGTGTTTTTTCTCCTTCTGCCCTTTCCCTTCCTCTCTTTGTCCTCCTTTTCCTCCTCTCCCTTTTTCCACCTAGCAGGGTAAAGTGACTACTTGCTTCATAAGACAGCAGGTACAGCACTGACATCAGCTTTTGCGCTCTACTCCAGGAGGAAATACTCAGGGTTTCAGATGCCTTGTCTTTGATTGATCAAGCCTAGCAAGATAGGTTTCCATGAAGCTCAGGCCGGTTACACTGCTAAGAGCTGCTGTGTGGCATTAGCCATCTTCTACCTGGCAAGCAGAATGAATATCCTCTCAAGGCAAATTGGACTCCTCTGTCCAAAGCAAGCAAACACGACCTTGCAAGCAGAGATGTGTGTGAAGCTCAGGCTGTGTAAACAAGGTCCTCAGTTCTCCCCAGCAGGCACCAAGCTTTGAATTGCTTAATGTTTTATGTGCATGATAATAAATGTTCATCGAGAACATACTCTGCCCCCGGCTCCAGCTTGGCACTGAGATGCAGTGATGACTAAGAGGCTGTCCCTACCTTGAGGACAGACCTGATGGAGTTTTGGGGGAATCTAATGTTTCCAGTTGGAGGTAACATTTAAGAGGAGTCCTCAAGATTGAGGAGGAGTGAACCAGGTAAAGGAGAGGAGGTTGAGGTGAGTGAAGTGGGAAGAAAGGGCATTCCAGGCAGAGAGAGAGCACATGCAAAAATCCGGCAGTAGGTGAGAGCATGGCTGCTGAGGAAAAGTGCTGGAGTTTCGTAGGACTGGATTTCTGGGGAAGGGAGGCAAGGGATATGACTGGGGAGGAAATGTCCTCCTGGGAAAGACCTTGAGAACTTTTGGAGGCAAAGAACATTTGTTTCTTTCTTATGTCCTTCCCTCGCTTGTCTTTTTCCACTTTCATTTTGAATGCTACCCAGTTTTTTGTGTTTTTCCTAACTTAGAATTTCCTAAGTATGAGAGACAGAGGTAGAGAGAGATGAGAGAAAGCGAGTAAAGTGGGTGTGGGCGTGGTTAGGGTCCCATGAACATGACACTGGATAAATGCTGGAGTGGAGATGTTGGTGATAGTTGGCCAAACCTTGGTCTGGAAAAGCAAATTATCTTACTCACTCACTGACTCACTCAACTCACTGACTGTCTATATTTGTCAGACTTTGGCATTAGAATATAAAGCTGATTAGAGCCTGTAAAGCTTGGCCCCTACCTTTGAGGAGCTTAGCCCAGTGAGGAGGGTCAGTTCCTTATGCCAGATGGATGCACACCCAGGGGACTTGTAGGTGGTGGCCATTATTTTCTTACTGCCTAATCCTTTTTCAGTCCTAGACCAGTTTCTTTCCTGTGACAATAGCCTTGGGGACGTCATGCCTCTAGGGAGATAGAGGGAGGATAAGAGAGCACTGGTATTATCTATGTGTCCTGGCTGATTGCCGAGGTAGAAACAGCTGCAAGAGAGACCAGGGGTACTGGGAACAACGGCCAAGGAGAGCTTGGTCCAGTGCTGGCATGACTTGGGGGCAGAGCAGATTATAGTCCCTATCTGGTTCCCATCCCTGCGGCCTTCAACCTCCAGCTATAGCTCCTTCCAGACGCTAGTCTTGGTCCTGTCCTTGCTCAGGGGAAACTGAAGGCTGTTCACACAGGCAAGTCTCTGGGCTCAGGATCATGGGCCCCTGGTTGCAGGTCCTGCTTTGATTTGGGGTTCCAGTCCCAGGACCAGGACTCTTTGCTGGCCCCTGACCCTCTCTGAAGTTTATCTTCTAGTTCCTGGGCCCTAGTCTTGGGATCCTGCCAAATGCACAGTTCCCTGAGGATCTGGGGCCAGCTTCCTGCCTGGAGCCAGGCCTCCCTGATGTCTAAGCCTGCCCAGCACTTGGCTAGTTGGCTGCTGCTGACACCTCTTGGGCTTACTTGTGAGAACAGCCTCACCTCTGCTGCCCCTCCAAGACCTTCCCACACCCCTCCACCCCTCAAGGAGGACAGGGCTTTCCAACTGGAATACACTTGTCTTCTCTGTATAGAATCCCTTTCTCATTTTTATCCTTATTAATGTTTCCCTACTTATTTCATTTAGTCTTTAAGGTACACATCAAACGGTACCTTCTCTGCGAAAATGACCCCTGACATAATTAAATGATCCCTCCTTTCATAGCTCTTTTTGTTTCCAGGTCTACCTCCCCCACTAACCCAAGAATTTTGCAGTCCTAATGCTGGAACATGAGAGGGTATCAATAGGTGGTTATTGACGGATGAACTTGGCAACATGGAATGGTCAACTAGTATAGACTGTTGGTGGGACAATCAAGGCAGCAGAATTTGCCTTATTACCTCTACCTCAGGGGGCTGCAGACTTTTGCCAATTTTGTTTCCTTTTCCATTTGGGTAATCAGTGTTCTCATTTTGCTTTTTGCTGTAAATTAAGAGTTAATATTTCAGATGTATTAGGGACTGAGTATATGAATCTTTGTGGACTTTTTGTTGTTGTTGCTGAGGGGGCTGCATTTTCAGTTAGGATCCTAGAATGGGCATTGTCTTATTACACAGGAATGAAACTCTCAGAGTAGATTTTCAGACTCAGTAGGGTAATATTTCTGGGGTGTGGGTGGAAGGAGACCTGGACACAATTCAGATTGTAAAGGCATGATAAGAACAGCTGCTTTGGAAGTAAGAGACCCCTAGGCCTGTTTGCACTGTTCTTGGCTTGACAGTGTAAGTGCCTGCAGTACCCACAGTTATTTCTAAACAGGATGACTGGAGACTGTCATGCAGGGTGTTCTGTGACCACACTAGCTCACTAGCTCTGTCCTGTTCTGTGCCTGACTCTGAGGCAGCTCTCTTTGGCTGTTAGTGGTCTAGCAGGTGGCCAGCTTGCTATAAGCGCTCTTCTCCAGGGTGTGTTAGACTGGAGAGGATCCAACCAACATCCAAGATTCTGAATCTGGTATTCACTGAACATAAGTGAGATAGAGAGGGACTCTTAGGGCAGGATGGCCAGAAGCTGAGTGACAGTGGAGAAAGCAGTGGCAGGAGACACAAGGCAGTGGAGGCCATAGTAAGCAGAAGTCATCAGATGGAGTGGAGAGTCGAGAGGATTTATAGTGGTAGAAGTTAGGAATTAGGGTCAAGGTTGGTAGTAGCAGGAATAAGAAGTAGACAGGAAGATAGTAGCAGGAAGTAAGAAGCAGATAGTGTTGGTGATTGAGAGTGGTAGGGTTAGAAAGTTTACAGTCAGGAATGGATAGTGGCAGGAATTAGGAAAGAGACAAAGTCAGGAAGTGATAGCTGTGGGAGATAGGAAATGGACAGAATCATAGTTGCTAGCAGCAGGCCTTGCTAGTGGCAGGAGCTGCAAGGGGCATGAGCTAGCAGTAGACAGATTCTTGTGTTGATAAAGGTGGGAAGTGGAGAGTAGAGAGATACTGGCAGGAGCTAGGATATAAAGAATAACAATTCATTCCTTCCCCTGTTCAAAATCCCAAAGCCTCCCCCCACTCTCCCTCAGAGAAAAAGGCCTTCAAGGCCCTGCATGGCCTGCCTCTCTGCTGCCTCTCTCTGTCCTTAGGTTCTTTAACTCTCCTCTTTGCTCATTTAGCCGTACTAGCCTCCTTGCTGTTCCTCATATACACAAGACAAGGTTCTGCCTCAGGGCCTTTATTTTTCCTGTTCCCTTCACCTGGAAAGTTCTTCCTGCAGACATCATATTCCTCAGAATAGTTTTCTCTGATTACCCACTTTAAAATAACTCCCCCTCCCCATCATTCCTTTTTCCCCAACCAACTGAATTTTTCTTCCCCACAATATATAGTATCACCATCTGGGATACTATAAATTTAATTACTTTTTTTTTTTTTTTTAACCCTTGTCTGTCTTCATTCTGTGAAGGCAGAGATGTTTGTCTTTTCTTACTCACTGTTGTTTGGCTGGTGCCTAAAACAGTGCCTGGCATATAGTATGAGCTTATAAAATAATGAATGAATGAATGAATGAATGAATGAATGAATGAACAGGTGACCTGGATCACCATGTTCACCATTTTTCTAGCACTTTTCTCATATAAACTTTACAGGCTTGCTTACTTCTGCATCTGTGCACTGTGCTCTCCCCTATCTGGCTGGGATCTCTTTAAGAGCCTGGACTGGGGCTGTTTTGGACATCACTGTCCCTCCAGCAAAGTGCCTAATAAACAGAGGTTGTGTTCACTCTTTGTTGTTGAATAAGTGAGTAACCAAGTGCTAGAGTAGGGAGTGAGGGGAAGATGAGGTTATTCGCTTTCTAGCTGCAGAGATTTTGGAACCCTGTTGCATTTCTCCCTGAAGCCCGACTGCAGCTGCAGTTGTTCCTTCTGGGGTATTTCAGGTTTGAGGCCACATCAGGAGATTATTCATTCAGTTTCCTGTTCGTTTTAATTCTCCCATGTATCCTTACACTAAATCCCATTAACTGAGGGAACCTGGCTCCACTCCTTGCACCCTCCCTGACTGGCCCTGACTGATACCCCACAGCCCAGCCCTGTCCAGCCGAGTGCCAGGGGCCATCAGATTGCTGGCCATGCTTTCCACGGGTGGATGTTGGGTGGGCAGTTGCCCCTCTGCCAGCACATGTGGCTGCCCTCCATAGTTGGTCTTTCCCACAGCAGCCTTTTCAGGTGGATGCTCCACAAACCATGCTGGAGAAGATAAGGCCGGGTACCTAAAGGCCTATTGGGGTGCACTGGGATGGGGACAAGAGGTAGCACTACTATACTCACAAGATGTTAGGCCCTGTGGCTCCTCGAAATGCTCCATTGTGCATCTTCTCCAGGTGAATATTTTCCTTTAGCTCCCTGTGGGGAAGGAGATTTTCCTTAGTGGAATTTTTTGGTCACGTGTAAAGAGGTGTTTGCACCTGGCTTTGGACCAATCTGCATGGTATGCAGGGGAAAAGAGGGGAATTGTAGATAATTTTGATGAAACTGTGAAATTGGTGGCATGTGTTTGGCTCCACCTTTTTCCTGCAATTTCCCCCCTCACTAGGTAGAACCTTGTCCTACAACTTGAAGTATGCCCCCTTACCCCTCCTCTCCTGCAGTTATTAAAGTTTTACTATGAACCGAAGTCCCTGTGTTCCCTCTCACAAAGGAAACTTGTATTAAACTCTACAGTCTCACTGAAAAATAAAAGCTTGGTCCCTGCTCAAAGGATCAACCTTCCTTCCACCTATCTATCCAGGAGCTGCACTGTTTGCTGTCAAAGCCAGGGCTGATACATAGATGGTGAGGAAGGGCTCAGTGATGGCTAAAAGATTTTCTTCATTACACTCCTCCTTTTGCCATTAACTTATTTTTTTCATGTCCGTATCACTTTTGCTTTTTCGTTTTCTCTCCTGTAGGCTGTGTGTACTTCAGGAAGTCTCAGCAGAAGCCAGGTCTTGAGGTCATCATGCCTCTGCTCAGATCCCCATGTTACCCAACCCAAGGGGGCGTCTCTTGGGTTGGAGGGACCGAGCAAATGGTGCCCTGTGGAGTTGGGGCACGTTCACCTGTGCCTTCGTCACAGCTGTTACCCTAATGTTCTTGGAATGGGCGCACTGGCTCCCAAAGTCCTCTCCATCCCTGCAAAATTTAACTGTTTTCCACTAATTGCCCTTCAATTTCCTGAAATTATCACCTCTATGTGTTGGCTTCAATCTGTGCCTTCTAGGGGAGGAACATCTAGGTCAGTAGTTCTCAACCTTGGCTGCACTTTGGAACCACCTGAGGAATTTTTTTAAAAAGAGACCGATGCTTAAATCTCACCTCTTGAGAATCTGGATTTCACTGGCCCACAGATGGTTCCAGTGCACAGCCAGAGCTCAGAACCATGGACCTATGCAAAAGGCTGTGTTTTGCATATAGTTAATTCATTGTTAGAAACTACAAATAGTTGTTGTAAGCTGTAAATTGAGGACAAATGTCTGTAGGCAAAGGAAACTGTGACTTTGCTGGAAATTTGGATTTTGGAATCAGGTCTAGAGTGTTTGCTCAGAAAATCCATGTGTGATGCCATGACTGGATGTGTGGGGTATGCCTCTGGGTAGAAGGGTCATGCCACAGGTGTTTGGGTATGCGAGGCGGTGGGGTCAAGCAGATGGGGCTGGTGCTGAGAAGCCAAACAGCTAGGTAAGGATGAAAATGCTGTGTGGATTGGTCACATTTGAACGGTTAAAGGAAAGCCTGCTCTGTATCAGTGTCTCTCAGCCATTATGACCGTGTAGGTCCATAGTTTTAAAATAATAATATCCTCAAGTTTGTTAATACTTAAAAAGAATAGGACCCATTCAAAGCGGTCCCTTTCCAAATGTTATTCATACCCTTTTGCTCCCAGATATACAAAAAAGGGGAGGAATTATAGCCTGTATAGAAAATTTCCACGGGTCTCTATTGTATATAGGATCACAATCAGATATGTGTATTGTAGAAAAGACAAGACTGAGAGCTATGAATCTCAAGGCTGCAGGAGAAGCCAAAGGCAGCCACTGCAGTAGCTACTCAAGGGCTTCTTTTCAACCCTTTAGCCCAAAGCTCAGGACACACTGCCCAGAACACCTTAGCTCAGACAGGAAGGTCTTTCAGTGACACCTGATGCTGGTGTCTCCAAGCACAGGCCCTTCTCTGGGTAGACAAGAGTAGGGTGGTGACATCAAAACCCTGGATGGTAAACACAGTGAACATCCATTGCTGCTGTGATGGTTCCAAGCATGGCGGCATGATTCTTTTGCACCACTGTTAAATGGCAAAACCAACTAACCAATCAAACAACTACCAACCAACAACCAACCACCTCCCCCAGCCCTCTGCCAGTGTAGTTACCTGTGCTCATCTCATAGCTTTCCGTCTTCTTCACTGTCTTTCTGCATGTCTTCAAATCATGCCTGTCATTTAAAAACTGCAAAAGCCACTCATCTCACACCCTGGGTGGCTGTTTTCCACATGCTATGACTATGTGTTTTTCTTGGAAACCTCACTCCTTTTATCAGAATGTACCTGTCAACTCACACATCATCCCATCTCCTGGGTGCACTTCCATTTTCAAAGAGATGAGGTTGTCAGAGTCAATTGCTGTTTAAAACCTAAATCAAAAGAAATTTCCCTTCCCAAACCTCTGTGTCTCTTCTTCCTGTGTCGGTTTGTTTTAATTATGTTCAGTTATGGTCATAAATCATTGAAACTGGGCTCTCTGAGTAAGTAATCCTCATGACAGCCAGGTCAGATTAATTGCTCAAATTTCATGACAGAGCTTTTCTCATGTTTTATAAAAACCCAGGTCTTTCTGTGCACTAACTGTGCATTATACAACTTGGTCAAAAATAAGTCAAATATATCTGCTGCGTTTTCCTGGGGGCACTTTTGGGCCCCCTCCAGATGATGTGTCCCTCCAGGTGTGAGAAGCACAAGGCAGGACAACTTTTTGAAGCACAGTGGGAGAACTCCCATACTCCAGTCTAAGCTTTCCTAACTGGGATGCTCTGGGAATGGTGCGGACTGACTCCCAGACCTTTAAAGGTGCCTGAGGGCAACCAGAAGCCTTCTCTTCCCTGTTCTGCCTTAGAAAGTAGGGCATTTGAGAACTTTGCAGGGCCTCAGTGTCATCATTCTGAGCAACTTTATTCAGTCCTAAAGGTGAGAAGGTGTCAGAGCCTGGGATGAATGTCTATTTAGTTCGAAAATTTACTTGACAGTTTTGAAAACTACTCTGCCCTCCCTGCTTAAAACCCTCAAGGGGTCTCCCCACCCTTAAAACAGAATTCAAACACTTTACCATGGACCCTCAGTCCTGCATAACTGGCTGTTGCCTCCATCTCCAGCTTTCCCATGCTGATGACTCTCCAGCCACACCGGCCTCCTCTCCATTTCTAGAGCATTTTAACTTCTTTTCTTTCCCACTGCACTACCTGTGTATATGCATTTCACTCTTTCTGTAGTACACGTCTCCTCATTTTGCCACAATGGACTCCTTGTCATCCTGTAGGCCCCACCTAAATATCTTGTCCTTGGTAAGGCCATCCCCAAGCACCTTATCTAAAGTGGGATATCCGCCTCTGCCTGCACTCTCTCAGATCTCAGGAATGGGCTACTTCCTTTGTAGTGCCCTGTGCACTGTGAAGACTGGAGATTGGAACATGGGCTTCCTGACCCCCACACAGTTCTCTCTCCATTACTCCTCCTGTGCCACCAAATAGGTGCTGGCTCCTTTGTGATTTCTGTTAACAGCACTGTTACTTTCCCTGTGATCCATGCTGGAAATATCTGCAGCATACATTTGACTCACTTTTGTCTCCATCCAAGATTTTGCTTTTTTCTGTCAATTCTATCTCCATTCACAGTATTTTCAGCTTTGCCCCTTTCTGTCCATGCCGACTTCCACTCTGCTTTAGAGTCTATCTTGTCTTCATCCTCCAGCCTTGCACACTTCCAGCCCTCTGTCCTCCTTGCTAATGGACTGACCATTTATTATTATTATTATTAATGGTGGTATTATATATATCATAAAATCTGCCATTTAACCATTTTTCATCAGACAATTCAGTGGCATTAATTACATTCACAGTGTTGTGCAATCATCATCACTATTTCCAAAATTGTTTTGTTCTCCCAAATAGAAACTCTGTACCCTTCAAGCAATAACTCCACATTCCCTCCTTCCCCCAGCCCCTGGCAACCTCTCATCTACTTTGTCTCTATGAATTTGCCTATTGTAGATATCTCCTGTAAGCAGAATCAGACAATTCTTATCTTTTTGTGCAGACTAGGCTTTTTAAAGCACCACTCTGACATTTTCCACCCCAGAACTTTCAAAAGCTTCTCATTTTCTACAAAACACAGTCCAAATTCTTTGCTTTGACATTTAAGGACCTCCCTGCTTTATCCTTAACTCATATCTAGAGCTTTCCAAAAGGTCCCATTTGCTGTTCCTTGGACATATCCCATGCCTCTGGGCCCTTCTTGCCATCCTCTGCCCAAATGTGCTTTTCTCTATTCTTTTGTCCAAATCAGGCCCAGCTCAAAGTCTGTCTCTTTCACAAGGCCTTCTCTAAATTCCTTACTCCTCCCTTTGCAATCATGGGCAGCTTTACCTCTCTCAGGACAGGTGTCAAATTTTGCCTTTTACTTTAGTATTTAGTGTACAGTTTATATACTGTTTGAAAATGCTTATTCCTGTTCTGTAACCTCCTATAGAGTAAGTACTGTGACTTATTCATCTTTGTTTCCCCTCAAAATATAGCATGTTTCCTTCAAACATAGTTGATCCTTGGTGAACACTTAAGTGAAAAATGAAATGAGGCATCCGAGAGTACTAGGCCAGAGAGGATATACATGCCTCTGATTTAAATTTAGCAGAAACAGATTAAAGTGGCCAGAATGAACCCTTCATTAAGAACAAATCAACCGTAAAATGCAGCCAGCAAGAAAATGGGGTAAAATTCACTCCATGATAGGAAGAACAACTTTTTAAATTTATCATTTCTTGAGCACTTACTATGTGCCAGACCCTGTGCTAAGCATGTAAAAATATCATCTTATGTAATTATTTTTGTTCATCCATAATGAATTACTAAAATAAATAATAAATAAGCACCTATTGTGTGCAAGTCTCTGTGTTAATTACTGAGGATATGGAATAGATCTTTTCATTTGGGTGGGGGTATCCTCAAAACAAGCCTCTTCGTAGCTCCATTTTACAGATGAGGACACAATGCCTCAGAAAAGTTAAGGAACTTGCTTAAGTGGGATAGGATTTTGAGTCCAAGTCAGCGGCACTAAAGCCTGTCTTTCTAGCCAAGCTGTATGGCATAGAGTCTATGTAGTAAGACCTTTGGTTAATGTCTAAAGTGAAAATAAACTGTCTATTGTGTAGGCTTGTGGTAACTCAGCTTCAGACTGGCATTAGGAGCATCCCCTAGGAGTTTGTTAGACTTGAAAATTCAGTAGGGGCCTACCCTAGCCCTACTGAATCAAAGTTTCTGGGGTTGGGACCCAGGAAGCTGTATTTTAACAATCTTCAGATGATTATTACGTGCATCAAAGTTTGAGAAACACTGGTATAGACCATAAGACTGTGTTCTACATGACATTTATTACAAAAGGTTTTTTTAAATTTAATTTTGGCTTTGATTGAGCTGTTCATGTGCCCTTTGTTTTTAGTATACACCACTGTAGGGTGATTTTCACCTCTTCCTATGTCTGTTGAGGTTCAGGTGCTCCACAGGCTTTGTGAATGTGCCATTTTTTTTTTTTTAATTTAATTTAATTTTTGTGCCACTCTTTTAAGAAGAAGAGTCAGAGAAAGAAAGAGGTTGGGATAATGAAGGAAACAGTAAGGACGCTCCCAGGTCAATGTTAATATTGGTTAGTAAAGGCTGTTAATATTGGTGACCATGCCAGGCTCCCTCATGCTGTGGAAAATGTGCTCGAGGGGCCCCCTTTCCTTCTGTAGGGAGATGGGACTCTTGAGTAGGTCTGTTGTGACTAATTAGGCTGGTAAAAGGTGTTACCCAATGTCTTTGCAGTACAGAGGATTTCTTTCTTTTCTAAAATCGTGCTGCCTCTAACACCCTATCAACCTGAGCAAAAGGGTTAGAGAGGGAGGTTGTGAGTTGGAGGAAGCATAAAGTAGGGTGTTGAATATTTCAGCAAACTGTCAACTTCAATGTATTGAGGCTGCATCTATCTTTGAAATCAGGGTGCTCTGGGGTTTCTAGCCAGCCAGTTGCCTAGTAACACGCGTGCAGCACCAAGGACTAGCCACTTGAAAGTTTATTTTTGCCCTGAGTTTGTTGCTGAAGATTGAATATGATCTGGTAGGCAGAGTAATATTTCATTTTTATTCATGGGCTGGGAAAATAAGCACATACTTACAGTGAAATCAGCGTTGTCCCATTGAATGCATGACTTTGTATTTCTTCAAATCCATTTCCATATAGTTTCCTGAAAGAGGGAGGAGAGAGAATTTAGGAAGGGAAGGAGCCGAAGTAAACAGTTTGGAGGCACACAATCTTCCTCCTATGACATTTATTACAAAGACAATTACTGGCATTCACAATATCTAACTCTGTTTGTCTAACATTTTAGATTCCAAGGCCCTGATGGGATGAAGCTGTTGTTTTTTGCTCTAGTTTGCTTATACTTCTACCTCCATCTCTACCTTCACCACTACTACCCATTTATTAGTTGTTTATTAAGTGTTAGGTACTTGTCTAACCATTCTACTTATATTTTATATTTAATTTTCATTATCATTTCCATTATGCTGATAGAAGCCTCAGACTCAGTGTTGTTTTGTAGCTTGCATAAAGTTGAAAGGAAAGCAGTGGTAGAGCTGGTCTTTGAGGCTGGAGCTGCCTTAAGCCCTGCCCTTGGTGCTAAGACTTATGTGGGCATGTGAACTTTCTGGGTTGCTGGAAAGCTGAGGGCAGAGGAAGGTTCCAGTACTGAGTCAGCTTTTCTTTTTCTTGGATAAGTAAGTACATGATTTTGAAGCTAAATTTGGCTCCAGAACTGAGAAGATTTCAATTTTTATAAATAGTTCCTTAAGATCCATTAGTAGAAAGAGAAATTAATTTAGTGGGTGCAACCAGCATTTTCAAAAATGAAATAGAACAGAAAAGAACAAATGGAATAGAGTGTGTTGCATGTAGTTAGGGTAGTACTGTTTCTGAAACTTTATTCCACCATTTTTCTATGTTATATATATTTACACACATACACACGTGTGTACATACACATAAGCTTCTACCTAGAATAAGGCATGAGTACACTAATACTGGGAAATGTTAGCCCTTAGAAAGGAGCCTGGAGACTCGATTGGCACCCTTTCATCTTACAAAGAAGGAAAGAGGGTCTGAGGGAAAAGTGACTTGTCTAAATGGAATCAGAGCATACTTTGTCTGGGGTTGCTTCCAGCACATCAATTTTACTGGTTGTTTTCATTTTTCTTCCCCCAGATATCCACATGGTCTACTAACCCTCCTCCTCAGGGCAGTTTTCAATGTTATTTTCTCAATGCAGCCGTTCCTGGCTGCCCTATTTAAAATACAACCCTGTCACCTAGCATTCCCTATCCCCTTTCCCTGGTTTGTTTTTCCTCCGTTGCTTTATCATCATCTGACCCATTACTAAATTTTACTTGTTTATTGTCTACCACCCCCAGCAGAATGTAAGCTCCATGAGAGCAAGGGTTTTTAAATTGTTTTGTTTGTTGCTAAATTTCGTATATTTAGAATAGTTCCTGGCCCCTGGTAGGATTATAATAAATATACATATTAAGTGAATTGGATGAACACATGGGTCTAATGTAGGATTAATTTCTTACTATAGGTCATAGCCAAGGAATCTTGAAACCCACAGACTTAAATGGAACTCTGTATAAATTCTTCATGAATAATTATGAAGGGGCCAGGTAAGAAAGGGCTGTGGTGCAATATAAAATTAAGCTCCTTGTACTGGCAAAATTCTAGCTTCCCTGCATGGAGTTGCTGGCAGCTGCATGCCCATGTTAGGGACAGGCTGGGGATGAGACTTGGGAAGTGACTCAGACACATGCCCCACCTGCCCCTGCTGCAGGTGGCCATTGCCAGCGAAGTTTCTCTAAACTTTGCTAAACAAAACAAGCACAGAATTTCACTACATGGTGTGTGTATGCACAAGTGCGTATGTGTGTAGTCTGTGTATGCATGCATGAGTGCAATCTCTTTCCATCAATTCGTAGCACACCTGAGACAATCCAGCATATAAAATAAATATAGGTGGGACTCACATTGAAGAAGCAGGATATTTGAACACTGAAATTCAGAAAATATAAATTAGAGATTGCAAAGTAATTCTTAAGTTTCCCTATTAGACTGAGTTCAAAGAGAGCAGGGGGTTTGTATTTAATTCAATTTTTAACACCGCCCCCACCTTCCTGGGCTTTCCATAATACTGTTACTCCGGGGAGCTCAGGCACTAGGGGGAGCTCAGGCACTAGGAAGCAGGGGCTCGTCCTTCCAAAGGAGGGTCTCTCCTGTCATCCTCTTGTCTCACAAGCTTTCTTTTGAGTTTAAACCTCACAAACTTACTCTTAAATGTGTGTGTTCTGTCTTAGATTATCAGATGCTCTGGTAGATTGAATCATGTCTCCCACAAAGACCCCATCCTGTGGGTGTGGACTCATTTGTAAATAGGACCTTCAAAGATCCTATTTGGATGAGGCCAAATTGAAGCAGGGTGGGCTTTAATCCAATATGACTGGATTCCTTAAGGTGAGGAAATATAGAGAAATACCAATGGCTTAGCAGGAGTTGCAGCGAGTAGGAAACAGAAGGAAGCAGTTCTCCATGTGACAGCGGCAGAGACCGAATTGTGAATTGCCAGCAAGCCACCACCAGAACATTCTAGACTTCAAAGAGAAAGAGGACAGCCCTGCCTATGCCTTGATTTTGTTCTTCTGGCCTCCAAAATTGGGAGACAATACATTCCTGCTGTTTAAGTCAGCTGGTTTGTGGTATCTGTTAGAGCAGACCTGGTAAACTAAGATGGATGCCATTTTCCAACCATTTTCCTTTTTCATTTATACTGTCGAGTCTGGAGAGGACAGGTGCATGGTTTATGTCTGTTGTCTTATGTAATTATAAACAACTTTCTTGCCTTCTCAGCAGCTGAATCCACTAGAATTCTTTTTTATTTTATTTATTTATTTATTTTAAAAAGATTTATTTATTTAATTCCCCCCTCCCCGGTTGTCTGTTCTCTGTGTCTATTTGCTGCGTCTTGTTTCTTTGTCCGCTTCTGTTGTCCTCAGCAGCACGGGAAGTGTGGGCAGCGCCATTCCTGGACAGGCTGCACTTTCTTTCGTGCTGGGCGGCTCTCCTTATGGGGCGCACTCCTTGTGCGTGGGGCTCCCCTACGCGGGGGACACCCCTGCGTGGCGCGGCACTCCTTGCACGCATCAGCACTGTGCATGCGCCAGCTCCACACGGGTCAAGGAGGCCCGGGGTTTGAACCGCGGACCTCCCATGTGGTAGACGGACGCCCTAACCACTGGGCCAAGTCCGTTTCCCTCTTTTCTATTTTATACTGAGAACCTTACTCTTTGGCAATCTCCTGCTATTTAGAGTGTTGAATTCCTTGATAGCAATTTTTACCTTTCAGATGAAGGAATCAGATCACTTTTTTCTTTGAACTTTTTTGAAGTTTGATTTTTTAGAGTTGAGGTCAGTATTTACCAAAGCATTCTCCTCCATCTGCTGAATCAGAATCACCTGGGGTTGTTTGTTAACCATATAGACTTAGATCTACTGACCAGCTAAACTGCAGACACACTGAATCAGAATCTAGTAATGGTATAAGGAATATTGCTGTTTTGTCATGAGCTCTCCTCATGTGCTTTGGGCATGCCAATGTGGGAACCCTTGCCCTAGAGTATATCATAGGATGATGCAGTTCTCACAATTTCCAAGATGCAATTATCTTTTAGTCAGAATTAAGTCCAAAGTCTTGTTGCTTCTCTACCGTCTAAGTGATAGAGCTGCATGTGTGATAGATCAAGAAAAAGTAGCTCCTTCTCTCTTTTTAGCAAAGCAAATATGCCAACAGTTGTATGGATACCTGCTGCCTGGTCACTGCACTGTGCTGTCCTGACCCTAGTTTTTGATGCATATTAGGATTTTCTCCTTTTTTTTTTTGGCAGATTCACAATGCATTGCTCTAAATGCAGCCTTGTGGTTAGCTTGCAGGCTCTGAGCTAAGGGCCTGGGCTTGAATGCCAAGCTTAGTTACTCTGGGCAAGTTATTTAACCTCTCTGTGCCTCAATTTCCTAATTTGAAAATAGGATGATAGTAATAGTGCCTGCTTCGAAGATGAACAGGGTAACATATGTTAAACTGTTAGAAATATATATTCTTGGAATACAATATAGTCTCAATGTGTTGCTGTGATTATTATTCTTATTTTGCAGTGGTCTTCTGAAAGAGAGTTGAGGGACCTCCCTCTCTATGCTCTGGGCAGGATTCTTTGGTCCTTGCTGAATTGAACATCACCTTCTTCGCCTGGGCTAGGGGCTGTTCTGCTCCTGGGTGAGTGGGGCAGGTAAGTGGCCTGGGCTTCCCCAATTGTGTTCACTCTCCAAGGGCTGGGCTGGGCTGGCACCATGGGCTTTTTGGCATTTAGACAGTTTCCATATCTTTCTTTCTTTTTTTTTTAAAGTCTGGGTCTTGCTTGTCCCAACTTTCCAAAGAACGCAGTTCACAGTTTCCTCTTCAGCTGTTCTTCATCTCTGTTCTTAGCAGAATGAGCTGCCTTGTTGTGATTAGAGTGACTTCCTTACTTTAAGAAACTACAAGTGCAAGTGGGAGACCACATGCTGTCAGGCCTGCGTAATACTTTAAATGCCCCTTAGAAACATTTGGGGAGTCACTTCAGATAACTGTTTTCCAAAATATAATTGTGTCAGAAAAAAAATGAGGTCTTCCTTTGCTTGAAGATTTTGTCAGTGCAGAAAAATGAAGGTTCCCCCCCTCCCTTTATTAAAATAGCGGCAACTTACTTTAAAGCATTGTCTAGATTCTTTATTTGAATGTCAGTAATTGTGAATCAAATTGAGAGAATGGTACCTTTTTATTCAAAATAAGATTCGGGCTTTAGAATGTAATCACAGATGATATTATAATTCTGAATGCTTTCTCATAAAGTACTTCAAATATTCCAGGGGCTCTAAAGACTTTCTGGGGTAATAGTAACAGGGTCACATGTTGTCATTGTTCCCTCTTAGATCATGTGGCCACCTGTTTTGTGGATGATTTAAAGAAAGAAAGCTGAATTTATGTTTACTGATGTCAGACTGTCAAAAAGTAGCCCCAATGCTAAAGGGAAAGCATAGATAATATGTCCTCTGGTGGCATTTCTATAAGCAAATGTTTATCAAATGGCTGTACAAACCTCATCCTAAAGAAGAGGGATCCTCAGTTTACCATTTTCTTATCTGTTAGGCACTTTGCTGAAGTCCTTTTACATCTGAATAATCCCCAACACAAGAAGATACTCCCCTAGTGAATACACTGGCAGGAGTTGTATGAATAGCTGTCTCTGGTCACTACTCTGTCTGCCATGACTCTAGTTGTGAAAGTACACCAGGGCTCCCCTCATTTCCAGGGGTTCACAGTTTCTGTGGCGAGAGGCCCCTTTCCCTGATATGGTTGTGCCTCCCTCCTTTCAGTAGCACTGAGCGCTCATGTTTACCTACACCTAGGCCAAGTTCACTTTACCATATGCAGATAATAAAAGGGGCGACAGGTATCAAAAAGAACAATGAAGCTATGGATTATAATATACTGAATAAAACTTTAAAAAATCCACATTCCATAGTGACACTTAGGAAGAATAACAGATATAGAGGAAAAAGAAAAAAAAAAGAAATGCTCTTTTTTTTTTACAGAAGAATATTGAGTAATAAATGTAGAAGGGATGGTAGAATTTAAAAAATTACCATTTTGTAACTCTGTGTGCAAGGACCATCAATGATTATTAAAACCATTGGGGGAAGTAGACTTGGCCCAGTGCTTAGGGCATCCGTCTACTACATGGGAGGTCCGCGGTTCAAGCCCCGGGCCTCCTTGACCCGTGTGGAGCTGGCCCATGCACAGTGCTGATGCGCACAAGGAGTGCCCTGCCATGCAGGGGTGTCCTCCGTGTAGGAGTGCGCAAGGAGTGCGCCCCATAAGGAGAGCCACCCAGTGCGAAAGAAAGTGCAGCCTGCCTAAGGATGGTGCCACCCACATGGAGAACTGACACAACAAGATGACACAACAAAAAGAAACACAGATTCCCGTGCCGCTGACAACAGAAGTGGACAAAGAAGAAGATGCAGCAAATAGACACAGAACAGACAACCGGGGGGAAGGGGAGAGAAATAAATAAAAATAAATAAATCTTTAAAAAAAAACAAAAACCATTGGGTGAAAGTTTGTTGAGGAATAGGATAGCAAGTAGTAGGACAGTGCAACATGAGGTGCCTACTGGTTTGATGCAGTGGGAGACACAAGATCTCTTTCATGGTGTCCTTTCAGAAATGTCTGACCTAATTGGGTGATGACAACACAGTCAGATGACTCCAGACAGTTGGCTTGGGTTTCTCAAAGGATTTGGTATCATAAAAACAGAGGAAGACAGGGGTTACTGTTCTAGATGGAGGGTAGGAATGAGGAAAGAATAAGAGACATAACAAAATGCAATGCATAAAATTTAATTGGATTCTGAAATTTTAAAAAAATCTATATAATATATTTATTTGGGATAGTTTGGGTCATTTGAGTATGGACTGTAGGATTGATGATGTCATTCATGTTGATTTTTCTTAAGTGTGATTGAGTTGTAGTTATGTAGAATGTCCCTTTTTGGGGGAGATGTATGCTAAGTATTTAGGGCTAAATCATCCTCATGTTTATGAACTTCTTTTGAATGGTTTGGCAAAAAGGAAATGTATATACTTACATATATGAAGAAAGGAATGGATGTGGCAAGCTATTAATAGATGTTAAATATAGGTGAAACATACAGTAGCATTCATAGTACTGTTCTTTCTACTTTTCAGTGGGGTAAAAATTTCAAAAGAAAAAATGAAAATAAAAAATATTGAAGAAGAGGTGATAGAACAAAATGTTTTCAGGATGGTCTAAAAAAACTGGCTTGTAGAGCTGCAGGGTGCCTAAAAGTTACCTCCTGAGAGCCTCTATATTGCTCAAATTGGTCACTCTCTAAGCCAAGCTCAGCATATAAATCATTTCCTTTCTCCCAGTGTGGGACATGATTCCCGGGAATGAACCTCCCTGGTGCTGAGGGATTACTACCAAGCACTGGCTGGTGATGCAACTAGAAAAAGGCCTTGGATAAAAGAAGGAAATAGTAAAGACAAATGAATTTATATGGCTAAGAGACTTCAAAATGAGTTGGGAGGTCACCAGAGGGGTCATGCTTACACATGTCTCAGTAGGATCTCAGGGACAGCCAAAGTAGATACAACCCCAGGTAGTGGTGCTCCTGTGGGCTACAGAGACATGCAGGTTCTACAGTCATGGCAGATGACTCTGGAGTTTGGTGCCTTGCCAGTGGGCCCTACTTTCAAATTTGTGCTTCTGAGGTGATGGAGTTGGATAGATGTGACTTCTCTACACTTGCCTCTTCTATCCCTTTTACTGAACCTGTGATTGGTGCTGGGGCTGGTGTATGCCTAGGCAACTTGACTCTCTGGACTCCATGTGCCAGCTGGGGCCCTGACCTCAGCAGATTTGCAGCACCTACTCTCCAGTTTGTTGGACTTACCCAGGTCAGCTAACAAAGAAGTGAGGTTGGTCAGCCACCACACTAAAGAACCAAGAGAGTCTACAGCTGCAAGCAGCAGAATCCCATCCATCAGCCATGTGGGATCTAAGGCCCCTCTTGATTTAGAGGTGGAGTGGACATTGTCATCCCAGGGTCCTCAGGATGGAAGAATAAAATATGGATTAGAGTGGACTTATTGGTATTCTACTATAGAACTATTGTGACTCTAGCAATGGAAGAAATTATATCATTGATATGGAGACAGTGGCCATGGGAGTTGCTGAAGGCAGGGAGAGGGCAAAAGAGGTGTGATATGGGGGCATTTTCAGGACTTGGAGCTGTCTTGAATGACATTGCAGGGACAGATGCGGGATATTATATATCCTGCCATAACCTACTGAATGGACTGGGAGAGAGTGTAAACTACAACATAAACTATAATCCATGCTGTATAGCAGTGCTCCAAAATGTATTCATCAAATGCAGTGAATGCACCACACTGATGAAAGAAGTTGTTGATGTGGGAGTGGTGGGGGTGTGGGGAGTGGGGTATATGGGAACCTCATATTTTTTAATGTGAAATTTTGTGTGATCTATGTATCTTTTAAAAATTAATAAAAATATATTTTAAAAAACTGACTTGCTTGGGATTTGCTGAATAGTAGCTTTAAATTGTGGAGGTGCATATAGTTAACATGATATGATTGCATTTACACAAGGAGGTATTAATAATTCTCTTGAGGGGAGCAGATTTGACCCAATGGATAGGGCATCCACCTACCACATGGGAGGTCCAAGGTTCAAACCCAGGGCCTCCTCACCCGTGTGATGAGTTGACCCACGCACAGTGCTGATGTGCGCAAGGAGTGCCGTGCCATGCTGGGGTGTCCCCTGCATAGGGGAGCCCCATGCACAAGGAGGCACCCTGTAAGGAAAGCTGCCGGAAAGGGCGGAAAAAAAGCACAGCCTGCCTAGGAATGGAGCCACACACATGGAGAGCTGATGCAGCCAGATGACGCAACAAAAAGAGACACAGATTCTGGGTGCCGCTGACAAGAATAGAGGCGGACACAGAAGAACACACAGCAAACAGACACAGACAGCAGACAACTGGGGGAAGCAGGGATGGGAAGGGGAGAGAAATAAATAAAAAAAAATAAATCTTTAAAAAAAATAATTCTCTTGAATAGACAGAGGGATAAAGGCATGGCAAGGTGGAATGACCTAAGACTGCTTGGCTGGCTAGAGGCAGAGCCAGGACTAGAGCCCTGTTTCCTCTTTCAGTGTCCAACAATCTTTCTTGTATGGTTTGTAATAGCCTGGACAGTTAGAATCTTGTCATCATTTACCAGGCATTTCTTTTCTGAATGTTTTTGGAGAATTAATTGCCAAGACCATTCCTTCTCTGTTTTGTGAATCAAGGTTGTTTCCTTTTGGTGACTGGTATGATTAGCCATCTGAAATATTTTAAAGGAGTTCAAAATCCTGCTCACTCAGGGGGACATTTGAAGGTGGCCTCTTTAGGGGATTTAATGAAAATCGAAAGTGGCTATAAAGGAACATTGGAATATAATGCATAGTTTTAAGATTAGACACACTAGGCTTCTCTATAGCATCAAGTGAAGTGTTTGGTTTTTATTAAATAAACTCACAGCTGGTAAAGATTTGGGTAGGGGGAGGGCAGGAAAGTCTCCACAGAAAGCAAAATCTCAAATACTACTAATAAAGAAAAGAGAAGGCTTGCTTTCATTATTTTCTAATAAGGGGGTTGAACTTTATAGCTGAGAAAATGTGGCTTCCTCCTAAGTGTAATGCCCTTTATCCAGAAGGATGTTCCAAAGGATACTTTGCTTAGCCAAGGGCCCCTTCAGGTGAGAACAAGTGCCAAGCAAGGGACTAATCATTCCCCTTGTAGATAATGGGCCAAAAGAAAGAAGGAATCTTGCTAAGCATTGCTTTAGATATCAGAATCTCTTTCATTTGACCCATCCAGGAACAATCCCGGGTCAGACAATTTAGAGTTTGAACCCATCCAAGCTCCTAGCATCCAGAAAGGAGAGAGGAACTCTAAATGCAGGGTGCTCAGCTCAGCTTATATATCAAACCAACAATGGCTCATTTGCAAAGCAGGAATGACTCCTAAGGTATTTCACATGTGGCTGCAGCCAGAAAAGCACAGCATGGAAGATATTATTTCTTAATTGGTCCTGGAACAGTTTATGATGAATGAACATTGCAGAAACAGGTCAACTTTGAGAGAAATGGTATTCACATGGAAGAAACCTGGAGAAATTCATAGAAGATCTGACTGCTGATTACATGAAGTCACCTGGCTTTGTCCATGTCTGCATGCAGGGGAAGGAAGCCCTCTTCTCGGAGAATATGCCTTTAAGAGAAGTCATTTCTAATCTCATGGAACAAATACTAGCAGGAGCTTCAAGAGGAGAGAGCATAAGGACACCCTTCTAGGGTCTCTAAGATAGTCCCCTTTAAACAAGACAAGGAGATGAATATAAAGAAGACAGCAGTAGGAAGCGGACTTGGCCAATGGCATCCACCTACCACTTGGGAGGTCCACGGTTCAAACCCTGGGCCTCCTTGACCCGTGTGGAGCTGGCCCATGAGCAGTGCTGATGTGCATAAGGAGAGCCCCGCTACACAGGGAACCTCAGGTGCAGGGAGTGCGCCCTGTAGGGAGAGCTGCCCAGTGTGAAAGAAAGTACAGCCTTCCCAGGAATGGCACTGCACACATGGAGAGCTGACACAGCAAGATGACGCAACAAAAAGAAACACAGATACCCAGTGCCGCTGGTAAGGATAGAAGCAGTAATAGAAGAGCACACAGCGAATGGACACAGAGAGCAGACAACTGGGGGGTGAGGGAGGGGGGGAGAAAGGGGGAGAAAGGGGGAGAAACAAATAAAAAATAAATCTTTAAAAAAAAAAGAAGACAGCAGCAACATTTTATGAAAATCAATCAATTAAATGTCAGTATTACTAGTTGAGGCAATCAAGTACCTTCCCTAGTTACTATTCAGGAAGATAATAGCCCTAAGCCTGAAGAAGGAAGTGTTTCTCAGGAGAACCTGCACGACTCCAGTAGCACAGAGCTTCACTCCTCCAGATCCCAGGAATAATTCCTAGGAGGACCCTCTTATCAAGATGTCCCTATGGAGGTAGGACCACAGTTTCTTCCCAGGCCAGTCCAAGCCAGCCCTAAGCCTGTCTTTACAGACCAATGCAATGATGGAACATCCAGGTCTGGGGTAAAACAAGAATCCATGGTCCCCCCAGATCATGTGAGGGTTGTCCCAGGATCTTTAGGTATCTCTCTCAGCCAGACACTCATGAGAGAAGATACAGGAAGTAGAGACCATTTGTTTACGCTGAGTGTTACAAACGTTTCTTCCAAACATCAAAACCTACATGTGCACCAGAAGATTCACACAGCAGAGAAGCCCTTCAAGTGCAACACATGTGAAAAGTCCTTCAGCCACAAAAACAACTTGTGGGCTTATGAGAGAATCTACACTGGAGAGAAGCCCTATATGTGTTCCCTTTGCCAGAGAAGTTACCACCAGTCATCCACATACTACCACCATGTGAGGACCCACCAGAAAATTTCAAAAGTGAATCTGCCATACCAGAAGCTACTGTCTCCACAGAAGATAAATTCAAAAATTATCTGGTATGTCTAATATTTCCTGAAAAATGGTAATTATTTTAGTAGGGTGATCAGATAGAGATTGGTTACTTGGGTAGAATTACTCATCCTTCATCTTCCTTTATTGTGTGATGCCCTTATTCAAAGATTAAATTTACCTGAGGAAGACTTCAGATAGAAAAAGAAACAAACAAAACTTATGGGATGCAGCAAAGGTAGTGCTGAGAGAAAAATTTATAGCTCTAACTGCTTACATTAAAAAAGATCTCAAATCAGAGAACTAGCCTGACAACTGGAAGATCTGCAAAAAGAATAGCAAAACCCAAAGCAAGCAGAAGGAAGGAAATAACAAACATTAGCGTAGAGATAAATGATAGAAAAAATAGTCAATCAATGAAACCAAAAGCTGGTTCTTCGAAAAGATTAAAATCAAACCTTAGCTAGACTGAGAAAGAAAAAAAAAAAAAGAGAGGATGCAAATAACTAAAATCAGCAATGAAAGGGAGGACCTAACAGAAATAAAAAGAATTATAAAAGTATACCAACACATTTGAAAACCGAGATCAAATGGACAAATACCTAGAAACAAACATGACCAATAACAAAGAGATGGAATCAGTAATCAAAAACCTTCCAAAAAAGAAAAGCCCAGCACCATATGGCTTCACTGGTGAATTTTACAAACAATTACAAGAATTAACACTAGTCCTGCTCAAACTCTTCCTGAATATTGGAGAGGAGGAACATTCCTTAACTCAGTATATGAACCCAACGTTACTCAATATCAAAGCCAGATAAAGATACCACAAGAAAAGAAAATTATAGACCAACATCCCCTGTGAATATAGATGGGAAAATCTTCAACAAAATACTAGCAAACTGAACCCACAGTGTACTAAAAAAATAAACACCACCATCAAGTAGGATTTATCCCAGATATGTAAGGGGTGCAACATAAGAAAATCAATTACTACAATATACTACATAAATAGAATGAAGGAAAGAAACACTTGATTACTTCAGTTGGTGCAGAAAAGGCATTTGACAAATGCAGCACCCCTTCTTGATAATATCACCCAGAAAACTAGGAATAGAAGGAAAATTCCTCTACATAATAAAGGGCATACATGAAAAACTCACAGCTAATGTCATGTTCAATAGTGAAAGACTCAAAGTTTTGCTGCTAAAATCAGGAACCAGACAAGGATGCTCACTGTCACTACTGTTATTCAACATTGTACTGGAACTTCTAGCCAGAGCAATTAGGAAAAAAAAAAAAAAAAGATGTAAATGGCATCCAAATTGGATAGAAAAAGGCAAAACTTTCCTTATTTGCAGATGACATGATCCTTTGTGTAGAAAATACTGAGAAATCTGCAAACAAGCTACTAGAGCTAACAAAAAAATGGTGGTGTATAAGATCAACATGCAAAAATCAGGAGTGTTTCTATATAGCAGTAATGAATAATCTAAAAAGGAAATCAAGAAAAAAATTCCATTTACAATAGTAATTAAAAGAATAAATTTAATCAAGAATGCAAATGATTTGTACACAGAAATCTACAAAACCTTGCTGAAGGGAAACGGACTTTGGCCCAGTGGTTAGGGCGTCCGTCTACCATATGGGAGGTCCACGGTTCAAACCCCGGGCCTCCTTGACCCGTGTGGAGCTGGCCATGCGCAGCGCTGATGCGCGCAAGGAGTGCTATGCCACACAAGGGTGTCCCCCGCGTGGGGGAGCCCCACGCGCAAGGAGTGCGCCCGTGAGGAAAGCCGCCCAGCGTGAAAAGAAAGAGCAGCCTGCCCAGGAATGGCGCCGCCCACACTTCCCGTGCTGCTGACAACAACAGAAGCGGACAAAGAAACAAGACGCAGCAAATAGACACCAAGAACAGAGAACCAGGGGAGGGGGGGAAATTAAATAAATAAATAAATCTTTAAAAAACAAAACAAAACAAAACCTTGCTGAAAGAAAATCAAAAACCTAAATAAATGGAAGGACATTCCATGCTTATGGATTGGAAGACTAAATATATTGTTCAGAATATCAGTTTTTTTACCCAAAGTTATTTACAGAATGAACACAAACCCTATCAAAATTCCAACAGATGTCTTTGTAGAAATGGAATCGTCAAATTTATATGGAAGGGTAAAGGATTCTGAATAGCCAAAACTATCCTGAAAAAGAACAAAGTTGGAGGACTCGCATTTCCCAATTTTAAAACTTATTACAAAGCTACAGTAATCAAAACAGCATGGTCCTAGCACAAGGGCAGATATATTGACCAATGAAATTGAGTTCAGAGTTCAGAAATAAATCCTCACATCTATGGCCAATTGATTTTTGAGAGGGGTGCAAGTCTACACAATGGGAGAATAGCCTCTTCAGCAAATGGTGCTGGCAGTACTAGATCTCTATTTGCAAAACAATGAATATGGACCCCTAACTCTCACCTTATACAAAAATTAACTCAAAATGAATCAAAGACTTAAGTATAAGAATGAAAACTATAAAACTCCAAGAAAAAAACAGAGAAGCATCTTTAGGAACTTGTGTTAGGCAATGGTTTCATAAACTTTACACCAAAAGCATGAGCAACAAAAGGAAAAAAAAGATAAATGGGACTCCATAAAAATTTTTAAAAAACTTTTTTTTTTTTTTGCATTGAAGGATGTTATCATGAAATTAAAAAACAACCTACAGAATGGGAGAAAATATTTGGAAACCATATATCCTATAAGATTTTAATATACAGAATATATAAAGAAATCCTACAACTCAACAAATAAAAAAATGGGCAAAATCCTAGCAAAGAGTTGACAGATTTTAGACTACAAATCAGTTTGTACCCATAGTGCATTGCCTCAAGAAGCATCTTCTGACTCTCTACTTTAAGTTATAACACTTTAGTTTAACACTAAAATGTAGAAAAAACATAAGAAATAAATGGAAGGTGAGTTTTATTTCACTTCAAAAGTCTAATATATGAATAATATTCTATTTGCACACTGGCCTAAGCTGAATAAACTTGACTTTAGTTGTAAAGTACTGAGCAGCACTGACTTAAGCTTTGTGACTTCAAGGATCTTGTCAAAGATTTCTATAAAATTCATGTTATGAGACAATTGTTAAATAGAAATTGGGACAATGGGGAGATGATGATGTGGCAACCTTTTTATTATTTTTTTAGGTGTATTTCTGTGGGAGTAGTCATGCCAGATAAAGGGAAAGATAATAACACTCAACTTACTCAGTTAGTGTTGGTTCATGTAAGATAACCCCTTGAAAAGAAAGACTTGAATTTCCAGAGCTCTGGGTTATTTTGGTTGTATCATTTATAGCCACGTCCTGGCACACTTAAATGCCACATTTTAGAGCAAAATCTGTTGTCAAGTAAGAAACAAGAAAGTTGCTAATGAGACTCCAAAGCATAGCAAATGCACTGACAAAATAAGCACCTTGTTTGGTATTTATATCTAGAGAATGGTTAATTACAGAGGATTTCCTAAAACATTGACATTGGCACTACAGGCAATACTGCTAATTTTTTCATGGCTTCTTGGCAAGGGCAAAGTGCCAAAGGGGTCAAGTTTGTGCATTTATTTCTTCTGTGGCCTTTTGCACACTTCTTCAGACTGTCCTTCTAGTCTTTTCAAACAATCTCAGAAATATATGCAGGAAATATTCATTCCTACTACTAGAGAAATAACCATAACATGAACTCTGTTGATGATGAGTCAATTATGTCACCTAGATGCCAGATATAGTCAACACAGTAAAAAAATAAAGGGCAAAGGACTTGGACATTTCTCCAAAGAAGATAAACAAATGGTCAAAAAAGCACATGAAAAGATGCTCATTGGTCACTAGGGAACTGCAAATCAAAATCACAGAAAGATACGATGTCACATCCATTAGCATGGCTACTATTAAAAAATGGAAAATAGCAAGTGTTGTAGAGGATGTGGAGAAATAGAACACTCGTTTATTGTTGGTGGGAATGTAAAATGGTGTAGACTCTGTGGAAAACAGTTTCTTGATTCCTTAGAAAGTTAATTATAAAATTACCATGAAACCTGGCAATCCCACTACTAGGTATATACTGGAAAGAATTGAAAGCAGGGACTTGAATAGATGTTTGCACATCGATGTTCATAGTAATTGTGACAATTCACAATTGTCAAAAGATGGAAGCAACTGAAGTGCCCATCAACTGATGAATGGATAAACGAAATATGGTATACACACACACACACAAACAATGGGATATTATTCAGCTGTAAAAAGGAATGAAGTTCTGATACATGTGATGTCATGGGTAAATCTTGAAGACATCATGTTGAATGAAATAAGCCAGACACAAAAGGACAAATATTTTAGGATCTCATTAATATAATGAGAATAAGCAAATTCAAAGAATTAGCAACTAGAATACAGGTTACCAGGGGCTGGAGTGGGGATAGGGAATGGGGAGTTAATACTTAGTTGCTACAGAATTTCTGTTAGGGGTGATGGAAAGATTTTGGTAATGAATGGTGGTGATGGTAGCACACATAGTAAATGAGATTGACACCCTGAACTGTATATCTGAATGTGGTTAAAAGGGGAAATTTTAGGTTGCATATGTGTTGCTAGAATAAAAATTTAAAAAGAAACATAGGGCTGTACAATGTAAACAGTGAACCCTAATATAAACTATGGACTATAGTTATTAGTACAATTAAACAATATTCTTTTACTAATTGTAACAAAGGCACCATACTAATGCAGACTGTTAATAATAGTGGAGGGAATATGGGCACACTCTATTTTCTGCATGATTTTATATACACCTACAAGAAATTATACATAAAAAGTAGTTTAAATAGTGTAGGCATTTAATAATTGCTATATAAATATTCACTGCTGTTATCATGTTTGCCCATACAAATGTTACTGGTCCTCTGAGGTCCAACCAAAGTCTCAGATCCAACATAATTCCTCCACTGACTTCTGCTCACGAGGATTTATTCGAGATCTTATTTCTGTGTACCACACACTCTCATAGTGAATATCTAGTAGGCTGTATTATTCTTTCATTATCTCCCATCTTTCCCAACCATGGAGATTATAAGCTACTTGATAGTGGCTCTTATATTTCATTTGTGTTCCCAGTAAAGGCATATGAAGAACACATATCCTAAGGCATGAGGCACTTCCTTCTCAGAGTTGAGTCTGTGAATACCTTTTTATTTTAGAGGACACGATGAACAAGTAATTCCCAACCCATTATCCAATGGTGGCTCAGAAACACTTTATAGACAGCTAGAAGAGCTGTGGTTTTGAGGGAAGAGGTGGAAATAGAAAAAGGAGACTCCAAAGAAGTATTTCTGAGATCTACAGAGTCTCCTTTCTGGTGTTCAAGAGTTGCTAGTAAAGAATTTGAGTTAATTTGAATTTATTTTTGATTGTTGCTCCGAATTCTTCTGATAGTAATATTCTGAGCCAGGACCACATTGGTCCTAGCTTTGTAACATGACAATTATACATGTCAAATTACACCTATCCAAAGTAAAAGTACTATATAAGGGCAGTGTACCACTGGTACCAATTTTTAGAAACTATTGATACGAAAGGTGACCTCTGAGATGAACTCTTCTCTTTTTTTACACCTACATCTTCATTTTAGGGCCATTCAAAAATCATTCTCTCCCTTTTTTTCCTTAAAGATGAGCTTATTTTTTTGCCTCATCAAAATCCTGACATGGGCTATAACCAAAGCAGAAAGAATGAGAGGGATATGGCTGTGGGAAGAAGAATTGAATATGGGCCACTAAGCTTTGGGTATAAATGGGACATGATGCCCAGCATGTTGGGGTAGAGGGCATCCCATGCAAACATCGTCTGGACCTTAGAGGGAAGGAAGTCAGGCAGTTGTACTGTGAAGAGAATGTGCGGGGTTATTTTAGTACAGTGCCTCTCAAACTTGAATGTGAATGTGAATCATCTGGAGATCTTGTGAATGCAGACTTTAAGAACATAAATCTGGGGTAGGGCTTGAGATTCTGCATTTGTAACCTGCTTCCAGAAGATGCCGAAGATGCTGGTTCATGGGCCATGCTTTGAATAGCAAAGCTTGGGAAATAGTATGAAAGAGACAGGACTTGTAAGCTTAGTAACCTGAAGAATTACTGCCAAATCAGAAGAATGTTATTTTTAAGTATTCAGGGAATGATCATAGATAGTTGTTACTTCAGAAACAAAGTGAGACAGTGTCAAGGGTAGGATGAAAAATCAGAGAAAAGAATAGGGCCCATTGATTAACTACTCTTCCTACTTGAAGAATAACCTTCCAAACTAATTTCAGTCAAAATCTTGGAATTCCTACAGTCTTTTAATCAGGGCAGTCATTCCCCTCCAGACTCAAAGTATTTCATTGCTGCAGTGAACTCTTTCATCAGTTGGGAATTGATGAACATCCTCAGGGCCCATTAGGTTAATTTAAAATGGAACTGGTTGGTTGGTTGTCATATGAACCTATGATCTGGCTATAATCTCCTCTTAGCTCCTTCCATCATTGGCATTTTTAGGCCAAGAGGAATGTCACCAGTGAGTGAGAAACTTGGTAAACCAGAGAAAGAGCTTGCCTGAAGCTAGAAGTGAAACTAGCAGGAGGCTGAATGGCAGAACATGAATCTGGGTGTTTACTTACAGTGTTATGGATTCGTTGTTCATCCCTTGAAAAGCATTTCCTGGTATGGTGGTTATGTGTAAGTTATCACAAATTTCCCTTGAGGAAAGAAATGAGAAATATTTACTTTCCAAATTTTAGCAACAAATAGGAAACTGTTATGCATTGCAATCAGCCTGGTACTTACAGAATGAAATTAAATTCAGAGGAGAAGATCTTCGTAACATCTGGAAGCTTTCGGAGGCCTGTGTTACAGATGCTCCTGTGATTTGGGGTAGGGTGATGATGTGGACAGAGAGTAGGCAAAAGTAATTGGCATTAAGGCATAAAGATAAAAACGAATAGAAAGACACTTTGCTAATACTATTTGCACATTAAACTAAAAATATTGAGTTTAGCTTTATCTATACTGGCTGATGAAAACTGTCACAATTTAAAACCCCTAACACGATGCAAGAAATTGCTCTAACGTCTCTCATTTGGAGATCTAGGAGTGAGGACCATACTTTCTGGTCTTTTTCATTTACATTTATATAGCCAATCTTTTCCCATTGTGTTAATTTCATTTCCCTATTACATTGCAGTCAATTTCCTTTTGTTAGTTTATTCCATGCTCTTGATGGTTCTAGAAAGCATCCCTCTATTCTGGAGCAGATTTTAACTCAAACACTTCAGGAAGATTAATCTCTATGTGAGAAAGCCATATCCCTCATTATTAAAACATCTTTATCCACCTTGCAATTTAGGAAGTTCTTCCTTGTATCCCACTGAAATCATTAAACATTCTTTTAGTGTTTGGAGCTACTCAAGACTCTTCTTCCTTTCTTCTCACCTTTTATTTAACTACAAAAGAGGAAAGAGGCCATATTTTCCTCAAATGAGGCTCATTCATAGGAGTCCAAGCTTCTGGATTTCCCCCAACTGAGAATTAAATTTACCAGTCAACTGCTAGGAATTGACTGGTGCCCTGGTGACAATGAAATGAAGCCAGGCCTCTCCTTTGGCTCTCTCTAGTTCTCCTCTTTACTTATTGCCTCAGATCACACAGAACCCCTGCCCTGTTGTAGCTGGTGATAGAAGTATGGGCGTAGACTACAATGTGTACAGGGAGTTGAGGAATATCGCTTTTTTTTTTTTTTTTTTTTGGTGAAAATGCTATTTAATAAAGATAATTGTTGTGGTTCAAATTGTGTCCACCAAAAAGATATGTTCAAGTCATAATCCCTCTTATGTGTGAATGTGACCTTATTTGGAAACAGGGTCTTTGCAGATGTAATTAGTTCTTGCTCAGTTATCTACTGGGGATTGAATTATGCAGCGCTAGGAAACCCATACAATAATGATGCTTAGATGTTGTCTTTGTTTGCCAGACTTTCTATAATAAATACCACACTAGTTGACTTAAACAAAAGGATTTAGCCACAGTTTTGAAGGCTGGTAGTCCAAAGTTAAAGTGTAAGCAAGGCCATGCTTTCCCTTGGAACCAGTAGTATTCTGGTGATGGCAATCCTCTGTCCCATGGCAATATTCTTGGTCTCCTGTGTCTTTCTCTGATTTATGGCTTCTACATCTTCTGGCTTCTGTGACTGCTTTCCTTACTTTATAAGGCTTCCAGTAATACAGATTAAGACCCACACTGATTTAGTCTGCCCACACGTTAATAATAACACCGTCAAAAGGTCCTATTTACAAATGGGTTCAAACCCACAGGCACGTGGATAAAGATTAAAGCACGTCTTTTGTAGGACACATGATTTAATCCTCAGTAGATACAAAAGGGCTGCAGTGGCCAAATCTGGTTCTGAGGACTTTATGATTTTCCAAAGCGGTTGATGCTGTACTATACTTTTGTGTGCTGTAGATGCCCTGAAACTTTTGGAAAAGCAGAACACCTGGGGTGGAATTGTCCAGTGATGGAGAAGTCAGAGGAGTTATGACAGTTCCAGTGACAGCATCTGGAGGAGACCCTGCATTGAGACTGCACAGATAACTGGGAATGCCAGTGAGAAGATATCCCTCTCTCTCCCTTGTGTTCTTTTTTTTTTTTTTTGTGGTGGTGATAAGAACTTTAAATCCTTTTGGAATTCTATGAAATTTTATTTATTAGGAAGAAGAGAGGTAGAACATCCGTATTAAAGATATTTTAATTTTTGTGTAATAAATGATTATTGGATATATGAGAGTATCCATAGAGATAAATTTATAGATTACATCAATTTCAGGACTTTTTATGTGGTTGGCAGTCAATCTGTTGGGCTACAGTGGTACTCAAGTTAGAAGGCTGACTTAGTAAGCTTTAATGGGAAATAGTTTATAAGGCACAGGGCCTACTTCAAGCCAATACTTACAGCATTTTTACTTAATGACTAAATGAGATAAAGCATATCAGTAATTCTCAACCAGGGATGGAGGTGAAATCAGAATTGCCTCCCCTGCTTTTGCCTACTTTCTGCTCTCATGACCACCTTGCCTTAGAGATTTTTCTTTTAAAGATTTATTTATTTATTTCTCTCCCCTTCCCCCCTGCCCTAATTGTCTGTTCTCTGTGTCTATTTGCTGCGTGTTCTTTCTTTGTCCGCTTCTGTTGTTGTCAGCGGCACGGGAAGCTGTGTTTCTTTTTGTTGTGTCATCTTGTGTCAGCTCTCTGTGTGTGTGGCACCATTCCCAGGCAGGCTGAACTTGGGCAGCTCTCCTTACAGCACACACTCCTTGTGCGTGGGGCTCCCCTATGCGGGGACACCCCTGCGTGGCACTGGCACTCCTTGCGCGCATCAGTACTGTGCATGGGCCAGCTCCACATGGGTCAAGGAGGCCTGGGGTTTGAACCACTGCCCTCCCACGTGGTAGACGGATGCCCTAACCATTGGGCCAAGTCCGTCCGCTTTCCCTTAGAGATTTTGATTTACCATTTTTTAAAGTGCTGTGACCCTTCATTCCCACTTCAAACCTTGAAAATCACTGCAAAGGAGGTAATGTTCTCAGTTTCTTGGGTCAGATAAAAAGTCAGGAACCACTTATGGGGATGGGAAAGTGCTTAAACACAGTAGCTAGCACACACTAGGTTCTCAATAAATATTGATTAGCCCATGTGCAGTGCTGATGTGCGCAAGGAATGCTGTGCCACGCAGGGGTGCCCCCCCCCCCGTGTAAGGGAGCCCCACGCGCAAGTAAGGAGAGCCACCCAGTGAGAAGAAAGTGCAGCCTGCCCAAGAATGGCGCCGCACACACAGAGAGCTGACACAACAAGATGACGCAACAAAAAGAAACACAGATTCCCAGTGCCGCTGATAAGGATGGAGGCGGTCACAGAAGAACACACAGCAAATGGACACAGAGAGCAGACAACTGGGGGAAAAGGGAGAGAAAAAAAAATTTAAAAAAATTTAAATAATGCTAAGTATATTGTTAAAAATTTCTTCTTAACCTTTTAATTACTTTGATTTTCATCAAATGCCCCTTCCCCTCTCCCCAGTGCTTAAAAAGGAAATTCCTCACAAATATTTTAACCGCGGAAGATTTGTAAATGCTCCAGGCCTGATGTGCACCAGATTTTTGGTGTTCTGGATCAGTCTGTAAAGAGAGAGGGGAAAGCAGGCAGCATTTAATAGATGTGTAGATGCTGGCTGAAAATGACATCAACAAAAACAAGTGATTTTCATATGTCTGGCCTGAGAAGTGATCCTAAGACCCCTGGAAAGGGAGCAGGATGGTGAAAGGCAGTTGACTATTTCTAGGAAGCTCTGCTCTCAGACTCCTGCTGTGGCAGGTGGTGTTAGAAGCATAGCTAGGAGTCTGTTCATACCACTCCCCCCACCCCCAACGCAAGGCAGCACCAACTGGCTACCTCCAGGACATGCAGAGTTCATGCCACATAGGTTCTCTCCACCGTGGAACCAACTCTGGGGATGATGGGAGCGTCTGCTCCTGGGAGAGAGGAGCAAATTAGATACTGTCCCTTGTGGGCAAGTTGGTTCTCTTCCTAACAGTCTGGCAGCCACACTGACCAATTATCCAGATGGGCACTTAGTCTGTGGAACAGACTATAGCAGAGTTCAGACACTTAGATTTTGGTATTTTTATGCCCATGCTATAATCAGATTTGCTGTGTGATGAAGACCATCCTCCAAACTTCCCTAAGGTATGTGTTCTTTTCTGTAAAATTGGTATAATAATATATACTCTTCCTACCTCACAGGTTGGTAGGTGATGAATGCCTAAAGAGAAAATGTATGAGGGAGGTATACAAAGTATAAAAGTGCAGCTAAGTAGTGGCGTTACTCCCCCTGCACTGCCACCCTGTGCCCCCTGCCCTGCACAATGACTGTGAGCCTTTGAGAAGCTGCGCAGTTCTGTTTACTTTGGATTCAATCAAAGGACAGTAAATGCCTTTGGGCTCTCTTAATCAACAAGCTTCAATCACCTGAAGAAATGATAATTACCCTTTTTCTATAGAGACAATATAATACATTGGCTAAGAGTGTGGAATCTGGTTTTACATCCTGGTATTACTAATTAATGGTTGTGTGACCTTGGATAGGTTACAAAAGCTCCCTGTGCCTCACTTTCTTGTTCGGGTGGTTGTGAGGAATAAATCTGTGTGTCTGGTTCACAGCAAGACCTCAGTCATTGTTAACTATTGTTATTACTGTTGATGAAATCAGAAATTGGTTGAAACCAGATTTGTCTCCAGATGCACAGTTCAGAAGTAGCAGAACTTAGATATGAACCCAGTTTTTTCTACCCCCAAATATAGTGCTTATTTTACCATATTACAGTTACCCACCATTGGTGCCTAATTCCAATTTTTCTTTAAGTCCTTTTGATTCTTCAGATGGCAGTGATATTTTGTTGTAATTACTTTTAGAAACTGAGCCAGGCAATGATGGGCCATAGAGGGCAGTGTGCAGGCAGAATGGAAGAGACCTTAATTTCTTAAGAACTTTTTTGGGGGAAACGGACTTTGGCCCAGTGGTTAGGGCATCCGTCTACCATATGGGAGGTCCGCGGTTCAAACCCCGGGCCTCCTTGACCCGTGTGGAGCTGGCCATGCGCAGTGCTGATGCGCGCAAGGAGTGCCCTGCCACGCAGGGGTGTCCCCCGCGTGGGGGAGCCCCACGCGCAAGGAGTGCGCCCGTGAGGAAAGCCGCCCAGCGTGAAAAGAAAGAGCAGCCTGCCCAGGAATGGCGCCGCCCACACTTCCCGTGCCGCTGACGACAACAGAAGCAGACAAAGAAACAAGACGCAGCAAATAGACACCAAGAACAGACAACCAGGGGAGGGGGGGAAATAAAATAAATAAATAAATCTTTTTTAAAAAAAAAAAGAATTTTTTTGGGGTCTCACCTTTGATTACTCATTCATACATTCATTCATTCAACAAACATTTCTTGAGCACCTCTGTGTACCAGATTCAGTTCTAGGTCCTTAAACAAAGCAAAGAGAGCCTGCATGGCATTAGCATCTTAGTCTTGGAGGCTTCCTTGGGAAAAATCCATAAATGTTCCCTTGGAGCACTTATCTCTATTTTTATTTCTGTTGATAAATGTTACTTTGCATCATGGTAAGTTTAATTTATCTTTAGCTGCCCTGGTGGTTCTCAAGATAAGCTGTGCTTCAGCCTCACTTGGAAAGTTCATTAAAACTACAGATTTCTAGGTCTGAGATAGAATTGGCATCTAGAATTGTAATGAACCCTACATGTGATTCTGTTTCACAGTCAAGTCCAGACTATACTTTTTGCATTTAGATACTCATTTTTTAGATTTTCCTATATTTTTGTTTGGTGAGCTAGTCTCACCCCCTGGCTACACTGTTATTTTCTACAGAAGATTTGTATTTACCTCCTCTGTATTCTGGCAGCACCTGGCTGGGTTGGGCATCTAGTGGACACTCACAAATTTATCAATTAATTATTCATCTTACATAATTACTATTTGGATCATTCATAGGGAAGCCTTGTGGTATAGTATTAAATGCTGAAGCTTTGCAAAAAGACTGGCTAGGTTAGAGTCCCATCCCTGCCATTGTAAAGGTGCCACTCAAGTGACCACAGTTTTCAACCTTCTGAGGTTCTCTATTCCTTTCCCAGAACAAAAGGGATAATTACTGTGAGGAATAAATGATACAACTTGAAGGAACTGCAAAGCAGATGTGCTCAAAAACTGTTTGTTGCTAAAAGCCTTCCCTGTCCCTTAACTTTCAAATCTTCCAAGAAGGTGACGTTTGAATGCTCTTCTAGAAGCTCAGATCTGAGCCAAACATGGCAGCAGACAGAGCCCTGGGTTAGGAGTCACATGACCTGATTTGTGCTTCCAGTTCTTGCACCATAACCTCTGATATGCAGTTAACCTCTTCCTGTGTGACATCGGGCAAATCATTTAAACTTTTTGGGCCACAGGTTCATCATATGAAAACTAAAATAAGACAGTTTTCTCCCACCCTTTTTGTGAATTGGGGAAAAATGTTAATTCAGAAAGGATTGCTTCAAAAGTTATTTCTAAAACATCACACTAACAAAAACAAACTCAACATATACATGCCCAGTAGAGGGTTTTTACATGATAGGTGTGCAAGAAGCATTTACTGAATAAATAAATATGCAAAAACAGCCTCCAGGGAATGGAATTCATGTTCAATACACTCCTTTCCAAATTTTTCCACTACCCTGAGTTCTCAAACCGTCCCTTCCATAAGGTAAAAACTACTTGGCAGGACTCCACAATGCCAATTTTAATTTCCAACCTTGTGTTGTGATGTTTCAGAGTTTATACAGCTCCCAGGGAGAAGCAGTTGTCACTATGGCAACCTTGAGGCCACTGCAGTGAGAGAAATTAGTGCCTGCCCAGACCCAGTAATTGCTGTAGTCTTTTCCTCTTGGATTCCTAGCAGTGGATGCTTGAATACAAATACTGAGTGGGCTCCAGACAGCGAGGGTTATAGTGTACAGCAATAAACTATCTGTTAGCTGATGCTTACATTTCAGACAAATTGAGGAGGTTGTCAAAGGCATTAGCTTCTATCCTTTCCAGGGAATCACTCTGAGAGATTTCACTAGGGGAGGAAAAAAAAAAAAAAAGAAACATGAAAGAAATAACTGTATATACATGATGATGAGTATGACACAACAACTGGGGCTCTAGTGTGTCCCTCTGAAAAACAACAGGAATGCCATAAAGTTGTTCTCACCATAAAGTGCTATCATCTCCCTTTAGAAGTACTGATGGGCCTCTACAACCCAGGTACAGTTAAAATGCAAGTTTCAGTAACCCCTGTTTACATGACAGGTTTGTTTCTCATCTCTCTATGACTCACAGAGTCACATAGTGTTAGAAGTAGAAAGGCCCTTTGAGAAAATCTAGACAGATTCCCTTGTTTTACAGATCTGGAAATTAACGCCCTATTAGGAGAGGCAAATAGTATTTCCAGGAAGGCTCAGGACTAGGATTGGGATCTCTCTGCTCCCAGTTTCATCATTCTGGTGAAGTTTTAATTTGGGTTGAATTAATTGTTTCAGAACTCTTAACTATTGGTTTCCCAAAATTCTGTTCTGAGCATTCTGAGGATGTATGTAGCGTCTTTCTTGAGTTGTCTGCTTCCTTGACTGTTTTACTCATTCTGTGAGCAAACTGAGGACAGAGTTATGTCCTAGTCACTTTGTTTTGTTTTGTTTTGTTTTTTTATTGACTTTGTAATAATATTACATTAAAAAAATATATATGAGGTCACATTCAACCCCACCCCCCTCTCCCCCCCCCCCCCCCCCGAGCAACACTCGTTCCCATCATCATGACACATCCATTGCGTTTGGTAAGTACATCTTTGGGCACCTCTGCACCTCATGGTCAACGGTCCACATCATGGCCCACACTCTCCTCCATTCCATCCAGTGGGCCCTGTGAGGATTTACAATGTCCGGTGATTGCCCCTGAAGCACCATCCAGGGCATCTCCATGTCCCAAAGACGCCTCCACCTCTCATCTCTTCCTGCCTCTCCCCATACCCATCAGCCACCATGTCCACTTTTCCCAATCCAATGCCACCTCTTCTATGTGGATATTGGATTGGTTGTGTCCATTGCACCTCTATGTCAAGAGGAGGCTCAGATTCCACCTGGATGCTGGATGCAATCCTCCCACTTTCAGTTGTAATCACTCTAGGCTCCATGGTGTGGTGGTTGTCCTTCTTCAACTCCATCTTAGCTGAGTGTGGTAAGTCCAATAAATCAGATTGTAGGTGCTGGAGTCTGTTGAGGCTCAGGACCTGGCTATCACATTGTCAGTCCAGAGATTCAAATCCCCTAAATATATCTTAAACCCCAACACTAACTGCACCTCCAGCACATTAGCATGAAAGTCTTATGAAGAGAGATCCCATCTGAGTCCAGATTCATCACATATAAACACCATTTCCAAAGAGGGGCCATCTGACCTGGTAGTTAACCCCATCGGCCATGACCATAACTCCCATGGGTCTCTTTAGCCCTTAAAGGAACCAATATCTGGGGGTTGTATCTGCTTTATCTGTCTCTCAGACTCTGCTCAGTTGTGCATAAGGGCAATCCTTCTGCCAGCCTCCAGACTCTTTTTTAGAGACTTGTAGCCATATAAACTCATTTCTCCTTTCCATTTCCCCCTTACATTAGGTCAAACAGCATTTTAAAGTCATGTTATTTTATGTAGACAGGGATATTCTGCTGATCCACATTGAACCTTCCGTATAAGGTCATTTTCCAGTTGCATCATCAGTTGGTAGTTGATAGTGGTTCCTTGGTGCCAGGGAGGCTCATCCCCGGGTGTCATGTCCCACGCTGGGGGGAAGGCATTGCATTTACATGCTGAGTTTGGCTTCGAGACTGGCCACATTTGAGTAACATGAAGGCTGACAAGAGGAAATTCCCAGGCACAATGCTGCTCTAGGCCTTGTTCTTATTTTAGGCTTATCAGCTCACAAGCATAGTCATTAGCGTCAGGGGCTCACTGTTGAACCCTCACTCCCTCCCGGTCCCCGCCGCTGCACCTGGGAGACTGTCGCTGCTCCTCTAGGGACCACAACAGAGCACCACTGGCCAGGAACCCAGTACCCCCCCTGCTGTGGTTTTTAATTGTTGCCACTATGAGTATATCCAAACATTACCATGCACCCTGGACATATGTTCTGTACAGCTCCCTGTCAGCCATATATCACCTGTCAATGGTATCCTATACCAGTATCCCTCCATTGCCATTGTTGAAACACTCTGTGATCCAGAACTCCCCGAAATTTGAAGCCCAATATAATGTCAGGGTCCCTTACTAGGGAATGGCATATAGCGATGGGTTTAAAGGTTAGATAAAGAATACGTGTTGACTTGGAAAAAATTCTACATCCTATCTTTTTCTTTTTTTTTTTTTTTTTTTCCCCCTAATTATTGAGCTTCTCCTCACAGGAGCCCTAGACCACAGCAATTCATGTATGCAATATACAGCACTCCCACACATCCACCACAAAACCTTTTCCCTTCCACAGTGATACCCTTACACCCTATTCACATCATATTTACTTAACGTGCTGTACAGCGTCTAAGACAATAGCTTTCTAACAAGGTGACATCTGTGCTTACATTGTGGTGCATACTTTAGGATACACATTTTTTTACATTCTTAGTTATCCTATGTTTTACATTATGGTTTACATTATCAGTCTGTCATCTCCTATATGTTATGGTGTAATATTACATGTTTTATATCCATCCTTGTGTACTCTCACGAAACTCCTCTCTTACCCCCCATTTACCTTGGTTCCACATATTTAACGTCCATTTTCCCTTCCACCTTGGTGCCCACAGTGACAGCCAACCTCCGTTTCCCAAGGAGCCACTTCCAGAGATAGATGGAATAGTGTTCAGGGCCTAACTTGCTCAGCTGCCCCAATGCCCTGGGAGCCACCCTTTCTCTCGAGAGATACAGTTCCCTCTATTTGATGGCATTAGTCCTCCCCAGGATGTGGGTCCACCCCCACTCTCACTACTTGGGTTTCTACTCCATGGTGTCACCCACTCTGGCAGAATGAGCATTTAGACATTGCCCAGGAGCCCGTCCTGCATCAGACCCTCCCCTCCGTGTGTTCTAAACAGGTAACCCTCTATATTATATTTTGATATGATTTTCTCGGCCTTTTACTCTCCACCAACACCTGACCCTCTCCTGTGTTCGTATGCCACCCCTCCCTCCCCCCACTTTTGGGCAATTGAATCCCTGGTGGCTTCATATTTCCTGGCACATTGTTAGGGTATGAATGAATGGATGGAAGAATGAGTGAATTGACTAAAGGATGAATTGAGTTTTTAAAATGGACAAAAGTAAAGGAATCAAATTTACCATATACTGACCCCAAGCATGTACTTAATGTCAATATTACCCTAAAAGCCCAACATAAACTACCATTTGCTTCCAGCTGAGGGAAAAAAGTCTCGAATCCACAAATTGGCATGTTCTAAGGTCAACGTTCACTGAAGGCTTCTGACTTGAGAATGTGTCAGCCCACGGAAAGGCATTGCCTAAGGCAGTTGAGGTCTTTTTTGAACAACATTGTAATAGATTATTCCTGGGCTGATTCATCCATCTTGTTCTTACCTAATGGTTTGCTTATTTAACTGTGGCTGCTTTTCTCACTAGGAGGTCTTAATGCACTAAAAGTCAGCAAAACTCAACATTTAAACTGAAGAGCACGAGAGTATGGGCTAGTTGCAAGAAAGCTGACATTCCTGTAACCTGCAGGGAATTTTCAATAATATTCACTAATTCTTGAGGAATTATTTTTAATATCCTCATTGCTTGCTAGGACCCTAAAAAGCAGTCAAAGGTTTCCCAAGGAATTAAGATCCACTGTGTCCTGTCTTCTTTAGAGATGCAAATCTCCTTCCAAACCCAGTGGATTGTTAAAATCAGAGATGCTCTCTGGGAAGTAATGGCCTTTGAGGTCCTTTGACTCATGCAACATTCCAAGAGGATGTTGGAATACTGAGACTCCTGGGAAAGTTCTCTCTCCATGTATGAGGACTTGAGTCCTTGGAAGCTGGACTCAGGGACAAAGGATTGACGTTTCATCTGAACAAACGTGAGATTACACTGTATTATCAAACTGCTTTACATTGTGATAAATGACTTTCATCAATAGAGTTATAAATAATGTTTTATCATATATTTATTATAATTTAGATATAAAGATTATCTTCTGATGCACAATAAACTTCCAACATATTTTCTTCTATGTGGGTGTTATCTAAAAATGTGACATGGGGGAATAGCTTCTCTAGCAGAAGCAGAATTTTTATGATTGGAATCTGTCTTCTTTTCCACTTGAGACATCTATCATCACTTATCAAAATGCATTCAGTTCTTTGAAGCAATGTTAATTACCTGGATTTTAATGACTCTTGAAAATCATATCTTTTCTTCAAAGGTTCTTAGGTGTCATTTGTATTGATACAGGCAAAAATACTAAGGCTTCCTAAATACAATTTCTCTCCTAGAAAAATTATCCCCCTTCAGCTGTGTTTTCTCTTAGGAAAAAACGTTCCAATTATGAATGTCTTTTTGATATGCAGTATCTTACTTACATTTTTACGACCTCATTAAGTCCTCTGAAAGCTTGTGATGGGATTACTATGATAGGGAGATAGGTGAGTGATCTGAAAAGAAAAAAGGAAAGCCAAGAGTTTAAGATTTAAGATTGGGTGCCTTTTAAAAAAAATTTATTGAAGTATATTGTTCATAATGAACATACTTAAATAATATTTAATAAGTATATAGTAAAAGTTGTGAACTTACAAAACAAACATGCATATCATCATACAGGTTTCCCATACATCACCCCACCACCAATACCTTGAGTTGCTGTGAAACATTTGTTACAAACTATGAAAGAACATCCTCAAAATACTAGTACAAACTATAGCCCATATCTTTTTTTTTTAAAAGATTTATTTATTTATTTATTTATTTCTCTCCCTCCAGCCCCCGGTGTTCTGTTCTCTGTGTCTATTTGCTGCGTCGTCTTTGTCCGCTTCTGTTGTTGTCAGTGGCATGGGAATCTGTTTCTTTTTGTTGCGTCATCTTGTTGTGTCAGTTCTCCATGTGGGCGGCACCATTCCCGGGCAGGCTGCACTTTCCTTCACACTGGGCAGCTCTCCTTACGGGGTGCACTCCTTGTGTGTGGGGCTCCCCTACGTGGGGGACACCCTTGCGTGGCAGGGCACTCCTTGCGTGCATCAGCGCTGCTCATGGACCAGCTCCACACAGGTCAAGGAGGCCCGGGGTTTGAACCGGGGACCTCCCATGTTGTAGGCGGATGCCCTAACCACTGGGCCAAGTCCACCGCCATAACCCTACTTCTCTTAAGAGGAGGCTTGTCATACTCTATTCCTCCTGCAAAGCAGCTGACCAATGAGCCCTCCTTAAGAGTTGATGCAGAGGTTTTTCAGAAAAATGCTTTGGCTCAACAGTCTCTTAGAGATGTTATAACCTAGAGAAAGTAATCCAAACTTGGTCTCCTGAGTATGTACTTCAACACCCAAATGTATTTAACAGGGGATCTGAGAAGAACAGGGACAGTGGAGGGTGGTTTGAAATCTTGTGATGGCATGTTTGCTTTCTATATTTCTTCTGGAAACATGTCTGCTTGGCTTACTGATTAAAAACACAGTTTTAGTGCTTTCTGCACTGCCAAGCCAATAAATTTCCAGAAGAGAAAGCTGAATTCTACTGTACCCCATGCAACATCAATAAAACTGACAGCCAAATTTTGATTCCAGAATCTTTATTGCTGGGGATAATGCAGTGTAGAACATATTGGGAGAGTGTTTACATAAAAGCTTCATCTGAACCCTTCAGAGCTGTTTATTCATGCGAAAACCAGAAGCTGGAACCTCTGGGCAGGCAGCTTCCTTCTCCAAAGGCAAGCACAGTGGGTCCCAGGGGAGCAGTTTGGCTCAGGTTTGACCAAGCTGCCTGCCTGAGCTGTTGAATGAGTAGGGATGAGGGATGGGGGGCCAAAGGTTAGACGGAAATGAAGGAAGCTGTAGATCACACACTGGCAGGCCCCTGTGACTACACAGGAGCCCTAATACAAGATGAAATTTTGCAGAATTGATGTTGATGCCGCAGAGTAGGAAAGGCAGCAATGATGAGAGTAAAAATAGAGTCTCCACTATAAAAGAGCCACTGAGCAAATAGCAGGTGACTTCGGATGTGGCTGGGGTGAGAAAAGGGCCTAGGGGCCAGAGAATGGCGAGAGAGGAGGGACGAGGCAGGTGATCCTTGCTTTTTACAACAGATGTGTTCCCATGAAGCGACGTGGGGAATGTGATTCTGTGAATCCAAAACCGTTTTTTCCACTGACATATTTTTAGTTCACAGATGCCATGTCTTCATTTCTGATTCATTTTCAATTGGCAGCAATTCCTAAGCATTGAAGTATCTGTCTCTTGTATTTAAACTTGTCTGTGCACATGCCCATGATCTGTTAATAGCCATTTGAATGTACTGGAGGTGCTCCCTCTCTGAGGAATGTTTGTATGATTCTTTTCATGAAGCAGAAACTTTTAGCAATGTGAGTTATCATCTCAATTGTTCCACAATTCCCCTGTACATCCCAGAGAAATTCTCATACTGATAATTAAGGGGGCACATAGAAGGATTTTTTTCACATTATTGTGGCATCAGAGGGTTGGAGGAAACCTGTGTGTCTACTACTTGGATAAGTGAACAGAGAACGTGGATTCCTACCATGTCTGCCATTAGAAGCATAGTCTAAAGGCACACATAGAGGCACAGCTGGATGTTAGAATCCTGGGGCCAAGAAACAAGTAAGAAATCACTGAGATATATAATAATACTTTTTACATGATCAAAATACAGACACACCAAACATTAAACATTTTAAAAGAAAACACAAATAAAGGCATACAGACACATTAGAATAGTTGCCTATGGTAGACTGAGAGGAATGGAAGTGAGAAAGGGGGATAAGATAAATAAATAACTAAAATCAGAGAGGGGCTTTCAATGGACTAATGTGATAATGTTATTTGAATGAAGAAATAATCAACTTAACCCTGCACCTGAGAGACAAATGGAAGGGAAAAAAATTTATTTTGTTGTATGGACTCCTTCCCTCCTTCTTTCCCTCCCTTCTCTCTCTCTCTCTCACTTTTTTTTTTAAAGTTAGGCATGCATGTATTCCAAGAATTCTGTGAACTTTAGGAACTCTTGGGGGTAAGGTTTGGTCAGTATCATTTGCTATGGAGCAGAAGCTGAGGAGAACTGGGGGAATGGAGGCCAAATCAAGGACATTTCAGGAACTGTCCAGGGTCAAAAGGGGAATGACCATGGTGCGTAAAGCAAAGAAGAATGAAAGGGTGGCAGAGATCTTTCTGTCTCAGCGTTCAGGGGTAATACTCTCAAACTATACATCTCAGATGGGTTGTAAAGGACCAGGGTTGTACACAAACATGAAGTTGAACTTGTAGGACATAGAATTCTCTCTACTTCTTGAAAAGTGAGTGGGATGACTGTGGAAGAACATGGCTAAGGAACCATGCAGCTTATTTCATTTATTACATTTTAACAGTCTCTTTTTACAGTTTTAAATTTAGATTAAAAAAAAAAAAAGAATGAAAGATACAACACAGGCAGCACCTGGATTTTGGTCCAACCCTTCCCTTGCCCATGTAACTTTGCCACAGATGCTGTGGCAATAAACCGTTTCTTTATTATGACCTAGATAGGAAGGCCTGCAGGGGGTTTGGGAAGAGCAGGAACTGGGGGAGCCAGGGATGGGGTGCTCCCCAAAGCAGAGCCTGGCCTGATTCCCACCACAGGGCACAGCTACAGAGCAGCCCTGAGAGCTCCAGAAGGGCTGCGGGGCAGGGCGGCCCAGGGCAGGCATAGGGGGAGTCAGCACCCCTGGGGCTGGGGCAAGGGGAGGAGGTAGCTGTTCTGCCACCCTCAGGGCTCGAACGAAACTGAACTTGAGCCTTCAGATACTTAGATTGGATGACAAAGGCTGTTTCAAATACTTAGATTGGATGAAAAAGGCTGTCTTAGCTTCATCAGCTCTGGAACCTCTATCCACTCATGAATCCCAACTGCAGGTTCCAACCTTTTCAATTCTGGGTTAAAGCTGAAGAAGCAGTCTCTAACCCTTCAGACTGGAACTAAGTCATCTACCCAATTGCCTAAATATACAAACGAACAGTGGCCAAACCATATATAAAAATACAACTCTGACCCACAACCTATAGCAACCAACCTGGGAAGCCAAAGCACAACCTCTGTAGCAATCTGCCCAAAGTGGCCAGGGCTTGATCAATAACTGACAGCTTCCCTAATTTTCTGTCCCTGCTTCCAACTTAAAACCAACAAAAGAAAGTCAAATATGCTCCCCTACCTATGTGAATAAAGTGCCCTGCTTCTTGTCAGCCTGCCTCCAGCTTCCCCATGGCAACAACCTCCAATCAGGGCATACTTCCCTGTTTTCCACTATAAAGCTTTCCAAGTCCCCGTTGAGTCCTTGTCAAATGAAGTGATGGTAGCTGACTCCCTAACTATAGCGAGCTCTGAATAGTCACTGCTTGTTCTCATTTGGGTAGGCTTTGTTTATTTCCAATGCTCAAGCCCTGGGATCTTGTGTTTGACCATGACTCCATGGAAGTCCTATGTCTCTGCTGACCATTACCTAAACTGGGTCCACATTTGGAGGGCAGGAGTATACCTGCAATGCCTTGAATTGTACTGGCTCCCTTGCCCTCCTCCCCTGTGCCTTAATGGTGCTTGATTTTGCCTTGATTCCTTATCCTGTAGGCTGCCTGGTCTCTCTAGAGTCCTTCTAGGAGTGAATTCCTTCCTATTCCTGCTTTCCCTTCTTCCTGCACCCTATACCTTTGCCCCTTAGGGGACTCTACAGACTCAGAACTTTTCCCAGATCTTCACTGATTAGTATCAACCTAGTATCTCTCTGTGGCGTTCTGACTTTCACAGAGACCCTATGCTGGGGCTACCCAGAGCATTTGTGTTAGTGCCTGCAGCGGATGCTGTGGTAGGCCGCCAAAACCCCCCGCCAGGATGGGGGCATCATTCCCCCAGCAGCTAGAAAAGCATGTAGCTGAACTGCTGTCCTGGAATTACCCTCAGCCCAAGACCACCACCTCACCCAAGATCATGGCCCCTCCCCTGGGCAGTCCACATCTAACACTGCTTAAATTTAAAGGCCCAGCCCCCTTGCCTCAAGGCAGAACTACACTATAGGGCCATCCCACTCTCAGAAGTCCTCCCCATCAAGTCTTTGGCCTGTGTCCTTACTCTATCCCCTTCCCAGACAACTCCCTTTTGCAAGTCCTCAGTGTACCTTTGTCACAGTGCAGCAAGGAGTGTGTGTGTGTGGTGGTGGTGGGGGGGCGGGGGAGATTTACAGATAAACAAAAAGCATTCGGGTTCAGATAAAAACTATTACCTTGAAGAAGGTAATGTCAGTATCCCATGTCCTTCCAGATGGTTTCTAATGTCTCTTGGACAGGGCTTGTGCTCCTCTTATTTTTTCTTCCTTGTTTGAATTTAATACAGATGACCTTGGAAGGATTCAATTTGTCCAACTCACTGGCTTGTTAAACCCTAAAAATAAGGTTAGGTGGAGACTTTCAGAGACAGGAGGGCTCTGTTCCCCCTTGAAGGAAATCGAACTTTTGAAAATTCCTTCTTACAAAAACCCATCAACTGAGAAACATTTACATTACCAAAGGATTCTTCTGCAGAAGGATTCACTGCAGGATTCCTTTAAATAGCCGTGGCCCCGGCTGAAGGGAAAATATGGTTCAGGTGACACAGACTGTATTTTTAAGACCGGTGCTGCTCAGAGCAAATTACAACCGTAGGTTTTCCACCTCCTCTTGGTGTTCAAGAGCTGGGCCTGCAAGACAGTTCCCAGAGCAGGACCACCCGCCAAGGGCCACAGCCTGGGCAGAACCAGAGGGAGAGGAAAGCAAGGGGCAGAAATCCAGCCCAATCTGGAGCCCCCAGAACGGGAGAGGGGCCTCTGGTCACCTTGCAGGAGCTTTTATGTTTCCTCCTGCCCCAAACATGGCAGAAGTGAAATATTTTTATTCGCTACCCTCTAATTGTTTAGAAGAGCCATCTATAGTATTGATTTAAGAAAGATACAAGCATCCATCCATCTCTTACAGATGATTAGTTTATTGCTAGAGCCATACAGCCTGAATTTTAACACACTATAAAAGCAGAGGGAAGGAGAAAGTGAGAAATCAGATACTTTCAAGGCATTTTTGTGTAGAGTTTGTTGGTATGGGAGGGGGAAGCATTACCTCATTTTAATTCCAAAGAAAGCTATTTTTGTATTTCTTACATAAGATCTTGTTTCATATTTAACAGAGACTTAAGAAATTCGTTGTTCTTTTCAAAGCTGCTCAGAAATGATAATGAACTTGCTTTCATCTTGGAATGAAATAAATACTGTTTTCAAATTTATTTTAAATTCTTGTGCTTTCAAAGGCATAGAACTATTTGGTAACAGCATTACAGGGAACATCTCCATTTATTTGCCTCCTGCTCTGACAGGACTAGGCCCCATTCCTAGCTCCCGACCCAAATAACAGCCACGACTTGCAGAAGTTGCAAGTTTATTATTAAGCTGCCCCCTTGTGGAAGTACGACCAGCTGTTTACTCAGAAAGAGCCTGCTACACAACCAATCCAATGTCCACAGAGAAAAGGTGGCATTGGATTGGGAAAAGTGGACATGGTGGCTGATGGGTATGGGGAAAGGCAGGAAGAGACGAGAGGTGGAGGCGTCTTTGGGACATGTAGCTGCCCTGGATGGTGCTTCAGGGGCAATCACCGGACATTGTAAATCCTCACAGGGCCCACTGGATGGAATGGGAGAGAGTATGGGCCATGATGTGGACCATTGACCATGAGGTGCAGAGGTGCCCAAAGATGTACTTACCAAATGCAATGGATGTGTCATGATGATGGGAATGAGTGTTGCTGGGGCGGGGGAGAGGTGGGGTGGGGGTGGTGGGGTTGAATGGGACCTCATATATATATATATTTTTTTTAATGTAATATTATTACAAAGTCAATAAAAAAAAAAAGAAAAAAAAAAAAAGAAAGAGCCTGCTAACCCGGACAAAGATCCTGTTTCCAAGACCTCAGACCCCTAAAAATAACACCTCAGACCACCCCCAAACTAAGGTCCTATTTGTCCCCAACACTAACCCCTTACCCTTAGCCCTACCTCTTAACCCTCGGAAGCTTGTATAAATACCAGTGTTAAAGTTCTCAACAGCGGGCAGGAATTTCTATCTTCAGACCCCTTCCTATTGGATTTTCTCAATAAATCCTTGCCTGCAATCGCTGGTCTCCGTGTCCCAATTGTCTCACTCTGTCATCTCACATTTGGTGCTGAAACTCAGGAGGGTAGTGAAAAGGAGATAGAGGAGTACAGTTTGGATAGAAACTCTCGTCCTAGGGGAGGGGAGGGGCATGATGGTATAAATAGGAATTGGTGTGAGAATGTGAGATTTTCTATTGTACAAGGAAGGGGGTGTGTAATTAAGGGAGAGGAAGGAGTACTGTCTACTCCCACAATAGAGATTGAGGAAGATGTTAAAGGTCCTGAATGTTCTGAAAGGACCGAATATATGGCCCCAGTGTCAATTAAAAAGGAGATCGGCTTCCCCCAACCTTGACGATAACCCTCGGTTCGGACTTAGTGATGGAGATGCGGGGCCTCTCTGAACCCGGGACCCATCAGTCTTCTGTTATTCTGAGTAGGTCAGGAAGGGAAGATGATTTAGGTTCTAGGCCAGTAAGGCGTGTTGGAGTGATTTTCCCGGGAAACTGGGTTTTCCGGACAAACTGACTTCCAATGGCCTTTATGTGGGCACACGGCCAAGGCCCCTGCGGGGGTCTTGGATTGGGGCATGCATGTGCCCAGTGCCCTTCCTTCCCACACTTAAAGCAGGGTCTTGGTGGCGGCCGCAGGGAAGAAGAGGGATAGGGAATGTTGATGAAAGAAGAGCTGTCTTTTAGGGTGATTCTTACAGGGGAGAGGTGTTCTCTAGTGATTTTTGAGTTGCTTTGCCAACTTAGGGGGGCTGTATTGAAAATTATAGTGTCATTACAAAAGTGAGAAGAGATTGGTTCCAAGTTAGTTGCATAGGATCCAGATGAGATGTGTTTAAAGCATAAGAAGGGTTTAGTCATGAGGGTTTCCAGAGGCAGCTTAGTAAAGGGGTTTTTGGGATTCTTTTCAGCTTTTGACTGGACAGTTACATAGTTGTCTGGATTGAATGCCAATTCCAAATAGTTGTTTGTACTTGTTGTGTCTGTTCATTGAGCGCTGTCTTTTTTCTTCTTTTCAGGAGGCACTGGAAACAGAACCCTGGACCTCCCATGTGGGAGGGAAGCACCTAATTGCTTAAGCCACCTCAGCTCCCTGCTTTTTTGTGTCTCTTTGTGTTTCCTCTTTGTGCCTCTTGTTGAGTCATCTTGTTGTGTAAGCTCACTACGCTAGCCCGTCATGTCAGCTTGCTGTCTTGTTCGTCTTCTTTAGGAGGCACCGGGAACCAAATCTGGGACCTCCCGTGTGGTAGGTGGGAGACCAATTGCTTGAGCGACATCTGCTTCCCCAGGTGGTTTTTTTTTTCTCCCTCCTCCTGTGACTTTTTGCATGCTGTCTGTTCTCTGTGTCCATTCGCTCTGCATTCTTCTGTGTCTGTATTTATTTATTATATTTCCCCTCACCCTTGTGGCTTGCTTGCTGTCTGCTCTCTGTGTCCATTCGCTGTGAGCTCTTTTGTGTTTTTTTGCTTGTCTCCCTTTTTTGTTGTTGTTGTGTCACCTTGCTGAGTTGGCTTTCTGTGGCGCTTACAGGCTGGGCAGTGCTCCACGGCATCTGTGGGCTGGGTAGCTCTCTGCAGCGTGCGGCGAGCCTGCCCTCACAAGGAGGCCCCGGGACGCAAACCCAGGACCTCCCAAATGGTAGACAGGAGCTCAACTGATTGAGCCACAGCTGCTTCCCCCCGGTATTTTAATTATTGTTTTACTACTACTTTAAGCACTTTCTGTATTAGGCTTAAGAAATGTCAGAATGAAAGGACTGCTTACAGAGCATCTGGTCAAACCCCTCACTTTACAGACGAAGAATCTTAAGTTAGGAAAGGTGAGAGGACTTCTCTCCAACCTCATGAAAATTTAGTGGCAGCTTTGGACTAGAACATAAGTCACTTCTTTCCTGGTTCAGGGCTGTGTCCTCCTCCAATAGATTCACATTTGCGCTGTTAACTGGGGAACTGCTAATTCAACCTACGATCTGATCCCCAGGGCACTGTGTGAAAACCTGGCCTCCTGAATGAATCTATGGCTGCTTGAGGGTCCATACTCAGGCATCAACTTCAGGACAGCTCAGACCCCTATTCCTTGATGAAGCTTTGGGGACTAACAGTGATTTTTTCCCTCTCCCTTTTCTGTCCTTCTCAGGACTTCACTGTTTTTTTCCTGCATTATTAATTTAATATAATAGAACATGGATGCTTCCCTGCCCTACCATTAGATATCTAGTCTCTGGAGGATTCTGCCTACATACTGTCTCTTGCATTTAACCCCTATATTCCTTCCCCATCTTCATTCTTCAGATCCACTCTTTTCTCCATGTTGACAATTCTATTGTCCCCTAACTGGCTTTCCTCTGCCCCATTTAGCTTAGTTTTCCTATGTCAACTATGTCACTTTTATGCTCAAATATATTTTGTGCCTTCCAGTTATCTATAAACACCTCAGTCTTGCATTCAAGGCCCTCTAAATAAAGGCTCAAACTCCATTTACCATTCATTTCACCCACTATTTCTCTCATGTAACCAATACTCTAGACTTGCACTGTCCAACATGGCAGTTGCTAGCCCAGCCACATGTGGCCACTGAGCACTTGAAATGTGGCCAATCTGAATTAAGATGCACCAGAAACATAAAGTACATGCTAGATTTTGATGACTTGGTAGCTAATGTAAATATCTCATTAATAATTTTGATACTGATTATATGTTGAAATAACATTTTGTATATATTGTATTAAATAAAATATATTACTAAAATTAATTTCATCTTTTAAAAACTTTTTGAATGTGGCTAATAGAAAATTTAAAATTACATGTGATTCACATTATATTACTATTGACCAGTGCCTCCCTAGACAAATTAGATCATTTGTGTTTTCTGACCTTGCCTTACACTTTCCTGTCTTTATCTTCACTATTCCTACCATCTGGCACATCTCCACCAATTTGCTGGTCAAATTTTACCCTTAGTCTATCTCAAGTGCCACATACCTTATGGAATATATCTTTATCACTAAGTGCATATACTTTCTTAAGGCAGCATGGCAAGGTATTTAAACAAAAAAATTTTTTTTTGCTTTTCTCTATTTTTTAAAAAATGTTACATTAAAAAAATATGAGGTCCCTATATATCCCCTCACCCCACTCCTCCCACATCAAAAACCTCTTTCATCATCATGGGACATTCATTACATTTGGTGAATACATTTTGGAGCACTGCTGCACCACATGGATAATGGTTTACATTGTAGTTTACACTCTCCCCAGTCCACCCAGTGGGCCATGGCAGGACATACAATGTCCAGCATCTGTCCCTGCAATACCACCCAGGAGTACTCCAAGTCTGAACATGCCCTCATATCATACCTCTTCTTCCCTCTCCCTACCCTCAGCAGCTACCATGGTCACTTTCTTCCCATCAATGCTACAATTTCATCCATTACTAATCACAATAGTTCCATAGTAGAGTATCAGTAAGTCCACTCGAATCCATACTTGCAAGGTTGTTTTAAGAGTACAGATTCTAGAACCTGATTGCCTGGATTCAAATCATAGCATCACCACTTTAAGGTAATTTTTACAACTATAAAATGATGATGATACAAACTATCCCATAGATTTTTTACATTAAATAAAAAATGTTTATACAACACTAATATATGATAAGAGCGCAATAAGCATTTGTTTTAGTTTACTGCTGCACACTGTGAGCATTCAAGCTACCTGGGTATTTTAGTTTCTAAAGGTTGCCAATGCAATATACCAGAAACAGGTTGTATTTTATAATGGGAATTTATTAGCTTAAAAGCTTACAGCTCTGAGGCTGTGAAAACGCCCAACTCAAGGCATCATCTGAGATGCTGTCTCACTGAAGTTTGGCTGCTGGCAATCCTGGACTCCTTCCACATGGCAAGGCATATGGAGGCATCTGCTTCTCTTTGGGCCTCCTTATTTCAACTTCTGGCTGCTTTGTCTGTAGCTTTCTCTCTCCCAGGTTCCTGTCTGAGCTCCTGGGTTCCTTCTCTCCATCTCTGTGGCTTTTTTTGTCTGTGTGCCTGCTGCTTTTAGTCCTCAGTTTATAAAGGACTCAAGCAAGAGGACCAAGACCTACCCTGGGTCCTGCGATCCAATCAAAGGCCCTCAACTGAAGGCATCCATTCAAAAGGGTCTCACACCCACAGGAATGGATTAACTTTAAGAACAAACTTTTCTAGGTGTCATACAGCTTCAAATCATCACACCAGGCTATACCTAAAGACAGCTTTCCTTGGCAGGGGATAGGGTAGTTTCATTACTTTGGAATTGACTCTTTTGCTTTTCATGAGTCAACTTGAAGTCTATAAACTGTCTCTGGCTTGTCCCTGGAGCTTTACTCTGCTCTGATAATACATATGACAACTGAAAGGTATCCCACATGATACCTTTCTTTTGAGTTCAGATATCTCTTACAGACGTCACCTGACAGTATTTTAAAGGAATGATAAAGAACAACCTTTCATTAAATATTTCAATCTAGGAAGCCACTCTGCAGAGTTTACATTTGCTCACTGATTTTAAAAAGTTTAGCCAGTTGGAACTCACCCATTGGAAAGTGCAATTGGGTGACTCTCCTCCAAGACAGTTGTTGCAAAGCACCCAAGAAGCTGGAGGAGTTTATGAATTATAATATTAACCAAGACACTCAACAAAATTCCTTGGATAATGGATTTTCCAAGTCATTTGTGCAGCAACTAAATTAAAAATATAAAGCCTGAGAGGAAAATGGTAAACACATCTAAGCCCATTTTCAAAACCCATTTAAAGCTTTCTGAAGACACAAAACAAAGCAACCCAATCTTTACCCCCTAAGCCAGATTTCTTCTAGCAATAATATAACATGAGAAGAATAATTCTGGTAAATAAAACTACATGTTGAATTCTCCCTGGGGAAAGTCTGTGTCATATATAATGATTTCTCAAAAATATTTTTCAGCAGCAGAGAATATTATGTTGTCAGGGCAGTGACATTGTAGATATGCTTCAGGAAGCACTTTCATTATAAGCTTCTGTTTCCAGACACTTAAAAACATTTTGTTTTTTTTTAGTAAACCTGTAGAAGCTGGTTGCAACTGATATACCACATACTTTTAATTAATTTGAGGATGGATTTGAAGTGCCTAAATTTCCCTTCATGCATACCTTCCCTCTTCACTTACCTATCAGCTCTGGCAGACGCCAATTTGCGTGGTTGTATGGCTCAAAAATGCAAGCTGATGTAAACTATGGCTGATAGTTAACAGTACTATTTTAATAATCTTTCATCAGTTGCACAATTTTGTTACAATTGTAAAAGAAAGCGCAATTATGAAAAAGTGCTATCATCAATTGTAGCAAATGTTCCACACCAAAGGAAGGTGTTGGTGGTGGAGTGGTATATGGGAATTCTGTATTTAATGCATGACTGTTCTGTAAAACACAACTTCTCTAATTAAAAAAATTGTTTTTTGAATGCCTCCTTCCCTGGAAGCACCTCATTGACTGTGCAGGTTGGTGCTTTGCCCAGGTTCTGGGTGGGGAATACTGACTCGAGCTGGGCCAATCATATTGTCTCTGGCTATTGAAATTTGTAATAGAGAAACAGAGAGGAGTCTTTGGAGCTGACTCATTGTAAAGGTAGGAGCTAGAGAGAAGTTTCCTAACTTTCTCTTCTAAGGGGCCAGATTCTCTCTGGATCGCCACTCTCTTTTAACCTCCTTATTTTTCTATGATGTCATCTCTTATGATTAAATTAGTCAGAATTGATTTCTGGTGCTTGCACATGAGGCCTTAACAGGGTCCCACCCCAGGTTTCCAAGGTGAAGTAGTCCATTGTTCCATTGACAGTCTGTAACACAGACAGGGCATGTTCTGAGGGTTGCTGAGAGAGCAGAAGACTTTGAAAAGTGATTCCCCAGGGGTCTCTAAATCTAGTGTTGAATGCCAGGAGTTAGCTTATGGGGTAAGACCATGTTAGCTCAGCTGTCCCAGTAAGAAAGTAAGGCTTAAAGAACTACAGTTCAAATGATACCTCTGCCAAAATTTTTTTTTTACTCTGGCTAGAAAATATGGCTCCTTCCTCTGAATTCCTACAGACTTTGTTTAGAACCATCTTCTGATTTTAATCACCTTTTGTGTTTCCCTGCAGTCATCTGAGAACTGGTCTTCTCCAATGCATGGAGGACTATAAGCTCCCAAGAGGGCAGGGGTGGTATCTTTGAATCCTACACAGTATCTTGCACATAATATATCTTCAGTGCACAGTTCCTGAGTGTTCAATAAGTTTGACATGAAGGTTTTCTGTGTGACCTCTGTGTAAGGCTTAGGGGTGGGGAATGGGGAAAGAATGAGCTTGGATGCTCTTGCTGGGCAGACAGGCCTGACCCAATGGATGATATGGAACAGCCCATAATCAGGTGTTAGGTGGAAAGTTTCAGACACAGTTCAGCCTGGGCTTGAAAAGGCCAGCTTATTGGATTCCAGGTAATAATGAGCTCTGCTATTTTGGGACTCTAAATCATTCACCTTCGAGGGTGAAAAGAAATAGTGGGTCATTTTCTCTAATTAATACCTCCCAGGAATAAAACTTGCCCATTGCATGATATATACTGTTCAACCTCATATATGGGTTGTGAGCTTTTCAGTCTTTCTACATCATTCAGTTGTTACAATAATACTTTATAGTATGTAAAACCTTTATATGCCAATACTTTTGGTTCTGTTGTCTCATTTATCTTCATAACAGCCAACCCCATTCAGAGGCAGGAATCATCATGCCCCTTTTACGTACAGCATAGAGGTTTTATTACTAGCCCAAACCCTCAGCCAGATTAGGGAAAAGGAACCTGGTGTTAGAATCCACATTTTCTCAGTCTTTGACCTGTTGATCAATTTAGATAATTTGGGGCTATGTCAGAATCTCTACTCTGTAACACCAGAGTATCACCGTCCCTATGGGCTCAAAAATGTGTCCGCTGCTGCTCATGAGGTGGAATTAGGAACTTTGTTTCATCAGAGTCAAGTTCAAATGTACATGCTTAGTGAAATAAACCGACACAAAAGGACAAATATTGTTTGATCTCACTGATAAATAATTAGAATAAGCAAACTCAAAGAGTCAGAATCTAGAATATAGGTTACCAAGGATGGGGTGGGGATAGGGAATAGGGAGTTAAGCCTTAAAATGTACAGAGCTACTATTTGGAAAGATGGTAATGTTTTGTAATGGGGTGATGGTAGCACAACATTGTGAATGTAATTAACAGCACTGTAATATGTATCTGAGTGTGGTTAAGATGGAGATGTTAGGTCGTATAAATAGTAATAGAATACAAAATTTTTTTAAAAAGTCATGGAATTACACTACATAAACAACTCTAAGTTAAACCGGGGCTACATGTAATAGTACAATCATAAATATGTGCATTTATCCATCGTAACAAATGTACCAGACCAACACAAAGTGTTGATAATAGCATGGTATAGAGATATATGATATTCTGTAAACCCAGAAGTTCTATAAACTCTTCTCTAATGAATAAAAAAGGACTAATGTAACAGCACATGGGATAAAGACTAAATCTTCATTCTGAAAGTTAAGTTTTATTATAAATTGCACTTTTCTGAATTTGGCTCAGGTGGAATTAAAGAGCTGGGGTTCAGGACCACATGGAGAGCATCTGTGAGTGGACCGCGGGCTGTGAGGGGGTGCACCTCCAAGGGAGGTGGCAGTGGGAGTAAATGAGGACCTTGAGGAGAAACTGGTAGCAGCTGCCCACCAAATCAGAGAGCCCACTGGTCTGGTGGGTGGGATTATTTTAATTTCATTTCAAAAAAGCTGGTGAGAAATTTGCTAAAATCTGCATTAAATGTGATTTGTGTGCACTCAGGGTTGCTGCTGGAACAGAGCACATATGTTCCCGTGGAGCTGGCCCTCTCAGGTCTGGAAGTGAGCAGTAGGGTCCTTCTATACCACCGTAACTAAACTGGCTTTACAACTTCATGTTTAAGATCAGAATTACACAGCCAAGACACTGCCTGCTGCAGCCATACTGGGAGATTATGTTTTGGAAAGAGTTCTTTGTTGCCTGGTTTGAAGACATGAAAAGAAACCAAATAGAGGGGCTAAGGAATAAGATGGAGGGGGTAGACAGGACTGGAGCCCTTAATTAATGTAACTTACTGCTTTTGGAATCATTAAAAGAATAAGGAAGAACAAAACCAAAAAAACCCACAAGGAATTATTGCTCTCCAAGGAGGGAGATGGGTCCAATGCCAAAGAGATTTGTGCGTGAAATCCTTTTGGCTCTTACACTTCCGTTGAGATTTGGGAAATCTGTTGTTTGTTTTTTAGTGTCCTGCTAGGGGCCATCATTCACTTTCTCCACAAGGATGATTTAAAAACTAATAAAATCTGGTCCTTGCAAATCTTCCCCCAAGGAGTCTGTTTATTGGCACAGCCGGGATTAAGAATCACCCCAAAGGCAGGAGCTGGAAGAGCTGAGTCACAACTGAGGCTCAAGTTCAACCTATACCTCTAGCCTCTGAGTTTTTTGAGGGGAGGGAAAGTAGGACATGATCCTTGCCAGATTCTTGGATTTTTTTTTTGCCTGGCCCTGCTGCAGGGGAGCTGAGGGTAGGGCAAAGCTGGTCTAATCACAGGAACCTGGGTAGGCTTCCCTCTTTCCTGCTGGCGTTCTGGGGGCTGGTACCTGGTGTCCTGGACTGGGAGCCCATCTTTCTCAACTCCTGCTGCCTTGTTGTGTGTGTGTATATGTGTGTGTATGTGTTTATGGATCCTAGATTGATTCTTCTCCACTGAGTTAAAAACAAACAACAAAAACTAAAACCACCTAGATGGGGTATACTAACATGGGTAAGCTTCAGGTCTTGCTTCCCTGAAGCTGCTATGTCAGCTCTAGCCCATTCAAAGACAGGCTGAGGGTGTGGAAAGTCTAGGACCTAGATGCTGAAATGCAAATGAACTCACTCCATTATCCTTAGCACCTTCTTACCTCCTCATTCCCTAGGATGGCGATTTTTAAAAAATGATATTTAGATGTGGTACATGCTAATGTTTGGTTGCTCCTATTTGGCTTTCTGCTCAGTTTGATCATCCTGTGATTCAATACACATGTTAATCATGCTACATGCCAAATTCTGGAGATCTAGAGCCAAGTCTGAGCTCCTCAAGCTCTCACTCTAGCACAGTGATTCTAAAACAAGGGGGAGGATTTTGACCTCCCCTCCCCCAAGGGCATTTAGCAATTCTAGAGAAATGTTTCTCATTGTCACAACTTGGAGGAGGGATGCTACTACTGGCATCTAGAAGTAAAGACAGGATGCTGTTGAATAGTCTGTGGTGGACAGGGTAGTTCTGTTGACAAAGAATTATTCTGGGCAAAATGTCAATAGAACTGAAGATAGGAAACCCTGCTCTTGCAGAAGAGGTGTTCAGTGAACAAACAGTTGTATTATGGTGTGATAGGTGTAAAAATTTATATAAGGAAAAGGTATTAAAGCAGATATGTGTGTGTGGAAAGGGCGGGCGGCATCAAGGAAGGTTACAGAGAAGTAACACTCCTGATCATGATTTTTATTTAATGCCTTCACATCCAGATATCCAAGAGTGACTTTGAGTGAAGTTTGTAAGCAAAGAACTACATATTGAGGTGGTTTTTTTTTTTCCTGTACAGCCCTCTGGGTAATTTAATCAAAGATTTCTGATGACTTTATGTTTCACCTTTAAAAATAATACCCCCCCAAGAGCCTGGGAGAGGCATGAAGAAAAAATTTATTTAACCATATTTCTTGCTTCTCAGCAAGGAATCTCTAGTTTATTCTAATCTGGAATATCTCCCTTGATTTCTAATCTCATGTGATTTTTCCATCTAGACTCTTATTTTCCTCATCTCCTTCAAGGTTCAGCTTCATAACCCTTGACCCACGCAGCCTCCTCCTGGAGATTTCAAACCTGTGCTTGAAACTGTAAATTTCTTACAGTCTATAGCCTCTTTCCCCACCTACACCAGTCTCTTGGTGTGTGTTTCCACTTAGGTTGTAGGCTTCTCATGCCTTCCACTTGTACATTCCCCTACAGCACTGAACACTTTTGTGAATCCTGATTGCATCTGAAGGTGGGAGAAAGGGAAGGATATTCAGAAAAGATGTCAGGAGACTAACAATCTCCTTTGACACTGGTCTGGTGGATATAACACTTTTTATCCTACCAAAGTCTCTGGATTGGGTCTCATAATAAAATAAAAAACATTAATCTCCATTTAGTAGGCACAACATGCAAAATAATAAATTGCCATAATTATTATTAGCATTTTCTTACTAACAAATTTTTTCAGAAGCAGTTTCCATATCAAGCAGATCAAACTTTTTGTTGTCATAGAGACAAAAATCTTTATATAACCACGGACAAGGTGAGGTTATTTTTTCTCTCCTTCCAGTTGTCTAGAATTAATAAGAAAAGGGAAGGAAATATTTTAAACCAATTTTTATCTTTGACTTTTCCCCCAATTAAAGTGAGTGAAGAAACATGGGAGTCTATTTTTTTTTATATATAATGTTTTAGATTTTAAATACCTATGTTTTTAATAAAATATGGGAGGGGATAAAAGATATGAATATTACCATTTTTAATATTTGCAAGTAACAGACTTGTCAGAAAAAGCAATTATAATCCATGTATCTTTTAAAACCAAATAGTGAACTTTGGATAGAAGTTTTAGAAGGCAGGGTTACCAAGGGCTGAGATGATTAAAGTATAAACTAACACCTATTGAGGGGCCAGTGATGAATTATCAGGTGCTGTGATGCGCTTGCCTCCTCCAGCCCTCAGGACTGGGAGTACTCCCTTCCTCTCTGCAGAGCAAAATCCTGTGGATGCCTGAGCACAAGGATAACTCATCTCCTTATCACATAATATCAGCTCTCTTCTTTTGATGAACTACTAACAACATATTATTCATAGCATTTTTCTATCTTGTAATTGTCTACCATTTAATTTATTCCTCATCAAGAAAAGAAGATTCCAGCATGAACTTGTCCACGTTTCTCTCCTTTGCCTCTATATTTAGTTATTCCTTTACCCATTTGTCTTCTCCCTTCAGGACTCTGCTGTATCCTGACTCTTTCTAAGATGAACCCTTCCTCTGTGTTCTTAGACTGATGCTGTCTTCCCACCCCAGTTGATCCTCTGCCAGCAGATATTATTCCTCCCCATCCCTTGAATCATTAGTTTCTCCTTCCCCAGGAATTCCTTTTCCTATTCCCTTTTTTTTCTTTTAAAGATTTATTTATCCCCCTCTCCTCCCCATTGTCCACTCTGTGTCCATTTGCTGTGTGTTCTTCCGTGTCTCCTTGTCTTCTCTTTAGGTGGCACCAGGAACCTATCCTAGGACCTTCCAGAGTAGGAGGGAGGTGTTTAATTTCTTGCGTCACCCCAGCTCCCTGGTCTATTGAGTCTCTTTTTTGTTGCATCATCTTGGTGCACCAGCTCTCCACTTGGGCCAGCTTGCTGCCTGGGCCACCACTTCTGCATGGGCCAGCACTCCGCTTAGGCCAGCCTTCACCAGGAGGCCTGGGGAATCGAACCCTGGACCTCCCATGTGGCAGACGGGAGCCTAATCACTTGAGCCACATCCGCTTCCCCTAGCCCTTTTTAAAATATAATTTATATTGTGGTAACAATTATACAACACAAAAGTTCCCATTTCTATCACTTTCAAGTGTACAGTTCAGTAGTGTTAATTACATTCACAATATAAAAAGATACCATCACCACCATCTATTGTTCTTTGAAGAAAAAAACTAACTTTCCTCAATCCTGTTTATTTTCCATCAGTCTCTGAGCTTGGAATTTTAATTTTATCACAGCTGCCCCCCTGCAATAAATAGTGTGTAAGGGTAGGGTGGGAAAAGGGAGTGTGTGGCACGAGGAAGTTGAAAACATCCTTCTTGAGCTGCAAAAGATTTTATCCTCCATAGAGAGCAGGACCTTCCTTCCCAAACTTGAGTGTGCGCATTGCCTGGGGAGCATGTTAAAATACAGATTGCTGGACCACCCCCAGAGTTTCTGATTCAGTAGATTGGTGCTGGGGCCTGAGTCTCTGCATTTCTAACGGTTTCCCAGGTGATGCCCTTGCTGCAGGGGAAATGGCTGTTGGCACCTCCATCAGGTACTGAAAAAGTAGTCTGTTTTGGCCCTCCTAGGCTCCGACTTTATAGGTTCTCACCTGAAGGATAGGGCCGCCTCTCAATGATCTGGCCCTTAGGAAACCCAAGCTTGGGAGGGTCCCCATGCTTGGCTACCTAAGGAATCTAAATGTCTAGGAGAGGATGCTTCTGGGTGGTGGATGCCAACATAGGCCTGTGGAGGGAGGCGATCAAAGATTCTCCAGGATCTCACATGGATGGCAAAGGGCTTTAGAGCCTAGAGAGTTAGCTCTGCTTTGAAAGTTGGACTAGGTAGCATCAGAATGCTAGCTGTACTTATATTGTATCCTTTTCCCACCTCCACCCCCAAACCTAGGCAGCCCTATAGAATCTTTTTGAGGAATTCCAGGCTTCCTGAAATTGTGCTGTGGGGCAGCAAGATGAAGTCTGTTGTTATTTTTCATTTTTCACTTGAGCCTTCTCCAGGGAAGAGCACCCTCCTGAGGCCAGCATGGGGGTGGCAGCAAGAGTCATTAAAGATCTCAGTGGAAAGCTGAATTCCAGAAGGAGCTGGGACGTGGCCCAGCCATTCCTGCCACCACCAGGGTGTTCTCCACTCAGTGCCAATCTTGGAGAAACCTGGAGTGTTTTTGTTTCTGTTTTTAAATTAAGGAAGGTGTAGTTTTCTTAGATAAGCAAATATAAAAAGATAACAGATGTAGTCACATCTTTGCTACTTGATAGTTGTACGAACTTAAGCAAGATATCCTACCTTTTAAGATCTTGGTTCCTTCCTCTGTCATAAAGGTGGTGGGTGGGAGACCAGAGTGGGGTTCTTGGGGCTTGGTGATCCCTAAAGTCCCTCCCAATCCTGAATTTCTGCTATGCTGTATAATTAGTACTAGGTGAGGGAAAGGCTGCTAGTGCCACAATCATTCAAAAGAGCAAGATAGAAGGCTTGTCAGGGAAGGCTAAGGGCTGGGACTTGCAAGGCCAGTTCCATGGATTTGTTGAGTGATTGAAACAAATTCTATCTTTGGTCTTTACCCGCAGGGAATGGAGCAGACAAGATAATTAATGGCAACTAATGACTATAAACCCCTCAATCTTTACACTGTATCTACAAACTACAAATATTCCCAGAAGGCCCCTACCTCTCCCACAGGGAGAAGTGGAGGGAGGGGGAATCTCTGTGAAGCAGGCCCCAGTGAAATGAGCTTGGGGCGGAAGTCTCTTCCCCTCCCAGCCCAGGGTTCCGGCACCTGCAGTAGTTAGACTGCCTGTTAACTGAAGCCCCCAGCAGCCCAGCGCCTAGTGGATACTTTCATGGTACCTCTTCCTTTTCTTTATTGAGGCACAATTTTCATACTATAAAATTCACCCAACAACGCCACGGCTTTTAGTGTGGCCACAGAATTGTGCAACCATCACCACAATTGAATTTTAGAAAAAATTTTTCACCCCCAAAGGCCATACCCATTAGCAGTCACACCCCATTCCTCCTCACCACCCCTGCTCCTGGAAACCCCTCATCCACCTTCCCTCTCCAGGGAGTCACCTTTTCTGGAGGTTTTGTATAAACAGAATCTTACAATATGTGGTACCTTTTTCTTAAGAGAGGAAGGGAGACCTGGTAACACTAACACTGATACTCTAGCCCTAAAGGCTAGTCCTGCCTCACTGCCCCTCTTTACCCTTCTACTTCAGCAAACAACCTCTTCCACCTGCTGGCTGAGAAGACAATTTCTTTAATCAGCTCTGGTTGTGGAAGAGGTGATGGGTGGCGGGACACAAGGCCTTTCATTGATAAAATACAAGCACCTCTGGGGCGGCCGTGGCTGCAGTGCCTTCATGCTCACTGGGTTGTGGGTGGGCACAGGTTGACCAGGCGGGCTTGCCAGCAGTCCCCGTTGAGCTACCCCTGGTCCTAGGGCCTGAGCATTCCATTCCTAGAGGACCCAGAACCCACGGTAAACCACGCGCACCTGGCTGGCCCAAGGTTCAAAGACCAAGTCCACTGCTAACTGAGGGGTCTCACACCTTGTCTTCCAGCCGCGGCACAAGGCGAGGCCTTTTGGGGCTTCTGAGCAGTTCTGGGCTCCCTGCCACAGCCCCAGCCAGGGGGAAGGAGCCGACCGCCGCAGCCAGGGCAGGCTGGCGCGCCCGCGGGCGGGGCTCAGGTTCCAGGCGCCGCACGGGAGGCCAAAGCCAACCCGCAAGCCTTGGGTTCTGCGCACTCCCGGAGGAGGTGAAGTTTGATAGGGCGAAGCATCTTTCTCTGAGCTTCCAGGTCTGGGGGGAGAAAGTGTGGGGAGGGCAGGTGGCGCGAAGCGAATGAGGGTCTCGCGTGGAGGGGACCGAGTCAAGGGCCCCGCGTACTCACAGTCGGGAGAGGCCGGCGCGGGGGCCGGGGCAGCGCAGGGCGCCGGCGCGGGGGCAGCTGCAGGGCTCAGGGCAGGGCGGCCCGCGCAGCGCGGGGGACAGCGCCGGCAGCAGCAGCAGCAGCGCCCGCAGCGCCGGGGACCGCGGCCGCATGGCTGGCGAGCCTGAGCGCGGGACGGCCCTGAGTGCCGCCCGGGGCCCTCTCCCCGCCCCTCGGCCTGCCCTTCCACCCCACCCCTCCTGCCGCGGGCCGGCCCCTTCCCGCGCCCCCCGCGGAGTCTCGGTTTGCCTCGACCTGGGACCGTGACCGTGACCCCATCACCTCTTTTTTGCTGCTTTCCCCTGTCCTCTACATGTGCACATGGTCCTAATTCTAGTAGGCAGAGTGTGCGGTAAGGGCGAATGCACTGGATTAGTGGGCGTGAGATTATAAAGAATATGAAGTTGGGTGAGTCGTGTCACTTCCTGGAATCTCTCATATGTCCCCTGTGAGAGGGTCTGATCAATACCGTACCCACATCAGGAGTGCACACCTCAGGCGCCCCTCTTCTTCATCCTCAACCTCAAATCCTTTCCTCTTCCTCTCCTGCCCCTTCCTCTGCCCCCAACTCCCTCCACACTACAAGAAATCTCTGTCCTCCCAAAGTCTACTGCCTTGGCTCTGTATTTCTCTTGGTAGAACCATCTTTCCTCCTTATGGTCTAGCTATTTGGGTCTCTCTCCTATATTTTCCCTATAGATTGTAAGGTCCTTGAGAGCAAAACCCAACTCAGATTTATTTTTGTATTCCTCCTGGCTTCTGCATGGTAAGTCCTCAGTAAAGATTTGCTGAATGAGTGCACGAATTTGCTGTAACATGTACAGCTTCTTCCATGGAAGACCCGGTATAGGCTGGATAGTGTTCTGCCTCATATCATGCCTAAGGCTCACAATAAATCAGCAGGGAATTTACAACAAGAAAAAAGATGTCCTGAGAGATAACATGAGTTCCCCAAATTCACACAGCTTGTAAATAGCAAGACCTACTTGAACCCATATCTATCACTCCACTTTTAGCAAAAAAATGACTGTAGGAACTATATGCCAAACAACTTGAAAAGGAGACAAGATTTTTTGGTAACCATGGGGATGCATAATTTCCTCTATTGAATTTGGACATCAAAACATTTTTGCTTCCTTCCTACCAAAGACTGAACCCTGGAAATCCTAGAAGTCTTGCTGGAATAGGTGGATTTGAGAACCGGGAAGACTCTAAAGAGTCTTTCTGGCTAGTCTGAAGCCATCTTTCAAGGGCAGATCTTTTAGTAATCAGTCTGAGTCTCTTGCCCAAGGAGAGTAGATTATAATTATTTTAAATGGGATGGTTATTACATATGATTTTCCCCACATTGTGCTAATTGACATGAATAATAATGCTTATGTCTATAAGATTGTCTTTCTTCTTTGATCTCTCTCTCCAATTGCTTACCTGACTACTACACACTCTTATGCTTCTGCATATGCTGCTCCCACTACCTGGAATGATCTCCATTTCCGTTATTCCATTATTCTATTAGGTAAACTTCTGGTTGTCCTTCAAGACTTAGCCCAATGTCATTTTCACAGTTAAGTCTTCTCTGACTCAATGTAGCTGAGTAATTGTGGTCACAGTCCCTGATTCTATAGCCTGTAGTACTGTGCACTGTAATTATGGGTTTTAAATTTGTTTCCCCCAATCTGTAGCTTCTAGCTCCTAGTAGGTGCTCAGTATACATTTGCTGAATAACAGAATGCATAAATGCAACCCAGAACATAGCAGGGAATCAGTAAATCATTTGAGTGGATGAACATTGCTTCAGACTATAACCACCCAGACTCTTGAGTCGTTCTCTTGGCTTGTTCTCAGCTACACTGGTTCTATCTGGATAAGTACCAAGTAATTACCCATGACTACTCTGGGCTCCAGTTCTCTATTCTCCTTTATCTCTGTTGGATTTTGATAGGGAAGTTGGTTTAGCATCAAGTAGCCTTAATTAGAACAGAGAGAGTCTGCAACTGCAAGCAAGATAGTGCCATCCATCTGCCCCATGGGATCCAAGCCACCTCTCAGTTAGAGGTGGAGTCTCCATCACCATCCCAGAATCCTCAGGATTGGGAATGAACAATGGACTAGAGTAGACTTACTGGGATTCTAGTATAGACTTACTGTGATCTAGCAATGGAAGAACTTTTATCATTGATGTGGAGGCAGTGACCACTGGATGTTCTGAGAGAAGGGAGAGGGAAAAACAGGTGTAATATGGGGACATTTTCAGGACTTGGGAATTATCCTGAATTACATTGCAATGACAGATACAAGCCAGTATATATCTTATCATAACTTAAAAAATTGTGTGGGAGACAGTGTAAACTACAATGTAAACTGTAATCCATGCTTAGTGGCAGTGCTCCAAAATGTGTTCAGCAATTGTAACAAATGTACCACACTAATGAAGGATGCTGTTAATGTGGGAAAATGTGGGAGGGGTTGGGAGTGGGGTATTTGGAAATGCCCTATATATTCTATGTAACATTATGTAATCTAAGTCTCTTTAAAAAAATAAAATAGTATATTAAAAAAAAAAGTAGCCTTAATTGCAGGAGAGAATGAATGTGTAACTCAAGAGTCTGGGTGGAGAGAGTAATAAATAAAAAATTAATCTTAAAAAAAGAGTCTGGGTGGTTATAGCTGAAGCAATGCTCTTCAAGTGACATTCATTTCAAACCTTATATTTTATGTGGGTCTTTTCTTTCTACACCATAACCTACCCATTTATCATATTAAAAGAATGACTGCTCCCATCCTCCCCCGAATCTTTGAGAACAAGTGGTACTCCAGGAAGAAGAACCAGTTAATTCTGTGCTTGGGTGTACCTGGGGGGTGGGTAGGTACTTACACTCCAATAGAAGGACTGGTGAGTCAGGACACCTGGATTTTCCTTCCAGTTTCTGTCATTAACTGTGTGACTTGCTTTTGTTTTCCTCATCTATAGGGGTGAGGGTTGGAGCTCTTCTATCTCAGATATGCAAGGACTTTGTGAGCAGCTCTTACTGTATTGCTGGTGAGAGGAACTGATTGTATATATTGGTTGTCTTAGGTTGGAAATAAAATCCTTTTTATGAAGAGGTGATGTTGTTCATTTGGAAGAAAGCTCACAACAGAATGAGCTTTTCTATTAATACTAAGTGGTGATTACTTGCAGTTGGATCTTAATTATCACCAGCTAGTTCTTGCACTGTACCCATTATGACAAAATCACATAGAATTAGTTTTTTATAATCATGAAAATTTGTTACATTGGAATTTACCTGTCCTACTCATTAATATGTGATCTACTTAGAGTGAATATTTTTTAATTTGAGGAACTTCTGTTCCTTATAACTGTACTTACTACTTTTGTCACAAAATTTCAAAATAGCATGAACCACAAGGATTTTACTGATTAACTGAAGTTCATGGGATTCATAATATATTTTTCCTACCTGAGAGGGATAAAAATATCTGACACTACAACACAGAAATCCCAGTAAAACTCTCCAAATTTCTACAATAGGGCTTCTCACATTTTAGAGTACATATATATCATTTGGGAAGCTTAAAAAAAAAAAGAAAGATGTAGGAGATCCTTACCCCAGGAGATTCTGATTCAGTAGTAGCCCAGGAATCTGCATTTTAATAAGCCCTCCCCTGTAATTTTGGTGCAGGTGTCCACAAATCATAATTTGAGGAACACTAAAATTCTAGAATGAAACATCCTTAGGAATAAAAAACCCTCAAGAATATTTACTAGGGTCTTTGAATGAAGCCTAAGAATTTTAAAAAATTATCTTTTTTATTTTTAAAGAAGCTTTAGATTACATAAATATTACATCTAAAATGTAGGGGATTCCCATATGCCCTCCCCACACACTTTTCCCCATTAACAACATCTTTCATTAGTGTGGTACATTACTTACAATTGATGAATTGATGTTACAATTGATATATTGAAGCATTGTTACTAATCATAGTCTATGCATTATGGTTTACACATTGCATGGCACGATTTTATAAGTTTTGACAAAATGTATAATGGTCTGTATCTGTAAACTGCAGTGTCATGCAGAACAATTCCAATGTCCCCAAAATGCCCCATATTATATCTATCCTTCCCTCTCCCTCCCCTCAGAACCTCTGGTGACCACTGCTTTTACATCAATTTTACAAGTTATTCCATTACCTGAGTATTAAGTCTACTTTAGTCCACAGTTGCATTCCCTCCTTATGTTTGTTCCTCAATCTTGAGGATTTTGGGATGGTGATGCTCACTCTGCTTCCAAGTGAGAGGGGGCTTAGTTCCCACGTGAAGCCTAAGAATTTTGATGCATTGTTAAAGCAAGTATGTGTGTGTGTGTGTGTGTGCATGCGTGTGTGAACATGTGTTAATGTCCAAATTGCTCAATTGATTGTAATGCTGAGTTTTTTTTCTTTGAAGTAGCTAATTTTTAAAAGAATGAGCCATTTCACAGGATCATAAATCGTGTTTTTTTTAACAAATCACTTTTATTGATACATATTAGTAAAGCATAAAATTCATTCAAAATGCACAAGCAATGGTATTTGGTATAATCAGATATTTGTGCATTCATCACTTCAGTCATTATTAGAGAATTCTCATTATTTCAATAATAATAGAAAGCAATCAAACAAGAAAATTCTTTACCTCTCAATCTCTCTATGCTTCCCCTGCTGTACATAGCTGCTATTTCTGGCTATTCTTGCACATTTGTTTATTTATTTATTTATTTAGGAGTTTTAGTGAGATATATTCAATACCATATGCATAGACCCTATTTTTCTTTATGTCTTAGGTTGAAACATAATAGCACACGATATTGCACTAAGACATTGGATTTGGAGGAAGTTAGCAAAGAAATTTAAAATCCCTTGAATAGAGCAGGCAAGATTTTCAGATTCTTGAACACATACCCTGTTAGTACTGTAACTGATATTTCTTCCTTCTTAAAAGCAGTGGTTTTTGCCTTTCCTTCAGAAGAAAAGGTGAATGTAGGTCAGAGGAAGAAAAAAATGTCAGAAAAGGAAAATACAGTTATACCTTTGAGCTGTCTTGTCACATGGGGGAGAAAAGAGAACAAAAAAGATGACCCCAAATGTTATACTCTGAAATTTCACACAACATCTCTGTTGCTTGTTTGGAAATTTCATACTCTATTTCAGCTGTTTACAAAGCTGTGAAATCAGGGATGTGATCAGCTCTTCCACATCTAATCCTGCCCCGGGCTTTGGGAAGAATTCCAAGCTCCAGGCTGATAGGCACCTGGTTTCTGACCCCAGGGATGAGCTGAGGACTGGATTTTTAAAAGAATGAGCCATTTCAGAAGATCTTAGGTCCTTTTTTTTTTAACAGATCACTTTTATTAGTACATATTAATAAAGCATACAATTTATTCAAAGTGTACAATCAATAGTATTTGGTATAATCACGTATTTATGTATTCATCACTTCAATCATTATTAGAGCATTTTCATTTTTTTATAATAAAAAAGTGGACAATCAAACTGGAAAATTCTTTACCTCTCAATCTCTCTATGCTTCCCCTGCTATACAAAGCTACTATTTCTGGCTATTCTTTGATTTATATATTTCCCCCACCCCTTCTCAATTAGGACATCTCTGTTCTTTTCTCTGTCATAGGACTCATCCCACACACAGCTAATTTTTTCTCCTTTGCATTGGGACCATTTATTACCAAGTTTTTAGGAATAAAGAGTGAGCCAGTGAATGAATGAATGAATGAATGAATGGTGCATAAAGAGATAGTGTCATAGAACCATTATTCCCCTTTTTATATGTTACATTTTGGTATATAATTCACCAATCATTCTCTTTATTTTAGTGAAGATTAGTAAATGTCAACCTTGATTTAGAAAACAAACTTCAAGCTAAAATATTAGGTAGAACCAACATAAGGAAGGAGAGAAAAATTTTTGAAATGATGAAAATCAATGGGGAAATGGGATTTGATTTTGAAAAATTTGATGTATAATTAGTCAAAGTGTGTTCCACATTGTACTGGTTCTTTGCCATGCTAATTGGCAATATTTAGGGAAAGTGTATCAAAGCTCAAGAAATTTGGGGAAAATTGGGTTAAAAAAAGTTAAACAAGGTTTTTAAACTAGGAAATTTTTCAGAATTATGCATTCTGAATCTCCAAGAAGGTAACAGTTTATTCAGGGGGACTAGTGCTTTTTCACAACACACTTTGAGAATACTGATTTATTCATACATTTTCAGCATTTGGATTTTATGGGAAAGAACCCCTTCATTCACCTGGAACCCAGAGCTGACCTTAGCATTGATATAGCAGACTCACGTGAGAATTTGGGGTGATAGGAAAGATTGTCTGGGCCACTCTTCTTCTTCCCTTCAGCCCTTGATATAGATACTCAGGGACTAGAAATCCCACTGTAATCAATAAATTCCTTTAGGTTAAGCATTTCTCTCTTCAGGTTCCTTTTTGAAAATGAAAATTGCAGTGTGGGGTGCACAGCACATTGAATCCAATATATCTTCTTCTGGATTATTAATTTCAGAATAATTTTTGAAGATCCTGGTGGTGTTGTGAGGACACTGAGTATCTAGAGTTTCACAGAGGGGCTCTGAGAGGGGAGGATGGAGTCCCCACAGAAGCTTCTTCCCATTTGAGTTGTGCATGAGCTGATCTAATGAAGTAAGAGTACAGAGATTAGAGCCCGTTTTCCGACTTGCTGCTTTGTGTGGATGTGGTAGCGCCTCTCCTTCCACCTCTCTCCTTTCATCTTGTTTCCGGATGCAGCAGTTCAGCTCTCAGGCACGCTGAGAGACCTGCTTTCCTGGGTGCCAGCTCCCTTAGCCGAGTGCCGTCTGTCCCCCTACTGGTGACAGTATCTGTCACATTGAGTTATGCCTTCTAATATCATGTGGCATACAGAAAAACAGAGAGGTAATTTATTACCTTAGGGTTTGCAAGACCTTTATTAAAAAAGGAATCTCCTTCAAAGGACTGCTACAATAGTCATCAGTGAATTGTGCATGTGGGGCCAGAGAGACTGGGCGAATGGCGCTTCTGTTTTCAGCGAAGCGGAGTTCAGAGGGAGCCAAGATGCAGCAGTGATGGTGCCTGTGAGAGATGGAGAGTGATGGAAGAAGAGCAGTACTGTTTGGATGTACAGAATATGAGGTGACATCTAGGTGGAGACCCAGGAGGCAGCTGAACTGCACTTCTGCAGAGCAAGAGAAACATGAAATGGGAAAGACACATCTGGGAATCTTAAATCAGTGGTTGTCAAACTTAAGAATCACTTTTGGGGAGTTCCTTAATGAGGCAGCATTCAGGGAGCCCACTTTGAAAGATTCTACTTCTATATATTTGGCATCAGGACAGCAAATTTGCATTTTAAAGTGTCCCATGTGATTTTTATGGGGGAAGGGACTTCAACGCACTCTCTGAGAAACTCTGCTCTGGACTGAGGACACCCAGGGAGTGTCAAGACGAGAAGAGAAGTGTGCTTAGGACAGTCCTGCAGGAATACTGGAGCCAGGGAAGAAGGCAGAGCAGGGGCCATCCGAGAGGTAGGAGGAGAGCCGTGCTATGCAGCAGAACAAACATCAGATAGAATGGGAATAGATGATCTATCTACACAAGAAACAATATGAATAATAGACAAACCCAAAGGAAAGGTTTATTCCACCTTAAAATTAAAGATATAAAAATTAAAGAAAACCCTAATTATGCCTTTACCGCTACTAAAGTAGTCAAGACAAAAGTAATTTAAAGGAAAAACGAAATGGTAGAGAAATACTTGTAAAAAATATATACTTGTGCATTTAAAATGATTTAAGGCTTTTGGAAAGCACCATAGTAATTCCCATCTAAAGCCAGGCATTTGTCCATAAACCTTAATCCAGTGTTTCTAGTATTGAAAAATTTCCACAGAAAATAATTGAACAGAATAAAAAGCCATGAGAATGGAGATGTTCTTTATAGTAGTATCCATATGATAATTAAAATAACCTAAATACCTAGCAACTTTAGTGATTTAAATAATTTATGATTCACTTATTGCAGTAAGCAGTGATTTAAAATGATAACTATGACATAGAAAAAGATGGATATGTTAAATGAAAAAAAAAAGAATATAAAACACTGTTTACATTTTAAATACCAAAATGTAAATACTGCTCCTTTGAGGAAAAAGAAAAGAGAAGGTAATTTCTGTCTTAATCCTGCACCTTTAAGGTAGCTCAATGCCTCATGTACCATATTCTTGGCAACCTATAAAGCATGCCACAGATCCCCAACAGAGTTCTCAGAGGTTCTGTGTAAACATCCTAATTTCCCTACCTGCTGGCTTCCTCATGGGGTCAGTTTCCAATTCTCGTCTCTTCGTCTGGTTTAAGATGCCACTGCTGATCTCTGGACTTATCACACACTGGTCTCTCACACCCTAACAGTCACATTCCCCTCAGACTCTGCTATGGCCGGCTCTGCCAGCTTTGGGCAATCCCAGGTATCAATGCCTACTCCAACAGTGCTATAATGAAAATATGTTTAAAAAATGTGCCTCAAAGTAATGCTCAGGGAAGCAGATGTGGCTCAACCTCTTGGGCTCCCACATACCACATGGGAGGTCCCGGGTTCGGGTTCTGGTGCCTCCTAAAAGAAGAGAAGCAGATGCTGCCTCTTGCCACAACATAGCTACATGCTGCCCTCCTGCTGCAACAGAGCTAGATGCCATTGCAAGAGAGCTGGACTTTGCTCCTGCTGCAAGAAGCAGAGGCCACAAGCCAGCAGATGCCTCAGCTCATGGGGAGCGGATGTGACTCAGTCCATTGGGCACTCAACTTCTCATGTGGTTCAATTCACAGTGTCTCCTAGAGAAGTTGAGCAAACAATGAGCAGAACAAATTGTCTAGGAGAAGGGAGGGATAAAGAAAGAAAAATAAAGTAAATTAAAAAAATAAATAAAAGTAATGTTCACATTAAAACAGGTCAAGTGGTTTTAAAAGCTAATGTTAAATAATGTAATACTCTGCCATATTCTTCCTCCATCCTCACACTAGAAGTATATTAGCTATTTCCCCTGGCAGTTACCTCATTTCTAAATAATATACTTTTATTGCTACTTCTATTAATTATCTATTGCTGCATAACAGATTACCACAAACCAAGTGGCCTAAAAAACACACGTTTATTATCTCACAGTTTTTGTGGGTCAAGAGTCCGGTCACAGCTTAGCTGGGTCCTCTACTCTGTGTCTCATCTCACAAGGCTGAAATCAAGATGTTGCCCAGCGCTGCCTCCTCATCTGGAGGTTTAACTGGGACAGAATCCGCTTCCACACTCACTCAGGTTGTTGGCAGAATTCATTTCCTGGTGAGGGTGTGACTGAGAGCCGTAGCTTCTTGCTGGCTGTCATCTGGAGTTTGCTTCTAGGGGCTGCCCGCAGTTCTCTTTCACGTGGGTTTCCTTAGCATAGCCACTTACTTCACTACGCCAGCAAGGAGAGCCTCGAGAGCAGGGATTCTTAGCAAGGGGTCCCTGAGCTTGAACTGAAATTCAAACAAAACGTTATTCTTGTGGGGACATGCTGGTGCAGGTGTGATATATTTATTAAGTAATACACACTATAGTGTGGACTTAGTAAGGCATCCATGGTTTTCACCTGATGTGTAAGGGGGTCCTTGGAACAGAAAATGTTAAAAACTTCTGCTCTAGAGCAAATCATTTTACTTTCTCTCAAGCCTTCTGCTCTCCTGCTTCAATCTGGACTTTCTATTATCATCCTTATCTTGGGACTTCACTACCTTCCTTGTTTGTTGCTTGGATTCTGTCTTCTCTCTGTTTTTCTTTTTTTTTTTAATTAAAGATTTATTTATTTATCCTCCCCCCCCCCCCCCCCCCCCCCCCGGCTCTGCTGTTTTTGCTGTCTGTGTTGTCTTCTTTTCTCATTTTTCTCTCCTCTAGGATTCACTGGGATTTGATCCTGGAGACTCTGGTATGGAGAGAGATTCCCTATCAATTGCACCACTTCAGTTCCTGGTTTCTGCTGCGCTTCACCTTGACTCTCACCTAGTCTCTTTTTTGTTGCATCATCATCTTGCTGCATGACTCACTTGCACAGGCACTAGCTTACCATGTGGGCACTGCCTCACTGCATAGGCACTTGCACTCACCACATGGGCACTTGCACTCACTGGCTTACCATGTGGGCACTTATGTGGGCACTGGCTTGCTGTGCAGGCACGCTTTCTCTTCTTTTTTTCACCACAAGGCCCCAGGGATTGAACCCAGTTCCTCCCATATGGTAGGTGGAAGCTCTATCACTTGAGCAACATCTGCTTCCCCTCTCTGGGTTTACATGCTCTTTTTAATAGAGCACCTTTTCCAGCAGCCATCTAAGAATGATTGTAATGGAAGTAAAATTTTTAATACTCCATGCCTGAAAATGCTTTTTATCTACTCTTTCACTAGGTATAGAATTCTAGGTTTAAATCCTATTCTCTCAAGATTTTGAAGGCAGTACTCTACTAATCTTACAGCTGCCGGGGATCTTTTTGTGACTTCTGATGCCATTATAATTCTTGTTCCTTTGCATGGGAAACCTGCTTTCTTTTAGAATCCTCTAAATGATTTTGTTTCTCCTTGGAATATTTTAGAATCTTCTTTTTATACTCAGAATTCTGAAATTGCATGATAAAACAGCTTTGTGTAAGTATTTTTTAGTCATAGGCACTAGGTGGATCTTTTCAAACTAGAGTTTGATGCTCTTCAGTTCTGGAAATGTTTTCTTATATCATTTTCTTGATACTTTCCTCCCGTTTTCTTTTTTTCTCTCTTTCTGGAACTTCTGGATTTGTCTTCTAGTATTTTCTTTTTTCTTTCTCTTTTTCAATCTCTTTGGCATTTTCTTCTTCATTTTGGTAGATTTCCTTGTCTTTAACCCTTATAAAATTATTTGTAAAAAATTTTAGTGGTCCCACTTATACTTTAATGAACTTCATCTTCTTTTTATTGTTTCTTATTTTTAAATAATGAACTGTTTTTGTTTTATAGTACAGTGTATTTCTCTGAGGACTAATTATATGTGTGTACAAATACTTCTAATACACATAGTAGAAGTTTTGTGTGCTTTTTGCATTGTTTTTGTATCCTCCATTTTCCTTTTATTTTGTTTGCTTTTGTCTCTATTTCATATTGGAGGTGTTTCTCAAATATCTGCTGACTCTTGACTATATCTATTCTATACTATACTATACCATATCATACTATATTATATCATACTGCTGCTAATGTTTCCATAGCTGATTGCTAGTTTGACCTAAAGTTGATTAGACTCTCCCTCTTGTTAAGTAAGCTGCAGAGTGAGGTGATTAGTAGGTAAACTGGCTTTTTGAGAGAATCCAAATTTAATATCCCCTAGGGGTCATTAAATAACCCCAGAAAAAAATTCTGCTGATCTCTCTGGAGGTATAGACCTAGTTACCATTTTCCAGAAGCCTAGGATGAGCCTATGGAAGTTCCATGATCCAGAATATAGGTTTTCTACTAATCAATCTATCTTTTTAACCCTGTGCCTCAGTTGTTTCCCCCATCTCCCTATGCATAACTGTCCCCAAGCCTGAAGCCTCTGAAGAGAACAATCTTAGTCTTGAGAGGGAATGGGTAGAGGGTGGGCAGGGTAGGGGAGAGAATTGGGTGGCCTAACCTCTCTATATGCATGCTTTCAACTAACATATTTTCAGCCTCCCTCTGTGCTTCCACCATCTGCAATAACTTGTGTCTCCAAATCCTATCTGGAGTTCCTCGCCTCACATAGGAGTAATTCAATAGCCCCAGAAAAAACTCTTCGGGATCTGCTGGTCAAATTGCTTGATGCTTATCAACATTTCTTTCTGCAGGAACTTCTGGCCACTCTGCTAAATCAGTTACTGTTCCTCCATCGGCTTGTTATCTTCCACATTTTGTGGAAATCTTTCACCTGCAATTGGGTATTAGTCTGGGTTCTCCAAGAGTGATTCTAATATGATATTAAATGTGTAAGGTTTTATTAGGGAACCACTTGTGCAAGAGAAAATGGGGAGGGAAACAGAAAAGGCTGGGAGAGTGTCAGACTGAGATGTGAGTGAAGGAGAGAAGAAGGAAGGCTGGGTAAAAGTATTCTCCCGGAATTCTTAATCAGGGGTCTGTGAGCTTGAATCTAAATTCAAAAAACATTATTCTTGTGGAGACGTGTTGGTGCGTGTGTGATATATTTATTAAATAATACACAGTATAGTGTGGACTTAGTAAGGAGTCCATGGTTTTTACCTGACTGGTAAAGGGGTCCTTGGAACAAAAAAGGCCAAGAACCCTTAGACCATGGTGGAGTCTAAGGAAAGTGCAGCAAGGTTGACAATGGTTCTTGAACTCAGATTGGCTGCTGGAGGAGTCCTGTGTCTCCCAGAGTTGAGTCCAGAGTTGAGTCTCCCCACCATAAGTCATTGGCTGGGAGCAGCCTTTCAGAAGGATGCCTGGGCCTGAACTCAGCTGTAGATTTTATCTGGTGTTCAGAGCAGAGCAGCTGGGGCCCTTGGTTAATTACACTGCCATAATTGGAGGGCTGAGCATTCCTAGGGCTGCCACAAATGGTTTCTTCTCTTATTCCCGTTATCTTTGGGTGTATTCCTTTTCTGGGGGAATGGGTATATTTCTTTTGTAAACAATTCTTTACTACATTTTAGGGGAGTTTTGGTAAGGAAAGGAAATACATGGTATAAAGGTATAGTTCAGCATTCATTTGGTTCTATCATTTTAAATAATTTTTTTCCTGCAAAATATATGTAAAGCATTTATACTTCTAAAAAAGTTTGAAAGAAGAAGGAAGAAGTGATCACAAGTGTCACACAGAAAACTGGAGGAGGATGGAGACAGAGAAAAGGCTGTGTAACTTGCTAATGAGGAGGTCACTGGTGAATTTATTGCTGATTCCACAGTTGTGGGGTGAAAGCCAGCTTGAAGGAGACTGAGGAGTATGTAGGTATAGAGAACTCTGCCAAGAATTCCATTAGTAAAGGAAATAAGAGGAAGAGAGTTAATTTAGGGGTGAGCTGGGCACAGGAAAGGTTCTTTTTAGGCTAGAGAGATCTTAACAGGCTCATTTGTAGGTGTAAAGAGACAAAATAGAGGGAGAGATTGAAGATGCGAAGAAGAACGGACATAATTGTAGGAACATGGCCTAAGAAGAGGCAGGAGACGAGGTGGAATGAAGAACACAAGTAGAGGGCTAGCGAAGCAGGAAGCAGGAAGGATCCCTCTCTCAGAGATATGAACAAAGGAGGGGAGGGGGTGTTGAAAAAAAGAAATGTTGCAGTGGTGTATCAGTCAGGACTGCTTTTGGCTGCAAATGGTAGGAAATTGACTACTTTGGCTTAAATAAATAAGGGTTTGAATGTAGGCAGTTCAGGGAAGAGAGGTAGCAATAAGATGCTGGCAGGGGCTCAAGATCCTTCATCTTTCTGCTCCATCACCTTTAGCATCTTTCCATGCTGCAAGATGGCTATTAGCCCTATAGGCTCCATGTCTGTACTTCAGGCAGGAAAAAGGGGGAAGAGTAAAGTCAAAGGTGTGTGCTAGGAATGAGTTTGTTTCAGAAAACAATAACTTCAGTAGTAGACTTCTCCTTATCTCATTGATTGTCACAGGAGCTGGGGAAAGTGGATATTTTAGTTGGGTTTCAGTCACTATGCACAAAATTGGACTTCTATTAATAAGAAACAAGGGGAGAAGAGATATTGGGTAGGCAAATAGCAATGTCTACCCAGGTAAAGAAGGGAAGTTTAGAGAGGTTATGTCAACAACCTCATTGTTTTGGTAGGCAGAATGGCAGACCTGGTGAGAGTGAAGTGGTAAGAGTAGAGAGCTTGAAAAAAAGAGAAGGCTTGAAATAGTCTAGTAAGTCCTGCTGGGCACAAGCTAGGCTTCAGCGAATGTGAGGAAACATAAGGCATCCTCCTCAGGGTTCTGAAGGACCCAGAGAAAGAAGTCAGTGGTATGGAGCTGAGGAAAGGTTAGCTTGGGCTGAGCGTTGCTGAGAATATTGAATCATTAACCTAGGAAATTTGCTTCTAGGTTAGTGGTTGTGGATAGTGGAGTAGAAAAGATAACCCAGAGAGCAACGGGATGTCAAGTCACACCATTCTTTAACATAGGAACATATGGAAGCAGAATCCTGGGATCTCAGAACTGAGAGCCCCTTTCATCCCTACCATCCACATCCCCTCTACAGAATCTCCAGTAACACAGTTGGACCTCTGCTTGATCTCATCCAGTGAGAGGAAGTCACTACTTCCCATGGCAGAATATTCCATCTTTGGAGGCAATTTGTCATTCTGGAGCCACCATCTGTCTCTTTATTATAGTTTTCTGCTTTGGACCCCAGAGCCTATATATAATCTCTTGTCACAGAGCACTCTGGTGCCTGGGACATATAGACTTGTTACCCAAGTGCTCAATATATGCTTGGTAAATGAAAGAATGAATAAACAAAATATTGGGAGATAACTATAATGCTCCCATTGAGACTTTTCTCTTTCAGCAGCAATTTGGTTAAATAACCTGGCATGTTAACAAACTGAATGTCACACTGTCTTTTAAAAATATGTAAAGGAAGTAGGAATATGGAAAAAAGTCTAAATTAAGTAATATTAAGAATATAAAACCTCGGGGAGACGGACTTTGGCCCAGTGGTTAGGGTGTCCGTCTACCACATGGGAGGTCCGCGGTTCAAGCCCCGGGCCTCCTTGACCCGTGTGGAGCTGGCCCGTGCGCGGTGCTGATGCACGCAAGGAGTGCCGTGCCACACAGGGGTGTCCCCCGCGTAGGGGAGCCCCACGCGCAAGGAGTGCGCCCCGTGAGGAGAGCCGCCCATCGTGAAGGAGGGAGCAGCCTGCCAAGGAATGGCGCCGCCCACACTTCCCGTGCCGCTGACTACAACAGAAGCGGACAAAGAAACAAGACGCAGCAAAAAGACACAGAAAACAGACAACCGGGGGAGGGGACGGGAACTAAATAAATAAAAAAATAAATCTTTAAAAAAAAAAAAAGAATATAAAACCTTAAAATAATACGGATGCATTGATTAAAATTGTGAAAAATTTAATCTGTACAATATTAAGTCATGGAGAGATCATTGTACATTGATACTGGTTTAGGTTTTATGGTGAAGAGGGCTAGATGTTTTCTATTTTGATTATTCTATTTACATTTCATTATAAAGTTGTTAAAATACATAATTTAAAAAAATCCCAAATGGAACATTCCCTGAGTGCCTCCAGAAGAAAGGCACTCCAAAAATGCAAGCATGGTTATCAAAATATTATCACAATGTAAACACACACAAGGATGGTCGTTAGACTCTGATAACTAACTAAGTTCCAACTGGGATGTTGTGTGCTTGAGATCTCTGTGAACGTGCTTGCCATGTGGTCAGACTGTAATGATCTTGCGGAATCTTGGGGCTGGACCATGTGGGATCACCTGTGTGGATCACCCTCTTCCCCAAATCTCTCTCTGCCTGCTGCACACCTGTGATTCTTTTTCTGGGGAACAATGCTTGTCCTTGCTCAATGAGAGGCATTGTGACCTTCACACTGACATATGAATGATTGATAGCAGTCTTTCTAAAAGAGGGAAACAAGAGGCTGAGGACACTAAAGTCTAACCCCTTCCTAAATATGCTGAGGATGAATCTAGATTCCCAGGTCAAGTGACCTTCCCTCTCTCACTCCTGAATCCTCTCTTCTCTTTTTGAAGAATTTCACAGGGCTGGGAGGGGCTGTGCATGGCTCTCTAATTTTCCCTCTTGCTCTCTGTCGTGATTTTAAATATGGTGAAATAAAAAAAATTATAAGCACCAGAAGAGGATGTTCTTCAACATCCTCAATCATACATTCTTTATCTGACAAGATACACTTCAGAAATGCTTCCTTAAACTATACTTCCTGAACTAGATTTTTCATCAGTTTTATAGCCTGTTTCTTGTTAGACTGCCATCAGAGATTAAGAATCTTTAACTATTGCCCACCTTTCAGAATTTTAATCCAGAAGTACTACCTAGGTGAAAGATGATCTAATCCTCCTGTATTGATGAAACTCAGAGCTCTAACAAACTTCTCAGAGAACTAGGAATTCAGAGGCTGATAGATACTCTTTCTAGGTCTTAGTGTCCTGAACTAAAACATGAGTGGAGCCACATCAGCCCCTCTCTTCCTCAGAAGGAACTTTCAAGGAACTCCTATGCATAAAAGTACTCCGAAAAATAGAAATAAATTCAAGGTGTTGAATTATCCCTTCCTCTCTTCCTACCTCTACTGCTGGTCAGCACAGTACTAGCCTTGGAACTTCTCGATATTTCCCTCAGGAGGCAGACAGTGTCACAGTCCTTCAGCCACTCCTTGCTCCCACAATCTAACTTCAGCTCTGTTCAACCCATGGCTAGGGTTGAATAGAGTCCCTGGTCCACACAGCTTCAGGAAGTCTCCTCCTTTACCTCCTTTGGGACCCTCTAAATCCCTATAGACCTGTGGTTTTCAACCTGGGAGCCCCCTACCCTGGGGACATTTGTCTCTTAGTGTCTCATTTATTTCATTTAGCATTTTTTTAAAGGTTCGTCCTTGTAGCTTGTATTGGCACTGCAGTTCTTTTAATGACTGACTCATTAATATTTCATTGTATGTATATATTGTATTTTTTTTACCCATTCATCTGTCAAATGGATGCTTGGGTTGTGCCCACCTTTGACCTATTATGAAATGCTCCTATAAACAGTGGCATACAAGTATATTTGAGTCCCTACTGTCAGTTTTTTTGAGTGTATACTAGTTGTGGGATTGCAGGGTCATATGGCAGTTCTGAGCTTTCTGAGGAACTGCCAAACTGTCTTCTACAGTGGCTGCAACATTTTATATTGTCACTAGCTGAGTGTTCCTATTACTCTGTGTCCTCTCCAACACCTGTAAATTCCCATGTTTGTTTGTTTGTTTATTTATTTATTTTTAAATAGCAGCCATTCTAATGGGTGTGAAATCGTATCTCATTTTGGCTTTGATTTGTGTTTCCCTGGTGGCTAATGATGTTGAGCATCTTTTCATGGACTTTCTGGCCATTTGTATATCTTCTTTGGAGAGATGTCCAAGTCTTTCGTCCATTTTTTTTTCAAGTTGCCCATTTTTCTTAGCACTGCTTATCTTTTCTAAGGCCTTTAAGAGCTCTTTACATATTAAAATCAGTAAACATTTGTCAGATATATGTCACAATGTATTTTTAGTTTTCTTCCATCATTCTTTTTTTTAAAATTTTTATTGAAGTATATTATTCATACATGATCTTTTGCCCATTTTTATTGGGTTGCTTGTCTTTTTGTTGTTAAGTTGAATATATACTGGATAATAATCCTTTATTAGATATATAGTTTCCAAATATTTTCTCCCATGTGTAGGTTGTCTTTTTTACGTCATGATAAAGTCCTCTGAGGCACAAAAGACTTTTTTAAAAATTCTGATGAGATCTTACTTACCTATTTTTTTTCATTTCTTGCTTATGCTTTAGGTTAAAGTCTAAGAAACCATTGACTAACACAAGGTCCTGAAGATGCATCCCTAGGTTTTTTTCTAGGAATTTGAGAGTTCTAGCTCTAATGTTTAAGTCTTTGATTCATTTTGAGTTGGTTTTTATATATGATATGAGATAGGGGTCCTCCTTTTTTGCAAATGGAGATATAGTTTTCCAAGCATCATTTGTTGAAGAGACTATTCTTATCCAGCTGAATGGTTTTGGCCAAAAATAGGTTGGCATAAAAATTAGGGTTGATTTATGAACTCTAATTTCTATTCCATTGGTCTATATGTCTGTCTTTGTGCTGGTACCATGTTGTTTTGATTACTTGACTCTGTAATGAGTTAAAAAAATTTTTTTTTCAGGTACTGGGGGCTGGGTATTGAACCCAGGACCTCTTAACTTTGTATGTGGGAAGTCAGTGCTCAACTACTGAGAACATTGGCTCCTCTGAGTTGGTTTTTTCATTTGTTTGCTTGTTGTTTTTTTTAAAGAGGCACTGGGGACAGTACCTGGGACCTCCTGTATGGGAAGCAGGTGCTCAACCACTTCAACCACATCTGCTCCTCTGTAATAAGTTTTAAAAGTGGGTAGTGTGAGTCTTCCAACTTCATTCTTCTTTTTTCAAGATGGTTTGAGATATTCATGGCCCTTTACCCTTCCATATAAATTTGATAATTGTTTTTCCATGTCTTCAAAGAAGGTATTTGGAATTTTAATTGAGATTGCTTTGAATCTATAAGTTGCTTCAGGTGAGATTGCCATTTTAACAATATTTAGTTTTCTAATCCATGACACAGAATGCCCTTCCATTTATTGAGGTTTTCTTTGATTCTTTTAGCAATGTTTTGTAGTTTTCTTTGTACAAGTTCCTTACATTCCCGGTTAGATTTATTCCTAGATATTTTATTCTTTTAGTTACTATTGTGAATGGGATTTTTTCTTTCTTGATTTCTTCTTCTGATTGTTCATTGCTTGTGTATAGAAACACTACTGATTTTTGGATATTGATATTGTACCCCACCACTTTGCTGAATTCATTTATAAGCTCTAGGGGCCTTGTGAATTCGTCAGGATTTTTTGTATGTATGATCATATCATAGGCAAATAGGGCAAGTTTTAGTTCTTTCTTTCCAATTCAGATGTCTTTTATTTCTTTTTCTTGCCTAATTGCCCTGGCAAGAGTTTCCAGTACAATGTTGACTGACAGTGGTGACAGTGGCATCCTCGTCTTGTTCATGATCTTAGAGGGAAACATTTCTGTCTTTCACCACTAGGTAGGATATTAGCTGTGGGCTTTTGATATATGGACTTTATCATGTTGAGGAAATTTCCTTCTGTTCTTAGTGTTTTAAGTGTTTTGTTTTGTTTTTATCAGGAAAGGGTGCTGGATTTTTTCAAATGCCTCTTCTGCTATTGAGATGATCATGAGTTTTTCCGTTTCATTATGTTAATGTGGTGTATTATATTAATTTATTTTTTATGTTGAGCCAACCTTACATGCCAGGGATAAATTCTACTTGATCAAGGTGTATAATTCTTTTAATATGATGTTGGATTTGGTTTGCTAGTATTTTATTGAGGACTTTTACATCTATATTCATAAGAGACATTGGTCTGTAGTTTTCTTTTTTGTGGTGTGTTTATCTGGCTTTGGTATGAGGGATGATGTTGGGCTCAAGAATGAGCTAGAGAGTGTTCCCTCCTCTTTAATTTTTTGCAAGAGTTTGTGTAGAATTGTACTTAATTCTTTTCAGAATGTTTAGAAGAATACTCCTGTGAAGCCATGTGGTCCTGTGCTTTCCTTTGTTAGAGGTTCTTGATTACTGATTCAGTCTCTTTACTAGTAATTGGTTTGTTGAGATCTTCTATATCTTCTTGAGTCAATGTAAGTAGTTTGTGTGTTTCTACGGATTTGTCCATTTCACCTGGGTTATCTAAATTATTGGCATACATTTATTTATAGTGTCAGAGTCCTTTTTCTTTCAGTGGGTTCAATAGTAATGTCCCCCTTTTAATTTCTGATTTTCATTATTTGTATCCTCTTTCTTGTTTTTCTTTGTCAGTCTAGCTAAAGGTTTGCCAATTTTATTAATTTTTTCCCCAAAGAACCAACATTTGGTTTTGTTGATTTTCTCTTTTTTTTCTACCTCATTTATCTCTACTCTAATCTTTGTTAGTTCCTTTTTTAATTTTTAATTTTATTTTTAAAGAAACTTTAGATTACATAAATGTTATATATAAAACATATAAGGGGGGAAACGGACTTTGGCCCAGTGGTTAGGGCGTCTGTCTACCACATGGGAGGTCTGCGGTTCAAGCCCCGGGCCTCCTTGACCCGTATGGAGCTGGCCCATGAGCAGTGCTGATGCACGCAAGGAGTGCCGTGCTACACAGGGGTGTCCCCCGTGTAGGGGAGCCCCATGCGCAAGGAGTGCACCCATAAGGAGAGCCGCCCAGCGCGAAGGAGGGAGCAGCCTGCCCAGGAATGGCGCCGTCCACACTTCCCGTGCTGCTGACGACAACAGAAGCGGACAGAGAAACAAGACGCAGCAAAAAGACACAGAAAACAGACAACGGGGGGAGGGGAGGGGAATTAAATATGGACGCGGTCAGCCCCCTCAGTAAAGTTGGAGTGGGAGTTATTTTGTTTTGAATAAACTTTAGCCAGAAAAAGAAAAATAAATAAATAAATAAATAAATAAATAAATAAATAAAACATATAAGGGATTCCCATATGCCTCACTCCCTCCCCATCCCACACTTTCCCACATTAACAACATCCTCATTGGTGTGGTGCATTTCTTACAATTGATAAACACATATTGAAGCATTGCTACTAACCATAGATTGCAGTTTACATTATAGTTTACACTCTGTCCCATACAATTTTGTAGTTTATGACAGACTATATAGTGGCTTGTATTTGTAACTGCAATATCATGCAGGATTACTCCAGTGTTCCAAAATGCCCTCATATTACACCTATTCCTTCCTTTCCCACCCGTAAGAACCTCTGGTGGTCACTGCTTTTATATCAATAATGAGTTCTTTCATTGGTAGAATAATAATAAGTTTATAATATAATAATAATAAGTCTACTTTAGTTCATTGTTCATTACCCAGTCTTGAGGATTTGGGGATGGTAATGCCCACCCTGCTTCTAATTGAGAGCAGGCTTAGATCCGATGGAGTAGATGGATGAAACTCTCTTGCTTGCAGTTGCAGACACTCTCTGCTCCTTGGGATGGGTGTTGTCCATCATCATTTCCTTGTTAGTTGTCCTGGGTGAGTCTACTGAATTGGAGAGTAGATGTTGCAAATCTGCTGAAATTCAGGGCTCAACTAGCACATGGATGGACCAAAGTTTTAAGTCTCTGGGATATATATGTATTGAGTATAGTGATAATTATAGGTTCAAATAGAAGGGGTGGAAAGGCCATGTATTGAGAACATATAAATGAGTCTAACTCTGTTATACTGGGCAGCATAAATTCCAGAGTAAGACTCACTGACAGTGTGCTGAATTCCTGAGCTGTCTGCCCTGCTTATAGTTTCTGGATGTCTCTAGAGCCCTCAGGAGCCCTACTATTTGAGACATTGTTTACTGTGGCAGTCAGTGAAATCCTGCTGAGAAACGCATAAGTGTAACCTCTGCAAAGGCCTCCTGACTTACTTTGAAATCTCTTAGCCATAAAAACTCATTTGTATTTACCATTTCCCCTTTTTGATCAAGGTCTTTTACCAGATGCATTGCTGGTTGGCACTTGGTAATAATTCCTTAGTGCCAGGGAGGCTTATCCCCAGGAGTCATGTCCCACCCTGGGAGCAGGGAGGGAGGTAGTACATTTATATGCTGAGTTTGGCTTAGAGAGAGGCCACATATGAGCAATAAGGAGGCTTTCAGGAGGTTACTCTTAGGCAGTATATAATAATTGGCTAAGTTTCAATTTCACAAGAAAAGATTCATAAGTACAATCATAAATTTTAAGGGCCTGTTGTAATGATCCAGCAATCCCACTACTGAGTGCATACCCAGAATTGAAAGCAGGGACACAAACAGATATATGCATACTAATGTTCATGGCAGCATTATTCACTATTACCAAAAGTTGGAAGCAACCCAAATGTCCATCAACAAATGAATAGATAAGCAAACTGTGGTATATACTTACAATGGAATATTACTCAGCTGTAAGAAGGAATGCAGTATTAACACACGGGATAACATGGATGACTCTTGAAGACCTTATGTTGAGTGAAGTAAGCCAGGCACTGAAGGACAAATATTACATGACCTCACTGAAATGGATTAAGCAAATTGAGCAGACTCACAGAGCTAGAGCCTGGAAGATGGGTTTACAGGGGACAGAAAGGGAGTAGAGGGTGGTGAGTAGCAATGCTTCAATATTTGTTCATCAATTATAACAAATGCACTATCTGCATGTAAAATGTTACTAATAGGGGAGAGGAGAAAGTTGATCAGGCACTCCCGCACTCACAACCTAGGTTACAGATTTTAAACCCCTCTTGGTCTAGCCATATTGCCATCATTACAAAATGGAAGGATTTTTCAAGTAAGCTCAAGGGAAAATGCCTTCTCTGGGCAAAATCAAGAGTGTCGGAGACGGGGGCATGCATGGGAAGGTGTTCACCTGGGGCATGCCTCTAAGGCATATGAATATGTTCAAGTGTTCATGAGGAGTTGTTTCAGTAGGTAGAGATCTGCACAATAACTGAAAGAATATTAAATTCCCATCCTGAGGAGTTCTGTTACATTCTGTAATAGGACAGCAAGAATCACCTGAGTGCAAGGGCAGTGCCTTGGGAAGGAAGACAGACCATTACACCAGGCCCTTTTTCTCATTTGGGTTTAATTTGCTCTTCTTTTTCTAGTTCTTCCAGGTTTGAGGTTAGGTCTCTGAGTCTTCTTTTTAATGTAAGTGTTTAGAGCTATAAATTTCCCTCCCAGCACTGCCTTCACTGCATCCCATAAGTTTGGATACATTGTATTTTCATTTTTACTTGCTAAAGATTTTCCTAATTTTGCGTCTGATTTCCTCTTTAATCCATTGGGTTACTTAAGAGTATGTTTATTTGCTTTCTTGCATTGTAACATATGGAGTACCTTGTCATTTCTATCTGAATATATTTTTAATCTGTTTTCCTTGTGGTTACCATAAGGTTAAAATTTAAAATCCTAAATATATAACAATTATATTTGGGATTATACCAACTTAACTTTAATAGCATGCACATATACTTTTCTATACCCTTGTCCTCAGGAATTTTTTTTTGTGTGTTACAAATTATATCTTTGTACATTGTATGCCCCAAAATGTAGAATTATCATTACTTTTATACATTTGCATCTTAGCGCCTGTAGGAAGTAATAAGTGGAGTTACATACCAAGCAATATAGTACAATAGTACTGGCATTTGTAATTACCCAAATTATTACCTTTATCACAGGTCTTTATTTCTTTCTTTTTTTTTTTTTTTTTAAAGATTTATTTATTTATTTAATTTCCCCCCCTCCCCTGGCTGTCTGTTCTTGGTGTCTATTTGCTGCATCTTGTTTCTTTGTCCGCTTCTGTTGTCAGCGGCACGGGAAGTGTGGGCGGCGCCATTCCTGGGCAGGCTGCTCTTTCTTTTCACGCTGGGAGGCTTTCCTCACGGGCGCACTCCTTGCGTGTGGGGCTCCCCTACGCGGGGGACACCCCTGGGTGGCAGGGCACTCCTTGCGCGCATCAGCACTGCGCATGGCCAGCTCCACACGGGTCAAGGAGGCCCGGGGTTTGAACCGCGGACCTCCCATGTGGTAGATGGACGCCCTAACCACTGGGCCAAAGTCCGTTTCCCAAGGTCTTTATTTCTTTATGCTGGTTTGAATCATTGTTTAGGCTCTTTTCATTTCAATCTGAAGAACTCCCTTTAGCCTTGCTTGTAAGGCAGGTCTAGCGGTGACGTACTCCCTCAGCTTTTGTTTATCTGAGAATGTCTTAGATAAACAATTTCTCCCTTATTTTTGAACGAGTGTCTCACTGGGTATAAAATGCTTGACTAGCAATTGTTTTTCTTCAGTACTTTAAGTATTTCTGCCTTCTTGCCTTGATGGTTTCTGAGGAGAAATCAGCACTCAGACTATTGGGACTCCCTAGTATATAACACATTGCTTTTCTCTAGCAGCTTTCAGAACTCTCTCCTTGTCCTTTGCATTTGATTGTGTTATCACAATATGATGGAATGTATTTTTCTTCCTGTTTATCCTGTTTGGTGTTCTCTGATCCTTTTGTATGTACATAATAACGTTTTTATGTACTCTGTCATTCTTTCATTGACTGTTCCTTCTGTCCCTCTCTCTTTCTTCTCCTTCTGGGACTCCTTAACACATATATGTGCTTATTGGTGTCCCATAGCCATCTTAGGCTATTTTCACTATTAATTTTTTTTTTTTCTTTTTCTGCCTCTCAGCCTGACTTATTCCAAGTATCTTGTTTTCAAGTTCACTGATTCTCATTTCTGCCAGCTCCCTCTCCCATGTGTATGAAGCCAAAAGTTCCAGACTGTCCACCTTTATAGATTTTTGCACTCCTTTCATTGTCTCATGCTGCTTTTGCCTAGAGGGCAAATTCTGCATGGAAGGTCACCCCAGGGAGGGCATTCCCAATTCAATCTTTCCCAGTGAAAACAGGGTCAGGGACCCAGAAAAGGGGTGCAGACTGGCTCCAAAGTCACCTGGAGGAGGTCAGGAAGGGAGCCAAAAACTTCTTTAATGGCTCCCTAAAGCTGAGCTTTCCTAGCCTGCCCTGCAAACGTGGTGCTTTAGCTAACCTTCCCCCACAACCCTGGGGAGCCCTGCATCTTTAAATCTACACTGCCTCCACCCCTGTCCAGGGAGGTTGAAATAATGTCTGTCCTGAGAGCCAGGACCCAGCAATCCAAAACCACTAATTAAAAGCCTTGGTCAGGGATCAGTCATGAATACCCCTGTTCTTGGTGAAGAGGATTTTTGTGTCCCTTTCTGTTACCAGTTGCCTGCTGCAAGAGTGGGGGATGAGCACCAGTAGCTGCCACACAGAGAGAGCAATTTATAGTTCTTTACCATAATTTATCAGCCTCTTCCTCCTGCCCTTTCCTGTATACGATACAGTGGTCTTCTTGCCTCTGGAGTTTCAAAATAGTTGTTTCAGACAGTTCCTGCCTGTTTAATAGTTGTTTTGGTGGAAGGCATGCTTTTAAGATAACTGGCAAAGTATTTATTCCTAAGAAAACAGTACTGCTCTGGGTTGTTTAATTTTATCTTCCAAGAGTTTCTCAATATCCTGTTCCTATAGGATGTGACCTATACTTTTCTCTTTCCTCACAGCCTGCTCTGGGGTTGTTCATGTCCTACTATTAAGGATCTTATTTTTTTCTCCCATCAACTCTTGTTTTTTGCATTTGCAAATGCTCCAGATTCATTTTTAATGTCAAGTATAATATTGCTGAAGATGCTTTGCTCTCTTCAACACACAGGGCTCTTGCTCTGACAACTTGTTACCTGAAAGGCTCTCATTTGTCTACATGGTCCTGTCGGTGATAAGCATGGATCATTTTGCCTACCTAGTAACCCCTTCATTTGCTAAGAGCACTTTGCTTCTCCTTTGGGCAACTTTATGTCGCTCTTTAGTGTGGTTTGTTTAACCTATGGATCTAAGTGCTTCTTGACACCCAGCATTCCACCCAAGAGGTGATGGGCATATAACCTGGCCCATCAGCCCTCTCTGCTGGGAATTGAGTATTCAGAGGAATGAGTTGTAGGCACAGGTGGCTGGAGCTGAGTGGTCTTCTTCCATCTGTGAAATCAGACTGAAATTCCTAGAACTGTTCCTTCCCTGTCCTTTTTGAGTCCTGGTTGTCAGGCCTTTCTTCAGTTCTAGGACACTACGCAATGTTCTGTCCTCCCAATACATTACTTTGTCTATATATTTTTCATGCTGTTTCAATTGCTAAAAGCCCCATGTGGTCTTTTCTACTCTTTTCCTCATGGTCCCCAAATGGGAAGGACTGTTCCCCAATTGGGATTCAAGCAAGATACTGCCCTAACTGGCTTTGGGTACTTCATGAAGGACTCTGAAGAATGTCATTGAGAACAATCAGAGGAGAGGCAGAATGATTTCCCTCAGACAGTAACAAGAGGCCAGGGCTGAGGAGACGGTGGTGAGAGAGCCAGCAGGGAAGGGGCCTGGGCTCAGCTCTGTGGGAGCCCTCTCCCCAACGTGGTGGCAAGATTTCAGAAGGAGGGCAGAATGGGGAATCTAGGGGGCCTAAATTTAGGCCTCTGGGCTGTCAACATTGACAACATTCCTTTTTCCCAGGCTGGGCATAGAAGAGAGATGCCAGACTTTAAGGGTCTACCTTGGGCTGGTACAGTGAGGATGACAGCAGTGACATTGATAGGTGGGAGGAGAAAAGCCCTTGCTCTGATTTTCTGAGCACCGTGGAAGTCTCCTGGATTCTGGGGTGACTCTGAGAAGGAAGGAGACCCCAGTAACCCTGAGACTGAAATTCTTTCAAGTCTGAGAGGATGAGAGAGAACTCAGAATGGAAATGAGTTTGATTTAATTAAAATAAAGAAATAGATTTGCTTTGCAATCTTCAGTTTGTAGATTGAGATTCATAATGCCCGCAAGCATTTAAAAAATTCTCATCCATAAGATAATAAGAGTGTGTGGAATGCTAACTCTATTCCAAACATTAGCCAGAACCTCTGTGGGGAAAACAAAGACATACACAGCCATGCCTCATTCTTCCAGGAGCATACAGCCTAGCTGGAGAGGGAAAACTGAGTCAGCTAAGAGGAAATTAGACACCCTTTGAGGGAGATAATCATCAGCGGCTGAAAAGTGAAGAGGCCACTTGTACTTAATTGGTAAATGAATGGTCTGATCAATAAGCAGTGTGAGTTCAGCGTTTGTAACAATAAAGGAAAGTCAGAAGGAAAAGGAAAAGGAAAAAAATAATTTAATATCTTTTGGTTCAATAAGTGTGAGTTTTCAGAGTTGATGGTTCTGAGAAAAGAAACAGTTTGTTCCTGTTGCTCTCTTCCCAGGGAGCCCATGATTTGCCAGCCTGTGATCTCAAGGGTCCCTCCTCCATGGGAGGGGGCCGGGCTGACGAGCACAGCCTGGCAAGAATCAAGGAGGCTGATAATGTGCTTAAGGATGTTTTCTGCTTGTCCTTTCCCCCTGTCTTACCAAATACACAGCTTTTGTCCAGGTCAATGTCAGATGGGCTTATGTTCCTTTTAAGCAATAAGACCCAGCAGGCGGAGGATTGCTTGGGGATTAGGGGGACTGAGTGGCTTTGTGTGTCAGGGACATGGGCTTCTTCCTCCATGCCAGTATCCAGTACAAGGTTGTTTGAAAGAATTGCTTTAAAAATTTCAAGTTATGCCTGGCTTGGAGCTCTTGGATCTGAAATGCGCAAGGTGAAGAAGTCTGGCAAAGGTCCTTAGAAGCCCAGGCAGTGATGTTGAGGGGATAGGGAAGGATTTGAGAGGCACAATAATGTTAGTTCCAGAGTGTTCTGGACAAGACATGATTGCTTTTGGAGTTTAGTTTTACTGTCTGTAAAATGATCACAAGAATATAGTTAGAGTTTTAATTTAAACCAAACATAAGCATCTAAAGATCCCATATTAATATATTAAGGAGTGGTTATTCACTTTACAAAAAAGTTCTTTATAAGAACTCTCAATAAAATCCATTTACATGGCAGTTGCCTTTTGTTTCAAAGGGGGATTTGGCTTACAAAATTTGATAGCATTTATAGTTTTTTAAAAAAAGATTTATTTATTTTTTCCCCCCATTCTCCCCATTCCCCCTGTTATCTGCTCTCTCTGTCTGTTTGCTCTGGGTTCTGTGTCTGCTTGTATTCTCATTAGGCGGCTCCAGGAACCCATCCTAAGACCTAGAGTGGGAGAGAGGCGATTACTCTCTTGTGTCACCTCAGCTCCCTGTTCTGCTATGTCTTCTTATTTTCTTTCTTCTGTGTCTCTTGTTGCATCATCTTGCTGCGCCAGCTGTCAGTGTCAGCTGGCACTCCTGTATGGGGCGGCATTCCTGCATGGGCTGGCACTATGCACGGGCCAGCTTGCCCTCACCAGGAGGCCCTGGGCACTGAACCCTGGACCTCCTATATGGTAGATAGGAGCCCAATTGGTTGAACCACATCTGTTTCCCAGCATTTTCAGTTTTTGAGGAAATAATCAGTTGCAAAAAGGGAGTTCTTCATGTCATTTTTCCTTTGCCTATTCTTCCTTTGCCCCCCACCCATCTCTTTTCCCCATAAAAAGTGTGAAGATAATGTTTGCATAGTGCTTACCAGATATTTAGAGCATTAGACTATTGTTACCCAAGATGAAAATCCAAATCTTTGCTGATCAGCAAAGGAAAATTGGGAGTTCATCTTTTAGTAGCTTCTGGACCAGGAGGGATGAGACCTGGGTTCTGGTCCAGGCTTTGCCTTTAAGAAGCTGAGTTCCTGTGGACAAGTCTTAAAATGGAATTAGGAGATATTGTCTGACTCTTTTTTTCTTCTATCTGGTTGCATCATTGTCTTTTGGCGTGTTGCTTTGCTGTGTAGGCTTTCTCTGCAATGCACTGGGCATCTCTCCGCACAGTGCAGGTCTGTGACACCTTTTTTCTTTTTTTACCAGGAGGTCCTGGGGATCAAACCTGGGTCCTCCATATGGTAAAGGGAAGATCAATTGCTTGAACCTCAGCTGCTTCCCAAGATGTTCTTTTGACAAAGGGATTTCACCTATCATGACTGATGAGTACCTAGTCTCTTTATTTCTGGGCCTCAGTGTGTCCATGTGTACGATGAGTGGAACTGATTTTTAAATTTGAATCAGGGCCCAAAGTGAGGGTGGGAGGTTGAGAAAGTAGAGACCAGGACGCTAAGTTTAATGTAATCACATCACAGTTTTGTAGAGGCCCAGCCCTAGATATAGGGTTGAATTAAGAACCTCTTGGGAATTAAACTCTATATGTTGCTTTCTTTTCATAGGTCCACCCTTGCTCTATAGTGGGGAAAAGTACAGAGACCTTGGAACACTTAGAGTTTGAGCCAGTGCAACACATGGCTCTACCACAATGTTTTAAAAGGAAGATAAAACCAGGATACCAAGTGAGCACTCTTTATAGTTGAGTATTCCAAGGTTGTGCAGTTTTGGCCAGCTTCATTCACTTTGCTTCATGTTCTCCCTCTCCCCAACCTCTTTTCCACTTCCCCCACCCCCACCTTTTTTGTAAAGCACAAGGGCATGCAGTTGGGTCTGGCTGGAATCAGCAGAGTGTTTGCCGTGTTTATCTGAGGAAGGACCCTTGGGTCATTGTCAAGGCAATTTTGATAATCCTGACAGATGTGGCCAGGGCAGACATAGAGGGCAGGTCTCTGACTCATCAGCCTCAGCACTGTTGGGAGTGAGGGGTGTGCTCATTTGCTCTAATCTCTGTTCAAAAAAGAGTTCTCAGATTTTCAGTTATAAGAACCCTGGGCCAAAAGAGTTTCATTAAAGCTTCATCTGGGAGTGGGAAAAAGACTCTGAAGGGCTGGGTGACTCCATGGCAGGACTGACAAAGATTCCATGCATGCATATACTGCATTGCTTCTTTACTCTCTGTCAGCATGTCTATTCACCCTCTGTGACACACAGAATATGAGTTCTTCAAGGCAGGGGATTGTTTCCAGTTCATTTCTCCCTCCCTCCTTCTCTTCCTCTCTCTTTCTTTTTATTAGGGAAATTGTAGGTTTACAGGAAAATCACATAGAAAATGGAGTTCGCATGTAAACTTCCCTCTCCCCATTATTATTATTTTTCATTTGTTTTTATTTTTATTTTTTTCACCTATTTATTTATTTTTTGGCTTTTTTATTGTCTTTTTTTTTTTTTTTTGCTCCTCCCACATCAACATCCCCTGTCATCAATAAGGTACATTCATTGCACTTGGTGAATACACCCTGGAGCACTGCCACATTGCATGGACCATAGTTTACATTGTAGTTCACACTCTTCCCCAGTCCATCCTGTAGGTTATGGCAGGATAAACAACGTCCTGCATCTGTCCCTGCAATGTCGTTCAGAACAACTCCAGGTCCCCAAAATACCCTGTATCACACCTCTTCTTCCCTCTCCCTGCCCTCAGCAACATTGGTGGCCACCATCTCCACATCAATAATACAATGTTTTCCATTGCTAGAGTCACAACAGTTCTATAGTAGAATACCAGAAAGTCCACTCCAAGCCATATTACATTCCTCCATCCTGTGGCCCTGGGATGGCGATGTCCACTCCACCTCTAAATCGAGAGGGGGCTTAGATCCCACATAGCTAATGGATTCTCCTGCTTGCAGTTGTAGATACTCTTGGTTCTGTGGTGTGGTGGTTGACTATTCTCACCTTCCCGTTAGCTGACTTGGTAAGTCCAATGAACCAAAGAGTAGATGTTGCAACTTTGCTGAGACTCAGGGCCCAGCTGGCATATGGACAGTCCAGAGATTTAAGTCTCCTGAGTATACACAAATCCCAGTGCCAAACACAGGTTTAGTAAAGGTGACAGAAGAGGCATGGATAGAGAGGTCACATCTGAGTCCAACTCTATCATAATCAGGAGCACAAATTCCAAAGTAGGGTTCACTGGCAAAGCAATGAACTCCAGAGCCATCTGTCATGACTGTAGAACCTGTGTGTCTCTGTAGCCCTCAGGAGCACCACTACCTGGGGTTGTATCTACTTTGGCTGTCTCTGGGATCCTGTTGAGATGTATGTAAGTGCAACCCTTCTGATGAACTCCCAAGTCATTTTGAAGTCTCTTAGCCATATAAACTCATTTGTCTTTACCATTTCCCTCTTTTATTTAAGGTATTTTTCTAGTTGCATCACCAGGTAGTGATGATAGTAATCGCTTAGTGCCAGGGAGACTCATCCCTGGGAGTCATGTCCCATGCTGTGGGGAAGGTAATGCATTTACATGCTGGGTTTGGCTTAGAGAGTGGCCACATTTGAGCAACATGGAGAGTCTCAGGCCTTTCCCCATTATTAACACTTTATATTAGTGTAGTATATTCGTTACAATTGATGAAAGAATATTATTATAAATGTACTATTAATTGTAGTCCATGGTTTAAAAAGGTTTCCTAGTTTGTGTTGTACAGTCCTAAGTGTTTTTTTTCCCCAAAGATTTATTTATTTATTTTTTTCCCCTCCCTCCATTGTCTGCTCTCTGTGTCCATTTGCTGGTGTCTGCTTATATTCTCATTAGGTGGCTCTCGGAACTGATCCCGGGACCTTCTGGAGCAGGAGAGAGGCAATCATTTTCTTGTGCTTCCTCAGCTCCCTTGTCTGCTGCGTCTCTTATTGTCTCTTCTCTGTGTCTCTTTTTGTTGCATCATCTTGCTGTGTCACCTATCTGTGTGGGCCAGCACTCCTGCATGGGGCAGCATTTCTGCATGGGGCAGCACTTCTGCATGGGACAGCACTCTGTGTGGGCCAGCTGGCCACACAGGCCAGCTTGCCTTTACCAGGAGGCCCTGGGTATTGAACCCTGGACCTCCTATATGGTAGATGGGAGCCCAACTACTTGGGCCACATCTGTTTCCCTGTCCTATGTGTTTTGTTTTGTTTTTTGTTAGCCATTTTTATTTTAGTAAGTGTATATAACCTTAAAATTCTTCTTTTAACCACATACAAATATATAATCCAAGGTGTCAACCACATTCACAATGTTGTGCTACCATCACCGCCATCCACTACCAAAACATTTCCATCATTCCACATAGAATCTCTGTACAATTTAATCATTAACTAACTCCCCATTCCCTACCCCATCCCACCCCTAGTAACCTATATTCTAGTTTTGACTCTATGAGTTTGCTTTTTCTAATTATTTCCTGTCAGTGAGATTATATAATATTTGTCTTTTTTGTCTGACTTATTTCACTCAACATGTCTTCAAGGTTCATCAAAACTTAGTTCCTTTGTACAGAAGAATAATATTCCATGGTGTATATATACATTTGTTTATCCATTCATCATGGACACTTGGGTTGCCTCCATTTTTTTTATAATTGCGAATAATGCTGCTATGAACATTAGTGTGCAAATATCTGTTTGAATTCCTACTTTCAATTCTTTGGAGTATATACTTAGCAGTGGGATTGCCAGGTCATATGGTAATTCTATACTTAACTTAGTGAGGAACTACTAAACTGTTTTCCATAGTGGCTGCACCATTTTACAATCTCACCAACAATAAATGTCTGTTATTATTTCTCCATATCCTCTCCAACACTTGTAATTTTTCATTAATAAAATAGTAGCCATTGAAGTGGGTGTGAAATGGTATGTCATTATGGTTTTGATCTATGTTTCACTAACGACTAATGATGTTGAGCACGTGCTTTGTGGCCATTTGTATATCTTCTTTGGAGAAAGTATTCAAGTCTTTTGCCCATTAAAAAAAAAATGGGTTGTTTGTTTTTTTGTTGGTTCGTTGTGTGATTTTTAAAATATTCTGGATATTAAGCCCTTATCAGATATGTAGTTTCCAAATATTTTCTCCCATTTGTATGGCTGCCTTTGATTTCTTTCAGCAATGTTCTGTAGTTTTCTATGTATAAGTTATTCATATTCTGGTTAAGTTGGTTTTTAGATATTTGATTATTTTTGTTTCTATCATAAATGAAATTGTTTTCTTGATTTCCTCTTAAGATTGTCCATTACCTGTGTGTAGAAATACTCCTGATTTTTGCATATTCTTCTACCCCGCCATTCATACTGAATTTATTAGCTCAAGTAGCTTTTTTTGTGGGGTTTTCAGGATTTTCTCTTATATTGTTCACATCATGTACACATAGGGAATGTTTTACTTCTTTCTTTCCAATCTGAGTGCTCTTTATTTCTTTTTCTTGCCTAATTACTCTGGCAGAACTTCTAGTACAGTGTTGAATAACAATGCTGACAGTGGGCATCCTTGTTTTGTTCCTGATCTTAGAGGGAAAGTTTTCAGTCTTTCTCCATTAAGCATGATATTAGCTGTGGGTTTTTCATACATGCCTTTTATCATGTTAAAGAAGATTCCTTCTATCCCTAGTATTCTAAGTGTTTTTACAAGGAAGCAGTGCTGGATTTTGTCAAATGCTTTTTCTACATCAATCAAAATGATAATGTAGACTTTTTTCTTTATTCTTTCAGTGTGATGTTTTACATTAATTGTTTTCTTTTGTTGAACCATCCTTGCATACCTTGGGTAAAGCCCACTTTATCATGGTGTATAATTCTTTTAATGTGCTGTTAGATTTGGTTTGCTAGCATTTTGCTGAGGATTTTTATGTGTACATCCATAAGAGATATTGGTTTGTAATATTCTCTTCTTGTGGTATATTTTTTGATTTTTAAAAATCATTTTATATTTATTTTAGAGCAGTTGTAGGTGTACAGAAAAATCATGCAGAAAGTACAGAGTTCCTAAATATCTCCCATCACACACATAGTTTTCCCTATTTTTAACAATTTTCAATATATGGTGACTTTGTTACATCTGATGAAACATTATTATTATATTATTAACTAAAGTCGATAGCTCTCATTGGGGTTCACTCTTGGAGTTGTACAGTTCCATATATATTTTTAAAAAATTATTGAAGTATATCCCTCATACATAAACATACATAAACAATAAGTATATCATAATAGTTGTGTACTTACAAAACATACATAACATCATACAGGGCTCTCATGCCTTACCCTACCACCAAATTCTTGCATTGTTGTGAAATATTTTTAACTAATCATTAAAGAGCATCCTCAAAATATTACTACTAAACAAAGTATCTTACATTTGGTATAGTTTTTCCCCCAACACACTCTATTATTATTATATCATTTATACATGAGCATACATAAACAGCAAGTGTAAAGTAAAAGTTGTGATCTTACAAAGCAAACATGCATACCATCATATAGGGATCCCATATATCACCCCACCACCAATACTTTGCACTGTTGTGAGACGTTTGTTACAAATTATGAAAGAATATCTTCAAAATCTTACTACTAACTATAGTCCTTATCTTACATTTGGTATATTTTCTCCATAACCCACCCTATTAAATATATTTTTATGACAGAAGTTGTAAAACATGAACATGTGCAGAATTCCCATACAACACCCACCTATCAATATACCACACCATGGTGGAATATTTGTTACAGATTATGAGATAATATCATCAGACTATTACCAGGTTGATAGCATACAGTTAGCACATTTTTTCCGTACTCCCCCATTATCAACTCAGTAAATCTTTGGCATAGATACATCAATATTACATTTCTGTTAACCACAGTCCACAAGTCACTCCAGTTGTATTTTTCATGCTTCTCCACATTCCCACCTCCCTGCAATAGTGATGTACATCTGCTCTAGTTCACAAAGGACACTTTTGCATCGGTACCATCAACCACAATTCTCATCCACCTCTGGGTTACTGTGTTATTCAGTACCTAGATTATTCTCTATTTTTCTTTCAGTTGGCATTTATATCCCTAGACTATCCTTTTCAGTCACATTCCAATTTATAAACCAACTGTTATTCACTGTAATTTGTTACCATCAACTCTATACATTTTACAGTACAGTTAATTAAAACTCCTATGTAGTTTAAACATCAGTAGTCCATCTCAGTCCCCCTATTATCTCCTTTAAGAATCCACCACACCATTGACCATGAGGTGCAGAGGTGCCCAAAGATGTACTTACCAAATGCAATGGATGTGTCATGATGATGGGAATGAGTGTTGCTGGGGGGGGGGGGGGGGGGAGAGGTGGGGTGGGGGTGGTGGGGTTGAATGGGACCTCATATATATATATTTTTAATGTAATATTATTACAAAGTCAATTAAAAAAAAAAAAAGAAGAGAATAAAAAAAAAAAAAAAAAAGAATCCACCACCTACCACCAGGTCTTGAAGATATTTTCCTACATTTTCGTCTAGAAGCTTTATGGTTCTTGCTTTTATATTTAGGTCTTTGATCCACTTTGAGTTAATTTTTGTATAAGGTGTGAGATAGGGGTCCTCTTTCTTTTTTTAGCTATGGATAGCCTGTTCTCCCAGCACCATTTGTTGAGTGGACTGTTCTGCAAAAGCTGGATGGGTTTAACAGGCTTGTCAAAAATCACTTGACCATAGATGTGAGGGGCTGTTTCTGAACCATTAATTTGGTTCCTTTGGTCTATGTATCTGTCTTTACAATAGTACCATGCTGTCTTTATCACTTTTGCTAGGTAATATGATTTAAAGTACAGAAGTGAGAGTCCTTCAAATTTGCTTTTCCTTTTTAAGATGTTTCTGGCTATTCAGGACTGCTTACTCTTCCAAATAAATTTGATAATTTCATTTTCCATTTATTTTTTAAAATGTTGGTGGTATCTTTATTGGGATTGCATTGAATCTGTATATCAATTTGAGTAGGATTGACATCTTAATGATATTTAATCTTCCAATCTGTAAGCATGGGATGTTCTTCCAATTATTTAGGAATTTTAAAATTTCTTTTAACAAGGAATTGTAGCTTTCTGAATACAAGTGCTTTACATCATTGGTGAAGTTTATTCCTAATATTTGATTTTTTTACTTGCTATTGTAAATGGAATTTCCCCCCCCCTCTGATTTCCTCCTAAGATAGTGCATTACTAGTATTTTTTAAAGCCTATTTCACCTGTAGAAGTATAGCTGCTCTGACTTTTTTTGTTGTTGTTACTGCATGTGTGAAATATCTTTTTCCAGTCGTTCACTTTAATCTCTTTGTATCCTTGGGTTTAAGGTGAATCTCTTATAGACAGCACATAGGTGGCTCATGTTTTCTTATCCATTCTGCCAGTCTGTGTCTTTTGATTGGGAAGTTTACTCCATTAACATTCAATGTTACTACTGTAAAGGCAGTTCTTAATTCACCCATTTTCACCTTTGGGTTTTATCTGTCATATTTTATTTTCACCACTCTTTTAACACTTTCAGTTACTTTTACTGGTAAAACCTTCATTTCTAGACTCTCTTCCAAGCCTCTCTTGTCTTTTCTTTTCAGACAGTAGCACACCCTTTAGTATTTCCTGCAAAGCCAGTCCCTTGGCTACAAACTCCCTGTTTCTTTTTATCTGTGAATATTCTAAACTCACCTTCATTTTTGAAAGACAATCTTGCTGGATATAAGATTCTTGGCTGGAAGTTTTTCTCTTGCAGTGTCTTAAAATTATCATACCACTGTTGTCTTGCCCTCATGGTTTCTGATGAGAAATCACACTTAATCTTATTGGGTATCCCTTATATGTTATGCATTGCTTTTCTCTTGCTGCTCTCAGAATTCTCTCTTTGTCTTTGGCATTTGACATTCTGATATGTATGTGTCTCAGAATTGGTCCATTCAGGTTTATTTGGATGGGAGTATATTGGGCTTCTTGGACATGGATATCTATGTCCTTTAATCGAGTTGGGAAATTTTCTATCATGATTTCTTCAAATATTCATTTTGCCCATTTTGCCTTCTCTTCTCCTTCTGTGACACCCAAGGAACATATGTTTGCATGTCTCTTGCTGTCATTCAGTTCCTTTAGAACTTGTTCAATTTCTTCCATTATTTTCTTCATCTGTTCTTTTCTAGTGTTCATTTTCAGAGGTCATTTCTTCGAGTTCACCAATCCTTTCTTCTGCCTCCTCAAATCTGCTATTATATGATTCCAGGGTATTTTTAATTTCATTGATTGCACCTTTGATTCCCATAAGATCTGCTATTTTTCTATGTATGCTTTCAAGTTCTTCTTTGTGCTCATCCAATGTCTTCTTAATATCCTTAATCTCTTTAGCCATCTCATTGAATTTATTAAGATTTGTTTGAACATCTATGATTAGTTGTCTCAACTCCTTCATGCCCTTTGAAAGCTTATCTTATTCCTTTAACTAGGCCATATCTTCCTGTTTCTTGATGTGGATTGTAATGTTTGTTAGTGTCCTGGCATCTGGCATACTAGATGTATTTATTCTGGGTGCAGTTTCTCTCTTTAGTTTAGGACTTTCTTGCCCTTTTTCCCTTGCTGGTAGTGGGAGCCAAGGATGTAGTTGGTGCTATAAGCTATGGAGCCTCAAGCTGTCCTTATTGCCCCAGGGACTGATGAAGCTTCCCCCAAGTTTCTCCTTTGCCAGGTTCAGGGACAGAGCCACAGTCCTGTGTAATAATCCAAGTCATTCAGGCCTGGACTGTAGTTACCCAGAGAAACTGATGAAACTTCACTTCCCTTTCTTCCCTGCCTAGGTCAGGGATGGAGTTGCAAGTGTGGGCAGCAATCTATGCCATAGGCTTCTGACTATTAAGTCTGTGCCAGCCAAATATGCCTGCAGTTACTCAGAGAGACTGGTGCAGGGCCTGCCAGCTTCCTCTCTGCTGTAGATGGGGCTGAAGACTAAGCTAGGTCTGCAGGTTGATCTCAGTGAAAGAAGCCAGTCCCTACATTTACTGTGATTTTCAGTCAGCCCAGCTTTCCCTCATGCCTGTGCATAGTCAAATGGTGGCTACTGGCCTCTTTTTGAGTTGGACAGGTTCAAATACTAGCTGTTCTTAGGGTTATAATTTAGTCAGTTGAATTTACTAATGAGTAGCTGAAGTTGGTCACTAACCATCTCTTCATCCTCTGTGTTTGGGAAATGGAGCTTCCAATTCCAGCTACTGAATAGCTCCTAAGGCAGCTTGCACCCCCAGAGTAGGACAATCACTGGCCTCTGAGGTGTGGCCTCTATTTTTCTGGAGAGGCTGGTGCATATTCCTCCAGCTTCCTCCCTGCTGGAGGTGGGGCTGGGGCTTAGGCTAGAGCTGCAATCTGAACTGGATGGGAAAAAGCCAGTCCCTATGAGCACTGTGAGTTTCAGTCTGCCCTGCTTCTAAGGTGTGAGGGGTAGCATTAAGATGATGACTATCAGTCTCTTTCTGACTTGGACAGATTCAAATATCAGCTGTTCTTAGGAGTATACTTTAGCCTGCTGAATTTACTAATCAGTAGCTCAAGTGTATGCCCAACCATCTCTTCCTTCCCCATTTTTGAGAAGTGGAGCTTCCAATTCCAACTGCAGAATAGCTCTTGAGGCAACTTGTCCTGCTAGTGGAGAATGGGCACTGGCCTCCATGGCATGGAGTGCTCTACTTAAAATTTTCTCTGCAGATGGGCAATCTCCTCCTTCCATTCCTTCAAGGATGTTGCAGGATGCTCTTCTGGTCTCCTGGAGACCCCAAACAGGTGCTTTAGATAGCTCTGGGTGATTACTGTCTGCCCTGTAGCATGAACTGACTCTAAGAACTCTTTACTCTACCACTATCTTGTTGGTTGTTCCTCTAGGTCTATGTTTTTGTTTTTTTTAGTGACATTTCTCATTTTTACCACTTTCAAATATGCAATTCTGTGGTGTTAATTACATTCACAATGTTGTGCTATCATCAGCACCATCCAGTACCCAAAATTTTCCATCCAAACAGAAACTGTATACCAATTAAGCATTACCTCCCCATTCCCCACTCTCATCCCTGCTCCTGGTAACCTGTATTCTAATATTTGCCTATGAATTTGCTTATTTTATTTATTTCCTGTAAGTGTGATCATATAATTTTTGTCCTTTTGTGTCTGGCTTATTTCACTCAACATGATTTCTTTAAGTTTCATCCATGTTGTTACAACTATCAGACCTTAATTCCATTTAACAACTGAATAATATTCCATTGAATACCACATTTTGTTTATCCATTCATCAGTTGGTGGATACAGGGGTTGCTTCCACCTCTCGGCTATTATGAATAATGCCACTATGAACATCAGTGGGCAAATATCTGTTTGATCCCAGCTTTCAATTTTTTTAGGTATACACCTAGAAGTGGGATTGCTAAGTCATATGGTAATTCCATACTTAACTTTCAAAGTCTCATGGTATCTTTGTCTGGCTTTGGTATGAGGGTGATAGTGGCCTCATACAATGAGTTAGGGAGTATTTCCTTTCTTCAAATTTTTGGATGCATTTGAGTGGGTGTTATTCTGGGGATGTTTGGTAGAATTCCCCAGTGAAGCCATGTGGTCCTGAACTTTTCTTTATTGGGGGTTTTGATTACTGATTCAATCTCTTTACTAGATATTGGTTTGTTGAGATCTTCTATAACTTCTTGAGTCAATGTTGGTAATTTGGGTATTTTTAGGAATTTCTTCACTTCCATTATCTAATTTTTTTGGTATACAGTTTTTACAGTACCTTCTTACTCTATTTCTCTGGGGTCATTAGATGTGTCCCCCTTTTCGTTTCTGATTTCAGTTATTTAAGTCTTCTATCTTTTTATCAATCTAGCCAAAGATTTGTTGATTTTTAAAAATCTTTCCAAAGAACTTTTGGTTACTTTTATTCTATTTTTGTTGTTTTCATTGTTCTCCATTTCATTTTATTTCCACTCTAATTTTTGTTATTTCCTTCCCTCTGCTCTTTTTGGGTTTAGTTTTCTCATCTTTTTGCAGATCCTCAAGTTTTGAGATTAGGTCTCTGATTTGAGATCTTTCTTCTTTTTTAATGTAAGCACATAAAGCTATAAATTTCTCTTCAAGCACAGCCTTTGCTGCATTCCATAAGTTTTGGCATGTTATGTTCATTTTCATTTGCCTCCTAATTTCCTTTGTGATTTCTTCTTTGTCCCATTGATCATTTAAGAGTACATTGCTTAATTTCTACATATTTGTGAATTTTCTTTTTCTCCCTCTGTTACTGCTTTAGCTTCATTCCATTGTGGTCAGGGAAAATACATTGCTTGATTTCAATATTTTTGAATTTATTGAGACTTGTTTTATGACTTAATTAATGGTCTGTCCTGGAGAATGATCCATATGCACTTGAGAAGAAAGTATATTTTGCTGCTGTTGGGTGAAGTGTTCTATACATGCATTATGTGTTGTTGGTGTCAAGTGTTTTTCAAGTCCTCTATTTCCTTATGTATCTTCTGTCTAGATGCTCAACCTGTTATTGAAAGTGGTGTATTAAAATCTCCTACTATTAAAATACAACTGTCTGTTTCTTCAAATCTGTCAATATTTGCTTCATATATTTTGGGTCTCTGTCTTTATGTACATATGTATTTACAATTATGTCTTTTTGTTGAATTTGACCCCTTCTAACAGTTGTTTTAAACTAGAAAAGTTGTAGGTTTACATAACAGTAATTTAAAAAATACAGCACTCCCATATACCTACCTATTGTTCACATTTAGCATTGGTGTGGTATCTTTGTCCCAACTGATGAAGGAATATTAAAATATTACTTCAACTAGTCCATACTTTGCATTAGGCGCATTTATTAATATAAAGTCTATTTTGTCTGATATTTGTCTATCTACCCCAAATCTCATTTGTTTACTACTTGCATCATATATTTTTTCCATCCTTTCACTTTCAACATACTTAGTCTTTGAATTGAAGGTAAGTTTCTTATAAATAGCATATAGTTGGGTCATGTTTTTTCTAACGTGAATGTTTTTTTGCCAATCTCAGCCTTTTGACTGAAGTTTTAATCCACTTACATATTCTTCTAACATTTTGTTATTTTGCCTTTGTAAGTCTTAGATCTTTTTTGTTCCTCAATTCTTCCATTAAGGCCTGCTTTCATATTTATCTGATTTTTCATATTGTACCATATTGAGTTCCTTCACATTTATTTCTAGTTATAGTTTTCATGTATTATCTTTGTAGTTACCATGGGGTTAAAATTTAACATCCTAAATATATAACAATCATATTTAATTTGATACCAACTTAACTTCAGTAGCATACACATACACTTCTACTTTTTTATTTTTAAATATTTAAAATTTTATTTATTTTTTAGTTTTTCTTTTACACTTTTCTATACCCTCTGCCCCCACCTATTTTTGTACTTGTTACAAATTATGTCTTTGTAAATTGTATGTCCCAAACCATAGATTAATCATTGCTGTTTTTGCACTTGCATTTTAGTACCTGTAAGAAGTAAGAAATGGAGTTACATACCAAAAAATTGAATACAATAATACTGGCATTTATAATTACCCATATTGTTACCTTTACTGGCGGTCTTTATTTTTTAATACTGCTTTGATCCATCCTCAAGTGTCTTTTCCTTTCAGTCTGAAGATTCCCTTTAGCATTGCTTGTAGGGCAAGTCTAGTGGTAATGAATTCCCTCAGGTATTGTTTATCTCGGAATGTCTTAATTGCTCCCTTGTTTTTGAAAGAAAGTATTGCCAGATATGAAATTCTTGGTTGGCAGTTGTTTTCTCTCAGTACTTTAGGTGTTTCAACCCTTTGTCTCCTTGCCTTCAGGGTTTCTGATGAGAAATTGGCACTTTATCTAATTGAATGCCTTTGTTTATAACATGTTGTTTTTCTTTTGTAGCAAGTTCACTGATTCTTTATTCCACTAGCTCCAAACTGCTGTTGAAACCCTCCTGGGAACATTTGATTTATTGTGGTCTTCAACTCTAGTACTACTTTTTGGGTCCTTTAAAATTTTTCTGTCTCTTTATTGAGATTCTTATAGTATTTATTCATTGTCTTGCTGATATCCTTTAGTTCTTTCTCTGTATTTTCCTGCTTCTCCTTGAGCATATTGAGGAAAAAAAACTTGTAAAAAAGCATTTGATATGTCCTCATCCTGGTATTCTTTGTGGATATTTTCTAGATTTTTATCTGCTTTCTTTGAATGGGCCATAATTTCCTGTTTTTTTGTCTTGTAATCTTTGGTTGCAAATTGTACATTTTAATATTTTTAAATGTTAACTCTGGGATTTAATTCCTGAGCTGTCTATTTCTTGAGTTTGTATCCAGCTAGTGATATGACAGATTTTTTTGAGTGCCAGGAGCTAAGAAAACCAAACAAACCAATACAAAAAACCGTGCTTCACAATCTTTGCAAATTCACTTTGCATTGGCTGGTGTTCTTCAGAGTTCAGCCCTCTCATCAGGGTCAGCCCAAGGCAAATACCAAGTGCAGGTACTCGCATCTTTTCTGGGTCTATGTGTTGTCTTGGACTTGGGCTTGCCAGAGGCCTTAGTCATTCCCTTGTGTATAGGAATTTGACTGCTCCCACTACTCCCCAGGTAACAGACTTTTTTTCTCTCCCATTTGCTCTCCCATAGCACTTAAAGTAGGCAAGGCTTTAGTTTTGAGGAAGAGTACTGTCTTTAAGACTTCTCTACTGCCTTTGCCCAAAGCAAGTTTGACCAATGTCTGTCCTCAGAGCCAGGCCCCCATTAATTTGAAGTAGTTGATCAAAAGCAGTGATCAGCAATTGGATGATTCACCCTTGTACCTTGGGGAATGAGGCCTTTATAGCCAACTCTGGTATACCAGCAGGCTATACCAGGAGCCAGGGTCGAGGACCTCACTGCTATCTGCCACAAAGCTCAGAGATGGGTGATGGTAGCTGCTGCTTGGAGAGTGAAACTCAACATTGTTTACCACAATTTACCAGCTTCTTCCTCTTGTTCTTCCCTGGATGCTGCACAGTGTTTTACTAGACTCCAGAGTTACAAAATAGTAGATTCAGATAGTTTCTGTTGTGGTAGAGGGACTGATTCCTGGAGCTTCCTAGTTGGCTGTCTTCCAACAATCTTCCTCCAGTTCATTTGTTGATTTCTCTAACGTTATGCACTGTATCTAGGCACTTAATAGGAATTTAATAACTGTATGCTGGACAAATGAAGAGGTGGCCATATAGCAGAGAGGTGCTAGAGAGATGTGCAAGTCTACTTCTGATGGATACAGATTGAATAAAGTTAGGAATGAGTTGAGTAAAGGGACTGGGGGCTTCTATGACAAGACATAGAAGGTAGGGAAGGTGGTGGAGCAGGATGAGGATGCCAGGCCTTGAGTGCTGGCCAAGGCTCTTGAGCATGTAGTGAACACCATGAAACTCAATTCCAAGAGGAAGAAATCTGTCACTAAAATGTGTGGAGAGGGTCTGGAGGCAGGGAGGTCCTCAAGGAGAGTTAACACATCTTCATAAAAAGGTAAGCAGGGTTAGGGGAACCTAAGAGAGATCTGGTACTGTGGGCTATTCATCTGGTCAGGAGCACAGGCAGGAGAGAGATTACAGTGCTTAAATAGTTGAGCACCAACTTGTACATGAATGTTAATAGCAACATTATTTATAATAGAAAAAAAAGAATGAAAAAAAAAAAAAAGGAAACAACATAAATATCCACCAATTGATGAGTAGGTAAACTGTGGCATATCTATATTATGGAATATCATTTGGCAATAAAAAGGGACAAAGTACTGATACATGCTACAACATGGATGAACCTTGAACACATTATGCTAATTGAAAGTAGCAAGCACAAAAGACCACGTATTGTACGGTTCCCAGAATAGGCAAATCCACAGAGATGGAAAGTAGATTCGTGCCAGGGGCTGGGGTGAGGTATTGGAGAGTCACTGTTAACAGGTATAAGGTTTCTTTTTAGGCTGATGAAAATACTCTAGATTTTTACAGTGATGATGATTATATAATTCTGTGAATATACTAAAAAACAACTGAATGATACCATTTAAGGGTGAATTATATGGTTATGAATTATATGTCAATAAAGATTTCATTGAAAAAAGAATTGAGTACCTGACCTAATGGTTTGAGAGTCTCCTGGGCTTTGGAGGAAGGGCCATAGGTGTCCTAGAGACTAAGAATGAACCAACAGATCCTTAAAGCAGGATGTGTATATGCAAACCAATTCACAAAGCTGCAGGATGCCTGGCTTCCTTTTCTTTCCATTTATTCCAAATGCGAGTTGGTCAGGCTTGCTTTTTGGCCTTGGTCCTCTGGATTCTGAAGAATGCTCCACAAGTCTCCCTAGCTCTTGCCAGCTGCATGCTTGTGAAGCAACCTTAGAGCGGGGTTGTCTCCTGCTCTTTTTCCATGTGGTCAGAGATCTCTAAGAAGTATCTCTTTCAGGTTTTCTTTTTTGCCTCTATTTCTCTAGGGCTTGCTTTCTGCTGGAGGACAGTTTGGACCCTGATGTGAGCCATGTGAGCCATGATGCCATTAGGAAGACCTGAATAAAAGGGGGAAATGGAAAGGACGAATGAGTTTATATGGCTATGAGTCTCCAAAAAGAGCCGGGAGGTTATCAGAGGGGTTGCCCTTATGCACACCTGAGCAGAGTCCCAAAGACAGATAAAGTAGATACAATCCCAGGTATTGGTTCTTCTGAGGGCCACAGAGACCCACAGATCCTGTGGTCATGGCAAATGGAGTTCAGCGCCATGTCAGTTGGCCCTACTTTGGAGTTTCTGTTTCTGTGTGATGGAGCTGGACTCAAATGTGATCTTTGCCCTGTTACTTTTACTGGATCTGTAGTTGGTGCTGGGGTTTAATGTATACCCAGGGGACCTGAATCTCTGGACTGTCCATGTGATAGCCAGCTCCTGAGCCTCAACAGACTTGCAACCCCTACACTGTGGTTTATTGGATTTACCCCACTCAGCTAACAGGGAGGTGAAGAAGGTCAACCACCACACCAGGGAGCCAAGAGTGCCTATAACTGAAAACAGGAGAATTGCATACAGCATCCATGTGGAATCTAAGCCCCCTCTTGATGTAGATGTGGAGTGGACATAACCATTCCAGGGTCCACAGGATGGAGGAATAGAGTATGGATTAGAGTGGACTTACTGATATTCGATTCATGAACTATTGTGATTAGTAATCAAAGAAAACGTGGCATTGGTGTGGAGAAAGTGGCCATGGTGGCTGCTGGGGGTAGGGAGTGGGAGGAAGAGATGTGATGTGGGGGCATTTTCAGGGGTTAGAGTTGTCCTGGGTGGTGCTGCAGGTACAGTTACCAGACATTGTATGTGTTCCATGGCCCACTGGGTGGACTGTGGGAGAGTGTGGGCTATGGTGTGGACCATTGACCATGAGGTGCAGCGGTGCTCAGAGATGTATTCACCAAATGCAGTGAATGTCTCATGATGATGCAGGAGGTTTTTGTTATGGGGGAAGGAGTGGAGTGAGGGGGGTGGGGGGTATATGGGGACCTCATATTTTTTTAATGTAACATTAAAAAAATAAATAAAGAAAAAAAAAAAAAAAGGAAGAGAGTCTACCCTGGAAGCTACCAGTGTTGTGCCGGTAAACCAGCTCTCTGGAAAAAAGTTTAAGTAACTACCAAACGTCAGAGCTAGGCCTAGAGCCCCTGTCTGTCTGATTCCAAAGCTGGTGCTCTTAATTGCTGGGTTGCTTATGATTAAACCCAGCAGGATGCACCTGAAGAGTTGGTGGAAGAACCACCAGGGTCTCCTTGTCAGAGACAACTGGGTACAGTGTACTGGACTCAGTTCAGACCAGTTCTCAAGAGCTGATATGCTCCTCTCTTCCCTACCCCATGTTCAGTGGCGTCATCATTAGTAGTTTGAAATCCTCCATGGTGGAGGATTTAAAATAACATCCACTTTCTCTACTTAATTTAGTGCAAGATGCCTGTTGGTCTGTGCCATTTCCTTCCTGAAGGACTTACAATCTGGGGCTTGGGAACTAATGTGAGTGTTTTGAGTAAGTAGGTCAGCCCAGTGATTATGAGCAGCAGCTTTGGAGTCAGAGAGACAGGGGCTCTAGGGCTGGCTCTGACATTCATTCTTTACTTAGCCATTCTAAGCCTCTCTTTTCTTATCTGCACAGTGGAAATACTGTGAGTACCTTCCTCATAGGTTTAATATGAGATAATGTACATGGAGTTCTTGCACAGTTCTTGGCCCATGAATATTCAACAAGAGCTGTTGGCATGGTTCTTTTTATTTATTTATTTTTAAAGATTTATTTATCTCCCCTTTCCCCCTCCCCAGTTGTCTGTTCTCTGTGTCTATTCGCTGCATCTTCCTCTTTGTCCGCTTCTGTTGTTGTCAGCGACATGGGAATTTGTGTTTCTTTTTGTTGTGTCATCTTGTTGTGTCAGTTCTCCGTGTGTGTGGCGCCATTCCTGGGCAGGCTGCATTTTCTTTCACACTGGGCAGCTCTCCTTACAGGGCGCACTCCTTGTGCATGGGGCTCCCCTATGTGGGGACACCCCTGCATGGCACGGCACTCCTTGCATGCATCAGCACTGCGCGTGGGCCAGTTCCACACGGGTCAAGGAGGCCTGGGGTTTGAACCGCGGACCTCCCATGTGGTAGATGGACATCCTAACAACTGGGCCAAGTCTGCTTCCCAGCATGGTTCTTGATGATGATGATGATGATGGTACAAGTTCTCTGGCCCATCACTCTCCCTTGATGAATACCTCACACCAGATCTAGTTCCTTTTGGAGAGCACAGTGAATGGCTTTCTAGCCTGGGCATTGAAGTGGTAATATTAGAAAAGGAGAGAAAATTTTGTTGACAAGTTCATGGGGATGTGCATAGAAAACAAGCTCCTGCATTTGCATATGATTTAGTTTCTCTAGTCAAGAAAATGCTAATGAATGTGATTAAATGGTGATGCTTAATTCTGTAACTTAAGAGGGAAAAGAAGTCATTAGCTATTTGATTATTATTATTAATACAGAAGCCAATCAAGCTTATTTGTAGAGGCTGATTAAAAGTGAATGTCCAAATGAAAACATTGGGTTTATTTTAATGAAAGTTGGAGCCTCCAATACTTAAGATGATCATCTGTGGTTCCACAATAAGTTAAAAGTGATTAAATTATTAGTGGTATTTCAACAGGAACATGTGTATATTTTGTCTTTGTCTCTCTAGTTAAGCATGGAGAGTGGAGATTCCCAAGTGTAATAAAAGGAACAATAAAACTAATAAATAATTAATTAATTGAAATAATAAAACAATAAAACCTTTAAATTTTACTTACATATCAGTAGTTTCATTCAATAACTTTTGTTCCTTCTCTGACAGTCACATGGATTTTTACAAGTTCTGACAAAACTTGATAGAAAAGTCTCAACTACAGGGATAAAGTTGAATTAGCTCAGCATCAGTCATTCTTTATCAGCTTACATCTTTTCATGAGAATAAACCCTTAAAACTAGCTTAAATTTAAGACAGCAGATCCTAGTAGGTCATAGGGGAGCTTAGCAGAAATATATTGCCTAATTTTTGGTCATGTGTCCTTCAGTCACTGCTAAGACCTCAAATCTTTTAGTGATGGCATACCTTGTCTTAGGAAATATGTGTTATCTGGTGGATCTTTGGCAAAGAGGTGCCAATTGTCCCTTCTTTCCTATGCTTTCAGTTGCTCCCTTTCTCCTGTCTCTTCCTTTTCAGCCTTAGACTCCACCATCTTAAAATCCCTCCCTTGACCCAAGAGCTCCTCTTTTTCTCCTTATGTCCACTGCCAAACTTCTAAAAAAATGTAGCTTGTTATCTGCTGCTTCTGCTTCCTATCCCCTCATTTACTCCTCATTGTCCAACTCCCCCACTGAATTTGGTCTTGGAAAGTCAACAAAGTCCTCTTGGCCCAAACCAGTCCTTATTCTTCCGGATCATACGGTACTACTCACTATCCCTTTCTTTTTTTGATATACTTTGTTCTTTTGGATTCTGGATCCCTACCTTTTAAAATTTTCTTGGTTGCTTAAGCAAATATCATGCAATGGGTTGTTTTAAACTGCTAGAATTTATTAACCCACAGTTTTGAGGCTAAGATAAAGTCCAGATCAAGGTGTCATCAAGGCAATGCTTTCTTCTTGATCACTGGCATTCTGGAGCTGGCTGCTGGTCATCCATGGTCCTGGACTTCTCTGTCACATTGCTATGGCAATGTACATAGCAGCCTGGCCTCTCTGTTTTCTTCTAGATTCCCCTGAAGTTCAAATCCCATGGTTTTCTGTCTGTCTGAATTTCATACTGCTTATACAGGACTCCAGTAATAGGATTATGGCCCATCTCAAATTGGCTGGGACACACTGTAACTGAAGTAACCTCATCAAAAGGACCTGCTTACAATGGTTTCACACTCATAGGAATGGATTAAGTTTAAGAACTATTTTTCTAGGGTATATACAGCTCCAAACCACCACAATGCCCTGTCCTGGTTTCCCTTTTAATTCTCTGCCTACTCCTTCTCTGCATCCCCCTCCTCCTCCTGTCTCCCAGATGCAGGGCTTACCTAAGGACTGGTTTGCAGCTGGCTTCCATTGCCACTCTCTCTGGCATAGTCATGGCTTTAATATGACCTCTGAGCAGATGACTCCCCATCTTTATTTCTAGTCCAGAACTCTTTCCCAATGCTAGGCTGATTTTCTAACTGCTTGTAGGCTATCTCTTCCTAAAGTTTCCAGAGCAATCCCAAAGTTGCTATGCCCCACAATGAACTCATGTTCACCCCTCCCAAACCTGCTCCTACTCCCAACCCAATGCCAAAGCCTATTCATTCTCTCTCTTGCATTACATCCTTAATCCAGGCCCCTCATTATTACCTCCTGCCTCCACTGCCATCAGTTAAGTACCCTGAAGTGTGGTTCTGATCACATGACTCTCCTCATTACCCTTCCCATTCATGGCTTACTGCAAACATTCATTGAACAATTTTCATGTGCCAAACACTGTGCTTGATGTTTTGCCTGTTTTATCTCATCTAATGCTCACATCAGCCTGTGAGGTAGGATTTTGTCAGGTCCATTTTACATGACATAGGGGCCCTAAAAGGATCCTAATTTGTGGTTATCATGTCTGGGCATGTCAGAAGGATCTGAGTCATTCTATTTTTTCAATCTCATATCCTGCTTTTTTCTTCATTCACTAGAAAAATGTAACCATGCTCTCTTCCTCATACATGCTCTATTGTCTCCTGACTTTGTGCTGGTCCTGTTTCTCCATGCCTAAAGTCCTTCTTCCCTTTCTCTACATATACAAAATTCAGACCTTCCTTCTTGGCGGCCTATTCCAGGAAAGCTTTCACAATCCTCACCATCCATATCCATTTCCTCCAAATGGCCTTATGGCCTTATCTGTACCCATCTGAGCAGATATAACTTTCTACTTGAATTAAAGGTACCAGAATGCTATGCATGTCTGTTCTCCCTTGCTTAGCTCTAAACTCATGGAGGGTAGAATCCTGTATTTTCACCTAGATAACCATGTTGCAATAGTAGGAGTTTGTTAATTATTTATGATATGAATGAATGAATGAATGAGTAAATGGTATGAAATAATTAGAATGCTAAGTTTTAGGGAAGTCCTCCAAATTCATGAAGTCACCAAAATTTATTTTTTGGATGTCTAGGTACTCCTTGCTGGGCCTATTTTTTTTTTTTTCACAGTGCTTCTTTGCTGCTCTGGTCCTCTTCCTCACTTCTATCAGCTCTGTGCCCCTAGGCAAGTCATGTAAACTTTCTGAGCCTCATCTCCTCTATTATAAAGTAGGTATCTTGTACTGATGCCCTAGGTTGTTGTGAGGATTAAATAAAGTAATCCTTCATATACATGGATGCATATATGTGTGTGTACATTACATGTCTATTATAGCGCTATGCACATACACCCTCAATAATTGTTAGTTTATTTCCTCTCCATTTTTTCCCTTTAAAAACTTGCTTTCACATCAAGGTTTCAAAGACTAATAAGATGTTTATTGTTCTGTAAGTGTACAACTTCTCTAATAAAGAAAAAATAAAAAATAAAAAATAAAAAAATTTAAAAATCCAAAAGATGTTTAATGAGTTACTGTTTTTTGGGGGTTTTTGCATTTTAGCCTAGGAAATTAACTACATCATCCATTCCTTTACTCTATATCAATGGATTGTTTTTGTGGTCCTCTTTGTGCTCCAGGAATTGTGTTAGCTTTAACAGTTATATCCTAAGTAACAAAATATTTGGGGTCAAATATTCTTGAAATTTTACCTAGTGGGTTCGAACCTAAACACAAACATAGTGAGATGCTTGAATTGTCTTAGCAACATGTTTCACCTCAAAATCTCAGGGTATCTTTTCTCTCTGAAAATGTGTCTCTTGGTAGAATGCCTAACTACTTTCTGGTCACCAGAGCCGAGAACTTTATCATCTCTGAAGGCAAGGACAGGAGGAAATATGCTCAGGAAAGACAGCATACCAAACAATGGCATCTTCCCAAATGCTGCTGTTTTGTCCTGACAGGGTCTGTTTTTGCAGTGAACCTTTTTGACGGAGGTACATTGGGCATCATTTTTCTAAGGGTCCCGGGCCTCACGATAAAATGATTCAGAATAGGCTGTGATGAGAGGGACCGTGAAGAGCCAGTGATTTCTTTGGGGCTGCTTTAGCCATAACAGAGATAGGACTATCCTCAGATCTGGGGAATTCAGGGACAAGGCGTAGAAGGTCTGGGGTCACAAGAAGGGTGTGGATGATTAGAGCAAGGGCACAGTCTTTCCAGGGTGCTTGGCACTTTTTATCCAAAGAGCCAAAGTTTCATCTCAGTCTCCTGATGAAAAGAAGAACTGGCATAATTTCATCCCATTTTACAGGTGAGGAACTGAGAAGCACAGAGAAATTCAAGGCAGGTCTTGTCTGGCCCCAGTTTACCTGTACCTCCTTATTGTTAGGACCTTAGTATCACCTTCTGCAGCAATGACACCACCCTTTTGTCACTTTCCAATTATTACATGGTTCCCTCCCAACTCTGGTCTAGAAGATGGAGGTATACAGATCCCAACTGACAGATGAGAAGGCTATAGCTCTAAAAGCTTACCTGCTTAGTCATGGCAAGCCTGGGACAGAATTTAGGCATCTGGACAACTGGGGTCCATCTCCCTGACTTCCCTACCCTTCAAACTTTAGGGAGGTGCGGGTCTTAGGGGGGTCCCTAAAAATGAACATTAATCTCTGCTCCTAGAACAGAAGACAGAGTGGGTGGAAGAAGGAAGAAAGGAAGTGCTATCCACCCACCAGGCTGCATTTTTGTCTTACATGAGGATTCTTCTCCTGGCAACTCATCACTTTCCAGAGTCAGCATTTAGCGATGGTTGTAAAAACACAAACAATTTAGCATACAGCACTCTGAACTGTAAACTCTGGGAAATAGGATCTGGGGAAGATTTAAGTGGAAAGGACAACTGCTCTATAGACATAACAAGAATTCATTAGGCTCCACAGATAAAGCAGATAAAAGATTCGTAACCACATGTAGGAAGGGAAAGGAAAATCCTAAATCATTAAGATATAATGAGGTCCTGCCATAACTCACTGCTCAGCATGTCCTCAGGGACTCTGGCTCAAGGATTCAAAGGGAGGAAGGCTCCAGTGTCCATCGTTTTGGATTAGAGCATGTGTGCTAGGGATTTAATATTATCTACCCAATAGTATGATTTCCCCTTTAATAATTTCTTTTTGTCTCTATATATTGTTATTTGTTTTCCTTTGCTCCTTCCCCTTTCTCCTCTCTACTTTTCCCTCCTCTCCCTTAAAAAAAACACAAAACTTCCTGTTCTTTCTCTTCTATTGTCACTCACCTCTGACTTTGCCATCTATCTCCCACCTTGTCTCATTTTTATTCCCCACCTTCCTCAGACTTTCCTTGGCTCCACTTTCTTACTGTCATCTCCTACCACCTTGTGTACTCTGCCTATGGAATTCAGTGATTTTCCTGCTCTGCTGGGTGCAGGCAGTGGGTGGGTGCTGAGTTGTGTTGCACTCTTTGTCTCTCTCACTTATGTTTCTTTCAGCATTTTGGATGACTGAGAGAAGCAAGGGCTAGAGCATAAAATAACCCACTAGTTCGATCCTCAGTTGTATGTTTTTATCATTAATCAGATGTCCTTGGATTTCTATGTAAAAAACAAACATAAGTAGGCTGAAAAATATCCTACTGTTTCTTTGGGAATTCAAAAGGACACAATTGGAAAGAATATTAATTGTTATGAAAAGCAAAGTGCCTGTTTCTCACCCCACACTGATTTAGCATGGATTTTTTCTGAAGAGAATGCTGGTGTGGTACTCTCCTCTCTTGTTCTCCAGCCTTCTCCCAGAAGAGATGTAAGAGATTCTTAAGAATCGACAAATATTTTATTGGAATTTTTTATAGTTTTGGAAGTAATTGCTTGTACGTGGAAATGAAGAAAGAAAGAACTTTGGAGAAATGTTATGCCACTTTCAGTAAATCCAAAGGGAGGGAGAGTGGGTGCTGTTATATGTTAGAGGAGAGACTGCCCAGAGAACAAGCTATGTGTGTTGTTTCTGCAGCACCTTGATGATCCATTTCAATCTCGTGAGTTTTATAAAATTGTTGGCAAGATTGTAGCAAATGAGAATCCATATTCCCTTTCACAGCCAGGCTCTGGATGCACCCTTTACACATTCAAGCACAATAAAAGCAATTTTCCATACAGCAGGGGGCTGCAATTTGAGTATTGTAATGATTAGTGATTCCATCCAGTTGTACTGACTTTCTGCTCATTTTTATATATTAAATATTAAAAAGGAAAGGGAGAAAACTTGAGTGGGCTGTTTGACATTCCAAGAGGATCTTTCATACAGATAAAACACATGAGAAATCTAGGATGTTAGAAATTGAGGATAAAAAAGAGAAAGAGAGGAAGAAAAAGAAAATAATCCTGAGGGAAATGGTCCCCAAATTCTCCTCATTGTTAATAATGTGTGTATACTTTCTCAGATGTTTGGTGAGCTGGTTCCATATTAAATGAGCTTCATCTCCTCCCCAGCCCTGTCTTCTCTCCTCTTTCACTTTCCTTCCTTCTTATTTTCCCCACTGGCCTCACTTCTTCTCTCCTTCTCCTTTACCTCTTCTCTTTTCCTCCAGAAAGAAGCTGTAAAATGCCTTCCGAAGAGGCAGATACTATAATAGCGCCTGGTTGTCATGGAAACACACAGATTCCGAAACCTTGAGTCCTGCCACAGTGATCTGGGATCAAGGTCTGCTTGGGACAGAGGCCGAGGCTGTGCCTGAGGTTTTTGGTTAAGGGAAACCAGGAGACGTAAAATCATCTGAGCGGCAGGTCTGTGTCCAAAGGATGAGGCCAGAAAAATGGCATCTAAATTGTTGTTACTTTTGTTTTACCCTCCTCATAATTACATTTACTGTTAGATACACTGGTTGTGAAGGTAAGGGGTTGAAAAATGGTAATAATTACAGTATTTTCTCATGTTTTCATACTATTCTTTATATGTAAAATGCTGGTTCCTGTCTCTGAGGAGAGGTCAGAGTTTGAAGAAATTTTTGCCAACTCTTCCATATCAAACCTGGTGTAAACAATTGCTGTTTTAATAGAAAAAATGTTTAGTTAATAGATATCAAAGTTGTCTTTTTTCTCCCAAATCAACAGCATCGCAGTTTGCAAAGCACACCAAATTTTCTTGAAATTATTTAATATTGGCCCAGTGTTTCAACTTATGTTGACAGGGTTGTTATCTCTGTCTCAGACGAGGTTTCTAGAATGATCAATTATTTTTTAAAAAAACTATTGTGAAAACATATAAGCAGCATAAAATTTCCTATTTTAACCATTTTGAAGTATACAGTTCAGTGGTGCCAATCACATTCACATTGTTGTGCTACTGTCATAGCCATCCATTGTCAAAACTTTTCCATCACCCTGAAGAGAAACTTTGTATCAAGTAAGCATTAATTCCCCATTCCCCACCACTGCTCTTGTTACCCTTAATCTATTTTGTCTTTATGAGTTTACAGTCTAGTCATTTCCTATCAGTGATATCATACAATATTTGTCATTTTTTGTCTCGCTTATTTCAATCAACATGAGGTCTTCAAGGTTCATCCATGTTGTAGCATGTATCAGAACTTCATTTCTTCTTACAGCTGCCTAATAAATAATCCATTGTATGTAAATACCATATTTTGTTTATCTGTTCATCCATTGATGGCACATGTTCAGTATTACTCTCTCTCTGATCTAAATACTGGTATGGGGCTTTTTCTCCACTATTTCCTAAGGTTTTTTTTTTTTTTAAGATTTATTTATTTATTTATTTATTTCTCTCCCCTCCCCAGTTGTCTGCTCTCTGTGTCCATTTGCTGCATGCTTTCTGTCCGCTTCTGTTGCTGTCAGCGGCATGGGAATCTGTGTTTCCTTTTGTTGCGTCATCTTGTTGTGTCAGCTCTCCATGTGTGCAGGGCCATTCCTGGGCATGCTAAACTTTCTTTCACGTGGGATGGCTCTCTTTACAGGGCACACTCCTTGCATGTGGGGCTCCCCTACACGGGGACACCCCTGCGTGGCAGGGCACTCCTTGCATGCATCAGCACTGTGCATGGGCCAGCTCCACACGGGTCAAGGAGGCCCGGGGTTTGAACCGCGGACCTCCCATGTGGTAGATGGATGCCCTAACCACTGGGCCAAGTCCGCTTCCCTACTCTCTAAGGTTTTGAGGGTCGTACCATTTCTTGATGGGGGTGGAGGCAGTAGGCTAATTAGATGAGGAGTGAACAACATTCACTAAGACCTCTGACTTCTTTTTTATTAGAGAAGTTGTGAGCTTACAAAACAACTATGCAAAATGAGCTGGATAGCTATACATCACCCTTCCACTTATACCTTATGTTGTTGTGAAACATTTGTTACAGATTATGAAAGAACATGATCACACTATTACTACTAACTACAGTCCATAGCATACACTTGGTATGTTTTTTCCAAATACCCCCTAGTATTAACACTACATAATAGTATTGTACATTTGTTATAGTTCATAAGAGAACACTCTCATATTTTTAATTTTAACCAATCTGTCTTCTACCACATGGTTTACTGTGTTATACAGTCCTATGCCTTGTACATTGTATCCAAAGTGGCTCTCATCAAGAGTTGTGTAGTCAGTTGTATGGTAATCGTCCCAGTAAATCTTTCAATGTTTTCCTTAGTCCAAAAGAAAAAAATCCCCTTCCCCTTATTATTAATCCTTAGAATTGATATAGTACCTTCTTTTATATTGATGTGAGAATAATACAATATTGCTGTTAATTATAGTCCATAAGTTACAATAATTGTATTTTTCCCATGCATCACCATATTCTTACCACCTGGTAATAGTGACATACTTGTTCTGGTTCATAGAATAACATTTTTGTATTCATATTATTAACCACAATCCTCATCCATCTCTGGAATCACTATGTTATTCAGTCTCTAGATTATTATTCCTTTCAATTGACATTTATATCCCTAGACTACCCCTTTCAGCCACAATCCCATTTACAAATCAGCTGTGTGAGTTATACTCACTATAATGTGTTGCCATCAACTCTACCCATTTCCACACTTTTAAAGTCAAACTAATTGAAAATTCTACATACATTAAGCTTCAGTACCCCTTCTCAGTCCTCATCCCATCTCCTAGTAACTTATAGCCTCTAGCCTCTTTTTAATTTTAGGAAACACATTGCTTTTTTGGTTTCTCTAATAGATATTCTTCTCTTCTACCTCCTCAACCCCAACTTGATTCTTCTATTGTTTATTCACCATGGACCAAAATCAGTCAAAATCCATTTCTTTTTCCTTACTGACAAAAGAGTTTGCTCCTCAAGCCATCATAGAAGATAATGGAAGTGTTTATATTTCACCTCTGAGAACAACAACAAAAAAAGCAGTTAAATTCCCAAAAGAAATAGGCAACCAATATATTGACCATATATTCTACATAAAAGTACTCTTTTCTCTCAACTTGTTCACCAAGTAATTTGATTGATAAATCATAAATTGTTGGTGAATGTTCCTTTCCATTGGCTTTTTTCACTTGGTAGGATTTTTTGAGATATGTATGTTTTTTAAGGCTCTTAGGAATGGAAGGGAGCCAAGTGTTTCAATCCATGACATCTCAACAAGTTTTGCTCAAACTGTGTTTAACACATCCAGGGCAAGGAAGCTTCAATTGCCAGGCTCAGATACTTCCTTTACCAGATACTTCTCTCTACCAATGACTTTCTCTCAGCTCTGTCAACCCCCAGCTCTACACTGGTTCTTTTCACTCACCTTATAAATCTGCTCAAGTCTTCTCTACTCTTGGAAGGAAGGAGGGAGGGAGTGAGGAAGGAAGGCAATTAAATAAATGTTAGACTTTAACTTCATACCTCCCTTTATCAACCATTCAATATTTTTGTTTCCCTTCATAGCCAAACTTTTCCTTTGTTTTTATCAACATAAACACCTATACAAAGTTTTAAAAGTCAAACAGTACTATTTGTGTTTTTTTTTTTTCCTTCACAGCAACTTTATTTTTTATTTTTTGCACATTCATTGCATTTGGTGAATACATTTTGGAGCACTGCTGCACCACATGGATAATAGTTTACATTGTAGTTTACACTCTCCCCCAGTCCATTCAATAGGTTATGGCAGGATATATAATGTCCAGCATCTGTCCCTGCAATAGGGACACTTAGGACAACTCCAAGTTCTGAAAATGCCCCATCACATTTCTTCTTCCCTCTCCCTGCCCTCAGCAACTACCTTGACCACTTTCTCCACATCAGTGCTAGAATTTTTCCATTACTAGTCACAGTAGCTCCATAGTAGAATATCAGTAAGTCCACTTGGTTTTTAATAAAGAACAACCACCTCTTTTCCTGTCTCTCTCCTATCCCTGATCCCTTCTTCAGAGTCAATTACTTTAAATTCTTCAACTGTTTGTTCTATTTATATATTTCTAAATAACATAATGGTTTGTTGATTTTTTCTACATTAGACATCATGTTGACTTCTTACTGTAGAAGATAAACATTTAACTCTTATACTCCATTGTAGTGGAGTATTGGAAGACATGATGACAAAAAATTCTCCCATTCCTGTATACATGCCCCTTTGCAACATGCCTTTTAAGGGATAGGGTCTGTTTTTCACCCTTTGAATCTGGGCTGGCTGTATGACTTGCTGAAATGTGCTGAAATGAGGCTGTGGGACTTCTAAACTAGGCTTTGAGAAGCTTTGCATCTTTGTTCACATTTTTTGGGAATGAGCTTCATCTAGCCATCTAGAGGATGATAGACCATGTGAAGCACAGATGAGGTGTCCTATCTGAAGCTCCTAGACCTACCAGTGGGCAGCCAGTACCACAGTCTAAACATGAGTATGAGATCATCCTAGATACCTTGTCCAAGTTGACAGTAGCTATATGAATGATGCTCGGTAAGATTAGCAGAAGAACTGCCCACTTCAGCCCATTCTAAATTGCTAATCTGCAGATTCAGATGTCAATAAAATTGTGGTTGTTAAGAGTCACTAAGTTTTGGGGTGGTTTGTTAGACAGAAATAGATTACTGATATAATCACCCACCATTACTCACACATATTTCATCTCCCTGTGTCTTCCAAATGTAATTTTATCATATATTTGATAACATTTTCATTTCATAATTAATAAATCATGTTAACATTGTTCAATGTTGGGCCAAGAATTATGTCATGAATGCCTTTCTTTTCTTGTTCTACTTTCTCCTGAAGTTGTTTTTGCCTTAATTTTTAAATTTAACTTTCTTCCAATCTCTGGTGAGTTTTCCTATATTCTCCAACAACTCTGTAAAATGAATCCAATTTTCCTTAGCATAAACCAGTCAGAAGTTCTATCAGTTTCATCTTCTGAAAAGTTTCCTCCCAGAACCTTTTACCCTTCTGCTTTAATCTGGACTATTTCCCTCTGAAATGGCTATCTAGTGTTTACATGAGACTTTCCTTTTTATCGTACTGGGTATTTTATTTACCTCTCTCTTATCCTGAGTCCCTTGTTATCTTGTTTCCACATCTTTACCTTTCTTGTTTTGCAATTGCTCATTTGTTTTATAGGAACTTATTTTCCAAAAGTTTCCTGAGAAAGGGTACATAGAAAACATATTTTTAGAGCTTTCATATATGGAAACATCTCTATCTTCACTCTTCATTGCTATTGTGGCTGGGTACAGAATTATAAATTGTTGTTTACTTTGAAGGCATACTTCGCTATCTTCTATTTAGTGTTGCTGTTGAGAAGTCTGATGACGTGCCATTCTTATTACCAATTCAAAGTGTGTCATTTGCTGTTTCCTCCCTGGAGTTTTAAAAATCTTTGCTTTTTCCTCCATTTTCTGAAATTTCAGTCATGTCTTTGATGCAAATCTTTCTTTAGGCATTATATTACAACTTTGAATTTTTCAATCTGGAAACTCATTTCCTTCTGGAAAAATTTTCTTTGACAGTTTCCTTCTTTAATTATGGATGTTGGACTTTTTGGATCTTCTTGCTTTCATTGATTTGTCTTTTTAATTTACTTTTTATAAGATCCTCAACTTTACCCTCCAACTCTTCTCTTGATTTGAACTCTCAACCCACATATCCAGCTGCCTACTTGACATCTGCATGTGGTTGTTTTACAGACACCTCAAATTCAACCTTTCCAGGACTGAATCCATCTTCAGCAAAACTGCTTGCTGTCTGTTTTCTGCCTTGGGGAATGATATTAGCATCCTTCAAAGAAACCCAGTTATCATTGACACCCTTTTTTCCCTTATCACCCAATTCATGTCCTGTCTGTTCTACTTCCTTAATGGTTCTTAAATCTATCCACTTCTGTTTATCCCAACTATCTCTGTTATAGCTCTGGCTATCATCATATGTTTCCCATGTTATCACATATTTTCCTCCTTAACTCTGATTTTTGGATGATTGAATCTAGTCAGTTTCCCATATTGCCATCAAACCTTGAGATTAAACTCGTGGTTCTTCTGTATTTCATGCCCCAATGCTCCCATCCTACATTTTCTCATTTTTGTTATACAGTTTTTCACTTTGGGTATTGTAATTGCCTATTTCCTTGCTTGGCTTCTGCTCTAGACCTTGAGTTCCATGAGGGAATTTTTTTTTTTTAACACGACAGGCTCACAATAAATATTTATTGCAAAAATTTCCAGCTCTTGAGGTAGAACATTTGGCCTTTGGACAACTCTTTGTTGTTAGGATATTTCTCTCCTATTGAGATGGAATTTATCTTCCTAGAATTTCTACTCATTCATTGAGGTTGTATTCTGTGACTACAAAACCTAAGATTTTTCTGGAATAATTCTGATTTCAAATATTTACTCCTTATAAGCCATCACAAAGTCCTGGGAATTTTCCTTATTAATAGCACATACCCTACATTGCCCCTCACACTTGGAAGTGGCACAAAGCTTCCCTTTCAAGTAATGTGACCTGATTTTTTTGGTTTGGAAAGTTTGGGCACTGCACAATAGGGAGCCCATCTAATCTCTCCTGCCCAGTAGCTCATAAGATACTTGAAGTCAACCATTATATCCCTGTTTTCTCTAGGCTGCTGCTTTTCAAGCTTATTCTCATGGTGCTCACAACTGGGTCTCTATACTCTTTTTTTAAAGTGTGTGGTGAACTCCCAGGTGGTGCTACCTATGCAGAATAGATCAGACCATCATCTCCTGCTTCTAGACACAGAGCTCCTGTTAATCCAGCCCAGATTTGCTTTAGCTCTCTTTGAGGCAGGCCATTGTATTTGTGACTCTTAGTTATGTTTTTTATGTTTTACCTGTTAATATATTTGCCAAGTCATATTTCCTATATTATATACTTGAGCATTGGGTTTATTTCTGTTAAAGTACATCTGATTAGGTTTGGACTATAATGACAATCTCATATTTTACTCTGAATTCCAGTTCTGCCACCCAGTGTATTCTGTGGCCTTATCAGACTTGTGACATCAAAACAATGCTAGTTTGAGTTGTTGGCCTGTACCCAATGTGGCTGGAACTTAGAAGGACATTTGTTAAAACAGAATTCTCCCTGACAATTTTTTTTCCTCTGATGCCATTTACCTTGTGAATAATTGTTCATGTGTTTGAATTTACTCCAGGTTTGTATTTCATGTCAAGTACTTGGACTCAGAAAACTACCGTCTGAGCTAATATACAATTAAGGAATATAGTTTCTCTAATTAATACTTCTCTTTCATAATAGAATGACAGGCTATAGTTCTATTATTATTGGCCTATTTTTCTTCTGTCACATAAGTATTTGCAGGTCCATTTTAATAATAAAACAACGAGTTACAAATCCTTTCTCTATCTCTAATCTGAATTTTCAAGAAATTCAGATACTTCAGTGTCTTCAAGAGCAGGGACCATGTTTTATGTGTCTCTACCCAGGCTATGCCAAAAAACCTCCCGAGATAACAAGCATTTTCTCTTTCCTATGTCTACATCTTTCCTCGTGTTAGCTGTCCTGTTAGTTCTTTGTTCTCCCTACTCCTCTCCACCCTACTCCCCTCACTACTTTCTCTTTGGGCTAAAATTCTGGTCATAAAAAAAATCCTACTTTAAGTTTCACATAATTTGAGAAGCCTTTCTTCAAACTCAATAGAGCCCCAAGTTTTCTTCAGCTTGAATTCCTAAGGCATATATTATCATCTTGGTTTGATACTGGCTTAAATGTGGTATTTTTTTCTTAGTTAGGGTTTAAAATATATTATCTCTTTAGTTGGACTATAACTCTTTGAGGGTTTGTGATTTCCTGCTCTTCTTTGCAGAGTGCTGGGCACATAATATGAATCTAGTTGAATAAGAATTCCAGAAAATTCAAGAAAGGGAAACATGTCTTGGGAAGCAGGATTGTGGGTAGTTACTTTTCTTTAAAAACAAAAGAAAGTATATACTTTTTGAAATTGCTGGAGCAGTGCTTCTCAGACCTGTTACAGTTCCTGACAAAAACATTCTAGGTCTAATTTGAGCATTTGTCATGATAAGAATTTTTACCTTCCTTCTGAGGGTTCATCATACAGAGAAAGGACCATGGAGGAGCGCCTGCAATGATGGCTTGAAAAGCTTCACTCCAGCTCCAGCACAGAACACAGCTGTGGAATATTGTGACTTCTGAGACCTGGCTGGGTAGGGGATTTCTTTTGGGTCAACACAAGGTTGAAATAATTTGAGTTTTCATTTTTTATTATATTTTTTGCCCAGAAAATAGGAAACAATCCTTGAATATTTTAGGAGAATTTTTATCAATCTAATGTTATGTCACTTCTAATCATTTGGTCTCAAGGTAACAACACATGCCTCTTTCTTCCTCTATTCTCATCCCTCCAACTAATCTGTCAGGTCAATGCTGAAGGATCAGGTCTGCCTCTCTGAAAGAAGAAAGCCCAATTTACAGACAGACGAAAAAGGTCATTTTTTGCTCCCAAGGCCTTACTCAAATAATAAAATCATCCTTACTTCTGGTGAATTTTTGATATTTATCAAAATCCTAGACTGTTGTATGAAATTGAGCTTCCTATCTGCTATCAGTGACTTGTACTCTTTAAACACTTTCCAGAACTCCTATATTGGGGGTATTCTAGCCAAGAGTGCCTACAGCTGAAAGCAGGAGAATTGCATCCATCATCCATGTGGAATCTAAGCCTCTTCTTGATGTAGAGGGGGACTGGACATAACCATCCCAGGGTCCACAGGATGGAGGAATAGAGTATGGATTAGAGTGGACTTACTGGTGTTCTGCTGGGGACCTATTGTGATTAGTAAGGAAAGAAATTATAGTAGTGATGTGGAGAGGGTGGCCCTGGAGGTTGCCGATGGTAGGGAGATAGAAGAAGAGATATGGCATGGGGGCATTTTCAGGATTTGGAGTTGTCCTGGGTGGTGCTGCAGGGATGGATGCTGGACATTGTGTGTCCTGCCGTGGCCCACTGGGTGGACTGGGGAGAGTGTGGACTACAGTGTGGACCACTGTCCATGTGGTGCAGCGGTGCTCCAGAATGTATTCGCCAGGTGCAGTGGATATGCCGTGATGATGGAAGAGGTTGTTGATGTGGGAGGGGTGGGGTGGGGGGCATAGGGGACCTCATATTTTTTTAAATGTAACATTTATAAGAAAATAAAGAAGAAGAAGAAAAAAGATAATAGAAAGAAAAAGAAGTCAAAAATGCTCATGTGAAACAATGAAATCCAGGTATATTAGTCAGCCAAAGGGGTGCTGATGCAAAATATCAGAAATTGGTTTGTTTTTATAAAGGGTACTTATTTGGGGTTGGAGTTTACAGATACCAGGCCATAAAGTGTAAGTTATTTCCCTCATCAAATCCTATTTCCCCATGTTGGAGTAAGATGGCTGCCAACATCTGTGAGGGTTCAGACTTCATGGGTTCTTCCCTTTGAGGATCTTGCTTCTCTTTGCATTCAGGGTTCCTCTCTTCCCAGGGCTTGCTTCTTCTTGGGGCTTGCTTGTGTCTCCTCTGTGAGCTTACTTACCGGGGCTCTCGCTTAAGTCTTCAACATCAAACTCTAACATCAAAAGTCCGATATCAAAAACCCCTCCAACTCTGTTCTTTGCCATGTCTTTTATCTGTGAGCCCCTACCCACCAAGGGGTGGGGACTGAATGCCTTACTGGCACAAGAAGTTTACCTGATTACTTAATCAAGTAAACCTCTCAATCCAATATAATCTAACATGCCCAAAAGAAAGATCAGTTTACAAACATAATCCAATATTTCTTTTTGGAATTCATCAATAATATCAAACTGCTACACCAGGTGACTAAACATTTTTTTTTCCTGCTTTTTCCTATAACAAAGTTGGGTGAAGACAGGAGAGTATTTTTATTCTTTGTTTCCTCTGTTGCATTTTAAAGTACAGAACTTTTGAGAAACATCCTATACTCTTCAGATATTTAGCATCAGAAATAGGGAAGTCCTAGGTTGAGTGAAAGTGGAGGTGATTGTGGAATAATTCTAGATCTCCTCTCAAAGTGGAGCTAATTGGGTTTCTTTCTTTGCAAATGGAGATGCAGGTGGGAACTGCCCAGTCAGTCTCTGTGGTAGCTGTGGATACCCAAGAAGGGAAGGCAAATTGTTCATCAAAAGAGAAGTGGGGGTGGTGAGGGCTGGGTTGGGGCAAACCTCTTTCCTGGTGGTGACCCCAGCTTTATCCTCTTAGCTTCGAGATAACCTCTTTCCCCCTTTCCCTCTTCTCATCCTCTCCTTTTAACACAAATTAGCCTCTTAGCTCCCACCATTGCTGCACTCTGATCTCCGTTGTCTGTGATCTATAGAGGTGGAACAGTTGACAGGCAGATTTGCATTTTCACAGGGACAGAATCTTAAACCATGAGATCAAGCATAAGAAGTAGCATTTCAAACTGCATTTCAGGTCAAGCTGTAGATTAAGTTTCCTGAAAACTTACTCTGAGGAAATCTACTTATACCCCACTCACCCAAACTCTGCTTTCCAGTGATGACCCCAAATAGTGTGAAAAGGGGCCATTATTATCCTTTCAGCTGATCTTTAAAAGGAAATATAAATTTTCTAGGAGTGCAAGAGGATTTTGCTCAAGAGCCCTTAAGAGTCTTGAATACAGGAAGATAGTAAATGATCCATGAAGTACTTTGGTTCCTGGGATCACAATTTTTGGGGTGGTCTAGGTGAGTGTGACCTTGAATAATTTCTTCAGAGAAGTTGGCTGGAGGACACAGTTAAGTAAAGTGAGGCTGAGTGAAATTAGGCTCAGGACAGACAGAAACTAGGCTTTGAGGCAGCTGCCCCTCTTCCATGAATATACCAAAGGATCTGGATTTTGCTGTAAATAATTGTCAGTTCTTGGACAAAGCACTGCTCCTCTTTAGACATGAATTTCTTTATGTGTAAAAAGAAGGTGGTGAGTCATATGTTCACTAAAGACCTTTCAAGCTCTAACCATTTTACAGTTTGCTACCCAAGGATAAGGCTGGGAAGAGGAAAGATGTCCACCAAGGAATAGAAAATCTACACGGGATCAGGCTACTTTGGAAGTCAAACTCTTTTGTTTATGCCGTGGGCATTTATTTGGAGGCTGTCTTCTTTGGAAGCAAAAGGAGAGGAGCTATTCAGGGATCTTTGATGGTAAGATCAGGAAAGGAAGCAGAAATGCAGAGTGGGAGGATTATCAGATGTCATGGATGTTCCTCGGCTTTCCTATTGTTCGTACAATAGGAGCTTCTGTTGCTGCTATACAGATAATCTCGCCTTTTAAGGGGGCAGTAGAATGGCTAGGATATTAGACCTTTATTATATTTAAGAATGTCTATTGTGACAGCACTTTCTAATCAACAAGTCCATGTGCAGGATTGGCACTCTGAAAATCTGTGAACATGATGTCCTTTATCCAGCTTCAGAGGTCTCTTATCTCTTCTTGGAACCTCTCTGGTCATGGAAGCCCAGTGCGTCCCTGAAAGGAAATGATACATTTCTAATTATTAGCAAACAAATTCCAGCTCTTCTGATGTTAGCACTGAGTGGAGGAGAAACTCCTGTAAGAGGTGTTAGTTTGTGGATATATTCATCTTACTTTTGGAGTTTCTTGGATGAGACCAACACACCTGGCTTCAGGTGTACTCTTGCCCTTTGTCCCCGCTTTTCAGTAGTCTGGCTGAGCCAAGATGAGGACATTCAGGCAGATCTGATCATGAGCAGGACTGAAGTAGGCATAACCCCACAAGCAGAATAGTAGCTTGATGTTCCTTTAATCTTACATACTTTGTGAGTAGTGTGATTGGGATGCAGAGGGAAAGACTTCTGTGAGTAGGGCTTAGCTTTTCCTCAATGACTCTTAAGTAATTTAAGCATGAACCCAAATACATACCTTACCCAGCAAATCAAAAGTCCAATGATTAACCAGCTGCATACTCCTCAGAAGACCTGACTCACAAGAGTCTCTTCCTATCCCTCTCCTCAATGATTTACCAATCAATATGCTTTCACTTTGAGAGGAGCTTTAGTACTCATAATCTCCTACTTCTCAATTCATTTCCAATGGTCTTCTAGTCTCTTCTGGTGTCCAACTGATTCTATCTTGACCATGAGCTGATAGTTGAGGAATTACCATAGAGAGAGCTCTGTGAATCTAGACAATCTGCTTTGCAAAACTTTTCTCTTGAGTACAGGCTGCTCCTATCCCATTCTTGGAAACCCAAGGGAAAAACAGAGACTGGCAACTTTCATTCCCAGCTCCTGGTCTTCTTTTACAGAGAGGACACCCTCTTTTTACCAACCACCTCACAATGCAGTCCAAGGCAATACTCTCCTGGACCTAATATCTAGACCTCCCTGCTGTGGTTTCTTCTTCAAGGACTGGTCTCTTCCCCTAGTAGTAGATATTAACTACAACCCTTTATAAGACCATGTTTTGCTCCAGGGGTGACCTTCATCCTTACTGGTCTTCATAGAATAACCATAAGAGTACATATTGTCATAATCTTAATAGTCATATCCCATTGACAGGAATAAGAGGTACTTCCCAATCCCCTGACTGCCTTTAAATTGTCTTCATTGTTGCCATTCAAGACCTTCCTCTTCCTCTCCCTCCACTCTTTTTTGAGCCTAAACCTTTTTTTTCCCCCCAATAAAGTGCTTATTAGAAAAGAACTGATAAGTTAAATTATATGAAGATCCTCCTGGATGAAAAAAGCTCAATAGGTAATTCAACTTTGGACAATGCTTTTAACCCAAATGAGCCAAGCTCTAAGGAAAGACTTCAGTCATTGTTGCTTACCATTGGGAAGATATTTTGGGTCAGACCTCCCTGGTTCCACTTAAAACCCACATGTAAGAAGCAGATTCCTATCAGGAAGCCTCTGACTCCTCAATTATTGAGCTTCCTATAGTGGGCTGTGTGTTTTTGTGTGTGAGTTTGTGTGTGTGTGTGTGTGCATGTGTGGAGCCTGAAGTTCACTGCAGTTTGCTAGGAGGTATTGAGAGCCATAGGATAAGCATGGTGAACCTTTGTGGAACATTATGTTTTTCTTGAATATTAGGGGAAAAACAATTGTAATGTGATTATTTATGGAAACACTAATTTGTAATTTGGGTGTGTGTTTGTGTTTTTTTTTTTTTAACCATAAAATCATCAGAAAGAATGAGAACTGTTTTTTTTCCTCTGAATTCTGAGAAGTCCTTTGTGCTCCCTTATTGCAGAAGCAGCTTCTGTTTTCCAAGCTTTTTTTCAAAATTCTAAACTCTTTGAATTTATGGTAAGGGTATGTGTCTGTATATTTATGTGGGTTTGGAAGGTTGTGGAGAGAGAGGTAGAAGTAGTAAGAGAAGGAGGTTCCTGAGCGTCAGAGAAGGGATAGAGGTTTGTGAGAGGACCTGGCACTCCTTTCTCTTCTTGGGAAGTCATGTGACTGCAGAGGTGGCTGGGTTCTGGGTTCTGGGCTCCAGCCTCAGCAAAGATCCCAGTGACCAAGTAGAAGCTGGTCTAAAAAGTTGTGGAGTGTCCTCAGCTCATAACTCCAAAGGCCGTGTGTACTTGGACAATGAGCGCATCAGTGATGACCAAATATTTGGTGTGAAATGTCCCGACATTTTGACAAGACTCTGGAGTAAAAGATGTGGACCTAGAGTTATTGGACTGAATGAGACAATTTCCTGCCAGTCTGAAAATGAGAGGTGGGGGCCTACATTAGATTTAATTCATCTTACAGAAAAAGAATATCTGATATTTCTTGAAAGTATTAATTATATATTGCTGAGTAACAAATTATCCCCAAATTTAGTATTTTATTTTATTTTATTTTTTTTTAAAGATTTATTTTTTTATTTATTTAATTCCCCTCCCCTCCCCCGGTTGCCTGTTTTCTGTGTCTTTTTGCTGCGTCTTGTTTCTTTGTCCGCTTCTGTTGTCATTAGCGGCACGGGAAGTGTGGGCGGCGCCATTCCTGGGCAGGCTGCTCCCTCCTTCGCGCTGGGCGGCTCTCCTTATGGGTGCACTCCTTGCGCGTGGGGTTCCCCTATGCGGGGGACACCCCTTTGTGGCACGGCACTCCTTGCGCCCATCAGCGCTGTGCATGGGCCAGCTCCACACGGGTCAAGGAGGCCCGGGGCTTGAACCGCGGACCTCCCATGTGGTAGACGGACGCCCTAACCACTGGGCCAAAGTCCGTTTCCCAAATTTAGTATTTTAGAACAACCACCTTTTGTTATCTCACAGTTTCTCATGAATTTGGGCACTGCTTAGCCAGATGATTTTGGCTCAGTATCTCTTACAAGGTTGCAACCAGCTGGAACTGAAGTCATCTCAAGTTTCAACTGAGGGAGGATCTTTCAAGTTCACTCACATGGCTGTTGGCCAGCTTCAGGTCCTTGCTGGCTATTTTTCGGGAGGTCAGGTCACACAAGGGTGTGGGTCTTTTCACAGTGCTTCTTACAAAATGGCAGCTTAATTCCCCCAGAACAAAGGCTGAGAAAGAGAGAGAGAGAGAGAGAGAGAGAGAGAGAGAGAGAGAGAGAGAGAGAGAGAGAGAGAGAATCCAAGATGACAAAGCACAGTCTTTTTATAACTTCACTCAGTAGAAGTGAGTCACTAGTTTCAGCCCACACTTGAGGGGAGGGGATTACAAAAGGGCAGGAATACCAGGAGGTGGGATCACTGGGAACCATCTTAGAGGCTGCCTTCCCCATCTGAGTTTGAGACTGCAATTTCATTTCTGCTAAACATAACCAAATATGGTTATGTTATGGCATAGAATATACAGTTCTGTGGTTGTTCATGAACTTCTGGTTGAAAACATTTGGGAAGCTTTGCATTCCAGTTCTATATATAAGGAACTGACCCATTCTCTGGGTGCCATTTGAGGGACCAAGGAAAGACTAGGTAGGTGGAAAGGAGAAGCAAATATGTTTTGATAAATGCTGTGGAAGAAACAAAGGAGGAATAAGGCCTGGCCTGCCCTCAGCTGTGGCATGGTTACTTGGAGAGATACCAGGTAACAGGATTGAAAATCCTGAATTTAAGCCAATGCTCACAAATGCTGTTTATTCCGAATACTGCCAATAGCTTTAGGGACAGGGCAGGGCAACTGTAAGAAATACCTAAGCTAGTGTTGGGGGAAGATTTTGAAGGGGTGGAGGTGGGGCAAAACTACAGGCAGGAACTTGGAAGGAAGAATGGAGCTTGGAAGCACGGTGTGGCTGGGGGGTGGGTTTAATGGAGTTTGGCCTTTTCATCAATGTCTTGCTCCTCATCTTCAGTGTGTCATTTTGGGTTGTCATCTACCTGCCTAGCTCCATATGGGGTGGCAGTGGAGAAGCTAAGAGCCAGTGGCGACTTTGAAGAACACAGTCCTCCTTCAGGGAGCTTCCTGTGGGGCCTGGGATGCCCGAGGCACCCATCCAACGTTCCCTTCTAGCCTTGTCAGATGCCACACTTCTCTCCACTATGATGCCAGGATGTAAACCTGAACAAAGAACTCTCTGTACTTCCCTGAAATGGATAGCTTTTTGGGACAAAGGGTTTAATTGGCTAGGAAAAAACAAATAGGCTCGTCTTAAAAATGATGTTTAATCAAGGATCTCTAAGAAAGATCTAACCAGAGGTTTCGAGCTAATTAAATATAATTGGCTATTATGTTAGAAAGAGTTGTTGCCCCTCAAGGAACACAATTATTTTTAGAATCCCAAGGAAGCAGAGATCTGTTTGAAGCTTCAGATTGAAGGTAGATCTAGGACTCTGAGGGGATGGGCAGAGAGATCAAATTAAAAGTTTTCTGAATTTTGAATTTGTGAGATTTGTGAGGAAGAGGTACTGTCTTGTTTTATTCACTTTATTCCCAGGATGGCTCGTCAAATTTCAGAGTAGCACTCTGGGGATTTAGTGCCTTGACATTTTCACAGGCTACCTTGTTAATTAATCTCTGCTCTGACCTGGGTGGATGTGGGCTTGTCTGTCCTTCCTGATCCAGGGGCAAGAGTGTGAGGTCTGAGTCCTGCTTATGTAATTTTCCTGGGAGCTGGCACTGACTTTGGAGTAGAAGTGGTGCTTGTGGGCTGGGCCACTTTTGGAGTCAAGGCAGCAGTTGGGGAAGAGGAGAGTCTCGTAAAGCCAGGTTGGCCTCTGCAAACTGAGGAAGTTGTAATGTTGTGTCTTGGTTAGCCCAAACTTGCAGCTCCTTCCTCCTTTCTTCTCCTTACTCTAACCCCTTGCACTAAAAAATTGGCGAAATCAGAGAAGTATTTAAAAATACATACTTAATACTTATTTATCTACCTACTTATTTACTTATGCACTAACTCACATGGTTACTTAAAATAATCATTTTTATTTTAACCTGAACACCATTCTGTTGATGTAGAACCAAGTCTCTTCTTTGGGAACATGTAGCTAATTGGAACTCTTTGTTGTCTTTCCACACCCCGCATACGTGTTCTGTGATTTCTAATTTTAGAAATGTAGAGAGTTAAAGACACTTGCAAAGCAGAATCTTGAAATTGTATGATCCCACATACACAATCTTTTGTAGTTATCTCACTTTTAACTCAGTATCTAACTCAGTAGTAATTTTTATTAACATGCTCTGATTGGGAATTTTTTTTTCTTTTTCTTGAGGTACTGAGACTGGGGATTGAACCCAGGACCTCGTATTTGGGAAGGTGGCACTCAACCACTGAGCCAAGTCAGCTCCCTGATTGAGAATTTGGAAATCACTCAGTTTAGATTTTGTAGAAACAACTCTCCTTTTTCACACTTGAAAAAAAAATCAGTAGGGAAGCGGACTTGGCCCAGCGGATAGGGCACCTGTCTACCACATAAGAGGTCCACAGTTCAAACCCTAGGCCTCCTTGACCCGTGTGGAGCTGGCCCATAGGCAGTGCTTATGCACACAAGGAGGGCCGTGCCATGCAAGGGTGTCCCCGCATAGGGGAGCCCCACGTGCAAGAAGTGCACCCCGTAAGGAGAGCCGCCCAGCGTGAAAGAAAGTGCAGCCTGCCCAGGAATGTCACTGCACACATGGAGAGCTGATGCAGCAAGATGACGCAACAAAAAGAAACACAGATTCTTGTGCCACTGACAACAACAGAAGTGGACAAAAAGAACACGCAGCAGATGGACACAGAGAACAGACAACTGGGGTGGGGGAGAGGGAAGGGGAGAGAAATAAATAAAATAAATCTTTTAAAAAATCAGTATATATAATATTTAATTGAAGTAGGTCATTACATTAACAAGTAAAACTGGCAAAACACGTTTGGGGACAAACCATTGATTCTTGAAAACATACAACTCAGTTGGTGGGAAGCAAGGGTGTTTTACTTATTACTGACTAGTTTGGAGCTCAGAGTGATGTACACATCAGTGAGTATATTTTAGAGGTAATGGAGGTTGTCAATCTAGAACAGGAGTCAACAAACTTTCTGTAGAGGACCACGTAGTAAAATACTTTTGGCTTTGCAGACCATACAGTCTATTTCACTGATACTCTGCCATGTAGCACAAAGCATCCATAAACAACGTGTAAGTGAATGGGTGTGGCTGTGTTCCATTTAGAATGTTCCTTAAAAAAATCCACCCCCCCTTTGTGGCTTGCTTGCTGTCTGCTCTGTGTCCGTTTGCTGTGCGTTCTTCTGTGTCTGTATTTATTTTTTAATTTATTCCCCTCCGTGGCTTGTTTTGTCTGCTCTCTCTGTCCATTCACTGTGTGCTCTTCTGTGTTTTTTTTACTTGTCTCCCTTTTTCTGTTGTGTTACCTTGCTGAGTCAGCTCTCTGTGGTGCTTGCAGGGTGGGCAGCACTCTGCGGCACTTGTGGGCCAGTGGCTCTCCGCAGCAAGTGGGTGAGCCTGCCTTCAAAAGGAGGCCCCGGGACATGAACCCAAGGCCTCCCATGTGGTAGATGGGAGCCCTATCAATTGAGCCACAGCTGCTTCCCTTAGAAAGTTTTTTTTTTTTTTTCACAAAAAATAGGTAGAAAGCTTGTTTTTGAGAGCTGCAGTTTGCAGATTCCTGATTAAAATACTGGTTAAGTGGAGGCAGATTAAGAGAGAGCCAATCCATCTTGATTTAATCCAAATGATTGTTGAGCACCAAGGTTTGGATTGTTGCTGTATCATCCAGTGCATTCCAACACGCTAGCACTTACCGCACTGTATTTGTAAAAAATGGTTTACTTGTCTTCCTCTCCTTCCAAGCTGTGACTTTCAAAAGCATGGACCAAGACTTAATCACATCCATAATCCTTTGTATTTTGTATTGAGCAGGTGTTCAATAAATTTTTGTTGAATGAATGGCAAGATCAATCTGGAAAAGTATGATTCAACAGACTATTTGAGTAGCCTTTGTTATCATTTATTTGTATGTATTTTGACCTTATAACTTTTTCTCTCTTTTTATTTATCCAATAAGAAAATGAAGGGAGGGGTGACAGCTGTTCTTGACAAATTTTCCCATAATTTTTCAAAGAAACTTAAATTGATCTATTCATTATTTTTATACATTTTAACAAAATAAAAGTAATGTCTCTATGTGGCTTTAAAAACCAAATAGTACTACAGGACTTGTGAGGCAGGCACTATTGTTTGGCTAGTAACAGCCATTCTAAATGCCCTTCTCTTTTACTTGCCTCCCATTATAGAGGATGAAAATCCAGACCTTTCTTTTCCCAGTCTCTCTTGCACCTAAGGGTAGTCATACAAACCAATTCTGGCCAATAAAATGGAGGGGAAACTCTGCTAGGGTTCTTTCAGGAAAAATTTTCCATCCTTAATTGTGGTGACAGCCAGGCATCTACCCTCATATCTGTTCTTCCTTTTTTTAGAACCCTTTTTAGTTGAGCGCTTGGATGCCAGGAATGAAGACTACATTTCCCAGTCTCTCTTGTAAGTAATTGTGGTTTTGTAACTGAATTCTGGCCAAGAGAATGTGAGCAGAAGTGTTGTGTGGCAACTGTAGGTAATTTCCTTAAATGAAAGCTGGTGCTTCTCCTGTGCTTCCTTTGGATTGCTGGAGCTGGAGCTGGAGTACTCTCTGGAACCATGAGCAGATCACGGGATTAGAGGCTATGCCTAGTGGAGCTATATAAGAGAAGGAGCCTTGTTCTCTGAGGGGAGCCCTGAGCAGAGCTGCCACACCAGCCTGAACTATCTACCTCCAGACTGTTATATGAAATAGCATTCTGCTCTATTCTAGCCACTCTTATTTTGGTTCTCTGTCTCTGTTCCTTATTGCCAAGGTTCCTACACAAGGCTAACTGATACACCAATGAAAAGAGAAAGTTACATGGAGGCCAGTGTCTGGCCTGTGAAAACAGGATCTTTAGAGCTGTGGCAGCTACTTTGTAACCCTGAACAGACAAAGATGAAAAGCAAAACACTGAGGATAGCAGAGCAGAAGGTTGGAAAGAAACGAGTCCTGTATCTCTGAGCTGCCTCATCAAGCCAAATCTCGGACCACCTACTTTTGCACATATTTTTATATAACAATAGATATCCTTATGTGGTAAGCCACATAGCTAAGCTATATGAATAACTTAGCTAAAAACATCCTAATTGACTTGGCTTTAAAAAGCAGTAGTTCCTTGCCTCACATTTTTCCATCCTGATTCTTTCTCCCACAGGGAACCACTTGCAACTCTGGGCTGTAAGATGAAGATTTTGCTCTCTTAATTCATGTCCATTTATAAATCTCCCTAACTTCTTCCATCTCTCAAATATAGGTATGCCACTATTCTTACTCATTTTGACTTTGTAAATATCATTCAAAGCTGAGACATATAAAATTCTACAATTTCTTTCTAACTTTTTTTTTGGAATTATTAATCAACTAGCTTTTCGTTTGTGTAGTTTTCTACACGTCTGTTAATAATCCATCCCAAAATATTCCACTAGTGCTGTAAAGCATTTCTAAATCCATTCAAAACATGAAATAGTCAGATAGTTCCTTTTTTCCTTCTTGCAGCCATCTCTTCTGGAGCATTCCATTCAGCTCCCTCAACCTGGGTTGGGTGATGTCTCAGTGTGCTGCACAGTTTTCATCCTGGGATTCTTTAGGCTTCCTTCCTGTGTTAGAGTCCTTATTCCTGGATCTCACATCTTCCTATTTCCTGGGTTTCTCCATTGTTTGCCTAGAACACATTTTCCTGGAGCTTTCTAAGAAAGAAAACACAGGAAATTTTCTATTTTTAAATACCTTAAATGTCTGGAAATATCTTTATTGACCTACCCCCTAGACTGATAGTTTGGTTTGCATAGAATTCTTGGCTGGAGATAATTTTCCATCAGAATTTTGTAGGCATTGCTTTATTATCTTCTAAGTTCTGCTGCTTTTGAGAAGTCAGAAACTGTTCTTATTGCTCTGTTTTTCCTCTCTCTGGAAGCTTTTAGCATCTTCTTTAACCCTCAATATTCTGAAATTACACGGGTATGCTGAGTACCCTTTTTATTTGTTTATTGTGCTGGACAGTTTCTAGGTCCTTTCAGTTTGGAAACTCATCTATTTCAGTTCTCAAAAAAGTTTTGTATTATTTCTTTGAGTGCTTTTTCTGATTTTCCTGTACTTGATTCTGGAACTTACATAAGTAAGATGTTGGATCTTCAGGATTGGTTTTCTATTTATTTTTTCTTTTGTCTTCTCTTTTCCATCTCCTTTGTCTTTTTATTCTAATTTCTGAGACACTTGTTCAACTTTATCTTCTAATCTACTTAATTTTTAAAAACTGTCTTTATATACATTTAAAAATTTCCAACAAGCTTTTCTTGTTCTCTCCTTGTTCTTTTGTATGGCATTTGTTCTTCTCTCATAGGTGTAGTAGTTCTCTTGTTGAGATACTGTTCTTAATACATGCATTTGAAATTTCTTCTGTCCCCTGCTTGTTTCTTTTCCATTGAGTACTTTTTCTTTCCTTCTTGTTTTGATATCTCTCTTTTATCATGGAGGTTTCCCTCAAATATCTGGTAATCAATGGCTTTACATTATTTTTAGAAGGAAAATGCTTATAAAATGATGGAAAGATCTATATGAGGAAAGGACAGAGATTTACCAAATGGAAGGTGATTGCGTTGGGACTTGCTATTTCCTTGCAGGACCCCTAAATATTACCATCTGTAGCTCCTTTTTATTGTGCTGCTCAGTGTCTGCAGAGTAATCTTCCTAACTTCTGCTTGGGAGGTGTAAACTTCGCTGCCAGAGTTGTGGGACATGAGGTTGATGGTGGGGGTGATGGTTAACTATTTGAATGTTAACTTCCATTTAGTCTTTCTGCCTTTTTTCCCTTAAAAAACATAAAAGTGACAAAATTCCATCCTCTGTTGTGCAAGCCTCTTCTCTCTTTTGTCCTGAAAGGGAAGGAGTCTCCAGAGGTCCCTTGTGACTCCAATTCTTAAGCTTTTCTAGAGTCTGCAGCACAAACCTGCTTCCTTTTTTGTAAAGGTTTAAGCTTTTTCTGGTCTAAGTTATTTGCCACTTGCCTATATACTTTCCAGCTTCTACAATTTAAGAATTGCTATTATTTCAATGAGAGTTCAGGAGAATTGGAGAAAAAGTCCTTGTTCAATCTGTCATGTTAAACCAGAAGCCCGGTTAGCTGTATTTTACCAGTATTGATGCCAGCAATTCCTACTACTCCAATGTTGGTTGTCTGAACTGTTTGGGGACCAGGAGTCAGGATGAGTGCATTTCTTTCTTTTTTTATTTTTTATTTAATTGTTACAGACACTTCAGATTACATAAATGTTTCATCCAAAATGTAGGGATTCCATATGCTCCACCCCCTTCCCCTCCCACACTTTCCCACACCAGCAACCTCCTTCATTAGTATGGTACATTTGTTACAGTTGATGAATCAATATTGAAGTATTGCTACTGACTGTGGACTATAGTTTATATTATAATTTACACTTTGCCCCACACAATTTTATAGGTTATGACAAAATATATAATGGACTGTATCTATCATTGTAATGTTATGCAGGACAATTCCAATGTCCTGAAAATGCCCCCATGTTACATCTCTTCTTCCCTCTCCCTCCCCTCAGAACGTCTGGTGGCCACTGCCTTTAGAGCAATGATACAAGTTCTTCCCATGGGATGAATGCAATTCTGTGTGTATGTACAGGGTTATGTATGAGATTGTATGTTTGCACTGGCTAAAATGAGAGCAAGGATGTTTACTGAGGGACTACAAATAGACCTAGAATGGTGTGTGAGGGGAGTTAGAAGGGTAGGGAGGATGGCAGGGAAGAAGAGGGGGGCAAATTTGTAAGATTTAGGGTAATTTTCTACCTCAGTAGAATACTTCCTTTTTTTTAACCTTGTCCTTCAGCTCATCTTTTAAAACCAGAAGCATCAGAGCAGGGTTGATCAAAGGATAAAGTGTGAGACTTAACTTTGTTTCCTTTCCCAGTATCTTTTATGCTTTCTCTATTCTTTCTCTTGGTCACTGTGGACTTTCTTAGATCTTTCTGGTTGCCCAAGCTTACACTATGCTCTTATCTTCCATATAGTGTTCTCTGCTTCTGCCCCCTTCTTGCACAGAATCTGAAGATACAGAATTTCTTCTTTACATGCATTCAGTATCTCATTTAATTTCTCTACTACCTTTTCAGGTAGATCTTGTTTTTCCCAAGTGATGGATGGAGAAACCAATGCTTAGGGAGATGTAGTCTCTTTCCCAAAGTCACACAGGCGGTGAGGAGCAGAACTGTAATTTGAATTCAGCTACTCTGGTTTTAAATTCCATGTTTAAATCTCACCAATAGGATATGCTGCTTCAGTGTATTCACTTACATTCAAGGAAGACACATAAAATAATTTGATGAACACATATTGGCATTTGATTATATTGAGTGCAATCTAGATCCTT